>NC_072832.1:20712500-21912500 GCF_027744805.1 Dunckerocampus dactyliophorus | reverse complement strand
CGGCCTGAATTAACTTTTTAAGCAATAACTGTTAGATTTAGTGATTGCAAGCCAGCAGAACGTGCTAGAGGCCTGAATCTCATATATGTGGTGTAGCTTCTCACCCCCTGCATGTGAATGTGGTTTGGTGATGCTGGGATGTACTGCTGGGCAGTAACAGGCAAAATGAGAAAAAGTAACTCATTCGGCCTGACAAGCTGTTTAAAGCACTTTTTAGGTGGTTTGGTGCATATGTGGTTCATTGTAGGGCAGTTGTGGGCAATGTTCACAATTGCACTCTATTCGGCCTGAAACAACTTTTTAAGCAATAACTGTTAGATTTAGTGATTGCAAGCCAGCAGAACGTGCTAGAGGCCTAAATCTCATATATTTGGTGTAGCTTCTCACCCCCTGCATGTGAATGTGGTTTGGTGATGCTGGGCAGTTACAGGCAAAATGAGAAAAAGTAACTCATTCGGCCTGACAAGCTGTTTAAAGCACTTTTTAGGTGGTTTGGTGCATATGTGGTTCATTGTAGGGCAGTTGTGGGCAATGTTCACAATTGCACTCTATTTGGTCTGAAACAACTTTTTAAGCAATAACTGTTAGATTTAGTGATTGCAAGCCAGCAGAACGTGCTAGAGGCCTAAATCTCATATATGTGGTGTAGCTTCTCACCCCCTGCATGTGAATGTGGTTTGGTGATGCTGGGATGTACTGCTGGGCAGTTACAGGCAAAATGAGAAAAAGTAACTCATTCGGCCTGACAAGCTGTTTAAAGCACTTTTTAGGTGGTTTGGTGCATATGTGGTTCATTGTAGGGCAGTTGTGGGCAATGTTCACAATTGCACTCTATTCGGCCTGAAACAACTTTTTAAGCAATAACTGTTAGATTTAGTGATTGCAAGCCAGCAGAACGTGCTAGAGGCCTAAATCTCATATATGTGGTGTAGCTTCTCACCCCCTGCATGTGAATGTGGTTTGGTGATGCTGGGATGTACTGCTGGGCAGTTACAGGCAAAATGAGAAAAAGTAACTCATTCGGCCTGACAAGCTGTTTAAAGCACTTTTTAGGTGGTTTGGTGCATATGTGGTTCATTGTAGGGCAGTTGTGGGCAATGTTCACAATTGCACTCTATTCGGCCTGAATTAACTTTTTAAGCAATAACTGTTACATTTAGTGATTGCAAGCCAGCAGAACGTGCTAGAGGCCTGAATCTCATATATGTGGTGTAGCTTCTCACCCCCTGCATGTGAATGTGGTTTGGTGATGCTGGGATGTACTGCTGGGCAGTTACAGGCAAAATGAGAAAAAGTAACTCATTCGGCCTGACAAGCTGTTTAAAGCACTTTTTAGGTGGTTTGGTGCATATGTGGTTCATTGTAGGGCAGTTGTGGGCAATGTTCACAATTGCACTCTATTCGGCCTGAATTAACTTTTTAAGCAATAACTGTTAGATTTAGTGATTGCAAGCCAGCAGAACGTGCTAGAGGCCTGAATCTCATATATGTGGTGTAGCTTCTCACCCCCTGCATGTGAATGTGGTTTGGTGATGCTGGGATGTACTGCTGGGCAGTTAGAGGCAAAATGAGAAAAAGTAACTCATTCGGCCTGACAAGCTGTTTAAAGCACTTTTTAGGTGGTTTGGTGCATATGTGGTTCATTGTAGGGCAGTTGTGGGCAATGTTCACAATTGCACTCTATTCGGCCTGAAACAACTTTTTAAGCAATAACTGTTAGATTTAGTGATTGCAAGCCAGCAGAACGTGCTAGAGGCCTGAATCTCATATATGTGGTGTAGCTTCTCACCCCCTGCATGTGAATGTGGTTTGGTGATGCTGGGATGTACTGCTGGGCAGTTACAGGCAAAATGAGAAAAAGTAACTCATTCGGCCTGACAAGCTGTTTAAAGCACTTTTTAGGTGGTTTGGTGCATATGTGGTTCATTGTAGGGCAGTTGTGGGCAATGTTCACAATTGCACTCTATTCGGCCTGAAACAACTTTTTAAGCAATAACTGTTAGATTTAGTGATTGCAAGCCAGCAGAACGTGCTAGAGGCCTGAATCTCATATATGTGGTGTAGCTTCTCACCCCCTGCATGTGAATGTGGTTTGGTGATGCTGGGATGTACTGCTGGGCAGTTACAGGAAAAATGAGAAAAAGTAACTCATTCGGCCTGACAAGCTGTTTAAAGCACTTTTCAGGTGGTTTGGTGCATATGTGGTTCATTGTCAGGCAGTTGTGGGCAATGTTCACAATTGCACTCTATTCGGCCTGAAACAACTTTTTAAGCAATAACTGTTAGATTTAGTGATTGCAAGCCAGCAGAACGTGCTAGAGGCCTGAATCTCATATATGTGGTGTAGCTTCTCACCCCCTGCATGTGAATGTGGTTTGGTGATGCTGGGATGTACTGCTGGGCAGTTACAGGCAAAATGAGAAAAAGTAACTCATTCGGCCTGACAAGCTGTTTAAAGCACTTTTTAGGTGGTTTGGTGCATATGTGGTTCATTGTAGGGCAGTTGTGGGCAATGTTCACAATTGCACTCTATTCGGCCTGAAACAACTTTTTAAGCAATAACTGTTAGATTTAGTGATTGCAAGCCAGCAGAACGTGCTAGAGGCCTGAATCTCATATATGTGGTGTAGCTTCTCACCCCCTGCATGTGAATGTGGTTTGGTGATGCTGTGATGTACTGCTGGGCAGTTACAGGCAAAATGAGAAAAAGTAACTCATTCGGCCTGACAAGCTGTTTAAAGCACTTTTTAGGTGGTTTGGTGCATATGTGGTTCATTGTAGGGCAGTTGTGGGCAATGTTCACAATTGCACTCTATTCGGCCTGAAACAACTTTTTAAGCAATAACTGTTAGATTTAGTGATTGCAAGCCAGCAGAACGTGCTAGAGGCCTAAATCTCATATATTTGGTGTAGCTTCTCACCCCCTGCATGTGAATGTGGTTTGGTGATGCTGGGATGTACTGCTGGGCAGTTACAGGCAAAATGAGAAAAAGTAACTCATTCGGCCTGACAAGCTGTTTAAAGCACTTTTTAGGTGGTTTGGTGCATATGTGGTTCATTGTAGGGCAGTTGTGGGCAATGTTCATAATTGCACTCTATTCGGCCTGAAACAACTTTTTAAGCAATAACTGTTAGATTTAGTGATTGCAAGCCAGCAGAACGTGCTAGAGGCCTAAATCTCATATATTTGGTGTAGCTTCTCACCCCCTGCATGTGAATGTGGTTTGGTGATGCTGGGATGTACTGCTGGGCAGTTACAGGCAAAATGAGAAAAAGTAACTCATTCGGCCTGACAAGCTGTTTAAAGCACTTTTTAGGTGGTTTGGTGCATATGTGGTTCATTGTAGGGCAGTTGTGGGCAATGTTCACAATTGCACTCTATTTGGTCTGAAACAACTTTTTAAGCAATAACTGTTAGATTTAGTGATTGCAAGCCAGCAGAACGTGCTAGAGGCCTAAATCTCATATATGTGGTGTAGCTTCTCACCCCCTGCATGTGAATGTGGTTTGGTGATGCTGGGATGTACTGCTGGGCAGTTACAGGCAAAATGAGAAAAAGTAACTCATTCGGCCTGACAAGCTGTTTAAAGCACTTTTTAGGTGGTTTGGTGCATATGTGGTTCATTGTAGGGCAGTTGTGGGCAATGTTCACAATTGCACTCTATTTGGTCTGAAACAACTTTTTAAGCAATAACTGTTAGATTTAGTGATTGCAAGCCAGCAGAACGTGCTAGAGGCCTAAATCTCATATATGTGGTGTAGCTTCTCACCCCCTGCATGTGAATGTGGTTTGGTGATGCTGGGATGTACTGCTGGGCAGTTAGAGGCAAAATGAGAAAAAGTAACTCATTCGGCCTGACAAGCTGTTTAAAGCACTTTTTAGGTGGTTTGGTGCATATGTGGTTCATTGTAGGGCAGTTGTGGGCAATGTTCACAATTGCACTCTATTCGGTCTGAAACAACTTTTTAAGCAATAACTGTTAGATTTAGTGATTGCAAGCCAGCAGAACGTGCTAGAGGCCTAAATCTCATATATGTGGTGTAGCTTCTCACTCCCTGCATGTGAATGTGGTTTGGTGATGCTGGGATGTACTGCTGGGCAGTTACAGGCAAAATGAGAAAAAGTAACTCATTCGGCCTGACAAGCTGTTTAAAGCACTTTTTAGGTGGTTTGGTGCATATGTGGTTCATTGTAGGGCAGTTGTGGGCAATGTTCACAATTGCACTCTATTTGGTCTGAAACAACTTTTTAAGCAATAACTGTTAGCCAGCAGAACGTGCTAGAGGCCTAAATCTCATATATGTGGTGTAGCTTCTCACCCCCTGCATGTGAATGTGGTTTGGTGATGCTGGGATGTACTGCTGGGCAGTTACAGGCAAAATGAGAAAAAGTAACTCATTCGGCCTGACAAGCTGTTTAAAGCACTTTTTAGGTGGTTTGGTGCATATGTGGTTCATTGTAGGGCAGTTGTGGGCAATGTTCACAATTGCACTCTATTCGGCCTGAATTAACTTTTTAAGCAATAACTGTTAGATTTAGTGATTGCAAGCCAGCAGAACGTGCTAGAGGCCTGAATCTCATATATGTGGTGTAGCTTCTCACACCCTGCATGTGAATGTGGTTTGGTGATGCTGGGATGTACTGCTGGGCAGTTACAGGCAAAATGAGAAAAAGTAACTCATTCGGCCTGACAAGCTGTTTAAAGCACTTTTTAGGTGGTTTGGTGCATATGTGGTTCATTGTCGGGCAGTTGTGGGCAATGTTCACAATTGCACTCTATTCGGCCTGAAACAACTTTTTAAGCAATAACTGTTAGATTTAGTGATTGCAAGCCAGCAGAACGTGCTAGAGGCCTGAATCTCATATATGTGGTGTAGCTTCTCACCCCCTGCATGTGAATGTGGTTTGGTGATGCTGGGCAGTTACAGGCAAAATGAGAAAAAGTAACTCATTCGGCCTGACAAGCTGTTTAAAGCACTTTTTAGGTGGTTTGGTGCATATGTGGTTCATTGTAGGGCAGTTGTGGGCAATGTTCACAATTGCACTCTATTTGGTCGGAAACAACTTTTTAAGCAATAACTGTTAGATTTAGTGATTGCAAGCCAGCAGAACGTGCTAGAGGCCTAAATCTCATATATGTGGTGTAGCTTCTCACCCCCTGCATGTGAATGTGGTTTGGTGATGCTGGGATGTACTGCTGGGCAGTTACAGGCAAAATGAGAAAAAGTAACTCATTCGGCCTGACAAGCTGTTTAAAGCACTTTTTAGGTGGTTTGGTGCATATGTGGTTCATTGTAGGGCAGTTGTGGGCAATGTTCACAATTGCACTCTATTTGGTCTGAAACAACTTTTTAAGCAATAACTGTTAGCCAGCAGAACGTGCTAGAGGCCTAAATCTCATACATGTGGTGTAGCTTCTCACCCCCTGCATGTGAATGTGGTTTGGTGATGCTGGGATGTACTGCTGGGCAGTTACAGGCAAAATGAGAAAAAGTAACTCATTCGGCCTGACAAGCTGTTTAAAGCACTTTTTAGGTGGTTTGGTGCATATGTGGTTCATTGTAGGGCAGTTGTGGGCAATGTTCACAATTGCACTCTATTCGGCCTGAATTAACTTTTTAAGCAATAACTGTTAGATTTAGTGATTGCAAGCCAGCAGAACGTGCTAGAGGCCTGAATCTCATATATGTGGTGTAGCTTCTCACACCCTGCATGTGAATGTGGTTTGGTGATGCTGGGATGCACTGCTGGGCAGTTACAGGCAAAATGAGAAAAAGTAACTCATTCGGCCTGACAAGCTGTTTAAAGCACTTTTTAGGTGGTTTGGTGCATATGTGGTTCATTGTCGGGCAGTTGTGGGCAATGTTAACAATTGCACTCTATTCGGCCTGAAACAACTTTTTAAGCAATAACTGTTAGATTTAGTGATTGCAAGCCAGCAGAACGTGCTAGAGGCCTGAATCTCATATATGTGGTGTAGCTTCTCACCCCCTGCATGTGAATGTGGTTTGGTGATGCTGGGATGTACTGCTGGGCAGTTAGAGGCAAAATGAGAAAAAGTAACTCATTCGGCCTGACAAGCTGTTTAAAGCACTTTTTAGGTGGTTTGGTGCATATGTGGTTCATTGTAGGGCAGTTGTGGGCAATGTTCACAATTGCACTCTATTCGGCCTGAAACAACTTTTTAAGCAATAACTGTTAGATTTAGTGATTGCAAGCCAGCAGAACGTGCTAGAGGCCTGAATCTCATATATGTGGTGTAGCTTCTCACCCCCTGCATGTGAATGTGGTTTGGTGATGCTGGGATGTACTGCTGGGCAGTTACAGGCAAAATGAGAAAAAGTAACTCATTCGACCTGACAAGCTGTTTAAAGCACTTTTTAGGTGGTTTGGTGCATATGTGGTTCATTGTAGGGCAGTTGTGGGCAATGTTCACAATTGCACTCTATTCGGCCTGAAACAACTTTTTAAGCAATAACTGTTAGATTTAGTGATTGCAAGCCAGCAGAACGTGCTAGAGGCCTAAATCTCATATATGTGGTGTAGCTTCTCACCCCCTGCATGTGAATGTGGTTTGGTGATGCTGGGATGTACTGCTGGGCAGTTACAGGCAAAATGAGAAAAAGTAACTCATTCGGCCTGACAAGCTGTTTAAAGCACTTTTTAGGTGGTTTGGTGCATATGTGGTTCATTGTAGGGCAGTTGTGGGCAATGTTCACAATTGCACTCTATTCGGCCTGAATTAACTTTTTAAGCAATAACTGTTAGATTTAGTGATTGCAAGCCAGCAGAACGTGCTAGAGGCCTGAATCTCATATATGTGGTGTAGCTTCTCACCCCCTGCATGTGAATGTGGTTTGGTGATGCTGGGATGTACTGCTGGGCAGTAACAGGCAAAATGAGAAAAAGTAACTCATTCGGCCTGACAAGCTGTTTAAAGCACTTTTTAGGTGGTTTGGTGCATATGTGGTTCATTGTAGGGCAGTTGTGGGCAATGTTCACAATTGCACTCTATTCGGCCTGAAACAACTTTTTAAGCAATAACTGTTAGATTTAGTGATTGCAAGCCAGCAGAACGTGCTAGAGGCCTAAATCTCATATATTTGGTGTAGCTTCTCACCCCCTGCATGTGAATGTGGTTTGGTGATGCTGGGCAGTTACAGGCAAAATGAGAAAAAGTAACTCATTCGGCCTGACAAGCTGTTTAAAGCACTTTTTAGGTGGTTTGGTGCATATGTGGTTCATTGTAGGGCAGTTGTGGGCAATGTTCACAATTGCACTCTATTTGGTCTGAAACAACTTTTTAAGCAATAACTGTTAGATTTAGTGATTGCAAGCCAGCAGAACGTGCTAGAGGCCTAAATCTCATATATGTGGTGTAGCTTCTCACCCCCTGCATGTGAATGTGGTTTGGTGATGCTGGGATGTACTGCTGGGCAGTTACAGGCAAAATGAGAAAAAGTAACTCATTCGGCCTGACAAGCTGTTTAAAGCACTTTTTAGGTGGTTTGGTGCATATGTGGTTCATTGTAGGGCAGTTGTGGGCAATGTTCACAATTGCACTCTATTCGGCCTGAAACAACTTTTTAAGCAATAACTGTTAGATTTAGTGATTGCAAGCCAGCAGAACGTGCTAGAGGCCTAAATCTCATATATGTGGTGTAGCTTCTCACCCCCTGCATGTGAATGTGGTTTGGTGATGCTGGGATGTACTGCTGGGCAGTTACAGGCAAAATGAGAAAAAGTAACTCATTCGGCCTGACAAGCTGTTTAAAGCACTTTTTAGGTGGTTTGGTGCATATGTGGTTCATTGTAGGGCAGTTGTGGGCAATGTTCACAATTGCACTCTATTCGGCCTGAAACAACTTTTTAAGCAATAACTGTTAGATTTAGTGATTGCAAGCCAGCAGAACGTGCTAGAGGCCTAAATCTCATATATGTGGTGTAGCTTCTCACTCCCTGCATGTGAATGTGGTTTGGTGATGCTGGGATGTACTGCTGGGCAGTTACAGGCAAAATGAGAAAAAGTAACTCATTCGGCCTGACAAGCTGTTTAAAGCACTTTTTAGGTGGTTTGGTGCATATGTGGTTCATTGTAGGGCAGTTGTGGGCAATGTTCACAATTGCACTCTATTCGGCCTGAATTAACTTTTTAAGCAATAACTGTTAGATTTAGTGATTGCAAGCCAGCAGAACGTGCTAGAGGCCTGAATCTCATATATGTGGTGTAGCTTCTCACCCCCTGCATGTGAATGTGGTTTGGTGATGCTGGGATGTACTGCTGGGCAGTTAGAGGCAAAATGAGAAAAAGTAACTCATTCGGCCTGACAAGCTGTTTAAAGCACTTTTTAGGTGGTTTGGTGCATATGTGGTTCATTGTAGGGCAGTTGTGGGCAATGTTCACAATTGCACTCTATTCGGCCTGAAACAACTTTTTAAGCAATAACTGTTAGATTTAGTGATTGCAAGCCAGCAGAACGTGCTAGAGGCCTGAATCTCATATATGTGGTGTAGCTTCTCACCCCCTGCATGTGAATGTGGTTTGGTGATGCTGGGATGTACTGCTGGGCAGTTACAGGCAAAATGAGAAAAAGTAACTCATTCGGCCTGACAAGCTGTTTAAAGCACTTTTTAGGTGGTTTGGTGCATATGTGGTTCATTGTAGGGCAGTTGTGGGCAATGTTCACAATTGCACTCTATTCGGCCTGAAACAACTTTTTAAGCAATAACTGTTAGATTTAGTGATTGCAAGCCAGCAGAACGTGCTAGAGGCCTGAATCTCATATATGTGGTGTAGCTTCTCACCCCCTGCATGTGAATGTGGTTTGGTGATGCTGGGATGTACTGCTGGGCAGTTACAGGAAAAATGAGAAAAAGTAACTCATTCGGCCTGACAAGCTGTTTAAAGCACTTTTCAGGTGGTTTGGTGCATATGTGGTTCATTGTCAGGCAGTTGTGGGCAATGTTCACAATTGCACTCTATTCGGCCTGAAACAACTTTTTAAGCAATAACTGTTAGATTTAGTGATTGCAAGCCAGCAGAACGTGCTAGAGGCCTGAATCTCATATATGTGGTGTAGCTTCTCACCCCCTGCATGTGAATGTGGTTTGGTGATGCTGGGATGTACTGCTGGGCAGTTACAGGCAAAATGAGAAAAAGTAACTCATTCGGCCTGACAAGCTGTTTAAAGCACTTTTTAGGTGGTTTGGTGCATATGTGGTTCATTGTAGGGCAGTTGTGGGCAATGTTCACAATTGCACTCTATTCGGCCTGAAACAACTTTTTAAGCAATAACTGTTAGATTTAGTGATTGCAAGCCAGCAGAACGTGCTAGAGGCCTGAATCTCATATATGTGGTGTAGCTTCTCACCCCCTGCATGTGAATGTGGTTTGGTGATGCTGTGATGTACTGCTGGGCAGTTACAGGCAAAATGAGAAAAAGTAACTCATTCGGCCTGACAAGCTGTTTAAAGCACTTTTTAGGTGGTTTGGTGCATATGTGGTTCATTGTAGGGCAGTTGTGGGCAATGTTCACAATTGCACTCTATTCGGCCTGAAACAACTTTTTAAGCAATAACTGTTAGATTTAGTGATTGCAAGCCAGCAGAACGTGCTAGAGGCCTAAATCTCATATATTTGGTGTAGCTTCTCACCCCCTGCATGTGAATGTGGTTTGGTGATGCTGGGATGTACTGCTGGGCAGTTACAGGCAAAATGAGAAAAAGTAACTCATTCGGCCTGACAAGCTGTTTAAAGCACTTTTTAGGTGGTTTGGTGCATATGTGGTTCATTGTAGGGCAGTTGTGGGCAATGTTCATAATTGCACTCTATTCGGCCTGAAACAACTTTTTAAGCAATAACTGTTAGATTTAGTGATTGCAAGCCAGCAGAACGTGCTAGAGGCCTAAATCTCATATATTTGGTGTAGCTTCTCACCCCCTGCATGTGAATGTGGTTTGGTGATGCTGGGATGTACTGCTGGGCAGTTACAGGCAAAATGAGAAAAAGTAACTCATTCGGCCTGACAAGCTGTTTAAAGCACTTTTTAGGTGGTTTGGTGCATATGTGGTTCATTGTAGGGCAGTTGTGGGCAATGTTCACAATTGCACTCTATTTGGTCTGAAACAACTTTTTAAGCAATAACTGTTAGATTTAGTGATTGCAAGCCAGCAGAACGTGCTAGAGGCCTAAATCTCATATATGTGGTGTAGCTTCTCACCCCCTGCATGTGAATGTGGTTTGGTGATGCTGGGATGTACTGCTGGGCAGTTACAGGCAAAATGAGAAAAAGTAACTCATTCGGCCTGACAAGCTGTTTAAAGCACTTTTTAGGTGGTTTGGTGCATATGTGGTTCATTGTAGGGCAGTTGTGGGCAATGTTCACAATTGCACTCTATTTGGTCTGAAACAACTTTTTAAGCAATAACTGTTAGATTTAGTGATTGCAAGCCAGCAGAACGTGCTAGAGGCCTAAATCTCATATATGTGGTGTAGCTTCTCACTCCCTGCATGTGAATGTGGTTTGGTGATGCTGGGATGTACTGCTGGGCAGTTAGAGGCAAAATGAGAAAAAGTAACTCATTCGGCCTGACAAGCTGTTTAAAGCACTTTTTAGGTGGTTTGGTGCATATGTGGTTCATTGTAGGGCAGTTGTGGGCAATGTTCACAATTGCACTCTATTCGGCCTGAAACAACTTTTTAAGCAATAACTGTTAGATTTAGTGATTGCAAGCCAGCAGAACGTGCTAGAGGCCTGAATCTCATATATGTGGTGTAGCTTCTCACCCCCTGCATGTGAATGTGGTTTGGTGATGCTGGGATGTACTGCTTGGCAGTTACAGGCAAAATGAGAAAAAGTAACTCATTCGGCCTGACAAGCTGTTTAAAGCACTTTTTAGGTGGTTTGGTGCATATGTGGTTCATTGTAGGGCAGTTGTGGGCAATGTTCACAATTGCACTCTATTCGGCCTGAAACAACTTTTTAAGCAATAACTGTTAGATTTAGTGATTGCAAGCCAGCAGAACGTGCTAGAGGCCTGAATCTCATATATGTGGTGTAGCTTCTCACCCCCTGCATGTGAATGTGGTTTGGTGATGCTGGGATGTACTGCTGGGCAGTTACAGGCAAAATGAGAAAAAGTAACTCATTCGGCCTGACAAGCTGTTTAAAGCACTTTTTAGGTGGTTTGGTGCATATGTGGTTCATTGTCGGGCAGTTGTGGGCAATGTTCACAATTGCACTCTATTCGGCCTGAAACAACTTTTTAAGCAATAACTGTTAGATTTAGTGATTGCAAGCCAGCAGAACGTGCTAGAGGCCTGAATCTCATATATGTGGTGTAGCTTCTCACCCCCTGCATGTGAATGTGGTTTGGTGATGCTGGGATGTACTGCTGGGCAGTTACAGGCAAAATGAGAAAAAGTAACTCATTCGGCCTGACAAGCTGTTTAAAGCACTTTTTAGGTGGTTTGGTGCATATGTGGTTCATTGTAGGGCAGTTGTGGGCAATGTTCACAATTGCACTCTATTCGGCCTGAAACAACTTTTTAAGCAATAACTGTTAGATTTAGTGATTGCAAGCCAGCAGAACGTGCTAGAGGCCTAAATCTCATATATGTGGTGTAGCTTCTCACCCCCTGCATGTGAATGTGGTTTGGTGATGCTGGGATGTACTGCTGGGCAGTTACAGGCAAAATGAGAAAAAGTAACTCATTCGGCCTGACAAGCTGTTTAAAGCACTTTTTAGGTGGTTTGGTGCATATGTGGTTCATTGTAGGGCAGTTGTGGGCAATGTTCACAATTGCACTCTATTCGGCCTGAAACAACTTTTTAAGCAATAACTGTTAGATTTAGTGATTGCAAGCCAGCAGAACGTGCTAGCGGCCTAAATCTCATATATTTGGTGTAGCTTCTCACCCCCTGCATGTGAATGTGGTTTGGTGATGCTGGGATGTACTGCTGGGCAGTTACAGGCAAAATGAGAAAAAGTAACTCATTCGGCCTGACAAGCTGTTTAAAGCACTTTTTAGGTGGTTTGGTGCATATGTGGTTCATTGTAGGGCAGTTGTGGGCAATGTTCACAATTGCACTCTATTTGGTCTGAAACAACTTTTTAAGCAATAACTGTTAGATTTAGTGATTGCAAGCCAGCAGAACGTGCTAGAGGCCTAAATCTCATATATGTGGTGTAGCTTCTCACCCCCTGCATGTGAATGTGGTTTGGTGATGCTGGGATGTACTGCTGGGCAGTTAGAGGCAAAATGAGAAAAAGTAACTCATTCGGCCTGACAAGCTGTTTAAAGCACTTTTTAGGTGGTTTGGTGCATATGTGGTTCATTGTAGGGCAGTTGTGGGCAATGTTCACAATTGCACTCTATTTGGTCTGAAACAACTTTTTAAGCAATAACTGTTAGATTTAGTGATTGCAAGCCAGCAGAACGTGCTAGAGGCCTAAATCTCATATATGTGGTGTAGCTTCTCACTCCCTGCATGTGAATGTGGTTTGGTGATGCTGGGATGTACTGCTGGGCAGTTAGAGGCAAAATGAGAAAAAGTAACTCATTCGGCCTGACAAGCTGTTTAAAGCACTTTTTAGGTGGTTTGGTGCATATGTGGTTCATTGTAGGGCAGTTGTGGGCAATGTTCACAATTGCACTCTATTCGGCCTGAAACAACTTTTTAAGCAATAACTGTTAGATTTAGTGATTGCAAGCCAGCAGAACGTGCTAGAGGCCTGAATCTCATATATGTGGTGTAGCTTCTCACCCCCTGCATGTGAATGTGGTTTGGTGATGCTGGGATGTACTGCTTGGCAGTTACAGGCAAAATGAGAAAAAGTAACTCATTCGGCCTGACAAGCTGTTTAAAGCACTTTTTAGGTGGTTTGGTGCATATGTGGTTCATTGTAGGGCAGTTGTGGGCAATGTTCACAATTGCACTCTATTCGGCCTGAAACAACTTTTTAAGCAATAACTGTTAGATTTAGTGATTGCAAGCCAGCAGAACGTGCTAGAGGCCTAAATCTCATATATGTGGTGTAGCTTCTCACCCCCTGCATGTGAATGTGGTTTGGTGATGCTGGGATGTACTGCTGGGCAGTTACAGGCAAAATGAGAAAAAGTAACTCATTCGGCCTGACAAGCTGTTTAAAGCACTTTTTAGGTGGTTTGGTGCATATGTGGTTCATTGTAGGGCAGTTGTGGGCAATGTTCACAATTGCACTCTATTCGGCCTGAAACAACTTTTTAAGCAATAACTGTTAGATTTAGTGATTGCAAGCCAGCAGAACGTGCTAGCGGCCTAAATCTCATATATTTGGTGTAGCTTCTCACCCCCTGCATGTGAATGTGGTTTGGTGATGCTGGGATGTACTGCTGGGCAGTTACAGGCAAAATGAGAAAAAGTAACTCATTCGGCCTGACAAGCTGTTTAAAGCACTTTTTAGGTGGTTTGGTGCATATGTGGTTCATTGTAGGGCAGTTGTGGGCAATGTTCACAATTGCACTCTATTTGGTCTGAAACAACTTTTTAAGCAATAACTGTTAGATTTAGTGATTGCAAGCCAGCAGAACGTGCTAGAGGCCTAAATCTCATATATGTGGTGTAGCTTCTCACCCCCTGCATGTGAATGTGGTTTGGTGATGCTGGGATGTACTGCTGGGCAGTTAGAGGCAAAATGAGAAAAAGTAACTCATTCGGCCTGACAAGCTGTTTAAAGCACTTTTTAGGTGGTTTGGTGCATATGTGGTTCATTGTAGGGCAGTTGTGGGCAATGTTCACAATTGCACTCTATTTGGTCTGAAACAACTTTTTAAGCAATAACTGTTAGATTTAGTGATTGCAAGCCAGCAGAACGTGCTAGAGGCCTAAATCTCATATATGTGGTGTAGCTTCTCACTCCCTGCATGTGAATGTGGTTTGGTGATGCTGGGATGTACTGCTGGGCAGTTAGAGGCAAAATGAGAAAAAGTAACTCATTCGGCCTGACAAGCTGTTTAAAGCACTTTTTAGGTGGTTTGGTGCATATGTGGTTCATTGTAGGGCAGTTGTGGGCAATGTTCACAATTGCACTCTATTCGGCCTGAAACAACTTTTTAAGCAATAACTGTTAGATTTAGTGATTGCAAGCCAGCAGAACGTGCTAGAGGCCTGAATCTCATATATGTGGTGTAGCTTCTCACCCCCTGCATGTGAATGTGGTTTGGTGATGCTGGGATGTACTGCTTGGCAGTTACAGGCAAAATGAGAAAAAGTAACTCATTCGGCCTGACAAGCTGTTTAAAGCACTTTTTAGGTGGTTTGGTGCATATGTGGTTCATTGTAGGGCAGTTGTGGGCAATGTTCACAATTGCACTCTATTCGGCCTGAAACAACTTTTTAAGCAATAACTGTTAGATTTAGTGATTGCAAGCCAGCAGAACGTGCTAGAGGCCTGAATCTCATATATGTGGTGTAGCTTCTCACCCCCTGCATGTGAATGTGGTTTGGTGATGCTGGGATGTACTGCTGGGCAGTTACAGGCAAAATGAGAAAAAGTAACTCATTCGGCCTGACAAGCTGTTTAAAGCACTTTTTAGGTGGTTTGGTGCATATGTGGTTCATTGTCGGGCAGTTGTGGGCAATGTTCACAATTGCACTCTATTCGGCCTGAAACAACTTTTTAAGCAATAACTGTTAGATTTAGTGATTGCAAGCCAGCAGAACGTGCTAGAGGCCTGAATCTCATATATGTGGTGTAGCTTCTCACCCCCTGCATGTGAATGTGGTTTGGTGATGCTGGGATGTACTGCTGGGCAGTTACAGGCAAAATGAGAAAAAGTAACTCATTCGGCCTGACAAGCTGTTTAAAGCACTTTTTAGGTGGTTTGGTGCATATGTGGTTCATTGTAGGGCAGTTGTGGGCAATGTTCACAATTGCACTCTATTTGGTCTGAAACAACTTTTTAAGCAATAACTGTTAGATTTAGTGATTGCAAGCCAGCAGAACGTGCTAGAGGCCTAAATCTCATATATGTGGTGTAGCTTCTCACTCCCTGCATGTGAATGTGGTTTGGTGATGCTGGGATGTACTGCTGGGCAGTTAGAGGCAAAATGAGAAAAAGTAACTCATTCGGCCTGACAAGCTGTTTAAAGCACTTTTTAGGTGGTTTGGTGCATATGTGGTTCATTGTAGGGCAGTTGTGGGCAATGTTCACAATTGCACTCTATTCGGCCTGAAACAACTTTTTAAGCAATAACTGTTAGATTTAGTGATTGCAAGCCAGCAGAACGTGCTAGAGGCCTGAATCTCATATATGTGGTGTAGCTTCTCACCCCCTGCATGTGAATGTGGTTTGGTGATGCTGGGATGTACTGCTTGGCAGTTACAGGCAAAATGAGAAAAAGTAACTCATTCGGCCTGACAAGCTGTTTAAAGCACTTTTTAGGTGGTTTGGTGCATATGTGGTTCATTGTAGGGCAGTTGTGGGCAATGTTCACAATTGCACTCTATTCGGCCTGAAACAACTTTTTAAGCAATAACTGTTAGATTTAGTGATTGCAAGCCAGCAGAACGTGCTAGAGGCCTGAATCTCATATATGTGGTGTAGCTTCTCACCCCCTGCATGTGAATGTGGTTTGGTGATGCTGGGATGTACTGCTGGGCAGTTACAGGCAAAATGAGAAAAAGTAACTCATTCGGCCTGACAAGCTGTTTAAAGCACTTTTTAGGTGGTTTGGTGCATATGTGGTTCATTGTCGGGCAGTTGTGGGCAATGTTCACAATTGCACTCTATTCGGCCTGAAACAACTTTTTAAGCAATAACTGTTAGATTTAGTGATTGCAAGCCAGCAGAACGTGCTAGAGGCCTGAATCTCATATATGTGGTGTAGCTTCTCACCCCCTGCATGTGAATGTGGTTTGGTGATGCTGGGATGTACTGCTGGGCAGTTACAGGCAAAATGAGAAAAAGTAACTCATTCGGCCTGACAAGCTGTTTAAAGCACTTTTTAGGTGGTTTGGTGCATATGTGGTTCATTGTAGGGCAGTTGTGGGCAATGTTCACAATTGCACTCTATTCGGCCTGAAACAACTTTTTAAGCAATAACTGTTAGATTTAGTGATTGCAAGCCAGCAGAACGTGCTAGAGGCCTAAATCTCATATATGTGGTGTAGCTTCTCACCCCCTGCATGTGAATGTGGTTTGGTGATGCTGGGATGTACTGCTGGGCAGTTACAGGCAAAATGAGAAAAAGTAACTCATTCGGCCTGACAAGCTGTTTAAAGCACTTTTTAGGTGGTTTGGTGCATATGTGGTTCATTGTAGGGCAGTTGTGGGCAATGTTCACAATTGCACTCTATTCGGCCTGAAACAACTTTTTAAGCAATAACTGTTAGATTTAGTGATTGCAAGCCAGCAGAACGTGCTAGCGGCCTAAATCTCATATATTTGGTGTAGCTTCTCACCCCCTGCATGTGAATGTGGTTTGGTGATGCTGGGATGTACTGCTGGGCAGTTACAGGCAAAATGAGAAAAAGTAACTCATTCGGCCTGACAAGCTGTTTAAAGCACTTTTTAGGTGGTTTGGTGCATATGTGGTTCATTGTAGGGCAGTTGTGGGCAATGTTCACAATTGCACTCTATTTGGTCTGAAACAACTTTTTAAGCAATAACTGTTAGATTTAGTGATTGCAAGCCAGCAGAACGTGCTAGAGGCCTAAATCTCATATATGTGGTGTAGCTTCTCACCCCCTGCATGTGAATGTGGTTTGGTGATGCTGGGATGTACTGCTGGGCAGTTAGAGGCAAAATGAGAAAAAGTAACTCATTCGGCCTGACAAGCTGTTTAAAGCACTTTTTAGGTGGTTTGGTGCATATGTGGTTCATTGTAGGGCAGTTGTGGGCAATGTTCACAATTGCACTCTATTTGGTCTGAAACAACTTTTTAAGCAATAACTGTTAGATTTAGTGATTGCAAGCCAGCAGAACGTGCTAGAGGCCTAAATCTCATATATGTGGTGTAGCTTCTCACTCCCTGCATGTGAATGTGGTTTGGTGATGCTGGGATGTACTGCTGGGCAGTTAGAGGCAAAATGAGAAAAAGTAACTCATTCGGCCTGACAAGCTGTTTAAAGCACTTTTTAGGTGGTTTGGTGCATATGTGGTTCATTGTAGGGCAGTTGTGGGCAATGTTCACAATTGCACTCTATTCGGCCTGAAACAACTTTTTAAGCAATAACTGTTAGATTTAGTGATTGCAAGCCAGCAGAACGTGCTAGAGGCCTGAATCTCATATATGTGGTGTAGCTTCTCACCCCCTGCATGTGAATGTGGTTTGGTGATGCTGGGATGTACTGCTTGGCAGTTACAGGCAAAATGAGAAAAAGTAACTCATTCGGCCTGACAAGCTGTTTAAAGCACTTTTTAGGTGGTTTGGTGCATATGTGGTTCATTGTAGGGCAGTTGTGGGCAATGTTCACAATTGCACTCTATTCGGCCTGAAACAACTTTTTAAGCAATAACTGTTAGATTTAGTGATTGCAAGCCAGCAGAACGTGCTAGAGGCCTGAATCTCATATATGTGGTGTAGCTTCTCACCCCCTGCATGTGAATGTGGTTTGGTGATGCTGGGATGTACTGCTGGGCAGTTACAGGCAAAATGAGAAAAAGTAACTCATTCGGCCTGACAAGCTGTTTAAAGCACTTTTTAGGTGGTTTGGTGCATATGTGGTTCATTGTCGGGCAGTTGTGGGCAATGTTCACAATTGCACTCTATTCGGCCTGAAACAACTTTTTAAGCAATAACTGTTAGATTTAGTGATTGCAAGCCAGCAGAACGTGCTAGAGGCCTGAATCTCATATATGTGGTGTAGCTTCTCACCCCCTGCATGTGAATGTGGTTTGGTGATGCTGGGATGTACTGCTGGGCAGTTACAGGCAAAATGAGAAAAAGTAACTCATTCGGCCTGACAAGCTGTTTAAAGCACTTTTTAGGTGGTTTGGTGCATATGTGGTTCATTGTAGGGCAGTTGTGGGCAATGTTCACAATTGCACTCTATTTGGTCTGAAACAACTTTTTAAGCAATAACTGTTAGATTTAGTGATTGCAAGCCAGCAGAACGTGCTAGAGGCCTAAATCTCATATATGTGGTGTAGCTTCTCACTCCCTGCATGTGAATGTGGTTTGGTGATGCTGGGATGTACTGCTGGGCAGTTAGAGGCAAAATGAGAAAAAGTAACTCATTCGGCCTGACAAGCTGTTTAAAGCACTTTTTAGGTGGTTTGGTGCATATGTGGTTCATTGTAGGGCAGTTGTGGGCAATGTTCACAATTGCACTCTATTCGGTCTGAAACAACTTTTTAAGCAATAACTGTTAGATTTAGTGATTGCAAGCCAGCAGAACGTGCTAGAGGCCTGAATCTCATATATGTGGTGTAGCTTCTCACCCCCTGCATGTGAATGTGGTTTGGTGATGCTGGGATGTACTGCTTGGCAGTTACAGGCAAAATGAGAAAAAGTAACTCATTCGGCCTGACAAGCTGTTTAAAGCACTTTTTAGGTGGTTTGGTGCATATGTGGTTCATTGTAGGGCAGTTGTGGGCAATGTTCACAATTGCACTCTATTCGGCCTGAAACAACTTTTTAAGCAATAACTGTTAGATTTAGTGATTGCAAGCCAGCAGAACGTGCTAGAGGCCTGAATCTCATATATGTGGTGTAGCTTCTCACCCCCTGCATGTGAATGTGGTTTGGTGATGCTGGGATGTACTGCTGGGCAGTTACAGGCAAAATGAGAAAAAGTAACTCATTCGGCCTGACAAGCTGTTTAAAGCACTTTTTAGGTGGTTTGGTGCATATGTGGTTCATTGTCGGGCAGTTGTGGGCAATGTTCACAATTGCACTCTATTCGGCCTGAAACAACTTTTTAAGCAATAACTGTTAGATTTAGTGATTGCAAGCCAGCAGAACGTGCTAGAGGCCTGAATCTCATATATGTGGTGTAGCTTCTCACCCCCTGCATGTGAATGTGGTTTGGTGATGCTGGGATGTACTGCTGGGCAGTTACAGGCAAAATGAGAAAAAGTAACTCATTCGGCCTGACAAGCTGTTTAAAGCACTTTTTAGGTGGTTTGGTGCATATGTGGTTCATTGTAGGGCAGTTGTGGGCAATGTTCAGAATTGCACTCTATTCGGCCTGAAACAACTTTTTAAGCAATAACTGTTAGATTTAGTGATTGCAAGCCAGCAGAACGTGCTAGAGGCCTAAATCTCATATATGTGGTGTAGCTTCTCACCCCCTGCATGTGAATGTGGTTTGGTGATGCTGGGATGTACTGCTGGGCAGTTACAGGCAAAATGAGAAAAAGTAACTCATTCGGCCTGACAAGCTGTTTAAAGCACTTTTTAGGTGGTTTGGTGCATATGTGGTTCATTGTAGGGCAGTTGTGGGCAATGTTCACAATTGCACTCTATTCGGCCTGAAACAACTTTTTAAGCAATAACTGTTAGATTTAGTGATTGCAAGCCAGCAGAACGTGCTAGCGGCCTAAATCTCATATATTTGGTGTAGCTTCTCACCCCCTGCATGTGAATGTGGTTTGGTGATGCTGGGATGTACTGCTGGGCAGTTACAGGCAAAATGAGAAAAAGTAACTCATTCGGCCTGACAAGCTGTTTAAAGCACTTTTTAGGTGGTTTGGTGCATATGTGGTTCATTGTAGGGCAGTTGTGGGCAATGTTCACAATTGCACTCTATTTGGTCTGAAACAACTTTTTAAGCAATAACTGTTAGATTTAGTGATTGCAAGCCAGCAGAACGTGCTAGAGGCCTAAATCTCATATATGTGGTGTAGCTTCTCACCCCCTGCATGTGAATGTGGTTTGGTGATGCTGGGATGTACTGCTGGGCAGTTAGAGGCAAAATGAGAAAAAGTAACTCATTCGGCCTGACAAGCTGTTTAAAGCACTTTTTAGGTGGTTTGGTGCATATGTGGTTCATTGTAGGGCAGTTGTGGGCAATGTTCACAATTGCACTCTATTTGGTCTGAAACAACTTTTTAAGCAATAACTGTTAGATTTAGTGATTGCAAGCCAGCAGAACGTGCTAGAGGCCTAAATCTCATATATGTGGTGTAGCTTCTCACTCCCTGCATGTGAATGTGGTTTGGTGATGCTGGGATGTACTGCTGGGCAGTTAGAGGCAAAATGAGAAAAAGTAACTCATTCGGCCTGACAAGCTGTTTAAAGCACTTTTTAGGTGGTTTGGTGCATATGTGGTTCATTGTAGGGCAGTTGTGGGCAATGTTCACAATTGCACTCTATTCGGCCTGAAACAACTTTTTAAGCAATAACTGTTAGATTTAGTGATTGCAAGCCAGCAGAACGTGCTAGAGGCCTGAATCTCATATATGTGGTGAAGCTTCTCACCCCCTGCATGTGAATGTGGTTTGGTGATGCTGGGATGTACTGCTTGGCAGTTACAGGCAAAATGAGAAAAAGTAACTCATTCGGCCTGACAAGCTGTTTAAAGCACTTTTTAGGTGGTTTGGTGCATATGTGGTTCATTGTAGGGCAGTTGTGGGCAATGTTCACAATTGCACTCTATTCGGCCTGAAACAACTTTTTAAGCAATAACTGTTAGATTTAGTGATTGCAAGCCAGCAGAACGTGCTAGAGGCCTGAATCTCATATATGTGGTGTAGCTTCTCACCCCCTGCATGTGAATGTGGTTTGGTGATGCTGGGATGTACTGCTGGGCAGTTACAGGCAAAATGAGAAAAAGTAACTCATTCGGCCTGACAAGCTGTTTAAAGCACTTTTTAGGTGGTTTGGTGCATATGTGGTTCATTGTCGGGCAGTTGTGGGCAATGTTCACAATTGCACTCTATTCGGCCTGAAACAACTTTTTAAGCAATAACTGTTAGATTTAGTGATTGCAAGCCAGCAGAACGTGCTAGAGGCCTGAATCTCATATATGTGGTGTAGCTTCTCACCCCCTGCATGTGAATGTGGTTTGGTGATGCTGGGATGTACTGCTGGGCAGTTACAGGCAAAATGAGAAAAAGTAACTCATTCGGCCTGACAAGCTGTTTAAAGCACTTTTTAGGTGGTTTGGTGCATATGTGGTTCATTGTAGGGCAGTTGTGGGCAATGTTCACAATTGCACTCTATTCGGCCTGAATTAACTTTTTAAGCAATAACTGTTAGATTTAGTGATTGCAAGCCAGCAGAACGTGCTAGAGGCCTGAATCTCATATATGTGGTGTAGCTTCTCACCCCCTGCATGTGAATGTGGTTTGGTGATGCTGGGATGTACTGCTGGGCAGTTACAGGCAAAATGAGAAAAAGTAACTCATTCGGCCTGACAAGCTGTTTAAAGCACTTTTTAGGTGGTTTGGTGCATATGTGGTTCATTGTAGGGCAGTTGTGGGCAATGTTCACAATTGCACTCTTTTCGGCCTGAAACAACTTTTTAAGCAATAACTGTTAGATTTAGTGATTGCAAGCCAGCAGAACGTGCTAGAGGCCTGAATCTCATATATGTGGTGTAGCTTCTCACCCCCTGCATGTGAATGTGGTTTGGTGATGCTGGGATGTACTGCTGGGAAGTTACAGGCAAAATGAGAAAAAGTAACTCATTCGGCCTGACAAGCTGTTTAAAGCACTTTTTAGGTGGTTTGGTGCATATGTGGTTCATTGTAGGGCAGTTGTGGGCAATGTTCACAATTGCACTCTATTCGGCCTGAATTAACTTTTTAAGCAATAACTGTTAGATTTAGTGATTGCAAGCCAGCAGAACGTGCTAGAGGCCTGAATCTCATATATGTGGTGTAGCTTCTCACCCCCTGCATGTGAATGTGGTTTGGTGATGCTGGGATGTACTGCTGGGCAGTTACAGGCAAAATGAGAAAAAGTAACTCATTCGGCCTGACAAGCTGTTTAAAGCACTTTTTAGGTGGTTTGGTGCATATGTGGTTCATTGTAGGGCAGTTGTGGGCAATGTTCACAATTGCACTCTATTCGGCCTGAAACAACTTTTTAAGCAATAACTGTTAGATTTAGTGATTGCAAGCCAGCAGAACGTGCTAGAGGCCTGAATCTCATATATGTGGTGTAGCTTCTCACCCCCTGCATGTGAATGTGGTTTGGTGATGCTGGGATGTACTGCTGGGCAGTTACAGGCAAAATGAGAAAAAGTAACTCATTCGGCCTGACAAGCTGTTTAAAGCACTTTTTAGGTGGTTTGGTGCATATGTGGTTCATTGTAGGGCAGTTGTGGGCAATGTTCACAATTGCACTCTATTCGGCCTGAAACAACTTTTTAAGCAATAACTGTTAGATTTAGTGATTGCAAGCCAGCAGAACGTGCTAGAGGCCTGAATCTCATATATGTGGTGTAGCTTCTCACCCCCTGCATGTGAATGTGGTTTGGTGATGCTGGGATGTACTACTGGGCAGTTACAGGCAAAATGAGAAAAAGTAACTCATTCGGCCTGACAAGCTGTTTAAAGCACTTTTTAGGTGGTTTGGTGCATATGTGGTTCATTGTAGGGCAGTTGTGGGCAATGTTCACAATTGCACTCTATTCGGCCTGAAACAACTTTTTAAGCAATAACTGTTAGATTTAGTGATTGCAAGCCAGCAGAACGTGCTAGAGGCCTAAATCTCATATATGTGGTGTAGCTTCTCACCCCCTGCATGTGAATGTGGTTTGGTGATGCTGGGATGTACTGCTGGGCAGTTAGAGGCAAAATGAGAAAAAGTAACTCATTCGGCCTGACAAGCTGTTTAAAGCACTTTTTAGGTGGTTTGGTGCATATGTGGTTCATTGTCGGGCAGTTGTGGGCAATGTTCACAATTGCACTCTATTCGGCCTGAAACAACTTTTTAAGCAATAACTGTTAGATTTAGTGATTGCAAGCCAGCAGAACGTGCTAGAGGCCTGAATCTCATATATGTGGTGTAGCTTCTCACCCCCTGCATGTGAATGTGGTTTGGTGATGCTGGGATGTACTGCTGGGCAGTTACAGGCAAAATGAGGAAAAGTAACTCATTCGGCCTGACAAGCTGTTTAAAGCACTTTTTAGGTGGTTTGGTGCATATGTGGTTCATTGTAGGGCAGTTGTGGGCAATGTTCACAATTGCACTCTATTCGGCCTGAATTAACTTTTTAAGCAATAACTGTTAGATTTAGTGATTGCAAGCCAGCAGAACGTGCTAGAGGCCTGAATCTCATATATGTGGTGTAGCTTCTCACCCCCTGCATGTGAATGTGGTTTGGTGATGCTGGGATGTACTGCTGGGCAGTTACAGGCAAAATGAGAAAAAGTAACTCATTCGGCCTGACAAGCTGTTTAAAGCACTTTTTAGGTGGTTTGGTGCATATGTGGTTCATTGTAGGGCAGTTGTGGGCAATGTTCACAATTGCACTCTTTTCGGCCTGAAACAACTTTTTAAGCAATAACTGTTAGATTTAGTGATTGCAAGCCAGCAGAACGTGCTAGAGGCCTGAATCTCATATATGTGGTGTAGCTTCTCACCCCCTGCATGTGAATGTGGTTTGGTGATGCTGGGATGTACTGCTGGGAAGTTACAGGCAAAATGAGAAAAAGTAACTCATTCGGCCTGACAAGCTGTTTAAAGCACTTTTTAGGTGGTTTGGTGCATATGTGGTTCATTGTAGGGCAGTTGTGGGCAATGTTCACAATTGCACTCTATTCGGCCTGAATTAACTTTTTAAGCAATAACTGTTAGATTTAGTGATTGCAAGCCAGCAGAACGTGCTAGAGGCCTGAATCTCATATATGTGGTGTAGCTTCTCACCCCCTGCATGTGAATGTGGTTTGGTGATGCTGGGATGTACTGCTGGGCAGTTACAGGCAAAATGAGAAAAAGTAACTCATTCGGCCTGACAAGCTGTTTAAAGCACTTTTTAGGTGGTTTGGTGCATATGTGGTTCATTGTAGGGCAGTTGTGGGCAATGTTCACAATTGCACTCTATTCGGCCTGAAACAACTTTTTAAGCAATAACTGTTAGATTTAGTGATTGCAAGCCAGCAGAACGTGCTAGAGGCCTGAATCTCATATATGTGGTGTAGCTTCTCACCCCCTGCATGTGAATGTGGTTTGGTGATGCTGGGATGTACTGCTGGGCAGTTACAGGCAAAATGAGAAAAAGTAACTCATTCGGCCTGACAAGCTGTTTAAAGCACTTTTTAGGTGGTTTGGTGCATATGTGGTTCATTGTAGGGCAGTTGTGGGCAATGTTCACAATTGCACTCTATTCGGCCTGAAACAACTTTTTAAGCAATAACTGTTAGATTTAGTGATTGCAAGCCAGCAGAACGTGCTAGAGGCCTGAATCTCATATATGTGGTGTAGCTTCTCACCCCCTGCATGTGAATGTGGTTTGGTGATGCTGGGATGTACTACTGGGCAGTTACAGGCAAAATGAGAAAAAGTAACTCATTCGGCCTGACAAGCTGTTTAAAGCACTTTTTAGGTGGTTTGGTGCATATGTGGTTCATTGTAGGGCAGTTGTGGGCAATGTTCACAATTGCACTCTATTCGGCCTGAAACAACTTTTTAAGCAATAACTGTTAGATTTAGTGATTGCAAGCCAGCAGAACGTGCTAGAGGCCTAAATCTCATATATGTGGTGTAGCTTCTCACCCCCTGCATGTGAATGTGGTTTGGTGATGCTGGGATGTACTGCTGGGCAGTTAGAGGCAAAATGAGAAAAAGTAACTCATTCGGCCTGACAAGCTGTTTAAAGCACTTTTTAGGTGGTTTGGTGCATATGTGGTTCATTGTCGGGCAGTTGTGGGCAATGTTCACAATTGCACTCTATTCGGCCTGAAACAACTTTTTAAGCAATAACTGTTAGATTTAGTGATTGCAAGCCAGCAGAACGTGCTAGAGGCCTGAATCTCATATATGTGGTGTAGCTTCTCACCCCCTGCATGTGAATGTGGTTTGGTGATGCTGGGATGTACTGCTGGGCAGTTACAGGCAAAATGAGGAAAAGTAACTCATTCGGCCTGACAAGCTGTTTAAAGCACTTTTTAGGTGGTTTGGTGCATATGTGGTTCATTGTAGGGCAGTTGTGGGCAATGTTCACAATTGCACTCTTTTCGGCCTGAAACAACTTTTTAAGCAATAACTGTTAGATTTAGTGATTGCAAGCCAGCAGAACGTGCTAGAGGCCTGAATCTCATATATGTGGTGTAGCTTCTCACCCCCTGCATGTGAATGTGGTTTGGTGATGCTGGGATGTACTGCTGGGCAGTTACAGGCAAAATGAGAAAAAGTAACTAATTCGGCCTGACAAGCTGTTTAAAGCACTTTTTAGGTGGTTTGGTGCATATGTGGTTCATTGTAGGGCAGTTGTGGGCAATGTTCACAATTGCACTCTATTCGGCCTGAATTAACTTTTTAAGCAATAACTGTTAGATTTAGTGATTGCAAGCCAGCAGAACGTGCTAGAGGCCTAAATCTCATATATGTGGTGTAGCTTCTCACCCCCTGCATGTGAATGTGGTTTGGTGATGCTGGGATGTACTGCTGGGCAGTTAGAGGCAAAATGAGAAAAAGTAACTCATTCGGCCTGACAAGCTGTTTAAAGCACTTTTTAGGTGGTTTGGTGCATATGTGGTTCATTGTAGGGCAGTTGTGGGCAATGTTCACAATTGCACTCTATTCGGCCTGAAACAACTTTTTAAGCAATAACTGTTAGATTTAGTGATTGCAAGCCAGCAGAACGTGCTAGAGGCCTAAATCTCATATATGTGGTGTAGCTTCTCACCCCCTGCATGTGAATGTGGTTTGGTGATGCTGGGATGTACTGCTGGGCAGTTAGAGGCAAAATGAGAAAAAGTAACTCATTCGGCCTGACAAGCTGTTTAAAGCACTTTTTAGGTGGTTTGGTGCATATGTGGTTCATTGTAGGGCAGTTGTGGGCAATGTTCACAATTGCACTCTATTCGGCCTGAAACAACTTTTTAAGCAATAACTGTTAGATTTAGTGATTGCAAGCCAGCAGAACGTGCTAGAGGCCTGAATCTCATATATGTGGTGTAGCTTCTCACCCCCTGCATGTGAATGTGGTTTGGTGATGCTGGGATGTACTGCTGGGCAGTTAGAGGCAAAATGAGAAAAAGTAACTCATTCGGCCTGACAAGCTGTTTAAAGCACTTTTTAGGTGGTTTGGTGCATATGTGGTTCATTGTAGGGCAGTTGTGGGCAATGTTCACAATTGCACTCTATTCGGCCTGAAACAACTTTTTAAGCAATAACTGTTAGATTTAGTGATTGCAAGCCAGCAGAACGTGCTAGAGGCCTAAATCTCATATATGTGGTGTAGCTTCTCACCCCCTGCATGTGAATGTGGTTTGGTGATGCTGGGATGTACTGCTGGGCAGTTACAGGCAAAATGAGAAAAAGTAACTCATTCGGCCTGACAAGCTGTTTAAAGCACTTTTTAGGTGGTTTGGTGCATATGTGGTTCATTGTAGGGCAGTTGTGGGCAATGTTCACAATTGCACTCTATTCGGCCTGAATTAACTTTTTAAGCAATAACTGTTAGATTTAGTGATTGCAAGCCAGCAGAACGTGCTAGAGGCCTGAATCTCATATATGTGGTGTAGCTTCTCACCCCCTGCATGTGAATGTGGTTTGGTGATGCTGGGATGTACTGCTGGGCAGTTAGAGGCAAAATGAGAAAAAGTAACTCATTCGGCCTGACAAGCTGTTTAAAGCACTTTTTAGGTGGTTTGGTGCATATGTGGTTCATTGTAGGGCAGTTGTGGGCAATGTTCACAATTGCACTCTATTCGGCCTGAAACAACTTTTTAAGCAATAACTGTTAGATTTAGTGATTGCAAGCCAGCAGAACGTGCTAGAGGCCTAAATCTCATATATGTGGTGTAGCTTCTCACCCCCTGCATGTGAATGTGGTTTGGTGATGCTGGGATGTACTGCTGGGCAGTTACAGGCAAAATGAGAAAAAGTAACTCATTCGGCCTGACAAGCTGTTTAAAGCACTTTTTAGGTGGTTTGGTGCATATGAGATTTGAGCCCATAGCACCTTCTGCTGGCTTGCAGTGACTAAATCTAACAGTTATTGCTGAAAAACTCCTTTCAGACAGAATAGAGTGCATTTATGAACAGAGGCCAAAACTACCCAACAATGAACCACATATGCACCAAACCACCAAAAAAGTGCTCAACAACCGCTCAGCTCAAATGAGTTACTTTTTCTCATTTTGCCTGTAACTGTCCAACAATACATCCTACCAGCACCAAATCACATTCACTATGCAGGGGGTTATAAGCTACATACATGGAATTTGAGCCTATAGCAACTTCTGCAGTGACTAAATCTAAGTTATTGCTTCAAAATGCGTTTCAGACCGAGTGCATTTATGAACAGAGGACAAAACTGCCCAACAATGAACCACATATGCACCAAACCACCAAAAAAGTGCTCTACACCCGCTCAGCCCGAATGAGTTACTTTTTCTCATTTTGCCTGTAACTGTCCAACAATACATCCTACCAGCACCAAATTACATTCACTATGCAGGAGGTAAGCTACATCACATGAGATTTGAGCCCATAGCACCTTCTGCTGGCTTGCAGTGACTAAATCTAACAGTTATTGCTGAAAAACTCCTTTCAGACAGAATAGAGTGCATTTATCAACAGAGGCCAAAACTACCCAACAATGAACCACATATGCACCAAACCACCAAAAAAGTGCTCAACAACCGCTCAGCTCGAATGAGTTACTTTTTCTCATTTTGCCTGTAACTGTCCAACAATACATCCTACCAGCACCAAATCACATTCACTATGCAGGGGGTTATAAGCTACATACATGGAATTTGAGCCTATAGCAACTTCTGCAGTGACTAAATCTAAGTTATTGCTTAAAAACGCGTTTCAGACCGAGTGCATTTATGAACAGAGGCTAAAACTGCCCAACAATGAACCACATATGCACCAAACCACCAAAAAAGTGCTCAACAACCTCTCAGCCCGAATGAGTTTTTCTCATTTTGCCTGTGACTGTCCAACAATACTTCGGAGTAGCACTAAATCACATTCACTGTGCAGGAGGTAATAAGCTAAATTTAATGGGATTTGAGCCTATAGCAACTTCTGCTGGATTGCAGTGACTAAATCGAATAAGTATTGCTTAAAAACGCGTTTCAGACCGAGTGCATTTATGAACAGAGGCCAAAACTGCCCAACAATGAACCACATATGCACCAAACCACCAAAAAAGTGCTCTACACCCGCTCAGCCCGAATGAGTTACTTTTTCTCATTTTGCCTGTGACTGTCCAACAATACTTCGGAGCAGCACCAAATCACATTCACTATGCAGGGAGTAATAAGCTACATTTACATGGGATTTGAGCCTATAGCACCTTCTGCTGGCTTGCAGTGACTAACTCTAACAGTTATTGCTTAAAAACGCGTTTCAGAAGGAATAGAGTGCATTTATGAACATAGGCCAAAAACTGCCCAACAATGAACCACATATGCACCAAACCACCAATAAAGTGCTCAACACCCGCTCAGACCGAATGAGTTACCTTTTTCTCGATTTGCCTGTAACTGTCCAACAATACATCCTACCAGCACCAAATCACATTCACTATGCAGGGGGTAATAAGCTACATACATGGGATTTGAAGCCTATAGCAACTTCTGCTGGATTGCAGTGACTAAATCTAACAGTTATTGCTTCAAAACGCGTTTCAGACCGAGTGCATTTATGAACATAGGCCAAAACTGCCCAACAATGAACCACATATGCACCAAACCCCCAAAAAAGTGCTCAACACCCGCTCAACCCAAACCTTTAAAATTCATACTTTTTTGTGTACATTGTTTTAAATACTGATCAATAAATTGTGCTCATATTTGTTTCTGGGTGTTATTGTACTTTACACTAGTCGACTACTCTTAATTAAAATGTTCATTTAGTTGACAGGGCAATTAGCCGCCAGGAACATCCCTCGTTGTGATGAGATTAGAACTGTTCAATTTTACCATGTTGAGTGTCCTAGAGTGGAAGGTGTAGCACTTTGAGGGCTCGATCGGTGATACGAAGAGTTGGGATGCTCCCTTCTAGAGCAGGACTGCCCTGGAACACCAACATGGCATGCATGGGACACGAAGACAGGAAAATGCTTTGAATGATTACGTGAACTGAGGAAACGCTATGTGAAATCAATTTCCCTCACTTTTTCAAGCCCTGGAAATGACAGTTTTTTAATTCTATGTTCCAGGGTTTTCGTATGTGTAGGCTTTGTATATTAGTGCACTTTGTTTCTACACCCTTGCCAAAAAATAGGTTGCCAACAATGTCTAAGTTGATGTTACCATATCTGGAAGATGAACGCCTGGGAGTTGAGCCCAATGATGATTGAGAAGAAGAAGTGGAAGCTCCTCCATCACTTCCATGACTTGATTGGTGATCATTTTTGAAGATAATTGGAGGCCATCTTTTGACGATGATGCTGGTCTTTTCATGTATTCAAAGACAACCCACCATAGTGTTTTTTTTCTTCTGCTCCAGGCTCTGATCAACCTCACCGTCTCACAGTTCCACTCACCACTTGCTTCTCTAGAGGAATCAAAATCCTATGACAAGAGACCATATGCACCAAACCACCAAAAAAGTGCTCAACACCTGCTCAGCCCGAATGAGTTACTTTTTCTCATTTTGCCTGTAACTGTCCACCAATACAGCAGCACCGAATCGCATTCACTATGCAGGGAGTAATAAGCTACATTTACATGGGATTTGAGCCTATAGCACCTTCTGCTGGCTTGCTGTGACTAAATCTAACAGTTATTGCTTTAACACGGGTTTCAGACCGAGTGCATTTATGAACATAGGCCAAAACTGCCCAACAATGAACCACACGTGCACCAAACCACCACAAAAGTCCTCTACACCTGCTTAGGCCGAATGAGTTACTTTTTCTCATTTTGCCTGTGACTGTCCAACAATACAGCCGAGCAGCACAAAATCACATTCACTATGCAGGGGGTAATAAGCTACATCACATGGGATTTGAGCCAATAGCACCTTCTGCTGGCTTGCAGTGACAATCTAACAGTTATTGCTGAAAAACTCATTTCAGACAGAATAGAGTGCATTTATGAACAGAGGCCAAAACTACCCAACAATGAACCACATATGCACCGAACCACCAAAAAAAGTGCTCTACACCTGCTCAGGCCGAATGAGTTACTTTTTCTCATTTTGCCTGTGACTGTCCAACAATACTTCGGAGCAGCACCAAATCACATTCACTATGCAGGGAGTAATAAGCTACATTTACATGGGATTTGAGCCTATACAGCACCTTCTGCTGGCTTGCAGTGACTAACTCTAACAGTTATTGCTTAAAAACGCGTTTCAGACGGAATAGAGTGCATTTATGAACATAGGCCAAAAACTGCCCAACAATGAACCACATATGCACCAAACGACCAATAAAGTGCTCAACACCCGCTCAGACCGAATGAGTTACTTTTTCTCGATTTGCCTGTAACTGTCCAACAATACATCCTACCAGCACCAAATTACATTCACTATGCAGGAGGTAATAAGCTACATCAAATGAGATTTGAGCCCATAGCACCTTCGGCTGGCTTGCAGTGACTAAATCTAATAGTTATTGCTGAAAAACTCCTTTCAGACAGAATAGAGTGCATTTATGAACAGAGGCCAAAACTGCCCAACAATGAACCACATATGCACCAAACCACCAAAAAAGTGCTGTACACCTGCTCAGGCCGAATGAGTTACTTTTTCTCAGTTTGCCTGTAACTGTCCACAATACAGCAGCACTGAATCGCATTCACTATGCAGGGAGTAATAAGCTACATTTACATGGGATTTGAGCCTATAGCACCTTCTGCTGGCTTGCTGTGACTAAATCTAACAGTTATTGCTTCAAAACGCGTTTCAGACCGAGTGCATTCATGAACATAGGCCAAACCTACCCAACAATGAACCACATATGCACCAAACCACCAAAAAAGTGCTCTACACCCGCTCAGCCCGAATGAGTTACTTTTTCTCATTTTGCCTGTAACTGTCCAACAATACTTCGGAGCAGCACCAAATCACATTCACTATGCAGGGAGTAATAAGCTACATTTACATGGGATTTGAGCCTATAGCACCTTCTGCTGGCTTGCTGTGACTAAATCTAACAGTTACTGATTTAACACGCGTTTCAGACCGAGTGCTTTTATGAACATAGGCCAAAACCGCCCAGCAATGAACCACATATGCACCAAACCACCAAAAAAGTGCTCAACAACCGCTCAGCCCGAATGAGTTTTTCTCATTTTGCCTGTGACTGTCCAACAATACTTCGGAGCAGCACTAAATCACATTCACTATGCAGGATGTAATAAGCTACATTACAGGGATTTGAGCCTATAGCAACTTCTGCTGGATTGCAGTGACTAAATCTAACAGTTATTGCTTCAAAACGCGTTTCATACTGAGTGCATTTATGAACATAGGCCAAAAACTGCCCAACAATGAACCACATATGCACCAAACCACCAAAAAAGTGCTCAACACCCGCTCAGCCCGAATGAGTTACTTTTTCTCATTTTGCCTGTAACTCTCCACCAATACAGCAGCACCGAATCGCATTCACTATGCAGGGAGTAATAAGCTACATTTACATGGGATTTGAGCCTATAGCACCTTCTGCTGGCTTGCTGTGACTAAATCTAACAGTTATTGCTTAAAAACGCGTTTCAGACCGAGTGCATTTATGAACATAGGCCAAACCTGCCCAACAATGAACCACATATGCACCAAACCACCAAAAAAGTGCTCTACACCTGCTCAGGCCGAATGAGTTACTTTTTCTCATTTTGGCTGTGACTGTCCAACAATACAGCCGAGCAGCACAAAATCACATTCACTATGCAGGGGGTAATAAGCTACATCACATGGGATTTGAGCCAATAGCACCTTCTGCTGGCTTGCAGTGTAATCTATCAGTTATTGCTGAAAAACTCCTTTCAGACAGAATAGAGTGCATTTATGAACATAGGCCAAAACTGCCCAACAATGAACCACATATGCACCAAACCACCAAAAAAGTGCTCAACAACCTCTCAGCCCAAATGAGTTTTTCTCATTTTGCCTGTGACTGTCCAACAATACTTCGGAGTCGCACTGAATCACATTCACTATGCAGGGGGTAATAAGCTAAATTTAATGGGATTTGAGCCTATAGCAACTTCTGCTGGATTGCAGTGACTAAATCGAATAGGTATTGCTTAAAAACGCGTTTCAGACCGAGTGCATTTATGAACAGAGGCCAAAACTGCCCAAAAATGAACCACATATGCACCAAACCACCAAAAAAGTGCTCTACACCTGCTCAGGCCGAATGAGTTACTTTTTCTCATTTTGCCTGTGACTGTCCAACAATACTTCGGAGCAGCACCAAATCACATTCACTATGCAGGGAGTAATAAGCTACATTTACATGGGATTTGAGCCTATACAGCACCTTCTGCTGGCTTGCAGTGACTAACTCTAACAGTTATTGCTTAAAAACGCATTTCAGAAGGAATAGATTGCATTTATGAACATAGGCCAAAAACTGCCCAACAATGAACCACATATGCACCAAACCACCAAAAAAGTGCTCAACACCCGCTCAACCCAAACCTTTAAAATTCATACTTTTTTGTGTACATTGTTTTAAATACTGACCAATAAATTGTGCTCATATTTGTTTCTGGGTGTTATTGTACTTTACACTAGTCGACTACTCTTAATTAAAATGTTCATTTAGTTGACAGGGCAATTAGCCGCCAGGAACATCCCTCGTTGTGATGAGATTAGAACTGTTCAATTTTACCATGTCCGGATGTTGAGTGTCCTAGAGTGGAAGGTGTAGCACTTTGATGGCTCGATCGGTGATACGAAGAGTTGGGATGCTCCCTTCTAGAGCAGGACTGCCCTGTAACACCAACATGGCATGCATGGGACACAAAGACAGGAAAATGCTTTGAATGATTACGTGAACTGAGGAAAAGCTATGTGAAATCAATTTCCCTCACTTTTCCAAGGCCTGGAAATGACAATTTTCTAATTCTATGTTCCATGGTTTTCGTATGTGTAGGCTTTCTATATTAGTGCACTTTGTTTCTACACCCTTGCCAAAAAATAGGTTGCCAACATTGTCTAAGTTGATGTTACCATATCTGGAAGATGAGCGCCTGGGAGTTGAGCCCAATGATGATTGAGATGAAGAAGTGGAAGATCCTCCATCACTTCCATGACTTGATTGGTGATCATTTTTGAAGATAATTGGAGGCCATCTTTTGACGATGATGCTGGTCTTTTCATGTATTCAAAGACAACCCACCTTAGTGTTTTTTTTCTTCTGCTCCAGGCTCTGATCAACCTCACCGTCTCGCAGTCCCACTCACCACTTGCTTCTCTCGAGGAATCAAAATCCTATGACAGAAGACCACGGAGTCAGACAGGAGTCACGGGAGTTTTGTGCAGTAATGACATTTACTAACAAATACAGTGACAGTGACTATAAATAGCAAAATATACCAAATCAATGTAGCATGGTTGAATTTAAAGCATAGAGATGACAGTAGTGATAATTGTAATAATGGCAAAATTATACTTTCAAGTGGCAGTAGTGCTAGGGATTATAATCCCTAGTCAGGAGCCATGCGTTAAACGAGACTGTTCAGATGATAAGACTGATGATACAGTAACATGGACATAGAGAAATGTGGGGTATTAAATTGATTTGGAATTCTAAAGGAGCATCTAACATCCCTCAATTTTTTTTTTTTCAATAGGGTTGGGCGAAATAGACCTTAGCATGTATCAAGATATTTTTGGGATGTATCACAATATGACAATATAATTAAATTCAGTGGAGTCTTGTATAAAAAGCTACAAATCCTAACCCATTTGTCTCAAACTGTAAAGCACATTTATTTATTGGTCAAACTGGCTAACTTTTCTAATGGGATGTCAACCTCTGCACACATTGCTTGAATCTTCAACGATAAAAATATATTCATCCAGCCCGAGTCGTGCGCACACACACTAGCATGCTAAACTAAGCTAAGCCCCACTAGCTTCCATTCACCCGCCGTAAGAGGAGATTCTTTTGCCAGTGTTTAGCGCCATTTCAACATGTTTAGTTCATCAACTCGGCTATTTTCCGTTTTAAATTATCATTTAAAAGTCATTTCCTTGTCATTGGAAGACTTTATACCAGTATACTGGTGTGTAAAAATTATCGCCAATCCTACTTTTTTATAACCCGACATTCATCTTATAAAATCTACTTTAGGTGTCTCATACTCAGTTTACCTGGGGCCCGCTGGAGGTAGGGTCTGGGTGGGGCTGAGCTGCATTAAGTATTGGGAGTAGTGCTGGGAATCTCAGGGTACCCCACAATACGGTACGATATGCGATGCAGGGCACATGATAACGATAATATCTCAATACGGTGATATGGCAAACCAAAAAAATTTAAAAAATAACTTCATGGTTTGTATTTCACTGCATTCAGATGGGATAGGCTCCAGCTTACCCATAACCATAATGAGGACAAGCGTTATAAAACATTTGAAATTTAAATTTTTGCAGCATATTTTATCAGAACACAAGCAGCAATAGTGCAAAAGGAATGACACTGTTTTAGTGCAAAGTGCATAAGTGTAAAAAGGATTTTAGTTTATGTGTCTGAAAAACAAAGCTTTTTAAAACTCATTCAGAAAACACATCTCATGTCTCTCAAGTAGGTCAACTTTATAAAGTAGAAGGAAATTAAAAAGAAATATGTTCATAGCACTTACACTACTCTTCCATGTCTACTCACGGGCTGCAAAATATGACACGGCAGGACAGAAATGGCCCGCAAGTTTGACACCATTGATCTAACTGCACCGAAGCCTTTTTTCATAGATTCTGCGGAAAATGGTCGCTAGCTGCATCTAGGAAGCTTTACAAGTGGAAATTCAGCAGATGTGTGGTCAGAAACATTTAATTTGAAATTAACATCATTCAAATCCGACAATTCTATCAAATTTAATGTCGAAAATGTTTATGTTGGAAAGTGGCGGGCACCTGGGAAAATGGCGGCCATCTTAAAATTTTCGGTGGCTAACGGGCTTTTTTCGAAAATGGTCCAGTATTCATGTCAATTTCGGTGCTTGTGTTGCCCCTCCCGCCTGAAGAGGGGTGGGAATTATAATCCTGTGGTATAGAATAAGGAAGACAATCCACAATGAGTTGTTGTATCTTTACCAGCAGGATTTATTCTTCTTAGAAAAATAACACTTCAAGTATTATCAGTTTAACCTTCATTTGAACACTGATTAAACAGTTATACAACAGCATTTCTGATGTTAAGGCATTTTCTTCACATGTCAATCAAGTGACAATTTAGGGACAAAATGTATACTTATATAACATAACTTTAGCACAATAACATCACCAACACAGTCAATTCACAGATTTCAATTAGCCTGCTTAGTGCTGTTCACCATGCACCAAGGCCTGTTAGCGTTAGCCATTTAGCATGTGCTTAAATGCTCAACAATACATTGTATAACGTACCACTTTACATGTAGCTGTTTACTTTATCAACATTCTCCACTCTTTACATCTGTTTGTGTGAGTTATTTCTACTTTCTACTAACCTGTGGTATAAAATAAGGAAGACAATCCACAATGAGTTGTTGTATCTTCACCAGCAGGATTTATTCTTCCTCTGTCGTTTTAATACCTCCTCTATACCACTATCGCTACCAGCACCCCCTAGTGGACTTGCGGTATTACACCTGAACACCAACAATGGGGATTTGAATTATTTTAGAGACAAACATATTTTTAAAATAGTGGGGTGTCTGTTTTTAACAACTGAATTTTACATATCCAACATCTTTATGAATTATTACCACTTTTAACTACTTTAAGCATATTTATGCATTTTAAACTGTTTTTAGCCATGTTAACTTATTGTATCCTTTTTTATGTACCTTACACTCTCCCCTGCTTTTAGAAATGTCTCCTGACATTTATCAATATACCTGAGTGTAACCATAACACAGGTTAGGGATATAAGGCAAGAGAACAGTACTTGTAATTGGGTATCCTGGCAGCACAGAGTTCACTCCTGCAGTCCACTGGTGGTACGAAGGCTGTCCTAGTGCTTCATAAGTGAGCATTTCTCTGGGCTTGATGGTCCTCTGGGACCTCCTGAGGAGACTCCCTGGCTGCTCTACCTCCTGTGACACCTGCACCTCAAGGGGTCTCTCCTGCAACTGTTCCTCTTCTGACTGATGTCCATCTACGGGTTCCCCATTGTCACAACTGCAGTCCTCTATCTGATGCACATCCTCCCCGTGACCGGAATCCTGCGGGACTTGTGGTACGGGTGGATGAAACTCTCTGGCAGCAACTCGTAGTCTCTTATCAGCCGCATTACTGTGGTCTGGCTTCTGTTGATGAGTATGTTGATTTCGCACTAACTGGTAGCACGGGACCCGCGTGTATGTGTAGTCTTCCTCCGCCGAGTCAGCGCTCTCTTCACTCTGCTCTTGTTCTTTCGACTTTGTTTGTTGTTTATTTGGCTTTTTCTGACGACTTTGAGCGGGGATGTTCTCTTCAAGGGGCAGTTCGTTAACCGGCAGTAGTAAGTTTCTATGGAGCACCCGAAGTGTCTTGGAGCCTCTTTCAGGTTGCACCTTGTAGACTGGTCCATCATTAACTCTGTCCACAACACGATGTACTACCTGCTCCCAGTATGCTCGCAGCTTGCCAGGTCCACCTCTCTCTGACATGTTCCTCACCAACACCCTGTCACCTGGTTGGAGAACTACACCCCTGACAGCTTTGTCGTATTGTCTTTTGCTTTTAGCAGATGTTTTCTCACTGTTCCTTTCAGCAATGTCATATGCAGCTCGCATTCTGTCAGCCCATTTTTGTGCGTATGTCTGCCGGTCAGTCGTCCCAGAGTCAGAGCTCTTTGGGGGAAACAGTAAGTCAACAGGTAATCGAGGAGGGCGACCATATAAGAGGAAGAATGGCGAAAACCCAGTGGAATCGTGTCTTGTGCAGTTATAGGCGTGCACTACGTGATTAAGATGATCTTTCCATTGCCTCTTTTTTTCTTCCTCTAAGGTGCGCAGCATCTGCAGTAGTGTGCGATTGAGTCTCTCTACCGGATTACACTGCGGATGGTACGGCGTTGTCCGGGAGTGCCCAATACCAGCCAACTGCTCGAGTCTGCTGAATAAACTGTTCTCAAATTCCTTGCCCTGGTCGTGATGAATCTTATCAGGGTAACCAAAGCGAGGGATAAAGTCGTGGAAAATCTTGTCAGCTGCGGTTTTCCCAGATTTATTCCGTGTTGGGTAAGCTTGAGCAAATCTTGTAAAATGATCTACAAGCACAAGTATGTACTCATAGCCTTGGCTTTGCTCTAAGTGGAGATAGTCTATGGACAGAAGTTCAAAAGGGCTGCTTGTGGAAATGTGGCCCATTGGAGCTCTTTGGGGCAGATTGGGACGTTTCTGTTTGATACAGGAGCATTTCTTATTAACGTAATCTTCAATCTCCCGCTGCATATTTGGCCAATAAAACCTTTCTCTGGCGAGATGGGTAACTTTTTCTGCTCCAATGTGTGCCAGATCATTGTGCAGTGTCTTCAGGATTAAAGGTTTTAACTTCTCTGGGACGACAAGCTGTTTGTGTCTGTCAGTCCTCCTGTATAGAATCCCATCTTCCACCTCTAACTTTGTCCATTCGTACAATAGCCTTTTTGTCTCTTTGGTCATGTTTCGTTTGTCTTTGTCATTCGGGGTCCAGTTCCTCATTCTCAATGAAGCAACTTCCTGAATGACCTTGTCTTCTTGTTGCGCTGTTTGTATGTCTGCTTGCTTGACGCTGTGCACATTCTGCGGTGGTCCGTCATCCTTACGGGTCTCATCCAATTGTAGTGCTGCAGCCCAGGGTACATTGTCTTCTTGAACAGCTTTGCTGCCTTGCCAAACAGCAGATACAACTTCAGCTGGGATGCTGTCTGTGTGGTCCCTCATACAGTCCTGTAATCTTAAGGGGTAACGTGATAACGTGTCTGCGTCCGTATTGAGTCTACCTGGTCTGTACTTAATGTCAAAATGAAAATCGGCCAATTCTCCCACCCATCTATGACCAACTGCGTTCAGCCTGGCAGTGCTGAGAATGTACGTCAGTGGGTTGTTGTCTGTGTATACGGTAAATGTGGGTGCATAGTATAAGTAATCTCTAAATTTAATCACATATGGCCCACTTTAACGCCAAGAACTCGAGTTTGCCAGAGTGAAGATGGTAATTTCGCTCGGCTGGTGTTAATGTTCTAGACCCATACCCAATAACACGTAGCTTGTTGTTCTGTCGTTGATATAACACTGCACCTAACCCTTCATTGGATGCGTCAGTGTGGAGAATGAATGGTAAGTCAAAGTTTGGGTAAGCCAGTACAGGGGGATTTGTCAGAATGTCTATGAGCGTAGTCACCACCCTCTTGTGCTCATCAGTCCATGTGATAGGTGTTGTTGATGGTAACTGTCCTTTATCTGCCTTCTTTTGTCCACCTTTGACTGTCTTGTTTCGACTAGTAATACGGTCTGTTTCTGGTTTTTGTAACAGTTCAAATAACGGTTTGGCCACACGGGAAAAGTCTTGGATGAAGGAGCGATAGTAGCCCAGGAAGCCTAACAGTGACTTCACATCTCCAACAGTCTGAGGCTTTTTGTCCCCGAGTGCCAAGACAGCGTCCAAGTCCTGTGGGTCCATTTTTACTCCTTCTCCAGACACCAGGCGTCCAAGATAACGAACCTCACGTTTGAAGAGTTCACACTTGGTGGGTCTCAGCTTGATTCCATGGTCTCGGATGCGGCTTAGAACAAGTCTTAGGTGGTTTACATGGTCCTCAAATGTCTTGGAATAGCATAGCACATCATCAAGATAAGGAGCGCAGCACTCATCGCGAATACCCTCAAGCACACCCTCAATACACCTCTGAAATGCTGCCGGTGCATTTGTGAGTCCAAACGGTATTCTTATCCATTCATACAGCCCCCACGGTGTGCTGAAGGCTGTGAAGTGCCTGGATTCTTCACTTACAAATCCTTGGTGGTATGCGCTTCCTTGATCTAGAATGGAGAACCATGAGTTGCCACCCAAACTGTCAAGCAAGTCCTGTATTCTTGGTAGTGGGTGGCGATCTGCAACAGTCTTTTTGTTGAGTCCTCGGAAGTCCACACACAGGTGTAAACTTTGGTCTTTCTTCCTCACGCATACCACTGGGGAGGAATAGGATGAGACTGATTTGCGGATCCACCCTCGGTCCAAAAGATTTTGCACATAGTCTTTGACTTCTTTGTAGAGAGGTTTAGGGATCGAGTTGTAGCACTTCTGGACTGGGTTGTTGTCAACTACACTGATTTTTAACTGCAAGTTTGGTATACAACCTATGTCTCCTTCCTCTTTGGCAAATACATCGGATTCCTCAAAGAGCATCTCACGCACTACCTTCTGCTGTTCAGCATCTAAATGGTCTAGGTTAACAGGGGGATGCCACTTTTCAGAGGCCTTTGACACTCCTTCCCTGTTAGTCTGGTCGACCTGTGCCATACACATTAGTGTGTCTCTATCGGACTTTCTAGGCTGCTGAAAATGATCCAACTTCACAGGTCTACACTCAGTCGTCTCTTCAATGTGACCTAAGATGGTGCGAGTTGGTAGAAAAATATCATGTTTACTCTGATTACAGACTGGGACTTTAACTGCTCTGGATGAGCCTTTGGGTGCATTAACTAAAGCAGGAAACAACTGCAATCCCTCTGGTAAGTCTGGTTTTAAGGTAGGTTCAAATAAAACGGTGTCACCTTGTGGTCTTGACTTGACATGACACCTAATCTCACAAACTTGGCCACTGTGAATAGTAAGACCTTTTTTTCCAACTTTGAGTGTGTCATTCACAATGCTCTCTTCAATTGAATTGTCACGTATGACATATACAATTGTCTCAGCCGTGTGCTTCTGTAGCTTTAACGCTTCAGCAAGCAAATCACTCAAACTGACACTGCCTGGCTTTTCAAGACTCTCTAAGATGATCTCTTCTATAACATTAAATCCCAACAGCAGTCCACTAACGCAGTCCTGACTAATGAGGACAGGTACCTGTATGGCAACTTGACCATGTGTGGGGCTCTTAATCTCAACTAGTATTTCAGCCCACCCCTCAAAAGGTACATTTGTCCCATTAGCTGCTGTTACTCTGAGTGGATCATCTGGCAGAAGGTCCTCCAGGGACAGGATCTCAATGTTAGGGAGATGTCTTTCGAGCCATGACTTGGTTACTATGGTTACTTGGGCCCCACTGTCCAACAACATGTCAGTTTCTACACCATTCAGGTAGCAAGTAAGCATACATCTTTTCCCAATCAGTTGTGCTACTCGGTTACCTTGTCTTTTTCTTTGCTTTGCAGTTGATTGGTGTGCAGCTGTAATAATTTCTTTGTGACTTACTGCTTTGCTATGGGACGCTGGCTTGGATGTGGTCACTGGTGGTCCCTCCCCGGTGACCCCTCCCCGTTTCCCGCTGGATTCCTTCTGAGCAGGCAACCAACGGCTCGGTGTCCCTCCTTGCCACACCTAAAGCAGTGGTTGCAAATATCAAGTCCTTGTGTTGTGCATACTTGACATTTCCGCAGCTTTGTTGATTTGAGTGGTGGCGTGGCATTCACTGACATTGTCGGTACTGGTTCTGGAGTTTTTGCTGCTTGTGTGAATGCCTTTTCTAGAGTCTTTGCCAAAGCAGACACATTGGCTGTCAGTTCATGTATTGCTGTACGCTGTGCTTGGACTTCAGCTTGGGTCTGGAGAACAGTGGCTTGGACTTCAGCGACAGGCTGGGCTACTTGTTCTCTTTCCCCTTGATGTGTGGCATTAACAGTGACTACTTTGGTTTTATTTGTTGTCTGACCTATTCGTGTCTGTCTCTCAACTTCTTCATGAACTGACTTAGTGATCACCTCTAGGATATAGTCATCAGTCACCTCGTTGTCACTCATGAGCGCTTTTAAGTCTCTCCTGACATATGTATATTTTTCGCTTATTCCTTGGTACAGAGAGTGAAGAAATGCACCTTGGACTAGCCTTCCATCATACTGAAAACCTGAGCTGTTGTGCTGTGCGGAAAACAGTACACGCTGCTTAAGTCCCATCAACCGGTACATAAATTGTTGTGGGCTTTCACGGTCAAGTTGTCTTGCATTACTGAGTTCCTGAAATAACTCGGAATTACTTTTGTCTTTCAAATGTGTTCTGAGAAACCGCTTCAGCTCAGTTACCGTTAAGTCATATTTTGTCAACAGCATATCTTTAAATGTGCCTGGTCTGATGATTCTTAACACAGCACGGATGATCTCATTTTCAGTAAAGTTCTCGGCTAACCCCTCATCGATCTGTTTGCATAGGGCACCATAACTAACATCAGAGTCTGAATCAGATATTTGTCCGCTGTGAATTTTGAATTCCCTTCTTGGTAAGAAAGCTGCTACATCTGATAGCTTGACAATATCAGAAGCCTGGCTACTTAGGGATGGCTGTTTATCCACCCTAACATGCACAACTGGTGATCCTGTTGCTAATACAGCCTCCGCCTGTAGCTCTTGCTCCTCCACACTGGCTGTTGGCTGCTGAAGCTCCGTAAGGAGGTCGTTGAAGAGCAGGAGCCGTGACATACCTTGGTCCTCTAGACTTGCCAACTGGTCACTTCTCACAAAGTCCACAATGAAGTCATAAAGTTCTACCTCGGTTGCGTCGTCACCTGGCGCGTCCTCCCTCGCCTCTCCCTCGATGGAAGCCGTCAACTTGTGGAGCACGTCGGTGTTTGAAGAGCTGATCAGCTGGTGCAGTTTCTTCTGAATGCCTCGCTGCAACCCGCGTAGTGCTGACATCTTGGATCACGGTGATGGTGCGTCTGTCCAGGTACTGATGACAGGTTCAATGGATTGATGATTAACTGCGCTCTAGGACACAGAAATCATCCCGGACGAGCCCCCAAAATGTTGCCCCTCCCGCCTGAAGAGGGGTGGGAATTATAATCCTGTGGTATAGAATAAGGAAGACAATCCACAATGAGTTGTTGTATCTTTACCAGCAGGATTTATTCTTCTTAGAAAAATAACACTTCAAGTATTATCAGTTTAACCTTCATTTGAACACTGATTAAACAGTTATACAACAGCATTTCTGATGTTAAGGCATTTTCTTCACATGTCAATCAAGTGACAATTTAGGGACAAAATGTATACTTATATAACATAACTTTAGCACAATAACATCACCAACACAGTCAATTCACAGATTTCAATTAGCCTGCTTAGTGCTGTTCACCATGCACCAAGGCCTGTTAGCGTTAGCCATTTAGCATGTGCTTAAATGCTCAACAATACATTGTATAACGTACCACTTTACATGTAGCTGTTTACTTTATCAACATTCTCCACTCTTTACATCTGTTTGTGTGAGTTATTTCTACTTTCTACTAACCTGTGGTATAAAATAAGGAAGACAATCCACAATGAGTTGTTGTATCTTCACCAGCAGGATTTATTCTTCCTCTGTCGTTTTAATACCTCCTCTATACCACTATCGCTACCAGCACCCCCTAGTGGACTTGCGGTATTACACCTGAACACCAACAATGGGGATTTGAATTATTTTAGAGACAAACATATTTTTAAAATAGTGGGGTGTCTGTTTTTAACAACTGAATTTTACATATCCAACATCTTTATGAATTATTACCACTTTTAACTACTTTAAGCATATTTATGCATTTTAAACTGTTTTTAGCCATGTTAACTTATTGTATCCTTTTTTATGTACCTTACACTTGCATCACTATTTGAAAAATTATCTCACTTATCTACTACACTATGGGTCGCATGTAGGCAGAAATATGGATACTGGTCGCATTTTGCTGCTGTGTGAACGACTGCGTTGACATACTGTGCCTGCAGCTAACCTGCAGATAATATACACTGACAGTTTGCAAAGATAACTTCAAACAGTCATTCTCTATTAGCATTGAAGGGTTTTATATCTCATTTGTGTTGTTATTAGCATATTAATCTGCTAAGCCGCTCACATCCATTTTATACAGGTAGTCACACAAAACACATAGTGCTCTCATGGCCTGCGCTCGTTATCTCATCCACACATACCTCACAACTGATACACAGCTCAAGGAGGGAGTACTCAAACCACAGCAACATCCTGCTTACAGCAGCTGGTTGACCTTCACAACCAACAAAGGCCCACTTCTCACATCGGCGGGTGCCACCCCACTTTGCTGATTGGTCCTCAGGGACTACAACACCACACCTCCAGAGACATCTAATTGGTCCTCGGGGACTACAACACCACACCTTCAGCGGCATCTGATTGGCTCTCCAACACCTACAGTAACAGGCGCTGTCTTCTCCCATTGGCTGAGGATCAACCTACATTTGCATCTAATAATGTATAAGGACCGGGCAGGGATAGTTAGCTGCTCTTCCTGTCTGACTCTGTATTAAGACCAACCTCTGTGTAGGCCTATAGGGAAAGACGCTAGACCCGGAGCTCCAATTGTATTAGGTTTGTTTGTCAAGAATAAATATTGACATTTGATTATATGGTAGTAATCTAGTCTCCTTTCCTCCAATTCGACACTCACGGGAATTGTTGGCCTGAAGTCACAGGAGGCCACAATCCCAACAATTTGGCGCCCAACGGGGTTGGAGGGGGAGTTGGTGTGGTCGCTGTTTTCTACTACCTGGGTCGACTATACGTCTGTCTTCCACTTGACGCGCGTCACAACAAAAAGGTAAGCAGAAAACCTGTTAATACGAATTTCTGCAATTGACCATATCAAATTGGGTGGAAGGACGACTGTATTGTCAACTTGTGGTTTGTGTTATATTTTGGCTGTGTTTTTAGTGTGTATTTACATATATTGTTGTAAAGTGTGTTTGACGTCAGTGGTCAGGGACCACACAGTAGAGGCCTCTTAAGAGTCTGGGACTCTACTGGTTGAAGGGCCGTAAATGTAACGCTTCAACTGGGTCCAGTAAAGGACAGTACATCGATTGGCGGTGAGGGAAACGCTTTACTTGGATGCTTACATAGACAAAGGGCAGTACACTATCGCAGTGAGGGGAACGCTTTGTCTACTTTGCTATATATATCGTCTTTTGATTCTATCGTGTTTGATATTTTGTAACTTTTGGTGGTGTGTGAGTGTGACGGTATGGAAGGCGAGTTTGAACGCGAGTGTGAGGAATGGGAGTTGTGTGGGGGTGCCCCGAGTATGGTTGGTGGTGAGTTGTTTTATATGGTGGAAAGACAAGTGTCGAGTGGTCGTGATGAGAAGGATAAAGACAAGGACAAGAAAGTTATGCAGAAAATTTGGACAGAATGTGGCGGTGAGCATTGTAGAAATATAGTGGAAGTGCAGGGAAAGATAAGGAAAAGGGAAGTTGACATAGTGAAAGAAATGTCGAGATTAGAAGTAGATATCAAACAGGCGAGTGTGTTGAAGAGAGGCAAGCTGAAACAGGAATTAAAAGAGTTGGATGAACTACGGCGAATGATACATTTAATGTGGATGGCCAGTTTGGCTTTGGCCGCCCCCCTATATGGCTAAAATTACATCAGGCAAAAAGAAGTCGGCGCCTCCAACCACGCCGCCGCCGTATGTTCATAGAGTGGTATTTATCCCACTCTCAGATTTCAAGGCGAATTGGACTTAGACGGAGATGACGCAGTCACTCCGATCCCCACATTGCAACAAGCTAGACAATGTCACCCCGTGGAAACCGCGCCACCGGTTGGTGACCCTTCCACTGTACCTCGCACAGAGGCTGAATGGAACATATCACAAGTCAGACTAGCACAGGGGGATGCGGGGAACAACCCGCCGCCACAATCGCGAATAGCGAAACGGATTGACAATTCTAACATTTTGCCAAATACCCAACGTACCAGGCGACGTACAGCAGCCCCCACATCTGTTAAACCCAAATGCGATGATGCAGGAGTCGTATACAAATCCATATCCGAGTCGGAAGATGACGACGGTGCCCTGCAAAAGGCGGCACCCGTTCTTCTTCCTTCCACCCCCTCACCATATGTTGATGGGAGCGGGGGGACTCGCCTAAAAACTACCATGCCATTACGTGTTGATAGTGGCAGCAACCATACCGAATATACACCTTTTTCCATCACAGACATAGACGGTCTCAGTAAAAAAATACCACCTATAAGTGGCGGTGCAGACGCGTGGATTGATGCTGTGTTACAGGCAACTGCAGGTCTCAGTTTGGCTTGGGGGGACATTCGCTGTTTGTTGTCTGCTGCCATGATACCCTCACAATTTTGCAATTTGCTACAACGAGCTGGAATGTTAAATACTTCAGTACATGAGCCGTTTGGGCCATTCGCTCGTCCTCTATTTACTGCCTTGAGGGAGGAGTTTCCACATGAACAGCGGACTGTCCCCACTGTCTTTGCATGAAGTGGCGAGGTGGATCCAACCACATATTATTCTAACTGTATGCGTGACTGGACCACTGCCACTGGGTGTAATCATTTGAACAGTGCTCCCATGATAGCGTTGTTTAAAACTGCTATTCGTTCTGGCATACCTGCACCTGTGTCGGACAAGCTCAACGATGTCCCAAATTTGCTGTCCTCACCTGAGGCGGACTTCAAGTCCACATTATTCCATCACATGCGCAGACACCGGGAGGACGAAAGTGCAACGACCAAAACAAATACTGAATTGGCTGTACAGTTACTGAAATTACAGTTGGCTGAAGCACGTGCAAAAAGCACTGTACAAAAGAAGGAAGCAAAACCCGCTAGTGTGATGTGGCGGGGCGGGGTGGTACTGGTACAGCTGGTAGGAGAAGAGGAAGAGGTAACATGTCGCAGGGCTTCAGTGGCTGTTTCGTGTGCGGCGCCATGGATCACTGGGATCGGAGCTGCCCACAACGCCGCTACATGCAAGGTCCACAGCAGCAGCAAGGGTGGGGCCCGCCATCACAACAGGGCCCACCCCAACAACAGGCGATGGCACCCGCCAGGGGGCGTGGCCATCCATTTGCTCAACGCCCGCCCATGCAGCAGACCCCACCTGCTGGTCAATACTATGTCGACCAGGGTGATGACCTCAACTACTATCAGGCCGAGGGAGGCCCGGGAGGCCCCAAGAGCAGGGAAACAGCAGACCCCATGCTCTTGTTCACAGTGGACAATAAGACAATCAAAGGACTTGTAGATACGGGGGGCGACACATTCTGTCATCAATGTTCCACTGTCACCGCACCAGATTACGTCATGCTGCGTACCGCTGGTTGGCTTCTCGGGGAAACGACGTCTGCTGCCATTCACTGTTGACCTACCAACCGATTTTGCTGGGACACATTTTACACACGCTTACATCCATGCCACGGATGCGCCTGTGTGTTTGATCGGAAGAGACATTCTCAGTGCTGCAAACGCCACCATCATGTGTACTGACAAGGGACTCACACTCACGTTACCAAATGGTGTAACGTTGGACTGCAACGGCAGCCCTCGAGGTGGCTAATATCTGTTGAAAGAACTACCAGCTACAACAACTGTTGACATCTACTGGTGTGTCCTCCAGCCGACATCCGCTCCGGACAGTGTGCTGACAGCTTATGAGATGTGGAAGCCTTTGAATCCTTTCCCGGGCTGTCTACCAGCCTACTGTCACATCACCACATTGCACATTGTTTTATACAATGGGGACACAGAACAAGATTTGACATATCGTGAAGAGTTTGAGGAAATCGAAAACACTGTTTGGGTGCTAAACTCTTCTTGTATCTTTGCAGGACCTGAGGGGGTGGCGTCTTCCGTCTACTTTGTAGAAGCGTTGGAACAGGCTTGGTTCCATGGAGGTCCAGCGTCAGTACCTCACATCTCTTTGGCCGTGGCACCTGGTCACGAACAGAGGGCCTTAGGTCCCATGGTCAAACGGTTGTTAGCCGCAACTGACTGGACGCCGTCCCCTGATCTCCCACAAGTGCACTTTTCTCCGTCTGAGTCAGCGTATCGGATATTTGGCCAGTTCAAAGACCCCTCGTTGGTCCAACATCAGCTGATTGACCGACACATGCACAAAGAGCTCACTGATCATGATTTGTCGGCACTTATGCTTGACAGCATCCCTGAGGGGGTGTGGTCAACGGGTCCCTTTGACGTGGACTTCTGTTCATCTGTCACTCTTATTACACTTGAGGTGCAAGAGAATCCCATGGTGTTCTGACCTCAATATAGGTGGCCACCTGAGGCAGACGAGGGAATGGCACAGACCTTGGTGGGTCTGTGGGAAGCAGGGGTGTTGGAACACTCGGACTCGGAGTGGTCCACACCCCTCCGCCCTGTTTTGAAAGCCGACGGCGAAAGCTACCGTATGGTGCACGACTTACGTGCTGTTAACGATGTCACTCTGACGCCGGTGCTTCCGGTACCTGACCCTCACAGGATCCTCTCCTCCCTGTCTCCCTCATTCCAGTGGTTCTCTGTGATTGACCTGGCAAATGCATTTTTCTGTCTCCCGCTCCATCCAGATTCACGAAAGTATTTTGCTTTTACATATCATGGCCAGCATTATCAGTACACGCGCATGCCACAGGGCTTTAGAAACAGCCCCGGTTTGTTCAACCACCACCTGCGTCAGGCCTTGTCCGGCCTACAGCTCCCGGAGGGGTGCCTGTTGGTCCAGTACGTGGATGACGTTCTACTTGCCTGTGATTCAGCTGACGTCTGCCTATTGGCTACTCAAACCTGTTGACGGTGTTGCATAAACTCGGGTTCAAGGTGTCGCGCGAGAAACTGCAGTGTTGTCGTTGTACTGTCACTTTCTTGGGCCGCGTTCTCTCTGCGTCCGGTTACGCCATGTCCACAGCCCATAGGACGGCAATCTTGAGGCATCCGAAGCCCTCCACAGTGGGGGGGATGCTTTCGTTTCTAGGGCTGTGTGGCTACAGCAGACACTACATTCCGTGTTACGCCGAGTCCACCGCTCCGTTACGTGCTCTCGTCCGTGCGAAGGGTTCGCGCCATTCTAACGCGCTTCTGGATTGGGACATGGAATCCTCGCAGGCTTTTATGTCCCTGGTCCAATCCTTAGCGACGGCCTCCGCCCTGGCTGTTCCAGATCCTACCAGCCAGTTTCATCTGGACGTGTCTGTAAACGGACACAGTCGCGAATGGTGTCCTCTTCCAGCGTGCCAATGGGCACCGTAGAGTCCTGATGTACGCCAGTGTCCCTCTTGACCCCACTGAGTGTTGGCAACCGTTGTGTACACGCTACGCGGCGGGGGGTTGCTGCTCTGGTCCTCAAGACGGCTCACCTGGTTCGAGATCAGCCTTTGGTCATTTTCTCACCTCATTCTGTTGTGTCTTTTGTCGCGTCTGCCTCTTTTACAATGACAGCCCTCCGCCAGTCCCATCTGTTGCGCACCCTGCAGGCCCCAAACATTCAGTTCATACATTCTGGCGTTAATATGGCCGATTCGATCTCAGCTTCCGGCACTCCTCATGAGTGCGCCCTGCAGGTTTCATTTGATTCCAAAGTGCGCCCAGACTTACAAACCAAACCGTTGAGTGACGGACTGGTACTTTTTACGGACGGCTGTTGTTTCCGGTCGCCCTCTGGTGACCTCCATGCAGCTTCCGCAGTTGTCCAGTTTGACCCTGTGGCTAACACCTTCCACACTGTGTGTACTGACACTGCGTTTTCTACTCCTTCTGCTCAGGCTGCTGAACTGCGTGCTCTGGTGTTGGCTCTTTGTCATGCGTCAGGAGCGGCGGCCACTGTCTTTTCTGACTCTGCTTATGCTGTTAGCGCGGCATGTTGTGATCTTCCGGAGTGGCGCCGTTGTGGCTACATGACGGCTCGTGGTCAACCGATTGCACACCGTGAGATTGTGGAACAGCTGGCGGAGGCCTTGCTTCTCCCCTCTCGCGTGGCAATCGTTAAGACTGCTGGCCACTCCAAAGCTGAAACCCTCCAGGCACGTGGAAACGCGGCTGCTGACTTGGCCGCCAAGGCGGCAGCTGGTTACCTGTCCTCCTCTTCTGTGTCCATCTTTCTGGCTTCTGTTGCATCCGCCCCTCCTCTGGCCCCTCCTTTGTCTCTCGAGTTGCTGCGGGCTCATCAGGCCTCGGCGTCTCCGGAGGAACGCTCCTTCTGGCTCTCTCATGGTGCCCGGAGGACTTCTGATGGTCTCATTGTCGGTCGGTCAGTCTCGTAAGTGGTCTGACCCTCGCTGGACTGGTCCATTCACGGTCATCGCCAGGACTGACCGTGCGGTCCAGCTCGAGGGCAAGGGCAACAAGTGGTTTCACTACTGTATGATCCGTCCTGCTCCTGATGTCCCATCTTCTGCGTCGCCTCGGGCTGCGCCGGAAGCAGCCCGTGGGGGGGTGGGGGGGGGGGGGGGGGGGGGGGGTGGGGGGGTGGGGGGGGTGGGTAGTGGCGATGTCGGTGCTGGCCCGAGTTCTGGGAGTGCTGCCCCCGCCTCCTCCAACTGAAGCCGACAAACACCTGGTTGATGACAACACACACACCTATACTGACACTGATGACCATATACAAGATAAATACAAACGTGCTCGCCTACTTAGACAATATACATATAACCGCGTGCTTTGCTTTGCTCAGATTGCAATGTGTATTTTGGTTCCCTTGCTGATTGTTTTGTTCCTCACAGCTTACCACTGGACCCCTAGTGGGGATACAACAACAACTCTGACTACTCCCACTGTGCTGGTGTCACCTCATGCTAACGTTGCGGGCCGCCGCTCGAAGCGGTCCACACCCTCAACATGTACTGATCTTAACATCACCCATACTACTGGTCATTTGCAGTTGGCGGTTACTCTGTGTTCGACCTATCCGGTTCCGAGCACGTTTCAGCTGCAAAAAATAAGGGTGTTCAACGCAATTCTTACAACTTGGGGCAGGTGGCGGCGTCGGGATGGCCATGGGCATGGTATCTAATGCAGGGACACAACACCAATGGGAAATGCACACACGGGTGGGATCAAGTGGTGGCAGAGACAAGTGGTTACAGGTGGTCCTTCTGGACCAAAACATCGCTCAAGGAAGTGCGCAAGAATCTCACACTCTCTGTACAACAGTACACCCTTACACTCCAGTACAAGCCCCCGGGTTTGGGGTGCTACAATTTTACGTTGTATCCGTATATGTCCAATCCTGATTGCTTCCCAGTGCGTATTTGTTTTGAGGGCAGTAGTGCTCGCTCCCAGGCGCCGGCAAACCGGAACTAGGACCTTAGGGTCGTCAGTGGGGATAACCCATTGGATGTATCCTTTGTACTGTCCACAGGAATATCGGGACAGTTCAACAACTGGCTGCTGTTGGCCGAGCAGGCGGGAGGAACCAAGACCGGAGATTGTTTGGCATGCATGGGTGCCAGACCATTGTTGCGTGATGTCCCCACTGTGATCACTGAGCAGTGTGTCATTCAGTTGATGAACACTTCCACCGCCTCCTCGACCAGCACCAGTTCGGCAGGTTCCCCAAAGTGTACCCAATTTGACCTCGTTCATCCAGTCATCTCTGAAATGTGCGGCAGGCCTATTTTCAATAGCTTGGTGGCATCCAATAATTTTACTTGCTTTAATGTCTCCACAGGAAACCTGTTTGTGCAGCCTGGCGTCAATGCATCTTGGTGTCTAAATACCACTCAGGTGGACGGCTACTTTAAGCCGGTTATTCGTGCGGATGTCTGGTGGTGGTGTGGTGGGTCCGGTGTCACAGATTGGTTTGGTTTGGTTTGGTTTAGTTTATTTGAACATGAAGGTTACAATGGAATACATCTCATGAATCATTCTTTCACAGTTCCACATGTCCAAAAGGAGTAGGAAGAAGCAAAGCTTATTTAATCCTACCCCCCTTTCAATCTACATCTTGTACAGTACATGTTGTTCACTTCCTGCATTCCATGTCATGTTTTCAGTGATAGTCAGGATAACACATAATAGATAACGGTAAGCTAGCCCTCCCCCCCAAAAAAAGAAAGAAGAAAAAAAAAATTATATATATATACTGTATATATATAAATATATATACATACACATACATTAATAATAATAATAATAATGATAATACTAAATAAATAAATAAAAAAGAACAAAGCTTTTTTCTTTTTTTTTTAAACACAACAAAGAAAATTATAAAAAAAATAAAAAAATAAATAAAAAATAAAAAATAAAATAAAATTAAAAAAAATAAAATAAATAACAAACCTGACAGAACATCATTGTGATGATCAAGACTCTTCTGCCTTGTATTTAGCAAACATCAACTGCTTGTATTGTTTTTTGAATTTCCTCATCTCTGTACATTGTTTGAGTTCTTTACTCAATCCGTTCCATAATTTAATTCCACACACGGAAATGCTGTGGGTTTTCAGCGTTGTTCTCGCATATAAATGTTTTAGGTTTAATTTTCCTCTAAGATCATATTTCTCCTCTCTGATTGAGAAATACTTTATTAGGTTTTTGGGTAACGAATTGTTAACTTTATACATTATTCTAGCGGTTTGAAAGTGTACTAAATCTGCGAATTTTAATATCTGTGATTCTAAAAATAAAGGGTTTGTATGTTCTCTATACTTGGCATTATGAATTATCCTCACTGATCTTTTTTGCAGTACAGTGAGTGAGTGAAGATTGCTTTTGTAATTATTTCCCCATACTGTATCTCCACACAATACATTAGATATGGTAATACTAGGGAACAGTACAGAGTGTGGAGTGATTTTTGGTCAAGAACATATTTTGCTTTATTCAATATAGAGATATTTCTCGCCACCTTTTGCTGTATAATTTAATATGAGATTTCCAACTCATTTTTTCATCTATTACAACCCCAAGGAATTTATATTCTTCCACTTTTTCAACCAATTTTAAGTTGTTTGTTACTTTACAAATGTCGTTAATGTACAAGTTAAACAGTTTTGGTCCCAGTATGGACCCCTGGGGTACTCCACACGTGGTATGTAAACTCCCAGATGTATATTCTCCTAGCTTTACAAATTGTTTCCTCTTTGCTAGATAGCTTTTAACCCAATTTAAGACTGAACCTCTAATTCCGTACCTTTCTAATTTTGAAATTAAAATAGTGTGATTAATTGTATCGAAAGCTTTTGTCAGATCCATGAATACTGCTGCTTCGCATCTTCTGTTGTCTAGTGATTTCCTCCGTGATTTCCATCAGTGCCATAGAAGTTGAAATGTTGGCTCTGTAACCATATTGACTGCTTGTCAATAATTCATTCTTATTAATAAATTTGTCCAACCTATTATTAAATAGCTTCTCCACAATTTTCGAGAATTGTGGTAACAAGGAAACTGGTCGATAATTTGTAAATTGGTGTTTGTCTCCTTTTTTGAAAATTTGAACCACCTTGGCTGTTTTCATTTTGCTTGGAAATATTCCAGTCTGAAATGATAAGTTACTAATATATGGTAACGGGTCTGCGATCCCATTGATGACCCTTTTAATTGTTTCCATTTCGATTCCATGACAATCAGTTGATGTTTTTGCCTTAAAATGGTTAACAATGTCAGTGATCTCCTTTTTGGTTACAGCAGTGAGAAACATAGAATTGATTCCTATCAATGATATCATTCCCTTCATCAATTGTGTCTTGTTTTGGAATTTCTTCTTCCAGTTTTTGTCCAATATTTACAAAATATTCATTAAACATTTCAGCTACCACATTCATGTCATTCCTGTAAGTGTTTCCAACCATGAAATAGGGAGGATAGTCTGCTTTCTTAAAGTTGTTCTTTATAATACCATTTAAGATGCCCCAAGTTGCTCTCATGTTATTTTTTGTTCTTATTTAGTACATGACTATAATATTCCCTCTTACACACTCTCAAGATAGTTGTCAACTTGTTTTTGTAAGTCTTATACTTTTGTTCTGCTTCTTTAGTTTGTTGGATGATAAATAAAAACAGGCGTTTTTTAGTCCTTTTGTCATCCATGGCTGCTGGTTTTTCTTTTGCTTCTTGGGCTTTTCTTGCCAGGGACAGTTCTTATCGTAGAGCTCCATATAAGTACCAAGGAAGCTGTCATATGCCTCGTCCACATCTATTGCACTGTAGACACTCTCCCAACTTTGTTCTTCTAGTCCTATCTTGAAGGCACGGATGCTGTCCTCTGTACGCAATCTTTGAAAAGTCTTTTTTGCCTCCACCTGTTTTTTCTTATAATGTTCATTGTAGATTGTGAACACTGGAAGATGATCACTGATGTCACTAATTAGCAGGCCAGTGATGGTGTTATCAAAGTCATTGGTGAATATATTATCGATGAGGGTGGCACAGTGGTCTGTTATTCTACTTGGTCTAATGATTTTAGGATATAAACTCAAACTATACATTGTATCTGTGAAGTCGTCTATTTCCTTGCACTTGTGTGAGTTCAAGAGGTCAATATTGAAGTCTCCACATATGAAAATAGTTTTTTGACCTATGTCTGTAAACGTTGTCTTAATCCAATCCTCAAACATTCCAATCTTTGACTTTGGAGTTCTGTACACACAACTTAACACATTTTTGCTTTTTTCTTTGCAGATTTCAATTGTTATACATTCTAAAATGTTATCAATGACAAATGACATATTCTTTACCATTTTGTAGTTCAGATGTTTGTCCATGTATATGGCCACACCTCCTCCATTTGAATTGTTCCTGTTTGCACACATCATTTCATATCCTTCCAGCTCGAAGTCCATTCCTTTGTTAGCATTAATTCAAGTTTCTGAGATTGCTATAACTTTGAAAGGTTCTTTGAACTGATTCAAATATTGTTTAATATTAGTAAAGTTTGCATTCAAGCTTCTGCTGTTTATGTGTATGATGGATAACTTGTCGTCGTTGCTGAAACTGTTGTTGTATTGCTCCTCCGTATAATAACGGCAGTCGTTTGTAATGTGAGAGAAAAAATTTGAGTCTGGATCAATGTCTTTTTCCATATCCAATTGTTTGTGATCTGTAAAGTGAAAAGTGTCCAATTGTAGATCTTCTTGTAGCATATTAAAGCTGTTTTCCTCCATGTTGGGAGACCTCAATATCTTTCTAGGTCCTTGATGTCTTTGACAGCAAGAACTTTGGCCTCTGGTCCTCCATTTGCTTTGATGAAGATTTTTGCAGTTTGCACTCCATGTTCCATGAATCTTTCCTTGCTTCCTCAGATCACGTGCTTTCTTCGCAATCTCAGCGTTGCGCTTGGTCAGGTGGTCATTCATGTAGACATCCTTTCAGCTTCTTTCCCTGTTTCAGCAGCGCAACCTTGTATTTCCTATTAGTGAATTTGACGATGATGACGGGTGTAGTACGGTTCCTACCATACAATGGGATGCAAGTATCAATATGTGTATGTCTACATCTACATTCTTTGATTGCAAGAAATCAACAACTTGTTGCTCTGTTGAGGCGACATCCATTTCGTCTGGTTCTTCAGTATTCGCCACTGCTCTGGCATAGGACCTTGGTTTGATTCGAAGTCCCGTCACGACCACGTCATTCATTCGCGTGTTCTGATCCATGTCATCTGTGGTGTTTTTCAGCTTCTCAATGATTTTATCCTTTTCTTCACATTCATTTTTGAGAGTGGCTCCCAGTGCATCATAACTTTCCTGTAATTTTTTATTCTCCACTCTCAGACCTTGCATTTCCTTCCTTAATATCCCCATTTCATTTTGAAATGCTTCTCTCTGAACTTGAACTTGCTCTTTCATACCTTGCATTTCTCTTTGTATGGCGTTGGTAGTCTCTAGCAGACTGTAAGTTAGTTTTTGCAGGGAGTTGGAATTCTCCACAAGTTGCTGCATCTGTTTTCCATAATCCTCCATGGTTTTCGCCATGGTATACTCACTCTTTTCCATTGAACTTCTTTCTTGCTTGTTTGCGCGGTGTTTAACCTTCTGCAAGGCTGTCGCTGTTGCTTTGTCTATATTTCCACTCAGGTGTGTCAACTGGTTAACTGTGTCATCCTTGTAGGGTCTCGGCGGCGGTTGTGGTAATAGGTGAGCACCTCCAGTTGTCTCAGGAATCTGTTCAACATCTTCCGTATATATGACTGAATCTGGAGTACTTCGACCAGAACTGCTAGAGCCACCGCTTGTTGCGCTTCTTCTCCCTCAAGCCTTTGACATTGTTACTGTTGCTTGGTAACGCCGTCAGTTAGCCGTTGGCTTGCAGTGCAATGCCTTCGGTGATTAATCTTCGTTATAACGGCGAGTTTATCTCTCACCAGTATCTCACCAAAGTCCCACCAGTCCTCGTGGGCCGAAAAAGCTGCACAGGAAAACTCCAAATGTTATCCTGTTATTAAAATCAGGCTTCAAACCGCGGCTAGCATGATAGCTTGCTTGTAACGGCTGTCGGCTCCACCTGATTGTCTCTTTTGGTGAGTTTAGTCCACTCGCGGGTCCGAATTGAGGCAGAAGTCTCAGCACTCACTTGCAGAGTTGTAATCACAAGTTGTGATCACGAACTGTATTCACCAAGGTCGCAAAAGTTTAAAACTCCGGTAATAGTGGACGGAGCTTTTCCGTGAGCGTCCTTTCCGTACAACAGGAAGTGACATTTTTAGATTTATATACAGATGCGCGAAAATATGACTCTTGTTTGATTCACTTTGTATGGACTTATTTCAGGAGCAAAATGTGAATGAAAGGGTTGAAAAACGTACTCGCACGAGTGCTTCCTTATGCGAGTGAGATGCTCCACCATACAGCCCTGACACGACATAGGTTGCCCACTAACAACATGACTGGCCTTTGTGCCCTGGTTTCATTTATACTGCCTATGGCTATTTTGCCTTTGGACATTGATCATTTGATTCATAGTGCAACCTCTGTGGGATCGCACCTCATGACCACCTCGTCCCACCGTTCCAAACGTGATACATTTTCTCCTTGGTTGGAAGCTCCTAATCCGACATACATTGACGCCATTGGAGTGCCTCGTGGTGTTCCTGACGAATATAAATTGACTAATCAAGTCGCTGCTGGATTTGAGTCTATCTTACCGTGGGTTACAGTTAATAAAAATGTTGATCGCATTAATTACATTCATTACAACTTACAGCGTTTATCCAATCAGACCGAGGAAGCCTTCAGAGCGGTGAGTGACCAATTACGAGGCATATCTCTCATGGCCTTCCAGAATCGTATTGCCCTAGACATCTTATTGGCTGAAAAACATAGTTTGTGCAATGATTGGCACTGAATGTTGCACACTTATTCCTAATAATACTGCACCCGGTGGCCGACTGACCCATGCCATCGATGGTCTCAAAGCACTTAACGTGCGAATGAAATCGCATGTGGGAGTGGACACCAGTCTATTTTTGGGCTAAATATGGTTGACGAGCTTCTTTGGTAAATGGCAAAAATTGGCTTCTGGAATTATTATTGCGGTTATGGTTTTCTTCATTTTCTTTGCCTTGTTTGCGTGTTGTTGTATACCTTGTTTCAAGTGCCTTTTCCAGCGTGCTACAATAGGCCTTTTTGGCGATGGTCGAGGTCAGTACCAACTGATCCGGCTTCTGCCACTTCCTGAGGGGGACACGCGAGCCGTGCTTCCTGATCCTGACAAATAAAGTACCCGTTCTTCAATCAGTCCAATATGTCTCCAGCAAGTTGGATTTGAGTGACGCATGCGCAGCCGAGAACGTAAGACGCTGTCGATCGTCATCACGTGGGTTGTACATCCTTTGATTCGCTGATGGCTTCTCTGACCTCAAAATGATGACCTAGGTTTGATTCTATTGGTCCTGACGGTTCCAGGTGTCAATCACCGGAATCGGCCATTCTGAGCCGGAGTGAGCAACTGCTGAACAGCTGGCTGTTATGACGCAGCAGGGCGCCGTGCACAGGCAGTTCGTCGCAATTTTTAAAATCAAAAGCAGTTTATTTTTAGAGCCCCGGTGAAGTTTAATTGAAATGAAATTATAATAATAATAAATTGGAACCGAAAAAAATTAAATGTGCCATGGAACGCCTTTACGCTGTAGTTTTGCTCTGCTTTATTTTAGCAGCATAAAACTTTGCACATGTATTGTTAGAAGGCGATTACACGACTTTCTTGAGTGTTTAGGCTTGATCAGCCTATTTTCCAGGAGAATAGTTAAAAGGGATTTTTTTTCAAATATTTTATATATCAAGATTGATCACATGAGTTTATATTTACAAAGTTACCTGTTTAATTTGTGCATGTCATTTTTGGGCAGAAGCCTAAAAAATAGGCCTCTCAATATTCTCATTCATCCAGGTCATTGTATGCTCAGTGCATTCAATCGCATTCAACTGATGTGTCCCACCTAGTCTTTGAGCATGAATTGGACTAGAGCTGTCCTATTGAGTCTGACTGGTGTGTGTCCCACCTAGGCTTTGAGCATGAACCCATGAAGCCTGCTTGGATGAAAGGCAAAACGTCCTCTAAACCCGAACAGTCCACCTGCCTCAAAAAATAGGTTTGGGGACAACAGGTAAAATAACTAAATATATAAATCATTGCATGTGAGTGTGAATGGTTGTTTATATGTGCCCTGCGATTGGTTGGCTCCAGTCCAGGCGTACCCTGCCTCTCGCCCGAAGTCAGCTGGGATAGGCTCCAGCATAGCAGCAACCCTAAGCAGCATAGAAGATGGATAGATGGGTAGATCATTTGCAGATATTAAGTGTATCATTAATCAATCCACTATCTGGTTCACTGTGGATTGGGGGCTGTGGGAGAATGGTTTTAATCTGATGTCATAACCTGCCCCGCTCCGAAGTTTTCCAACCTCAGACATTTTGACCTTGGCTCATTCATTTTATTTAAGAACCAAAAAAGTGCAACATCCTCCATTTCATACATTGCTACATTATACCCATTAGAGAGTCTGGTCTTATTGAGTTTGTTACAATAATGGTAGAGGAAGTGTTCATGAATGAGGAAGGTAGGTCAAAATTAAACAGGAAGAAGTGTTGTGGTACACCAAAACCAAACTGGATTATATGCAGTCCGAAAAAGATCAGTTTGGTCCAGATCAGATGTACGGACTAAATGCAGCCCAAATTTGAAAGTCTATTTTTTGGCTAAATATGGACCAAAACAGACGGACTAAACGCAGCCCAATTTTCAATGTCTATTTTTGGGCTAAATTTGGACCAAATCAGACGGACTAAACGCAGCCAATTTTCAACGTCTACTTTGGGGCTAAATATGGACCAAATCAGACGGACTTAACGCAGCACAATTTTCAACGTCTCTTTTTGGGCTGAATATGGACCAAAACAGACCGACTAAACGCAGTCCAATTTTCAATGTCTATTTTTGGGCTAAATTTGGACCAACTCAGACGGGCTAAACGCAGCCCAATTTTCAACGTCTATTTTTGGGCTAAATTTGGACCAAATCAGATGGACTAAACGCAGCCAAAATTTTAACGTCTATTTCTGGGCTAAATTTGGACCAAATCAGACGGACTCAACGCAGCCCAATTTTCAACGTCTATTTTTTGGCCTAAATATGGACCAAAACAGACGGACTAAACACAGCCCAATTTTTAATGGCATTTTTTTGGGCTAAATTTGGACCAAATCAGACGGGCTGAATGCAGCCAAAATTTGAACGTCTATTTTTGGGCTAAATTTGGACCAAATCAGACGGACTAAATGCAGCCCAATTTTCAACATCTATTTTGGGGCTAAATATGGACCAAATCAGATGGACTAAACACAGCCCAATTTTCAACGTCTCTTTTTGGGCTAAATATGGGCCAAAAAAGACCGACTAAAAGCAGTCCAATTTTCACCGTCTATTTTTGGGCTAAATTTGGACCAAATCAGACGGACTAAATGCAGCCCAATTTTCAACGTCTATTTTTTGGGCTAAATATGGACTAAAACATACGGACTAATCGCAGCCCAATTTTCAACGGCATTTTTTTGGGGCTAAATTTGGACCAAATCAGACGGGCTAAACGCAGCCCAATTTTCAACATCTATTTTTCGGCTAAATATGGACCAAATCAGACGGACTAAACGCAGCCCAATTTTCAACGTCTATTTTTGGGCTACATTTGGACCAAATCAGACGGGCTAAACGCAGCCCAATTTTCAACGTCTATTTTTTGGGCTAAATATGGACCAAAACAGACGGACTAATCGCAGCCCAATTTTCAATGTCTATTTTTTGGGCTAAATATGGACCAAATCAGACGGACTAAACGCAGCCCAATTTTCAACGTCTATTTTTGGGCTAAATTTGGACCAAATCGGACGGACTAAACGCAGCCCAATTTTCAACATCTATTTTTCGGCTAAATATGGACCAAATCAGACAAACTAAACGCAGCCCAATTTTCAACGTCTATTTTTGGTCTAAATTTGGACCAAATCAGACGGACTAAACGCAGCCCAATTTTCAACATCTATTTTTCGGCTAAATATGGACCAAATCAGATGGACTAAACGCAGCCAAAATTTTAACGTCTATTTTTGGGCTAAATTTGGACCAAAACAGATGGGCGAAACGCAGCCCAAATTTGAACGTCTATTTTTGGGCTAAATTTGGACCAAAACAGACGGACTAAATGCAGCCCAATTTTCAACATCTATTTTTTGGGCTAAATATGGACCAAAACAGATGGACTAATCGCAGCCAAATTTTCAACGGCATTTTTTTTGGGCTAAATTTGGACCAAATCAGACAGGCTAAATAAATGCAGCCCAAATTTGAAAGTCTATTATTGGGCTAAATATGGACAAAAACAGAAAGGCTAAACGCAGTCCAAATTTGAAAGTCTATTTTTGGGCTAAATTTGGACCAAATCAGACGGACTAAACCTAGCCCAATTTTCAACGTCTACTTTGGGGCTAAATTATGGACCAAATCAGACGGACTTAACGCAGCCCAATTTTCAACGTCTCTTTTTGGGCTGAATATTTACCAAAACAGACCGACTAAACGCAGTCCAATTTTCAACGTCTATTTTTGGGCTAAATTTGGACCAAATCAGACGGACTAAACGCAGCCCAATTTTCAATGTCTTTTTTTGGGCTAAATTTGGAACAAATCAGACGGGCTAAATGCAGCCAAAATTTGAACGTCTATTTTTGGGCTAAATTTGGACCAAAGCAGACGGACTAAATGCAGCCCAATTTTCAACGTCTATTTTGGGGCTAAATATGGACCAAATCAGACCGACGAAACGCAGTTCAATTTTCAACGTCTATTTTTTGGCTAAATATGGACCAACTCAGACGGGCTAAATGCAAGCCAAAGTTGAAAGTCTATTTTTGGGCTAAATATGGACAAAAACAGAAAGGCTAAACACAGTCCAAATTTGAAAGTCTATTTTTGGGCTAAATTTGGACCAAATCAGACGGACTAAACGCAGCCCAATTTTCAACGTCTACTTTGGGGCAAAATTATGGACCAAATCAGACGGACTTAACGCAGCCCAATTTTCAACGTCTCTTTTTGGGCTGAATATTTACCAAAACAGACCGACTAAACGCAGTCCAATTTTCAACGTCTATTTGTGGGCTAAATTTGGACCAAATCAGACGGACTAAACGCAGCCCAATTTTCAATGTCTTTTTTTGGGCTAAATTTGGAACAAATCAGACGGGCTAAATGCAGCCAAAATTTGAACGTCTATTTTTGGGCTAAATTTGGACCAAAGCAGACGGACTAAATGCAGCCCAATTTTCAACGTCTATTTTGGGGCTAAATATGGACCAAATCAGACCGACGAAACGCAGTTCAATTTTCAACGTCTATTTTTTGGCTAAATATGGACCAACTCAGACGGGCTAAATGCAAGCCAAAGTTGAAAGTCTATTTTTGGGCTAAATATGGACAAAAACAGAAAGGCTAAACACAGTCCAAATTTGAAAGTCTATTTTTGGGCTAAATTTGGACCAAATCAGACGGACTAAACGCAGCCCAATTTTCAACGTCTACTTTGGGGCTGAAATATAGACCAAATCAGACGGACAAAACGCAGCCCAATTTTCAACGACTCTTTTTGGGCTAAATATGGACCAAAACAGACCGACTAAACTCAGACCAATTTTCAACGTCTATTTGTGGGCTAAATTTGGACCAAAACAGAAGGGCTAAACGCAGCCCAAATTTGAACGTCTATTTTTGGGCTATTTTTTAAAAACACGTTTGCTGACTGAATAGAGTGCATTTATGAACATAGGCAAAACTGCCCCACAATGAACCACATATGCACCAAACCACCTAAACAGTACTAAACACCTGCTCAGGCCGAATGAGCCTGTCCAACAATACATCCTAGGAGCACCAAATCTCATTCATCACATGAGATTTAGCACCTTCTGCTGGCTTACAGTGACTAAATCAAACAGTTATAGCTTAAAAACGCGTTAAAGACCGAATAGAGTGCATTGAAGAACATAGGCCAAAACTGCCCAACAATTAACCACATATGCACCAAACCACCTACAAAATGTGCTTTAACAACCTGCTCAAACCGAATGAATTACTTTTTCTCATTTTGCCTGTAACTGTGCAACAATACATCCTAGCAGCACTAAACCAAATTCACTATGCAGGGAGTGAAAAGGTATATCACATACTTGAAATTTGAGACGACAGAACCTTCTGCTAGCTTGCAGTTTTAAAATCGAACAGTTTTTGCTTAAAAACGCGTTAAAGACCGAATAGAGTGCATTTATAAACACAGGCCAAACTGCCCAACAATGAACCACATATGCAGCAAACCACCTAAAAAGTGCTTTAAACACCTGCTCAGGCTGAATGAGGCGCTTTTTCTCAGTTTGCCTATAACTGCCCAGCAATACATCAAGCTGCACCAAACCACATTCACCATGCAGGGGGTAAGAAGCTACACCACATTCATGAGAGTTGAGCCAAAACACTTTCTGCTGGCTTGCAGTGACTGCAAATAAGATGGGTATGCCTTGTTTATTTCTTATAGACTAAATACTGTAAGTGAGTCAAGAAGGGATGAAAGGACGGCATTGTATGTGCAAGCAGGTGGTGTTGTAGGTAGTGTAGATGTTTAGAGATGGTTTCTCAACCTTACCTTTGGAGAAGCAATCTCAGTTAACGTTTGTGGGGGCTGGCGGGGCTGCAAGCATACACACACAGCAGTGCAGCAAGGGAGCCTTGTGAAGAGCAATGGAAGGTAATGTGTCATGGAAATTAGGAGGAAAAAAGATGATTACAAAACCAAAATCAATTAAATAAATATATGTGTCCAGGTCACGTTTCATGCAGTTTTCAGCCATATAAACGGCCATAAGGTGTCACAGTTGCCAGTGAGTACTGGTGGTTGATGTGCTGTGTTGCCTTGGTACCTGCCTTCTCCTGGCCTGTTTTCTCTTTTTGCAGTCACACCTTGAGCAGGCTGGAGGCGGGGACGCTGGGCACACCTGTAGCTTATTAGTCTGTACCTATTTAAGCTGACTACCCGCAGCTGGCAGCCGCTGGTTTATTGTCTCGCTACGGCTGGCTACTCGTCCCAGGACTCCTACTACACAATCCTCGTGCTACGCCTTTTTGGACCCTGTCGCCTCCCTGCCATCCAGCTTTACTCCCCAAGTTTGTACTGCTCTTCATGGTGTTGCCTTTATTTGTTTTTCTGTTCCTTCTTTTGCCAAGACACCATCGCTTTCTGTTTGTGGAACTGCCTTTTTGCATTTTTGTTATTAAAAGTTCCTTTACGACCACACAAGCTCTCAGCCTCTGCATCTGGGGTCCGAACCACACCACGGACTTAACACAAGGTGGCAGAAGTGCATTTGATAAGAGCTCGGCATGGATCTTTTCCATGTACCGTATACATGCACCGACAGCAAGGAAAAAGTGAGCAAGCATGGAGGAGTGTCGCGCGCAGAAGGGAAATTGTAACGCATGCACACGCTCACACAAACGTCCATGGTGTTATATTTTGATGTAAACAACCCTTTTGGGGTTGTTTATGTTCTGGTGCAGTTAAGATATTTGAGCTGACACATCAGCAAAAAATGTTTATCAATGTGAAAGTTTTGCTTGAAATGTATCGTTTTACAAAAAGCTGTTTTTCTCTCTTTTTATTGCTGATTATTCATGAAAAAGGTAGAAACAAACTTTTTTGTTTTGACGAAAGACGAGTCTGATCTTTCTTTTGGTTCCATGTTCATATAGCCATAGAACACAATATTCTTTGTGCTTTGAAAAATCAGTCAAAATCATCTTAAAATGAACTCTGAAACTGAAAAATGGCTGGGATAACGACATACTTGTTTCCCCAGTAATCTCCTGGATTTTGTCGCCATCTTGTGGGCTGTCGCCGTAACTACAGTTGTCCATGCAACATACTGTTGCGCTCAGCTTTCCAATGCCTCTTTGCTGCGCCAGAACATTTCAAGGGAGGCATCCACCACACTTGCAAAACCCCTGATTTAAAAAAAAAAAAGGTTTAAAAGGCAATTTCTGGATTTGACCCTTGTGGAACCATGATGCACATTAAAACCCACAAACTGTACATATGGCATCTGTGACCTTTGGTGTACTTAGTATGACAAATGACATGATCATTGCGTTTAAGTTGAAGTTATAAACAAAAACTGATTTGTATTTACTATATTAAATTTTTTATTGATCATTTATATGAACCCAACACAACATCCATTCATCTTCTATGCCCCTTATCCTCACTAGGGTTGCGGGTATGCTGTTCGGGCGAGAGGCGCGGTACACTCTGGACTGGTCACCAGCCAATCGCAGGGCACATACAAACAAACAACCATTCACACTCACATTCATACCTACGGACAATTTAGAGTTAACCTCACGTGCATGTTTTTGGAATGTAGGTACCAGTTCCCTATTACTGGATGAACAATCCAACACTTGGTGAATTCTGATTCACAATGATCAGAAGGGGCGATATCAAAGGTGATGAGCGCATGGCCCCAAGCCTACCTTTAATGGTGTTTTGTCCTCAGCTCTTCCACCTTGGGTTTGCCTTGGATAACACACGTTGACAGCATCTAGAAAGGGAAATGAAATTGGTGGTATGACTAAAAAAACTGCTTTACACAAAGACATTTGTAGATTTATGACATTTTTCATGAAAAAGTCAGGCATTGACAAGCAGCTGGGGGCAGCACTCAGCTGATTAAGAAGAATTAGATGTGCTGAAACCAGGTTTGTGCTCCCCAGACCTGTCACGATAAAACCTTTTGCTGGACAAGAATTGTCCTATTGCCAATAAATTATATTGTCAACATTATTTTGAGACCATTTTTTTTATGAATGCAAGGCTCCTGCACGTAGTAGCGCACCACGTAGCGCACCACCACGTAGTAGCGCACCACCAATCCCAAACTCCCAGAGGACCCCCCACAGGACACCGCGAGGGACATGGTTAAATGCCTTTTACAAGTCCACAAAGCACATGTAGAATGGTTGGTCAAACTCCCATGTACCCAACAACTCCCAACAACTGCGTAGTTAGTTCATGATGGCGTCGTGTTGCATTCAAAAGCTGGTTACGTTGAGTTGTAACTATATCAACTCTTTCTACTGTATTTAGACTCTATAATAAATATAATATTGATAATATTGATAAATAAATGAATTTATCAATATTATCAATATATTTTTTGATCAATATATATCAATATTATATACAAGCCACAAATATACAACTAATAGTATTGACTGAGTCTGAGGCATGCCAGCGGCAGAGGAGCTTTTTACAAAATGGCAATAAATGGAGAACATGCAAACCGTGCGGCGTGAGATCATTTTGGGGTTTTTTTTCAAACCATCATGATCAAAATTGTAGGTGTGCCCCTTCTCTGTAGTCAATCTTAAGTACAAAACAGAGCGAAAACGAATGCACTGCATTTGCTGACAAACTGACAATTCGCACTCGAAATGAGCTGAAAACCCAATGGCGGCCATATCATTAGGAACACTCAACCAGTTTAAGAAGGCCGCAGGAGATGGACCAGCTATTGAAACTTAATTCAGTTTTAGTCTGTGTCCCCCTTCCACGCTCCCCCCACCTGAATTGCAAAATGAAAAAAAGTAACTAATTCGATTTGAGCAGGTGTTTTAAGCACTTTTTAGGTGGTTTGGTGCATCTGTGGTTCATTGTTTGGAAGTTGTGGGCAATGTTCATAAATGCACTCTATTCGGTCTGAAACACGTTTTTAAGCAATAACCCAGCCAGCACGTCCATGTGGGGCCCATAAGGGTTATATGCAGGCTATGTGGGTACTGAGTGGGCATGGGCTTGAACTGGGCAAATTTTGCGGGTCCCATGTGGTTTCAGTAACATGGGCCCCACATGTAAAGCCCATGTGGGCTGACTATATGAGCCCCATAAAGGATGTGAATGGGCTAAGTGGGCATGGGCATAAACAGGGCAAATTTTATGGGCCCCCATATGGTTTCAGTTACATGGGTGCCATGTGGGGAGCCCATGTGGGCTGACTGCATGGGCCCTATAAGGACTGTAACCAGGCTAAGTGGGCATGGTCTGGAACTGGGCAACACTATAGGGGACCTATATGGGTTCAGTTACATGGGTGCCATGTGGGGAGCCCATGTGGGCTGACTGCATGGGCCCTATAGGCTAAGTGGGCATGGTCTGGAACTGGGCAACACTGGGCAACACTATAGGGGACCCATATGGGTTCAGTTACATGGGTGCCATGTGGGAAGCCCATGTGGGCTGACTGCATGGGCCCTATAAGGAATGTAACCAGGCGAAGTGGGCATGGTCTGGAACTGGGCAACACTATAGGGGACCCATATGGTTTCAGTTACATGGGTGCCATGTGGGGAGCCCATGTGGGCGGACTGCACGGGCCCTATAAGGAATGTAACCAGCCTAAGTGGGCATGGTCTGGAACTGGGCAACACTATAGAGGACCCATATGGTTTTTAACAATGTGGGCCCCACAATTGAAACCCATAACGAATACAAAGCCCCCTTTACATAAAATTTGCATGACATTTATGTAAAGAAAGTCCTATATAAAGACCTATAAGCCTTTGTCGATTTACACAGAACCAACCAAGGCTAAAGTGTTGCCTCAGTGTGTGCTTTTAGCATTTCCAGTAAACAAAAAGCTTGCATGGTGGTGCGAGTGAACATCACCATCAGCCTGTGTTTTCCAGGAAAATACTTTTATACTGCAATTTAAGCGTGTGAGTGGTAAAAACCCGTCACCCTGCATGATGATCTGCTCCACTACACCTGTCCCTAAATACTCTTCACCTGACACATCAGCCCACATGGTAACATGTGCAACCGGTATGCAAGAAATAAACAAATACAAAACCATAAACCGTGGCTCCTGCAAACCTGAAGAGATCATGAGAAAAATAATTGCACTGAATTATGTCGGTTTATTTCAATTGAAAACATAAACAAGACTGAGCCCTGTTTTTGCCCACTCATAGCAGCTCAAAATGAGGGAAAAAAGTAGGCATTGGAAGTGCTTGTACATTTTGAAATGCAGCAGACACACCTTTAGAACACATTTTATTTTATTACCGCGTCTAAAAGAATTTGAAACAATAGCCAATGTCAGTGGTATGTTGTATGTTATGTTAATATCATAATATTAAATATATATACAGTGGGGCAAAAAAAGTATTTAGTCAGCCATGAATTGCACACGTTCTCCCACTTAAAAGATGAGAGAGGTCTCCAATTTTCATCACAGGTATACCTCAACTATGACAGACAAAATGAGAAAAAAAAACAGAGTCCAAAATCCACTATGGCCAAGACCAAAGAACTGTCAAAGGACACCAGAAACAAAACTGTAGACCTGCACCAGGCTGGGAAGGCTGAATCCGCAATAGGTAAGCAGCGTGATGTGAAGAAATAAACTGTGGGAGCAATTATTAGAAAGTGGAGGACATACAACACCACGGATAATCTCCCTCGATGTGGGGCTCCACGCAAGATCTCACCCCGTGGGGTCGAAATGATCACGAGAACGGTGAGCAAAAATCCCAGAACCACACGGGGGACCTAGTGAATGACCTGCAGGAAGCTGGGCCCAAAGTAACAAAGGCTACCATCAGTAACACACTACGCCGCCAGGGATTCAAATCCTGCAGTGCCAGACGTGTCCCCTGCTTAAGCCAGCACATGTCCAGGCTTGTCTGAAGTTTGCTGGAGAGCGTTTGGATGATCCAGAGGAGGATTGGGAGAATGTGATATGGTCACATGAAACCAAAAGAGAACTTTTTGGTAGAAACTCAAATTGTCGTGTTTGGAGGAGAAAGAATGCTGAGTTGAATCAAAAGAACACCATACCTACTGTGAAGCATTGGGGTGGAAACGTCATGCTTTGGGGCTGTTTTTCTGCAGAGGGACCAGGACGACTAATCCGTGTAAAGGAAAGAATGAATGGCGCCATGCATCGTGTGATTTTGAGTGAAAACCTCATTCCATCAGCAAGGGAATTGGAGATGAAACATGGCTGGGTCTTTCAGCATGATAATGATCCCCAACACACTGCCCGGGCAACGAAGGTCCTGGAGTGGCCTATCCAGTCTCCAGATCTCAACCCCATATAAACTCTTTGGAGGGAGTTGAAAGTCTGTGTTGCCAGCAACAGCCCCAAAGCATCACTGCTCTACAGGAGATGTTCATGGAGGAATAGGCCAAAATACCAGCAACAGGTGTGTGAAAACCTTGAGAAGACTTCCTGAAAACGTTTGACCTCTGTCATTGCCAACAAAAGGTATATAACAAACAGTTGAGATGAACTTTTCTTATTGACCAAATATGTACTTTCCACCATCATTTGCAAATAAATTATTTAAAAATCAGACAATGTGATTTTCTGTTTTTTGTTCTCATTTTGTCTGTCATAGTTGATGAAAATTGACCTATGATGAAAATTGGAGACCTCTCATCTTTTTAGTGGGAGAATGTGCGCAATTGGTGGCTGACTAAATACTTTTTTGCCCCGCTGTATGTCCCTTGTGCACCAGCCAGCAGAAAGCCTCTAACACCTGCTGCAAGTGTGGAAAGTATGTTTGCAAAGCCCACACATCCTTGTGCTGCAGCGCCTGTGCATAAAATGGAATTGAACTCGCACACACACACACACACGCACGGACACGCACACACGCATGCACCCCCCCCCCCACACACACACACACGGGTTTATGATTTATGAAAAAAATCTGAAAAAATATTAACGCATATTATTTTTATGGTGTTTTGTTAGACACTTTTATCCCTTAATAGGAAGTGTTGGTTTTTGGCTCCACGGTGTAGAAAAGTGGAAAATAGGATTTGTCTTTGAAATTCCAAAATAAGTAAAAAAAAATACACACCTTTGCCAAATATGATGGCTAAAAACATAATCACTGCAAAGATATCAAAAAAATAAAACTTGCAAAGGACACTTTTGTCCTTAATAGGGCACAAGGGATATGTATTAGGTTGTATTTTGTTTTAGAGAAATACAACTACTTTTGTTTTGAAAAGTTATTTGAAAAAGTAACGCTTTCCTCCCGACTCCATATTGCGGTTCACCCCACTGTAAGCGTCCGCTTTACACAGTAGTCCCACAACAAATTCACTTCGTGATGGTTAGATAGATTGTTCACCTTTAATGTCATTTTTTCCGACAAGTAATAGTTTAACCATAACTATCAGACAAGTTGCAAAATATCATTATTTTATGGATGGAGTTTTAAGTGAGCTCGCTGCGGATGGATATACCATTTCAAAATCAATTTCCTGGTGTCCAGACCATTTGGCGTTTGGCGCTCAATTTGCGTCTCATCTTCTCCTCGATCGCTGTATGGATCAATTAAGGTAAGACAAACAAATGTTTATGTGCATATAGAACCCAAAAGTATGAGTGGGTTTTCACAGATTGTTTTAAGTGTACAGAATTTAGTTTACAAAACTTTGGAGGGAATAAACATGCTAATAAACATGACGCATCATGACAGGCTAGGTGCACCTCCAGGTTACTTAGATACTGAAAGTGAATGAATGAATGAATGAATGAATATATTTTTTTAATGCCAGGAGGAGTAACGTTACGTTTCCTTTTCTGCAAGTAACTTGCAGCTAACGTTAATGTTTATTGGTATCTTATCCCTTCACTGTGATCAGAGAGCAGGTGTGCAGACACAGACGCACTTAGCTGACTCTACCTGTGATTGTGGTTTGTGCTGTATATTTTTGCAGGTCTCTGAGCATCTGATTTTGGGGCAGTCACCAGATTGTCAAGAAGTTCCAAAAGTTCCAGAAAGGTAAATGAACACATGGACATATTTTGATGACATTAGGGGAGAACTTTTGTATGGAGTTAGATTAGTCTCAAGATTAATAAATACACACAGAAGGATTCACAAATACATGTTAAGATTTATAAGCAAATGACTTTCCACACAAATATTTTCAATGCACACACACATATTTTGCATATTATATAATTATAAAATAAATCCACAAATAACCAAAAAAGTTTCCCAAATGTATTTCTAATACACACAGAAATATTTATTTTTTTAAATACTGTCTATGCAATGAAAATCCACAAATACATATATTTTATTTATTTATATATTGTAATTAAAAAGTATTTGCAATTTTCATCAAAACATATGTGGATGTTGATACATTCATATACAAATGTTTTTATTTTGTGAACCTCCTCGCGTTTGTGTGTGAAGCTTTTTGACTCCCCTGATGTGACCCGATCCACAAATGCATTTTTTCTACCAAGGGGATATAGGTAGCCAATCAGATGTCTCCTTCCTCTTCAGCCAACCCATGTCTGATGCAATGTCTGATGATGACAGTGTGTGATGGAGCACAACTCTGACAAAGCCACTTGTGAAGAAATTATGCACCTCCAGAGACCTGTAATTTTTGAGGCTGCTATGTGAAAATCCTTGCGTACCAGCACATGCATGAATGAATGACTGAATTTATTTGATGATTAATCAGTGATGAATAATGAATATTGAATAAGAATAAAGTCAATGTAGTGTTGCATTACTGCCACCCTCTAACGCAGGGGTGTTAAACCCGTGTCATGGGGGGCCGAGACACTGCAGGTTTTCTTTCCAGCCGGTCACAAAAGCAGGTGATTTTAATGATCAACACCTTCAGTTTGAGGGAAGGAGCTCATCAATTAAATCACCTGCTGAAGAAACTGGTTAGAGAGAAAACCTGCAGCGTCTCGGCCCTCAAGGGCAGAAGTTTGACACATGTGCTCTAACGCTATGTTAAAACATACCCCAAATGGGGGTGGTGGCGGGACGCTCATGTGATTGACTGAAGAGGAAGGACACATCTGATTGGCTACCTATATCCCCTTGGTAGAAAAAATACATCTGTGGATCGGGTAACATCAGGGGAGTCTCAAAAAGATTCACACACAAACGCGAGGAGGTTCACAAAATAAAAGCATTTGTATATGAATGTATCAACAACCGCATATGTTTTGATGAAAATTGCAAATACTTTTTAATTACAATATATAAATAAAATATATATATTTTTGTGAATTTTTATTGCCTATACAGTATTTAAAATATTTGTGTGTGCATCAGAAATACATTTGGGAAACTTTTTTGGTTATTTGTGGATTTATTTTACATTTGCCTTTCTCACAGATGCACACATTGTACCTACCTTTTGTTCTGAATGGACGTCTTTTCTCAACTCACTTGTTTCTTCAGCCATGTTAGTCATATCACTGTCTTCTTCAAGATTTCAACTTTTCAAATATTACACTTAAATCTATAATTGTTACTCTGTCTCTTTAACGTTTTGTACTGCTTTAAGCCCTTTTAAAGTCATTTAGAGTTCTCAGCTTTAGCTTTAGTGTTAGCCTTTTTCAACATTGCTTCAGCAGATTCTTCAGCTAATTCAGCGTTGAGTTGAAGCGTTGAATAGAGTTCAGCTGCTTTCAGCATGCACACGCATTTTCTGCAGGAAATGCTTTCTTTTTCTAGTTCATCTCTTGTCCCTGGCCAGTTACTGTACAATTCCTTATGAATCATATTGAACAACATGTACAACAATATGAACAAGATGATTAACAGTATTCTGTGATAGGCTATTGTAGGCTTGATTGTGCTTCCCTAAACTTATGTGTATCCATACCTGTAGTACTTGGACACATTTTAGGGTCTTACACCAAGTTCCTTACAGTAATTAATAATGCATAATTGATGATTGATGCTAATGTTGTCCCAGTATACAGTATTTACTAAAACATTGCTATGCATTAGTCACCTTTAAGTTTTTTATTTGCTAAAATATCTTTTATCTGAATGTAGGCCACCCGAAAAAGCCCAGGCTCTTTCATCAAGTGAGGAGGAAGCTGACCCATGTGATGAGGATGAATTGTCACCTTCTCCTCCCCTTGAATTTGGGCTGCACGCAATTCCCACATCAATGCTCGCTCGTCTTTGACCAGCAGCCGAGCACCTACTCGACTGATCAGGCGAAGGTGGCGTTCATGATGAGCCTGCTGACAGATGCTCTCGCCATCAGCAAGGCTAAAGCCACCACTCATTCATCTTTTGTTTTTGAGAGAAATGAGGAAAGTTTTTGATCACCCCATTAGGGACAGGAAGGCAGGAAGGAGACTGTTGGATCTGAAGCAGAAAGGATGCTCTGTGGCTGCTTTTTCTATTGAGTTCCAGGTACTGGCTGTATGACGAGGTGGCATTACAGGGCATCTTCTGTAAAGCACTCCATGCCCGCGTAAAGGACGAGCTAGCGGTACGGGATGACACGAACACATTAGATTGCTCAATAGACCAGGCCAACCAACTGTGGGAGCACGACCGACAGCATGCGGAGGAGGAGAGATCCAGCGGAGCCACGCTCACTACACGAAGCAGAAGACCGCCGATACCACGTGAGCAGGCAGACGACAGCACCCTCTCCACCGAGGTACCCATGCAGCAGGGGGGTTGCCCAGCCAGACCAGACGTCGTGAAGAGGAGAGATCCAGTACCTACCTTCAAACTTCCTCCGGGGATCAGTCCACCTCCCCGACCTGTGAGTACGCCAACAAGGAGCCAGTCAGGAGTGTAGTCCGATAGACTCAACTGAGACGACAGGTTTCTGGGACTATCACCAGAGAGGGGCAATTACTGCACTTACAGATTCCGGAGCCGACGACAGTTTTCTAGATTCTGCGTTTGTGGAAAAGTATATTATTGCTAAGTTAAGCTTCAGAGTCCCAAGGTGGTTAATCCGTTAGATGGGCGCTTAATTACTATAGCATAGGTGTCTTACCAGACAGAGCCCTTGCCTCTTGGGTAACCTTCACAAAGTGATTTGTTCCTTTATCATACCTTTTCAGAATCTTATTCAGTGATGTTCTTCGAGATATGCTGAATCAGATTTGCTTTGTGTACCTTGATGACATACTCATTTTTTTCTAATTCCCTCTCTTCTCAGGAACATGTTCATCACATGCGGCGGGTGCTTCATCGGTTTTTGGAGAACCGCCCTTTCATCAAAGCTGAGAAATGCAAGTTCCGTCTGTCTTGTTTCTGGGGTATATTGTGGAGAAGGGCAGACTTAGAGCCAATCCCGCTAAGATCCAGGTGGTGGTCGAACGGCCTCCAACATCAAAGAAGCACTTGCAGAAGTTCCTGGGGTTTGCAAATTACTATAGAAGTTTTAGAAGTTTTTTTTAGAAGGTTTATTCGCAATTACAGTAGCAAGGTGGAACCTCTGACGAGGCTCACATCCACTAAGATTACTTTTGCTTGGTCCCCAGAAGCTGAGGCGGCGTATACAAAACTTAAAGAACTATTTACCTCTGAACCCGTTCTCACTCATCCTGATCCTTTGTTACAGTTTTTCGTGGAGGTGGACGTGTCGGATACAGGAGTGGGAGCGGTCCTATCCCAGCCATCCCCAGTCGACCAGAAGCTCCACCCATGTGCATTCTTCTTGTGTCGCCTTATGACAACTGAGGGGTAATTATTCGTGGTGGCTCAGAGGTTCTGGTGGCCTTCGATATCAGCAGACACCAAGGAGTTTGTTGAGGCCTACTCTATGCCAGGAACAAGTTTTTGTAAGTACTTGTATTCCCTGCTTGCCGGTCTGCGGTAGTGGCTTTAGGTTTGTACTTTGCTTGTTGCATCCTGCTTGGTTTTTCAGCAACGATTTGTGTTCTAGTTATTTTTTTGTCCTGCTCAGTTTTCAGCAGTGTCTTCTGTTAGCATAGCATTTTACTCCTGCTACTTCCGTGTATAGCAGCATCCTAAGTTTTGTGTTTTTCCCTTGGCTAGGCCCGGAGGTTTTGTGTTGTACTTTTTACATTTTGCATTTTTTTCCCTTTGTATTTTGTGTGGACTTTGTAATACATTTTTGTTACACGGGATCCTCATTACTGGCTACACGCCGTCCGTGACAGCCATTACGGAATAAATGAATCTTCGGTGTGTTACATAAAGGAGGAGGAAAATAGTAATAGCAAGGATGACAGCAGCAATAAGTTTTAAGAATGCAAAAATGCTACAGCGGAGCAGCGCCAGAACAAAGAGGCATAGTCATAGGAACAGTGAAATACGCGTGAGTCCATCCATCCATCCCAGGTCCCAGACCAAGAGTGATTCAGAAGACCCTATGAATTATGAATAAACACAAGAGGAGGAGCCGGACCTCGCCCAGATGTGGTATACCGGGGCCTCACCATGGAGCCAGGCCTGGGGAGGGGCTCCATGGTGAGCGCCTGGTGGTCGGGCCTGTGGGACCCAGCCCGAAGAAGCCACACAGGATCTCCTCCCCCCTTCCCGGCTGGGACAAGCATAAGGATCCGACGCAATGTGTTTTGGGTGGCGGTCAAGAGCAGGCCCCTGGGCGACCTGGTCTTCAGCAGCCAAATCTGGTTCTTGGGATATGGAATGTCACTTCTCTGGTGGGGAAGGAGTCCAAACTTGTACGAGAGGATGAGACATTCCCACTAGACATAGTCAGACTAACCTCGACCCACAGTTTGAGTCCTGGAACCAAACTCCTCGAAAGGGACTGGACCTTGTTCTACTCTGGAGTTGCTGCAGGGTAGAGGCGGCAAGCTGGTGGGCACACATGGGTCGCACAGACTAACACCAAATATACAGTAGTTGCAATAGCTGGTCCATCACCTGCGGCCCCCTTAAACTGGCTGAGTGTCCCCAATCATATAGTTGCCATGGGGTTTTTAGCTCATTTTGGGTGCGTATTGTCACCTTGGCAGCAAATGCAGTGTGATGCAGGTGGGTGGCCACCAAGGGGCGGCACAGACTAAAACCAAATAGAGTTGCAATAGGTGGTCCACCACCTGTGGCCCCTTTCAACTGGCTGAATGTTCCTGGCCGCCATAAATTATTCAGCTGAATTTGTGTCGCTATTTTCACTTTGTCAGCAAATTCAGTGCAATGAATTAAACAAGTTTCATCTTCCCTTACGTGTATGTTAATCTCCAATTATGAGAAGGAAAAAAGACTCACACTCCAGATTAAGTTTACAAATTGTATAGAAAATAGTCAGACAGAATACAATTTCAGTTTTCGAAGCTTCGTGGCAATGTCTCTTCCACTGCTCGCCTGCAGCCTCCTAGCCAGAAGAAGAGAGACAGCTCCCGAACGATCGCGTCTTCTGCTTTTGTTGTTGTCCTTCTCAGACCATTGGCACCAAGATGTCCCAAGATATCTTATCCCTTGGATTCTTTGACGAAGAGTGTCTGACGACAGCAGGTGAAAGTTGGGTTTTTCGCTTATGCGGTAACACTTTTCCTGCACAGAATAGAATAGGCTTCTCCCAGACTGACGTTGTCTATTTTGACTACACACTGTGACCATATCTGGCTGCTGATTTTATCTGTGTGATCCCTCTTCCCTTTCACCTACTTAGGTCAGTGTTCAGCTAACAGTTTAATCCAGCATTATTTCTATAAAGTACTTGTATTCACTCACTCATTTAATAGATTCATCGATAAAACATTTTTTTGTATAATGTACTTACAGTATATTAAGGCACTTAGTTAATACATCAATCAATCAAACAATTTCCCTAAAATCTACTTGTATTATGGCACTCAATTAACAAATCAATCAATAAAACAGTTTTTAGCCTACAATCCCCCTTTAGGCATAAATCAAGGATACGAAAGGATATCTTAAACAACTTCTGTTGTTTCTCCATCTGATTCGAAGTCCAGGGAGCTGGGGGGTTCATTTTCCCTTTAATGGCCGTTGTGATGACTCGATTGCAAGCTGAGCGCAGGCAGGGAATGCACCCACAACCGCACATCACCAACATGGCACAAAAAACTCTGTGGTCAAAATCGATAAGGTCAAAGTTAAAATCCATGATAGCTGCATACTCGGCCACAGCATTCCACTTGCCGAACCACTTTTTTATCCAGTCATCCCACCAAATGTTCCTTCAGCTCAACAGACAAGGCCTGGAGATCTTTCAAGGCACGGGTCAAGCTGCTGTCAGGTGCCATGTTGCTGGGGATAAAAGTGCCCAGCAATGAAAGCAATGCTCTGCCTCCCCCGGAGTCCGCCCCTGACTTCGAACACATCTAAGCACAAGAGAAAAGTAGTCACTATAACTATTGAGAGCAGAGTGAGTAATATTAATGTGACTAAGTTCCCTCCGAAGAGTTTGGTGCCATTTCCACAGAACACGGTCCAACGTTGAACCAGGAACTTCCTTTCCCCTCCAGCCGGAGGGCGTGTGACGTTTTCGCCGTCACCCAGTGCGGGCCCATCCACCTGGGTTCTGTCTATTTTCTTTTGAAGACCTTTAGGTACACCTATGGTTTTGTGTGTACTTCGTTTTGGGGACCCCCTTTGTCAGTAATCTACTGTACACAGAAAATTCACACACCAGCCGTTGTGCTACATCCTAATACTGTATGTGCAATACCTCATTCTCTCAATGACATCTGTGGGTCCTGTGCCAGCAGTAGGTCCAGGAAACTGCTGACCTCTGGTGAGTTCAAATGGTGTGAACCCCGTTTGGCTGTTTAGGGTATACCTGACAGCCATAAGGGCTAAAGGAAGTGCGTTCAGTCTCAGAATGCTCTTGGGTCATACAGCTGTATATAAGGTCCGCCCTCAGGTCAAGAAGTCACACAACCCCCAGATTTTTGAGACAGCATCATCCCGTGGATTTACTGGAATGGATATATCTGACCGTAGTAAGTAAAATGCTTTAAATATTTTTGTATGTTTATTAAAGTGTCTAGAACATTGTGGAAAATATGTGGTACATTTTATTTAGAGCTTGTTTTGTAATTGTTGTAATATTACAACGCTGGGTGAATGTGGTAGTCAAAACAACCCTGTTTTGAAGGAACGTCGAGAGGAACTTCACATATTCTTGATATATTAAATACTACATATTTACTATATTAAATACTACATATTTACTATATATTATAAATTTTATATGCTACTTTTTTAGAACAATAATATTTAATCTTTACTTACGATTTCTAACCTCCTTCAGCACTAAGTAAAGCGGTTGTGGGGGATGCTTGGGCACGATGCTTGACTTATATGTGTGTGTTTGTGATGTTTGTATTGTATTGTATTGTATTGTATGTACTTTATTGATCCCACAGCGGGGAAATTTACTTGTTACAGCAGCAAGCAAGCAAGACAAGTAAAGAGAACAGTAAAGTAAAGCACTACAACATGGTTCAGGTGGTGCAGGTGTTGTAGAGCCTGATAGCGGTCGGTATGAAGGACCTGCGGAACCTCTCCTTCTTACACCGTGGGTGTAAGAGTCTACTGCTGAAGGAGCTGCTAAGGGAACCCACAGTGTCATGTAGCGGGTGAGAGGTGTTGTCCATGATGGATGTCAGCTTAGCCAACATCCTTCTCTCCCCCACTTCCTCCACGGAGTCCAGAGGACCGTCCAGGACAGAGCTCGCTCTCCTGATCAGCCTATTGATCCTGCTCCTGTCCCTGTCCGTGCTGCCCCCTCTCCAGCAGCCCACAGCATAGAAGATGGCTGAGGCCACCACAGAGTCATAAAAGGTCCGTAAAAGAGTCCTGCACACACCAAAGGACCTCAGTCTCCTCAGCAGGTGGAGGCGACTCTGGCCCTTCTTGTAGAGGGCGTGGGTGTTGACGGACCAGTCCAGCTTGTTGTTAAGGTGAACACCCAGGAATTTGTAGCTGTCTACCAACTCTATGTCCGCTCCCTGGATGTTCACCGGTGTGAAGTGAGATGTTTTCCTCTGGAAGTTAATGATCATCTCCTTTGTCTTGCTGGTGTTGAGCTGCAGCTGGTTAAGCTCACTCCAGCTGACAAAGTCCCTGATGACCGTCCTGTATTCCAGATCATTCCCCTCTGAAACACAACCAACAATGGCTGTGTCATCGGAGAACTTCTGGATGTGACACTGTGTGGAGTTGTGTGTGAAGTCCGAGGTGTAGAGCGTGAAGAGGAAAGGGGAGAGCACCGTACCCTGAGGGGCACCTGTGCTGCAGAGTACCATGTCAGACACACAGTGACGGAGCCTCACATACTGTGGTCTGTTTGACTTTGATGTCAATGGTATGACAACAGGACAGTCACACTTGTGTGTTATCCTTTGCTGGACCTGTGCAGGAGAATCAACGCTGTAACTCACCAAAACCTTGGAGATTGCATAGACTACAGTTAAATACAGTTGGAATATCTGGTTCATCACCTAAGCCCTCCCCTTAAAGTAGCTAGGTGTACCTCATCTTATGGTCGCCATTGGGTTTTCACCTCAGCTAACCTCATCATGCCACTGAAGGGGGGACCCGGGGGGGGGGCACTGACAAACACCAAAATAACTTGTAATATCTGGTTTTGAGGGAGCGATATTTGAGCCGCAATATAGTGAGGGACGACTGCGCTCTGGCTTCCTCCCACATTCCAAAATTAGGAATGTTAGATTAATTGTAAATATTAAATTGTCCCATCGGTATGATGTCAGTGTGAATGGTTCTTTATCTACGTGTGCTGTCTGATTGACTTGCGACCAGTCCAGGGTCTCCCGATGTCAGCTGGGACCCTAGTGAGGACAAGCGGTACAGAAAATGAAAAGAATTCATAATTATATTAATTATACTGTATATTAATTCATTCTTATTGTAAAACATGAAAAAGAAAATTCTTTTAGGCTCAACATGACATTGTTACTGGGACAATATTATGGTTGTTCATCAGAGCATATATTTGAAAACATGGCTGTCATTTTACATTTTGTTTGGTTTCATTAAGGTATTACACACAATAATCAATCTTGAATGTCTGCCTAGGAAGTTGGTGTGGTGTCCTGCATTTTTTAATATTGTGAACTCTTTCTGTCAAGTCTCTGTGGTCCACCAGAGCAGCTGCCACACAGCACTTGGTGAGTATACTTGGTACACACACATTTGTGCAAACTGGCCTTATTATCTACTCCAGATTGGCTTTTCAAAGGCCCATATGCCTGTGACCTCCCAGCTCCCACTAAATGCAGACTTATTGTGATTAAAGCATGATTGGCAGTGCTGGTTATTAAGTCTAATCTTGGGCACATATGTGGTGTGGTGGGCAGAGGGCAGGTTGCGGTGTGTGCCAGCCGGATGCCACATGGAGGCTAATTCACTGTGACACGTAATCAGAGCACAGTGACACACATGTCACTTTCCCCCGACAAACTACATGCTGCACACACTTTACAATAACACATGGGAGAAGGTTATAACCTTCAAACAGGACACACACACTTGCTCACAAATCCACTTCCACTGTTCTCTATAACTAAAGCAAGACATTTGACTAGGTTGACCACACTTGTCTTGTTTTCCCACAACATGTCCTGTTTTCACGTCCTGTCCTGTCCACGCTTGTTTTGTTTTTTTTAGAAAGTGATAAAAATGTCCTGTTTTCATTGTTTTTCATTGGGCCATTAAATTGATTGCTGGGAGGCTGTCTTATGATGGTTTTATAAATTAGTGTTGCCAAAACGTTAGTGGCAACAGCGAATTAATGTTGCCAAAAACCTGCAAAAAAACAAAGAAAAAGCAAAACATATGCACCCGAGGTAATTATTGACACTTGCCGAGTTGAAGTCTTGTAAAATTGGGGACATTCTTGTGAATTTAGCGGGCAAATTTTTCCCGAAAATATTGATTACATTCCAAAATTAACAAGCATTTTACCACAGGTTCCTGTGTTCTGGTTTTGGAAACATTTTCATACTCATTTTTGAACGGCCTTCCTTTTGGATTTGTGTCTTTTGTAGATTGTATTTTGTAATTGTACAACTTTCTATCCATACAGAGACATACTTCCAATGTATTGAAATGATACGTCTTCTTTGAGTAAACCTCCAATATCATTTGAGCATCCATTACCAAGTGTCCTCGTTTTCGGTAATCAATATATGGTCACCCTAATTTAGGCACTCTCACTTCAAGTATGTCATTTAAAAGAAAGCATAGCATGTGTTTAGCTATTTTTTTCTCTTGTTTGAAGGTTTTACATTTTCCACCAACAGACAGAAACACAACTGTGGGTTTATTTTGGAAATATACACTCAACAAAAGTGTAAACGCAACACTTTTATTTTTGCTCCCATTGTTTATGAGATGAGCTCAAAGATCTAAAACTTTTTCCACATACACAATATCACCATTTCTCTCAAATATTGTTCACAAATCTGTCTAAATCTGTGATAGTGAGAACTTCTCCTTTGCTGAGATAATCTATCTCACCTCACAGGTGTGCCATATCAAGATGCTGACTAGACACCATGATTAGTGCACAGGTCTGCCTTAGACTGCCCACAATAAAAGGCCACTTCGAAATGTGTAGTTTTATTTTATTATTGATTAAAATACAGTGTTACTTTCAAGCCAAATGGAGCAATGTCAGAGATGTAACATAATACCCATAATACATACATTCTACATGCTGTATGTTTTGTGACAGAGATGTGACCTTTTCATTTAGAACAGTATCAAACTGAGGATGGATGTTCAAAATTCATACTTAATGCTTTGAAGCACTTTAGTCAAAAGGACACTTCAACTTTCTAACCCAATGTGGTCAAGATCGATAAGGTCAAAGGTAAAATCCATGCATTTGTGGTCACTTCACGTTTTCAGCTTTGCAGGCAACCTTCTTCAAAGTTTCTAATTATTTAGCTCTATATTTTTCAAAATTATTTAGCTTTATTCATCTTAGCCTGGCTTTAGAAAAGAGATGAACTTCAAGTATGTCTAGCACAAGCTGAATAAGATAGTTGAGGTCAAAGTCAAGTCAATACATTTGTTGTTCAGATGATCACATCACAAGGACTACAAATGTTATGTTGCAACAAACCTGCAGCATGACATATGTCATGCAGCAAACCTTTTGTTTTTCCAGTGGGGGGCAGTGCAATGCAATGCAAATCAAAGACAGGCTGTAATTTTGAGGGAGGCCATAAATAAGTCAATATCCAGTTTAATAGCACTCATCAGATTTATGCAACACACACGCGCACACATATACGCAGACAACATATACTGTATATAGAGACATATAAGTTAATGAAGAGATTTTTGTCTACTATGTGAACTCATGAGTGCAATTTAGTCTTGCCTCTGCCTTCACAGTAGATTAGCAAGGACAGGGTCAAGACTAAATATTGTGCGCCACAGATGGAAGACAAACTAATCTCTAGTCCATTAATTTTCAATAGAACCTGCGATCCATGTCATCGTGCACACGCTGGCTTGTGACGCAATCCCAGAAAATTGAAAAATGTGCCACTTTTCATTATTGTCTATCAGGGGAGGACCAATTGGCGAGAGGTTCACTGACCGACCAATGAGCGCATAGATGTTATTCAGTAATACTTGCTGTGTCAGATTTCCTGGAGATATTTGATTATTTAAAAAAAAAAAATTACAGAGACATTAACAGAAAAGCAGCGGCATGACAACATGTTGGTGGCCTAGGCCTAGCGCTGACGAAGCTCTTTGGATGAGGAGTGAAACGTCCGACACCTTCTTCACAGAAGTACAGATGACGTCTCAAGAAGCCTTTTCCTCGATGGACAACTCCTGTACGTCTGAGAGCCTACACAGACACACTAAATGGGTTGTACGTGTCAGAAAGTACAAATGACTGATGGGTGTTGCTGTCAACATGTTGGCTGACATTGTGGCTTGTGTCATCTCATTTTTCTCCTTCTTCTTTGTTCTCCATTCATTATATTCCAAATTTTACTTTCTGCGGTAATGTGCTCTCATTGCTCTTCTTCACCTATGATAAGTATCCCCATGTTCTCCCCTCTTCCTCCCCACTCCTCGTATGCACATCTGGAGGTGTCATTTGAGGAGTCCAGTCCTGCACACAAGGACTTACACACACACATTGAGAACAGACCAGACAGCATTGACAGACATGATTATCATTACAGTATTGTTAATTTTAAAAGGCCCGTAAAGCCAGAGAGTCCACAGTGAAGAAAAACATGTAAAAATTAAAGACCAAAGAATGCCCAAGAAGCAGACAACAATCTTTCATTTATTCAATTAGCTAACAAGTGAAGGGAGCCAGACAATGACAGGATTGATGGTGGGGCAAAGTGTTTCTCAGCAGGCAACGCGTACTTAGGACTTTTATGCCTGCCGCTCTTGGCTTCTGTCTTTGCCTTCATGTGAAAGGAAACTGCAGAAAGGGGAAAATAAAGGAAGTGACCTTCATTGTGACTTTCTGCAACTGTTACTTTTTTATTGAGGGAACTCAAACTCATTATTTATCTCCAAACAACATCCTTCATTTGAACAGCCTACATACATTCATGTCTAAACAACAAGTAGGCTTTGATCATATCATTACTAAAGTGTAGCAATATTAAGATTACTGCTTTAGTTGATTTTGGGGCAGATGTTTTTTGGACAGCAATTTTGTAGACCTTCATCATCATCATCATCATGAGATCATCCGGTTTTACATTATGTCGTCTGAGTCAAACCCAGTCACATTAGGACTTACAGTCATCCCTTGTTTATCGCATTTAATTGGTTCCAGATTCGACAGCAATAAGTGAATATCTACAAAGTAGGATTCAATATTAATCAACTGAATATTTTCATAGTTATGTCATAGAAAACCTGTTTATGATTTTCTAAATATGTTTTTTAACATTATTAGAGCCCTGTAGACATGAAATAACAATTATATAGTTCACTACACTGCCGAATGTAATGTGAAATTATAAGAAAGTTGACACTTTTGTATTTTAACCAATTTGAACCTGACTGTGACACTAAAGGAATTTACGAAGTATTAACAACCACCCCCCCCCCCCCCCCCCCCCCGGCTGACCACATATTGGTCAGATAGGTTGGCTACGCACATGTTTGTTATATTGTTCAACCGTCGTTAACTACAATGAATCTACAATAAGTCGTTGTGGCTTTTTAGCACAGTTAAGTACTGAATTGGAAAAAATTGGGTTTTGACCGAAAGCACAAGATGGCAGATACAAGCGGCTGAAATTAGTTTCCTCCGTTGGGTGGCTGGACTCACCCTAAGAGATAGGGTGAGGAGCTCAGGCATTCAGGATGGGCTCAGAGTAGAGCCGCTGCATATCGTGAGGAGCCAGTTGAGGTGGCTCGGGCCCGGAACACCGAGGCAGACATAGGACACGCTGGAGGGATTATGTGTCACAGCTGCCCTGGGAACGCCTTGGTGTCCTCCCATTGGAGCTGGAGGAGGTGGCCCGGGACCGGGAAATCTGGGCTTCCCTACTGAGACATTTTTATGCCAATATAGGGTCAATAATTATCGGTGGCAGATATTATCGGACATACCTACTAAAATAGTCATTTTACCATCACAATGGTAAGAGTCCAGCAGTGTACAATTGCAATTATATTTTGAAAACCTTTTTGACTACTTCACCGACAGCAAAATTGTGATGCATTGCATTCAAGAGTTGGACTATCATACACTGTAAGTATTTTATCTTGTTTACAACTAAAAATATCTCCAGTCTTGAATATCACAGTCTGTATTTCAGTAGTAAGTAGTTTTCTCCATTTCCTCCCTCACATTCACCCCTTTCTCTACTATTTACAAATTGCGCTATCCTGTTTTGGTCTTTTCTTTCCTTTCCTCTTTGCATCTACACTTACACTGTGATCCTGCTGTGTTTCCTCTTTATTTACGACAGGACCTGGTGGGTTCTGATAGATTGGGTCTCCAGAACTGCAGCGTGACAAATGGTGAGATGATGGATAGATGTGCCACATTGGAGACATCCCAAAGCTGAGCCACAGTTTTGCAACTCTTTGCCAGGAGGGCCTGAGGGCAGCCATTTTGTGCCAAGCTACAGGCCCCCGATGTAGAAGCTGAGGCCAGATGAAACCAGATGATAAGACAACAGCAATAAAGAAGGACAAGAAAATGGAGCCAACAGAAAAACTAATGGTGAAGTTCAACGACACAAATGTTGTAGTTAAAATTGTATTGCGACTCCTGAGCATACCTGTATAGATATACGCAGCAAATTGGTATATTAATATTAATATAGATTCTTCCTTCCTCCTGAGTTAATGTAATCAAAGGCATGAGAGACATGAGATCTTGTATTTGTGAATGAGTTTTAAATAGTGTCACTGTTTGTCAGACCTAATATAAAATAGTATTTAAAGATAACAAACAGATTTTTACCATTGTCAGAGCCAAATGTGACTGGGTATAACAAAAATAAAGAAAATTATAAAATCAGTGTGCACAACAATCACCATTGAAGTCAGCACAAAATGGCAGACAGACAGAAAAACTGTGCCAAGTGTCAAGGCCACCCTGGTGCTTGGAGACAGAGCCATATCTACCACAAACAAATAGAACAGCTACAGTGGGGCAAAAAAGTATTTAGTCAGCCACCAATTGCACACGTTGTCCCACTTAAAAGATGACCGAGGTCTCCAATTTTCATCATCGGTGTACCTCAACTATGAGAGAAAAAATGAGAAAAAGAAAATATATTATTAATTTATTTGCAAATTATGGTGGAAAATAAGTATTTGGTCACCTACAAACAAGCACGATTTCTGGCTCTCACAGACCTGTAACTTCTTCTTGAAGAGGCTCCTCTGTCCTCCACTCTTTACCTGTACTAATGGCACATATTTGAACTCATTATCAATATAAAAGACACCTATCCACAACTTGAAACAGTCAGACTCCAAACTCCAATATAGCCAAGATCAAAGAGCTGTCAAAGGACACCAGAAACAAAACTGTAGACCTGCACCAGGCTGGGAAGACTGAATTTGCAATAGGTAAGGAGTTTGGTGTGAAGAAATCAACTGTGGGAGCAATTATTAGAAAGTGGAGGACATACAAGACCACGGATAATCTCCCTCGATCTGGGGCTCCACGCAAGATCTCACCCCGTTGGGTCGAAATGATCATGAGAACGGTGAGCAAAAATCCCAGAACCACACGGGGGGACCTAGTGAATGACCTGCAGAGAGCTGGGACCAAAGTAACAAAGGCTACCATCAGTAACACACTACGCCGCCAGAGACTCAACCTGCAGTGCCAGACGTGTCCCCCTGCTAAAGCCAGTACATGTCCCGGCTCGTCTGACGTTTGCTAGAGAGCATTTGGTTGATCCAGAAGAAGATTGGGAGAATGTGTAATTGTCAGATGAAACCAAAATAGAACTTTTTGTTAGAAACTCAACTTATGTTTGGAGGAGAAAAATGCTGAGTTGAATCCAAAGAACACCATACCTACTGTGAAGCATTGGGGTGGAAACATCATACTTTGGGGCTATTTTTCTACAAAGGGAACAGGATCCGTGTAAAGGAAAGAGTGAATGGGGCCATGTATTGTGCAATTTTGAGAGAAAACCCTCATTCCATCAGCAAGGGCATTGAAGATGAAACGTGGCTGGGTCTTTTAGCATGATAATGATCCCAAACACAACGCCCGGGCAACAAAGGAATGGCTTCGTAAGAACCATTTGAAGGTCCTAGAGTGGCCTAGCAAGTCCTCAGATCTCAACCCCATAGAAAATCTTTGAAGGAAATTGAAAGTCCTCTCCGTGAATCACCACCTTACCGTGGTGGAGGGGTTTGTGTGCCCGAGTGATCCTAGGAGCTATGTTGTCTGGGGCTATATGCCCCTGGTAGGGTCTCCCAAGGCAAACAGGTCCTGGGTGACGGGCCAGACCAAGAGTGATTCAGAAGACCCCTATGAATAAACACACGAGGAGAGACCACACCTCGCCCGGAAGTGGGATACCGGGGCCTCACCCTGGAGCCAGGCCTGGGGGAGGGGCTCGCAGGCGAGCGTCTGGTGGTCGGGCTTTCACCCGTGGGACCCGGCCGGGCTCAGCCCGAAGAAGCCACACGGGATCTCCCCCCCGTAGACCCACCACCTGCGGGGGCAAGCATAAGGGTCCAGTGCATTGCGTTTTGGGTGGCGGTCGAGGGCGGGCACCTAGGCGACCTGGTCTTCGGCGGCCAAATCTGGTTCTTGGGACATGGAACGTCACTTCTCTGGCGGGGAAGGAGCCCAAATTGTGAGAGAGGTTGAGACATTCCGACTAGATATAGTCGGACTCACCTCGACCCACAGTTTGGGTTCTGGATCCAAACTCCTCGAGAGGGGCTGGACCTTGTTCTACTCTGGAGTTGCTGCAGGGGAGAGGCGGCGAGCTGGTGTGGGCTTATTAATAGCCCCCCGGCTCGGTGCCTCTGTGTTGGAGTCATCCCCGGTAAACGAGAGGGTCATTTCCCTACGCCTTCGGGTTGGGGAAAGGGTCCTGACTGTCGTTTGTGCGTACGCGCCAAACGGCAGTTCAGAGTACCCAGCCTTCCTGGAGTCCATCAGAGGGGTGCTGGAGAGCACCCCAACTGGTGACTCTGTCGTTTTGCTGGGAGATTTCAACGCCCATGTGGGCAATGACAGTGTGACCTGGAGGGGCGTGATTGGGAGGAACGGCCTCCCCGATCTGAACCCGTGCGGTGTGATGTTGTTGGACTTCTGTGCGAACCACAGTTTGTCCATCACAAACACCATGTTCCAGCATAAGGATGTCCATAAGTGCACATGGCACCAGGACACCCTAGGCCGCAGGTCTATGATCGACTTTCTAGTCGTATCATCAGACCTGCGTCCGCATGTTTTGGACACACGGGTAAAGAGAGGGGCTGAGCTGTCAACTGATCACCACCTGGTGATGAGTTGGATTAGATGGCGGGGGAGGATGCCGGACAGACCCGGGAGACCCAAACGTGTAGTGAGGGTGTGCTGGGAACGTTTGGCAGAGTCTCCTGTTCGTCGAGTCTTCAGCTCTCACCTCCGGCAGAGCTTCTCCTGCATCCCGGGGGAGGACGAGGATATCGAGTCCGAATGGGCTCTATTCCGTGCCTCCATTGCTGAGGCAGCCGATCGGAGCTGCGGCCGCAAGGTGGTCGGTGCCAGTCGTGGCGGCAAGCCCCGAACCCGATGGTGGACACCAGAGGTCAGGGCTGCCGTCAAGCTGAAGAAGGAGTCCTATCGAGCATGGATGGCTTGTGGGACTCCTGAAGCAGCTGACGGGTACCGGCAGGCCAAGCGGCACGCGGCTTCGGCGGTGGTCGAGGCAAAAACTCGGGTGTGGGAGGAGTTCGGTGAGGCCATGGAACACGACTTTCGGTCGGCCTCGAAGAGGTTCTGGCAAACCGTCCGGCGCCTCAGAAAGGGGAAGCAGTGCCCGGTCCACACTGTTTACAGTGGGGACGGGAGCCTGCTGACCTTGACTGAGGATATAGTTGGGCGGTGGAAGGAATACTTTGAGGCCCTTCTCAATCCCACTGACATACCTTTCCTAGAGGAAGCAGAGACTGAGGATACGAACGCGGACAGTTCCATCACCGTGGCTGAGGTATCTGGGGTAGTCAAAATGCTCCCCAGTGGCAAAGCTCCGGGGGTGGACGAGTTTCGCTCTGAATTCCTCAAGGCTTTGGATGTTGCGGGACTGTCTTGGCTGACACGTCTCTTCAACATTGCGTGGAAGTCGGGAACAGTACCTCTGGATTGGCAGACTGGGGTGGTGGTCCCCCTTTTCAAGAAGGGTGACCGGAGGGTGTGTTCCAACTATAGGGGGATCACACTCCTCAGCCTCCCTGGGAAAGTCTATTCCAGGGTGCTGGAGAGAAGGGTACGACCGTTAATCGAACCTCGGCTACAGGAGGTGCAATGTGGTTTTCGTCCTGGTCGCGGAACACTGGACCAGCTCTACACCCTTGCAAGGGTCCTGGAGGGTACTTGGGAGTTTGCCCAACCGGTCTACATGTGCTTTGTGGACCTGGAAAAGGCATTCGACCGTGTCCCTCGCGGTGTCCTGTGGGGGGTGCTCCGGGAGTATGGGATTGGTGGCGCGCTACTACGTGCCATTCAGTCCTTGTACAACCGGAGCAGGAGCCTGGTTCGCATTGCCAGTAGTAAGTCAAGCCTGTTTCCGGTGAACGTTGGCCCTCCGCCAAGGCTGCCCTTTGTCACCGATTCTGTTCATAATTTTCATGGACAGAATTTCTAGGCGCAGCCAAGGTGTCGAGGGAGTCCAGTTCGGGGGCACTAGGATCTCATCTCTGCTATTTGCAGACGATGTGGTCCTGATGGCCTCATCGAGCTGTGACCTGCAGCGTTTACTGGGACGGTTTGCATCTGAGTGTGAAGCTTCTGGGATGAGACTCAGCACCTCCAAATCCGAGGCCATGGTTCTCAGTCGGAAAAGGGTGGATTGCTCCCTCCGGGTTGGGAATGAGGTCCTGCCCCAGGTGGAGGAGTTCAAGTATCTCGGGGTCTTGTTCACGAGTGAGGGAAGGTTGGAGCGTGAGGTCGATAGGCGGATCGGCGCAGCGTCTGCAGTAATGCGGTCGCTGTACCGGACCGTCGTGGTGAAGAGAGAGCTGAGCCGGAAGGCAAAGCTCTCAATTTACCGATCGATCTATGTTCCCACCCTCACCTATGGTCATGAGCTTTGGGTCATGACCGAAAGAACGAGATCGCGGATACAAGCGGCTGAAATGAGTTTTCTTCGTAGGGTAGCGGGACTCACCCTAAGAGACAGGGTGAGGAGCTCGGTTATCCGAGAGGAGCTCAGAGTAGAGCCGCTGCTCCTTCACATCGAGAGGAGCCAGCTGAGGTGGCTCGGGCATCTAGTCCGGATGCTTCCCGGACGCCTCCCTGGTGAGGTGTTTCGGGCATGCCCAGCCGGGAGAAGGCCCCGGGGAAGACCTAGGACACGCTGGAGGGATTATGTCTCACAGCTGGCCTGGGAACGCCTCGGTGTCCTCCCGGTGGAGCTGGAGGAGGTGGTCGGGGACCGGGAAGTCTGGGCTTCCCTACTGAGACTGCTGCCCCCGCGACCCGGACCCGGATAAGCGGAGGAAAATGGAATGGAATGGAAATTGAAAGTCTGTGTTGCCCAGCGATCACCCCAAAACATCACTGCTCTAGAGGAGATCTGCATGGAGGAATAGGCCAAAATACCAGTAACAGTGTGTGGAAACCTTGTGAAGACTTACTGAAAACGTTTGATCTCTGTCATTGCCAACAAAGGGTATATAACAAAGTATTGAGATGAACTTTTGTTATTGACCAAATACTTATTTTCCACCATAATTTGCAAATAAATTCTTTAAAAATCAGACAATTTGATTTTCTGGATTTTTTTTCTCATTTTGTCTCTCATAGTTGAGGTACACCTATGATGAAAATTGGAGACCTCGGTCGTCTTTTAAGTGGGAGAACGTGCGCAATTGGTGGCTGACTAAATACTTTTTTGCCCCACTGTATGTCCAGCTATCCAAGTGCCACTGTCTCTGACAGACAAACTGTACCTGAGGAACATGCAAAAACCATGTGGTGAAACAGCTGATTGTGCACTATTTGATGGTCTTGGTAAAGTGGCAATATCGATGTTCATTAGTGGACCTCTCCCAAACATTGACAGGAGGATGAAAAAATTCAGCTGGCTGCACATGGCAGTCCAAAGTCTATGAGTCAAGAGGACTGCATGGTCCAGGCCATTTTGATGGCCTGGACCAGATCCTGTGCTGAGAGAAGAAGAGCGAGAGGAGAACGCCTCGCCATCTAAGGACCAAGCAAAGGATTCAGCTGGAGCAACCACAGCCGCACCTCCAGAATCCAGAACTCAGGATTCAGATGCAGCAGCACCTACCTCACCTTCACCACAGGGTAATTTTGGTTGGCCAGACACTACTGGCAAGGTTCACCATTGTTCCATGTTTTCGTCATTTTTGACTTGTGATAATGGCTCTCACTGTGGTTTGCTGGAGTCCCAAAGCTTTAAAAATGGTGCTATAACCTTTTCCAGACTGATAGATCTCAATTAATCTCAGGTAAATTATGTTTTAACAGGGGAGGGAGTCACTTTTTCACACAGGGCCATGTAGGTGAGTATTTTTTTCTCCCTTAATAATAAAAAATAGCATTTAGAAACTGCATTTTGTGTTCAGTTTTGTTGCCACTGACTAATTAAATTAGTTTGATGATCTGAAACATATATTACAAACATGTAAAAAAATAAGAAATCGGGAAGGGGCAAACACTTTTCCTCACCACTATATATACAATTTCCAGCTGGTAACGGAATCGACATACATTACTAACTAATGCAATAACCGTCGGCCCTCCTAGCTATTTCCAAAAAAAGTAAAAAAAATGATCCCTAAACAGTAAAAATCCACATTCTTCAAAAAACCACTAACACAATCGCAATACAGAACATTTAGTATGCTGAATCATGCCTATTATTTACTATATGCACCTCATTCACTCAATATAGCTTTTTCTTGGCTCTCATCCAACTCTGACTTTTACACAGACCACTTTCCAAAAACACCACAAACAGCACACTGAACTGCATAACATTCTACATTAGTTTTAGGTAAACCTTCACACTCTAATGATACTCAGCTCAAGCAGCAAAAGTCTATCGTCAACAAAACACAACGGCTGGAGGGGAAAAATAAAAAACAAGCCGGGAAAAACGCTACAGAACGGGAATAAAAGGGCCCAAAAAAGGTTAAAGGCCAAGTAAGCAAGCCCACGGGAACAGGGAAACGACTGGGAAGAACAAATGTAAAATATCTCTAGGGATCCAGGGCTGGAACAAAAGGTGTCATACTTTCAAATGATCAAATGTAACAAATCTGCATCAGCAAGATGTACATGAGCAAAATAAAAATGGGGAACTGACACAACTGGCTCGAAGACATAAAAGGGAGGAAGCATAAGTAAACAAGAATCACATGACAGAACATGACAATTGGTGTAGCTCTTCCCTCAAACTAATGTCAGGACATAGCTGGTGTAATGAATGAACACATGATGCTTGTTTTTGTCACGCTGTGTGTGGTAGCCTGTGTGATATTTTTTCCATTATTATGCCTCAGTTCCTGTTCCATGCCTTTATTTTGTAATCACTTACTGTTTTGTTCCATTCAGTTTGCGCCAGTCTTTACGTTTCTTGTTACACTCACCTGTCGCTAATTTGGTTGCTTGTCATTTAGTTCAGCCGATGGCATGTGTAGTTTGTCAGAGCATTGATTATGATTGTCACTGTGTCGCTATACTGCTCATTTTTGGATCTGTGATTATAGACCGCGGACATAGTGTAGCAAGTAAGCTTGTTGTTGTGTTACTCGTGCACCGACATCATTATCAGCAGAAAAGTCTATACCGACATGAACCGAAATCTCGTTCTTATGCTATTATCGGACGATATCTGTCCGATAATATTTGACAAAATGTCAGCGGACATGTCACCGATTGAGCATATTTCGGATGCTCTAGACCAGGGGTCACCAATGTTTTTTCTTGCGAAGGCTACTTTTAGAAAATGAAAATGGCCACAAGCTACTCATTTTTGTAGAAATGATTTTCATACCTTTTTTCAACCCAAACAAATCAAATATGCTTGTTTTACCAAAACATTCACAAAATGCTGGTATCCACAACTCACATTTTATGTTTCAGAATACATTTCTTTCTAGTCTTTCTAGTGTTCTTTCATTATTAACTAAAAACCTGAATGAAAAGCAGGCTTGCGGGCACCTCATGTGGTTGTGGGGGGCTACCTTGTGCCCGCGGGCACCACGTTGGTGACCCCTGCTCTAGATTGACATCGACGACAATATGTTCCATTTTTCAGCAACTTCGCACTGCCATCGAATAGGAGTATACCAACATTCACAGGCCACAAGCAACAATTTGATAAACTCTATGACAAGAAGATGTTTTGCACTGTGTGAGGCAAATGTGGTGGTCACACCATACATTGACTGGTTGCCCCCAGACCTGCTCCAATACATCTAGGTAAAGAAGGACTCACTGTCACAGATTTAGACAGATTTGTCAACAATATTTGAGATTCGTCCCTCGTCACTTCGTGCATTTAGCGGCTTCATGCTATCACGATGGGTGACTAAAGAGAAAGTGTGAAGATAAATTTTATCTGAAAATGGTGTGATTGACAGGCCCGACCTCTGAGCTCCCGCCATGTTGCCTCATAACTCACAATTAACGCAGACATTAGAGCATCCTGAGAGACCTGTCCAGCATGATTTCCTTCCCTGACAGCCATGGGATCATTAGCAAGGCCTCTGGACCAGAGCCCAGTTCTATGATTTGGCTGGAGTGAAAGCATTTGTGAGAGAGGGGTGTGGAGGGAGGTGGTAAAGAAGATGAGAGGGTAGAGGGCTGCCCTGAGCACACTTTGGGTGTTTGGGACTGTTATGGATATGGCTGTGATAATTACTCGGTGCTTGTTATTGCCCATGCTGCCACAGCTGCTCCCAGCAAATCAGGACTATACAGAGGCTTAAGAATTTTGAATAACACTTATGTAGCAAGGGTGGTTTGCATGTCCCGACTACATTGCTTTGTATTGCAGTGCACAATAAAATGAGAGACACGGAAGAGGCTTCGGAATTCAGGTTTATTCCTGCAGTGTTGTGGAAAACAAGGGATAGATGTTGGCGAGCTCCTCTACATACATGCCTCTCACAGTCAGTAAGGAAGCAGACTGACGGCAGCAACGTAATACCCACCAACTCTCACAATAAAAGCTAAATACCATGACAATAATAAAGGAGAAATAAAGCCACAAATGTTCAATAATAATTTACTTACATATACAAGGAAATCACAAGTCACAGGGTTGGTGAAATTAATACATAAATAAAAACATCCCCAAAAATCATAATAATACATGTTTCTTTTTTCTTATGTTGCACTCAACACACTGATTGAAATTGTTTTGTAACCCCACACAACGTACTCATCGACTTTGCATTGTTATTTGCATTTTTGGTGCAGTCCTTCTATTTGGGAAAATAAACGAGCACCTGTTCTTTGACATGTCAAACTCAATCTCATGGCTCATTAGAAAGCTTTAGCACCACTTTGGCTTCTGATCCCCATGTCTGTGCTGTCACATGGTTTCACTGCCACAGTCCTTCATATTTTTATTCATGTCACATGTCCTTATTTATATATGAACTGGCCAGTTCGGTGACAATACGAGAACCTATTGTGCAGGGGATTGACAGATGATGACATTATGTTTCTGTAACAGTGACCACTGGCAGTAAATACATTCTTTTTTTTTTTTTTACAGTATTAGTATTCGGAAAATGTCACCTTCCGTAATTGAACTGTCTTTGTACTGTTTTTATACAGTTTTACCTTATATTTATTTATACTGTATATATACAGTATATATATATATATATATATATATACAGTATATGGTATATATATATACAGTTTATATAGTATTTTCTCTCTCTCTCACTCTCTACCTATCTTTTTTTGGTGTATTAAGAATTGGAGAGTTTAAAAGTTTGCAAATTGGAAAGACAAACATAAGGTTTAAAGTGATTAGTATGTACAGCACAGGACACCCACTGTACAGTGTTCCCTTGTTTATCGCGGGGGGCTGGGTTCTAAAAATAACCTGCAATAGGTGAAATCCGCAAATTAGTCAGCATTATTTTTTTTACAATTATTGTACATGTTTTATGGCTGTAAATGTCAGGAGCGAGCGCCTCCTGTCGTGGGCTCTTATTTTGGCGGACTGTACTTCCTGCTGGGAGGAAGCGGCAGCCGCTTTACTCCTGGTTGCCTTGCAGCTGCGGACAATTAGTAGTGGCTGTTAAAAGGCCAGCGCCGTCATACGTCCGGCGCTGGTTCATTGCTATTATTCCTCGACTCCGTGACTTAAAAGGTTCTTACCTGTTCCTACTGCCTAAGACGGCCACGTGTCTTTTCTTTTCACAGAGCTTTTCCACTCTGTCGGCTTTTGTTTGTACCTGTTCTTACATCATTAAAGATCTTTTGTTTGCGCGCCGCCGCCTCGGATCTGTACACTGGGGGTCAAGCTTCCGACAGCTCCAGAAAACCGTAACAGTAAGACCCCTAACCATGCCCTTTATAGACTTTTCTCAGACAGGCATTAACATTTTCGCAAATTTCTCTCTTGTTGAAACACTCTCAAAGTTCAAATCTCTGTAGATTAAAAAAAATAAGTACAGTATTATAGAATGAAACCAAAGATCATCACCTGTTTTCAGGCCCAAACATTTGTTTGAGAAATAAAAATATAAACGTTTACTATAAAGAAATATGATAGCTTTTAGAAATATAGGGCTGTCAATCGATTAAAATATTTAATCGCGATTAAGCTCACTGTCCATTTCACATTTAATCACAGATAGAAAAGTTTTCTATCAGCTTCCAGCGTATCCTAGGTCTGCCCGGGGCCTTCTCCTGCCTGGGCATGTCCGGAACACCTCACCAGGGAGGCGTCTGGGAGGCATCCGGACTAGATGCCTCAGCCACCTCAACTGGCTTGTCTTGATATGAAGGAGCAGCGGGACTACTCTGAGCCTCTCCCGGATGACTGAGCCTATCTCTTAGGGTGAGTCCAGCCACCCGACAGAGGAAACTAAGTGAGGGTGGGAACATAGCTTGACCGGTACAGCGACCGCATTACTGCAGACGCTGCACCGATCCGCCTATCGACCTCATGCTCCATTCTTCCCTCACTCGTGAACAAGACCCCGAGATACTTGAACTCCTGGGGCAGGACGTCATTCCCAACCCGGAGGGAGCAATCCACCCATTTCCGACTGAGAGCCATGGCCTCGGATTTGGAGGTGCTGAGTCTCATCCCAAAAGCTTCACAGTATGATGCAAACCGCTCCAGTAAACGCTGAAGGTCAGAGCCCGATGAGGCCATCAGGACCACATCGTCTGCAAATTCACGGCGAAACCCGTCCAGCTTTGCCACAGGGGAGCTTTTTTACTACCCAAGATACCCTAGCCACGGTGATGGAAATGTCCACGTTTGTGTCCTCTGACTCTGCTTCTTCTATTGAAGGTATGTCAGCGGGATTGAGAAGGGCGACAAAGTATTCCTTCCAACGTCCGACTATATCCTCCGTCGAGGTCGGCAGGCCCACTGTAAACAGTGTGGACCGGGCACTGCTTTCCCTTTCTGAGGCATCGGATGGTTTGCCAGAACCTCTTACAGGCCGATCGAAAGTCGTGCTACATGGCCTCACTGAACTCCTCCCATACCCGAGTTTTTGCCTTGACCACCACCAAAGCCGCGTGCCGCTTGGCCTGCCGGTGCCTGTCAGCTGCTTCAGGAGTCCCACAAGCCGTCCATGCTCAATAGGACTCCTTTAACTTGACGGCAGCCCTGACCTCTGCTGTCCACTATCGGGTTTGGGGCTTGCCGCCGCGACTGGCACTGACTACCTTGCGGCACAGCTCCGATCGGCTACCTCAGCAATGGAGGCACGGAATACAGCCTATTAAGACTCGATATCCTCGTCCTCCCTCTGGATGCAGGCAAAGTTCTGCCAGAGGTGAGAGTTGAAGACTCGACAAACAGGAGACTCTGCCAGATGTTCCCAGCACATCCTCACTAGATTTTTGGGTCTCCCAGGTCTGTCCGGCATACTCCCCCGCCATCTAATCGAACTCATCACCAGGTGGTGATGACAGCTCCACTTTGTCGGTGCAGAATGTTTCGTCGACATAGTGGGTTTTGTCGGGGAGAAAACTTGCAAACAGTCACACTGCGAGCTGTTTGCTAGTGATCGAACACAAGGAGACACGGCACGGAGGAGACTGAATGGCTGAGGGATGGTAAACCATTGTCAATCAGGACACAGAACATTATGCACGGGTTCTCCCTTAGCCAATCAGGACACGGAACACAATGCGTGGGTTCTCCCTTAGCCAATCAGTATGCAGAACACAATGTTCATTCATACGCTGTAAAAAAAAACATGCAAAATTGCACCAAAAAAATCAGCGAAACAGGGAGGCCGCGAAAGGTGAACCGTGATGTAGCGAGGGAGCAAGTGAGTGAGTACACCGTCCCCTCATATTATATCAACCAATATACAGTAGGACCACTTGGATGAAGTTGGCCCCCTACACAATGCAAAACTCAGGTAAAATTCTCTGTTGGTGCTGTGTTTGTAGTGGTTTGTGGCACTAAAATGGTTGCTTGTGCTATTATTGTTTTTCAGTTATTATATCCTACTTTATTGCTCGTCTATATTCACCCAGGTCCCCATTTGCTCCAAATTAAACAAAGATAATCACATAGTGCCTCTGCCAATTCAGAGGCACCGCCCCCAATGTCCACACGATGCAGCAGAGTCAGAGTCACCCCCACAGCATCCTGAGCCTTAAAGATCTCTGGACAGATCTCATGCACCCCTGGGGCCCTGGAACCGAGGAGTTTTTTTTTAACAACCTCAGCAAGCACAGCCCCAGAATAGGGCAGCCCACCGTGGAGTCCACAGGCACTGCTTCCTCATTGGAAGATGTGTCAATGGACTTGAGGAGGTCTTTTTAAGTATTGCTTCCACCAGTCAGCAGCGCACCACCTTCCACTGTCTTCACAGTGTATTTCTTTCCCTTTCTGAGATGGCAGACGGTGGTCCAGAATCTCTTTGAAGCAGTCTGGAAGTCGTTCTCTATGGTCTCCTTGAACTCCTCCCATGTCCAAGTTTTTTACCTCAGCGACCACTACAGCCGCAAACCGCTTGGCCTTCTGATAAATGTCAGCTGCCTCCGGAGTCCCATAGGACAAAAAATCCTGTAGGACTCTTTCTTCAGCTTTACGGCATCCCTCACCTCTGATTACCGCCACGACAGGCATTGACCACCTTGTCTGTTTTTGTCTATCTGCTGCTTGCTTTGTGATGTTTTTTTGAGTTTTTCTTTGTGGCACCATGACTGAGACTGTTGTGTTGAGGGATGACCTTCTGCGATTTCCAACGGTTTTTGAGAAGCTGAATGTGAGCTCTGTTCTTACTCTGCGTAAAGAAATAAAGCAATATCTTTTCCTCACTGACTCGTGAGCGACTCATTGGTATCAGAAGTGGGATTACAGGATGGCAACCAGAGATCGAGGAATTCATCTTGTACCTGCAGATGGAGGAAGAAGAAGGCTCAAGGCAAAGGAAGGAGCTGAAGAGGCTAAGTGGCCCCCGATGGGGCGAGTGAGCTCCACCCTCAAGGTCGACGGGGAGAAGCGATCAGCTGGCGGGGCCGTCTTGAAGAGGCGACAAGCAACCCCCACCGCCAAGAACACTGTGGGGAAGCAGGCCACAGCATGACTCCTTCCTGCCACAGGGGGCGCCTTGAAGAGGCGACAAGCTACCCCCACCACCAAGAAGACTGTGGAGAAGCAGCCCACAGCATGACCCTTTTTTGCTACGGGGGGCCTTGAAGAGGCGACAAGCAACCCGCCCGCCAAGAGTGCTGTGTGGAGGCGACCCGCAGCATGACCCGATCGTGCCACCAGGGGCAACCTTATTACAGTACATCTTATTACACCTCCCATCAGAAACACAGCATGGAGAGCAGGTTGCGGGCCCCAACAGAAACCATGGAGGTGCAGAAACCGAGAGGAGCTACCAAGCTGCCTCGCTACAACGGAGAAGGACCACCAGAGACATACCTCATCCAGGTCCAAATGGCAGCCCAGTTCAATGGCTGGTCAACAGAAGAGACAGCAGTCCAAGTCGTCCTTGCATCCTCCTCGCTGACCTCCTGGTTCTTGCAGCAAACTTCCAGAACGCACTGAGCAACCTACAGGAGGTATTCAACGCCATCCGACAAGCTGGGCTTCGTCTTCACACAAAGAAGTGCCACTTGTTCAGGCAAGAGACGTCCTTCTTGGGGCACCGGAAGTGGGCACCGACCCAGCAAAGACAGCAGCCGGAGGGATTGGCCGGTGCCCGACAACATCAGTGAGGTGCGTAGCTTCTTGGGCTTGGCGTCCTACTACAGCTGATTCATCCGGGACTTTGCCACTATTGCCAGCCCCCTGCACAGACAGACACAAAAAGGACAAGTGTTTCGGTGGAACGAGGACTGTGGTCATGCATTTCCCAACTCAAGTCAGCATTAATTGAAGCTCCAGTGTTGGCCTACGCTGACAATTAACGAGCATTTATAATGGCCGCCAGTGATATGGGCTTGGGGGCGGTGTTGCCCCAAGAAGCACAAGGAGAGCAAGTAATTGCCTACGACAGCCGTGCCCTCAGTCGACCTGAACTGCGTCACAAGACGAGAACTGCTGGCTGTTGTTCTGGCTCTTCGCCGGTTCCGACCCTACCTATATGGGCAGAAGTTCCTCTTGCACACAGACCACGCCACGCTCACCTGGCTTTTTAACTTCTGAGAGCCAGAGGGACAGCTCATTCAGTGGATGGAGACACTGCAGGACTACGACTTTCAAGTCCACCATCGACCAGGGCGGCAAACACACCAACACCGATGCCCTGTCTCGACGACCCTGCAAGCTGTGTCGGCACTGCCAGCGTTTGGAGGAGCGAGAACTTGTGGCTCCAGTGGCAACGACTCTCCAAAAGGCGCCTACACGTGGTGAGAATGCTCTCGCCCGGCGTGAAACCAGCCCCAGAGCATCATCAGCAGATCCAGACATGGCAGAAGTTGACCTGGCACAAATACAACATGCACAGAGGGAGGACACCATCCTCGGTCGTGTCGAAGGATGGTTGGAGGCCGACCAGCATGGGCAGCCATCTCCATGCTTGATCAAGAGACTAAGGCTCTCCATTCACAGTAACCCATCCTTGGTACCGGCCACTTTGGTGTCACCAAGACCCTGCAGCGTCTCCGCTCCCGGTTCTACTGGCCAGGGTGTTGCCAGTACAGCTTCATGTGCACGGCTGCAACACCTGCACAGCACAGAAGGGCCCGACCCAAAGCTCACATGCTCAGCAGTACCAGGTGGGGGCTCCATTGCCACTATGTCCTAGTGGCAATGGACTATTTTACCAAGTGGCCTGAAGCCTACGCTGTCCCTGACCAGAGCGCTACCACCACCGCTGAGCACCGAGTGAACGAGATATTCTGCCAGTTTGGGGCACCCGAGGAACTGCACAGTGACCAGGGGCGTAATTTTGAGGCCTGGGTCTTCAGCGAGGTCTGCATGCGACTCTGGATCAAGAAGACCCGCACAACACCACTGCACCCCCAGGTTGGTGGAACGTTTTAACCGCACCCTGGCCACCCAGCTTGCCATCTTGACCAGCTGCCAGCAACACGACTGGGACCTGCATAAGCCCCTAGTCCTGCGGGCATACCGGACAGTGGTCCAAGAGTCCACAAAGTCCACCCCGGCAGCCCTCATGTTTGGCCGAGAACTTCGCACCCCTGTCGAACTGGTTTTTAGACCTCCTCCCGAGCAGGAGGTGGAGAGTGAGGCCAGCCTGTAAGAAGAAAAACACATTATATAGGAGAGGTATAATTCAACAAACTAAAGAAGCAGAAAAAAAGTATAGGACATATAAAAATAAGCTAACAAATATCTTGAGAGAGTGTAAGAAAGAATACCATAGTCAATTATTAGACAAAAATAAAAACAATATAAGAGCAACTTGGGGCATTATAAACAGTATAATTAGTAATGGTACTAAGAAGGTCAAGGTCAAGGTACACTTTATTATCCCCAAGGGGCAATTTGTTCTACAGCCAGCAGTGTCATACAGACACAAACTAACAATAAATACAAATTTAAAAACAAAAACAATAAATACAACACCAACATTACAAACAGATATTCAGCAGAACAGTGGCCGGCCAAAGAATTCCTCATCCTATTGGTTCTACTTTTAGGAACACCGTATCTGTGACCCGATGGAAGCAACCTGAACTCATCATGCAGGGGATGACTGGGTTCAACAGGGACTGACTGAGCCTTTTTCAGAGTCCACCTCTGATACAACACAGTTAAGTCATTAAGCATGGTGCCAGCAATTCCTCTGCACACTTTAGTGATGCCCTGCAACCTGTTCCTGTATTTGAGGGTGAGTAGCCCATACCAGCTGATAAAAGAAAAAGTCAGCACTAATTCAATAAAACAAGAATAAAACCTTTTCATAAAAGTGTTGTCCACTTTAAAATTGCAAAGCTTACGATAAAAACACATCCTCTGATGGTTTTGACACGTTCACATTTGAGGAGGACGTGCTACACCAATCCATAAATTCAGACACTACAGAGCCAGAACTGTAGTCAGAGTGGTCATCCCTAAGAAGAGACACAATCACAGAGTCATCTGCAAATTTTAGGATATGCAGTTTGTCACTAATTGATATACAAGAGGGGAGAGGACACACCACTTTGGTGACCCAGTGGAATGACCAAAAGAACATCAGATAAATCATTGTTTACTCTCACACGCTGCCATGATATGAGGCCAGGCTCAATGCTGTGAATACTCTTCAGCCTTTCTGCTAAAATATACGGTTTGATGCAATTAAATTAAATTAAAGAAATAATTTAATTTTTTCACGGTTGGAAATGCCAAGTATGATGATATGAATGAGGTAGCTGGAAAGTTTAATAACTACTTTGTAAGCATTGGACCAAAACTGGTCCAAAATTCTGGCCAGTGGAGGAATGGGATGAAACTATAGACAGGAACACTAATTCAATGTTCCTCACTGATGTGACAAAAAAGGAAATAATTGACAAAATTCGTCCTCAATCAAAAATCACTCCATACTCTCTATTACTCCCTGGGATTACCATATCGTGTGGAGATATGGGGAAATAACTATAAAAGTACACTTCATTCGCTAAAGATACTACAAAAAAAATCACTTAGGATAATCCATAACCCTCTATTTCTAAAGTCACAATTATTACAATTTGATGATCTAGTTGATTTTCAAACAGCATGCATAAAGCAAATGCTTATGCATAAAGCAAACAGCAATCTGCTGCTTAAAAATGTCACAAAATTCTTCTCGACTAGAGAGGAGAAATATGACCTCAGGGGAAAATTTAACTTAAAACATTTATACGTTTGGACTTAACTGTGCCTGCCACACATAGAAAAAGAAAAGAAACTGACAGTAATCATGGGTTCTCTCTTAGAGCCGGCTGTTTGAAGAGAATGAAGTTAGCTGTCATTTTTTTTGGTCTTTTTTTCTGTTAAAGCCACACGTGATTGGTGAAAATGTGAGTAGTGTTGACACTAAGCAGAAGGGGAAGGCAGGGGTTACACACAAGCAAGCTGGAAAGGTGAAGAAAATGAGAAGCAGGAAACGAAAGCTGATACACTTTGTGTTTGTGAACGCCAATCTTCACAAAAAAAATAGCAAAAACCGTTACCTGGATGCTGCTTTTTCTTTTAGTTTTTCACATTTTAACTTATTATATTTTTTTGTATATTTGATTTTGTAGTTTTTCCCCGGTTTCCTCCCACATTCCAAAAACATGCATGTTAAGTTAATTAGTGACTCTAAATTGTCCATAGGTATGAATGTGAGTGTGAATGGTTGTTTGTCTATATGTGCCCTGCCATTGGCTGCGGACCTTCCAGGGTGTACCCCGCCTGCCGCACAAAGTCAGTGACCTTAGTGAGAACAAGCGGCATCATATTTTTACATTAGAAATACCTTATACACGCATTTTGGTAAGGAGCTGTTTGGGAGATGAAAGAGTCGCCTCTTTTTAGGAAGCTGAGGCAAAACAAACCGCCACAGATTTCTGCCAAAATTGTTTGTGAGGCATATGGAGGGCTTAAAACTGGATTATGCATTTAGCATTTAGCTTGTTAGCTTCCGTCACTTGTGAACAATGGCAACTGAAGAGAGTATCTGATAGGATAACTAAAACTATCTGATCTGATAATTACAACAGTTGCTGCTATTGCAAATGTTCGGAAGCAATCGGAAGCAAACGTCATTGTCAAGCTAGCAGGAGCATTTGGAGGGAGCCAGCTGTGTGTTAAAAAAAGACATTTTTATGGGTGTATCAATTACTCACTGGCAGGCTAGCAACCCTTGCAAGAAGCGGGAATGTACTGTATAATCTTAACAATTCCTTCTACCATTTTCTCCCCAGTCCTTGACCCCCTAATCCGTGTCACAACGTACTCATATACCTGAATAATTGAAGAAAACGTTTATAATGCCTGTATAAATGGAATCTCCAAAGCGTGTGTATTAATTTATTGATTATATTAAATAAATGTGTTTCCGTACTTTAGCAGTATGTGTTGGATGCCAAGGGGTAGGAAGGAAAACAGCCCTTTTCAACCCTCGCCCCCCTTCTTTCCTTCACCCAGGCAACAGAGCTGTCACCTTGCGCTTAACCAGATCTGAAAGCATTAACACCTTCGCCCAATGTGCACTCTCTCTTGGGATCTGGGTTGTGGGCAGCAGCAGTGCCGCCTCCATTCACCATGCCCTCGCCAGTGCTGGCACATTAGTGATGGGCTCGGCAGGACCATGCCACACAAGCTCACACACCTTGGCAGGCAAAGCCAAAGTCACTCAGTTGGTTCTGGCAGTGAGCCAGACAGTTAAAGATAAAAAGACAGTCAGAGAGGAAGGGAGGGAACAAGATAGATCAACAGAGAGAAAAAGGGAGAAGGAAAGCGAACATTTCCTATTTCATTTAGTATCTTCTTCTAATTGACAGTAAATGTGCCTGCCATTATGGAGCATCACTGAAATGAGTTCTGGTACATATGGAGAACCACCACAGGGGAAACATTAGCTGGAAGATCACAAATCCAGGTTAAACTATTTTTGTGTTTTTAACATTGTCTTTAACTTTTAAAACATAAATGACTTGCACTGCTTTTATACAACATGCTAGAGTCCTGAAATGATAAATTGGTATAATTGGTGGCCGGAATTTCATTTCCTCTTTGTAATTCCCTCAAGTTACATTAGGTAAAATGCAAGCTTAGAAGGGACTGTGCATTCACTGTTGTGGCTCCTAAACAGTGGAATGGTCTCTCCTAAATAACGACACCAAATATGATGTAAATGTATGTCAATTTGGAAATAAAGGCCATTATTTTAATGTAAAAATAATATGCTGTTAGAAAGCCCATCGTTTTTGCATGTTTATTCAGTTTTTTCCATTTTGTTATGTAACACACCATCGTTGTGTGCTCCGAGACAAAAAGTGAGTTACATATAATTTTGTCTGATGCTACCACAAATAGACTTACATTCTTCCCATTCATGGTTGTTCCCAAATGCTGAAGCCGTGTGTGAATGCATACATTTGAGCATTGAGATGTTATTATGTATGTGTCACGCCAGTTCTATCCTCCCTGCACTGGTTGCCTGTGCATTTTAGAATTGATTTTAAGATTTTATTGTTTGTTTGTAAGGTGTTAAATGGAAGGCCCCTCAGTACATCTCGGACCTCAACCAAATTTACACTCCAGTGCACACATCGAGGTCCGAGGGCCATCTCCAACTGGTGGTGCCCAAGACGATATTTAAGACCAGGGGAGACCCTTTGGGCCAAAGCTATGGAACACTCTCCCCCCCTCATGTAAAAACAGTCCCCACAATTGAAAGCTTTAAGTCTCGTCTTTAAAACCCACTTTTATTCTCTGGGTTTTTTAACATTATTAAGGCCCTATAGACATGAAATAACACCCCCAGTAGTCACTTTTACACTCTTATTGTTCTCTGTTTACATCGAATTGCTCAGGCTACGGAATCACTGCAGGCACATAACAGACAGTCAGCACTAGCATAGAAGCTAGCGAGCTAACTACAGTAGTTAGCCTCTCCAATTTACTTATTCTAAACTTAAGAAAATGTGAGGAGAACCTTTTTTTCAGTCTCCATGCAGTGTGAAATGTGTACTCGAACGTCATGTCACATTACGGATGTGTAGTGACCAGAATACTACATATAACTTGTCTTTCAATATTTTTTTACTAATAATAGGTCATAGTCAACCACTAAACAGCGATCATATATTGATAAATCGCGATATAGTGAGGGAGCGATATTCTAACCGCGATATAGCGAGGGATTACTGTACAACATGCATGTTGCCAAAAGATTAAATACACATTTTTCATTTTGGACTATTAGTCCAGTGACTCGAACCACCATGGGCGGGATGAGCAAAAAACATTTCATGTTAAAAGTCCAATAGACACACAATTTTACGACACGTTTTGATCTTGGACCCCAGTGCAAATTTAGTGAGTCCTGCTATTATCCTGCTATTAGGGCCGAGCCAGAACAATAGATGCTAACGAGCCAGTATCAGAGCCGTTCATACCCAACTCAGGGAGCGACACTTCCCTTTTATCGGAGGTGTTAATAGCAGGATAGGATTATACCACTACTCCGCCCAGGCTTAGTGTAACGAACCAATAGGAGGAGGGTGTTGACACACCAATTCCGCCCACTCTTACTGTATTTAAGGCCTAGGCTACCAGCACTTATTAGTTCGCTGACGAAGCTCTTTGGATGAGGAGCGAAACGTCCGACACCTTCTTCACAGAAGTACAGATGATGTCTCAAGACGCCTTTTCCTCGTTAAATGAGCACAGTTGTTTTGTTGGTTACTCCAAACATCTCTGAGTAGATAATTCATGTATTACATATTTTATATAAGAATACATTTGGGTTTCTTGTGCCTTGACTTGTTATTTTTGAAAAGATTTTGTTTATTTTTAGTTAAAGGGGTGTTGTTTAAAATACATGAATTTGCTGATTATTATTATTTTGAGTCCTAATTTTCATGTGTCATGGTTTTTGGTTTTTGGTCATGGATCAAAGATGGCGCCCTCTGTGGCAGACGTCTCGGTGACACTCTCCCGTTATTTTCTATTTTTTGCTATTTTTTTGTTCATTTTGGACATTCAACACACTCACGCAGTACATTACAACAGAGAGACACTTTTGAACATCGGCAGGGTTCACCATGAACTTTCATTTAGCCTCTCAGACTTTGTCTTTCTTCTGCGCCGGGAGAACGCAGCAGCCTGCGGGCCTGGTGAGCTGAATACCCGGCGAGCAAAGCATCCGAGGCGTAAACGAGGCAAGCGGGCCGGCCTGCATGCTAGGCTAAAAGTTGCAGCGACTAGGCCACCGCTACCAAGCCTGCTGCTCACCAACGTCCGCTCTCTTGAAAACAAGATGGACGAACTAAGAGCAGGAATTACAGCTCAACGTGAGATCAGGGAATGCTGTGTCCTCACCTTCACAGAAACCTGGCTGACGGAGGAAATACCGGACTCTGCGATCCAGTTGGAAACATTTACTGCTTACCGGGGAGATCGGACTTTAGCGTCTGGTAAACACAGAGGTTGCGGCATCTGTGTTTATGTAAACAAACGGTGGTGCATAGACGTACAGACGATGGAAAAGCACTGCTCGCAGGACATTGAGCTGCTGATGGTGAAATGCAAACCTTTTTATTTGCCTCGTGAGTTTAGTGCTGTGTATTTAACTGCTGTTTACATTCCACCACGAGCTAACACCACGAGCTAACACTGCACAGTATTATTGATAAACACGAGACCAAACACCGAGACGCTGAATTCATTATATCTGGTGATTTCAACCACTGTAACCTCAGGACTGTTCTCCCTAAATATTACCAGCATGTGAGCTTTCCCACAAGGGAAAATAACATCCTGGACCAAGTCTACAGCAACATGAAAGGTGCTTTGAAGGCTGTTCCAAGACCCCACTTTGGAAAGGCCGACCACATTTCCATATTCCTTCATCCAACATACAGACAACTTCTTAAACAAGCTCCCCCTGTAAGTACAACAGTTAAAGTGTGGAATGAAGAAACTGATCAAGTACTTCAGGACTGCTTTGGCTGCACAAACTGGGATGTGTTTAAACTGCAGCGGGGAGGGAAGATTGTACTGTTGATTTGGATGAATACGCGTCTGCTGTTACTGGCTACATTAGCACATGCATAGAGACTGTTACCACCACCAAGTATTACAGAAAATACCCTAATCAAAAACAGTGGATGAACTGTGATGTAAGGGCTAAGCTATGTGCTCGTTCGACTGCATTTGTCATGGGCACCGCTGATGACTACAAAAAGGCCAGATTTGACCTGAGGAGGTCCATACGAGAGGCCAAAAGACAGTACAGACAGAAGCTTGAAGGCTACTATCCCACCTTAGACCCTCGGCGCATGTGGGCAGGGCTCCAGCACATCACAGACTATCAACAGTGGAGTAGCGTAGCCACATCCAGCCAAACCACACTTCCAGATGAGCTGAACGAGTTCTATGCCCGCTTTGACACCCAAACTCCTGATGAGCAGAGAGGGTGGCTGAACTTGGGGAGCACACAGGACTCACCTCTCATGGTGATATCAGCTGATGTGCGTAGGGTTCTGAACAAAACAAACCCACGAAAAGCAGCAGGCCCAGACAACATTTCAGGCCGTGCACTTCGGGATTGCTCATCAGAGCTAGCTGATGTGCTTGCTGACATATTTAACCTGTCGCTTGCACAAGCATCTGTACCGTTCTGCTTTAAGTCCACCACCATAGTGCCCGTACCCAAGAAGAGCAACGTGACCTGCTTAAATGACTATCGCCCTGTAGCACTCACTCCTATTGTTATGAAGTGCTTTGAAAGAATAGTCATGACCCACATCAAAAAGAGTATCCCGGCAACTGTGGACCCTCTACAGTTTGCATATCGCCAGAACCGGTCCACGGATGATGCAGTCAACACTGCCATCCACACAGCCCTTTCTCACCTACAGGGCCAGGACACATATGTCAGAATGCTATTTATAGACTATAGCTCTGCTTTTAACATAGTCAGCCCCCACAAACTCACAAATAAGCTCCTCACACTTGGCCTGTCACCCTCCCTCTGTAACTGGGTGTTTAACTTTCTCACAGGCAGGCCCCAGTCAGTCAGAGTCCACAATCGCACATCCAGCTCAAGAATTGTGAGCACTGGGACCCCACAGGGGTGTGTGCTGAGTCCGCTCCTCTACACGCTCTTCACCTACGATTGCGTGGCCTCCCACAACAACACCTGCATCATTACATTTGCGGATGACACTACAGACATCGGACTGATCACTGGTGGTGTTGAAACATCATACAGAAGAGAGGTGGCGGACCTCATAGCTTGGTGTCGTGATAACAATCTCCTTCTCAATACAGATAAGACTAAAGAGATGATCATTGACCCAAGAACAAGGGAAAAGGAGCCGCATAGACCCCTGTTTATTGATGAGACTGAGGTGGAGAGGGTGAAAACCTTCAAGTTCCTTGGCACACACATCAGCGAGGACCTCACCTGGTCTCACAACACCCAACAAATTATGAAGAAGTCCCAAAGGAGACTTTACTTCCTGAGAAGACTGAGGAAATTTGGCATGTCCACCACAATCCTGAGTTGCTTCTACAGATGCACTATCGAAAGTGTCCTTACAGCCTCCATCACTGTTTGGTACGGTAACTGTACAACACGTGATAGGAAGGCACTCCAGCGGGTGATCAAGACCTCACAGAACATTGTTGGGGCAGCCCTCCCCTCACTGCAAGACATTTATAAATCTAGAGTCCTACGCAGAACACACAACCTCATCAAGGACAGCACACATCCACAACACTCATTATTCACACTCCTACCGTCAGGCAGACGCTACAGGAGTTTGAAGTCCAGGACCACAAGACTGGCAATCAGCTTTTACCCACAGGCCATCAGGCTTCTCAACGAAGCACTCACACACGCCGCACGCAACACACGCACACACTCACAGCACTTTATTTATTTACTTATTTATTTATTCATTTATTTGTATTATTTATCTGTATTAATGTCTCTTCTGTTGTTGTTGCTTAATTTATTGGTATTAATGTTTCTTATGTTCTTATTCTTTCTTGTGTTTTCTTTCTTTTCTTGGGAGAATGAACAGAATAAGAATTTCATTGCATAGTACAACTGCCTGTTTTACTATGCATATGACAATAAAACTCTTGAATCTTGAATCTTTTTCAGCACTAGTTTGTGCTCTATAACTGATGTACTGTGTCAGTGTCAATAAAGTTCTTATCTTCGCCATCTGTTAAGTTCAAATAGATTATTTTTGGTGCCTAACCGTTTCCCAAGTATATTAGTGCTTGTGTGAATGTATAAACAAGAGGCATTAACTTAAATTTTGTTGTAGAAAGGCGCTTTATGAAGCAAGTCGGTTTGTTCGTAAGTCGAACAAAATGTAATTTACCAATGATATAGGTACTACATGTACGTGTATACGTATATACATATATGCGAATGTATGTAAATATGAGTTTGGATGTAGTAGTAATATTAAACGAGGATAATTAATGAAAAAATAACAATAATAAAAGTGATATAATAATACGTAATAATAAATGTTATTTACCTTTGAAGAGGAGTGGGCGAACATACGTCGTTGGTGATAGTGGTTGAGGAGGAGGAGGAGGAGTTATTGAAAAAAGGACAAATCGTTGTCGTCGTTAGACTCTTCTAAAAGAGGTAGTGTTCTGTGGGTGGTTGTAGAATTAAGCAGGCCTATTAACTCTTCATAAACTTTAATGACACGCTCTGTCCGGGTTGTATCATACAGCTACAATTTAGCTTTCCATTTCTCCTTTACAGCTCTCCCCAGCGTCTTCCTCTACCTGTTGGTCCCATTAGCAGTGTCACAGTGCCCTCTACTGGTCAAGCATGTAGCAGCATAAATATGGAGTTCCAAAAGGCAAAATACATGAAAATACAGACCAGTTAGCTTGCGTTCGTATCCCTGAATGTTCGCAAGTCGGATGTTTTGTAAGTTGGGGCCCTAATTTATACTGTATATATAGCTGGGAAGGAAAAAAAAACACAGGCAGTGACCGTTTTCAACTCTGTCTTGCCAATTGCACCGCGTACATTAAGAAACACGTTTACAAACTAACTTTAAATATCATACAAACCGAAATAGAGAAGAGCTGAGGAAAACTGAATACTAATTCGAGCAATGTTAGCTGAAGTCAAACCACTGTTTGTGTGTGAAAGTGTGAGGCACTGCTTCTCTCCGGCTGCAGCCCACAGCAAGTCTGTCTAGACGTGATCAGTCTTCGGGATTTCGATTGCATTTCCACACTTTTTGGCACACCATAATGAAGGTAAGAAGACGCCTTTTCTGAAAAGTCTGCTATTGAATATGATAAAATTTAAAAAGCATGGAAGTGTATATTGTCATCCCGTGAACAACAAATAATATTAAACATATTTGTTACCATATTTTCCTGACCATAAGGCGCACTTAAAAGTGTTAAGTTGTGTCCAAATATTTATAACTGATTAGCTCCTTAGCAGACAGTTACCGTACCAAACAGTGATGAAGGCGGTAAGGACACTTTCGAATAATATTAAACATATTTGTTACCATATTTTCCTGACCATAAGGCGCACTTAAAAGTGTTAAGTTGTGTCCAAATATTTATAACTGATTAGCTCCTTAGCAGACAGTTACCGTACCAAACAGTGATGAAGGCGGTAAGGACACTTTCGATGGTGCATCTGTAGAAGCAACTAAGGATTTAAAAGATTAGTTGCAGGTCAGACATGGAATGGTACAGTTTTTCCCAACAGAAGAATGACACCTGTTGCCAGGAGGATGACCTGATGGGAGGAGCTGTTGTAATGGGGGAATGTATCCGTGGCCAATGAAGAGGCTTTATTGATTCTGGAGTCAGATGAAGAGATGCATCTCAGTAAAAGATCAGAGCAAGACCAAGTTACGGTCTTCCTCCCAGGTGAGAAAAGACGCACTTCTGTCTGATTGGCCGGGAGAGACTTGGAGCTCTGTAAACTTCATATTCCACATATATTTTGTAAGCCTTTTGTTTAATACAAATTTTGCATAATTTGAGACCATCTGAATTGACTCTGCTCCATTATTCTGATCAAACAAACATGCAGTAATTCCAGACAAGGTCTGGGTACAAATTCCAACACTGGTCTATCTAGACCATGGGTGTCAAACTCGTGCCATGGAGGGCCGAGACACTGCAGGTTTTCTTTCCAGCCAGTCACTAAAGCAGGTGATTTTAATGATCAACACCTTCAGTTTGAGGTAAGGAGCTCATCAATTAAATCACCTGCTGAAGAAACTGGTTGGAGAGAAAACCTGCAGCGTCTCGGCCCTCCAGGGCACTAGTTTGACACATGTGATCTAGACTTATTAAAAATAGCAACTCCTGATCAATCCATGTCAACTGCAGACTAAAAATAATGTACCTATTTACCCCACCCACTAACAGATCATTTAGATAGAGGAACAGATACAGATACAGATAGTGGTGTACTCGTTCATCCCTAGTAAATAACACTCATCCATGTCATCAAATTATTTTTTAGGTTGTGAATACATTGTACACTATTGTCCGCCTAGCCCCGCCCACCTCTCTTGGTTACCATCACAGCAGACTTTCTGCTCCATGATGTACTACAATCTGTTCCAGTGTTGCCAACTTGGCGATTCTGTCGCTAGATCTGATGACATTCCAACCCCCCTTGACGACACATCTTCTCAAAAAAGACTAGTGACAAATTTAGCAACTTTTTCTGACATCGCTAATATGGTGAAAACACGTATTGTTCTGCATTTGGTGTTCTCACTGCGCAGCGGCGGGTGGTGATATGGAGCTCTACGCATCGAAAGTGCAAATGAATTGGTATCACATATATGACCAGAAGAGTGTGCTACTCACGAACCACATCTGTCATTTTAATGTGAGCTAGGGATGAGCCAGATACTCATTGTAGACGAGTGTCCGTTACCAAGTAAGAGCATGAAACGAGTACAGCTCGTCATTATCCGTAATTGTGATGACCAAAAATCCTCATTATGTATTCAATCTTCACGCTTTGTGATTGGCCAGTCACACACAGCGACCGTCCCTCCTTAGACATAAACACAAATGAATATTAATATAACATTTCAGCTATCAGCAGTACACTAAACACATTGAAATAGCATGTGTTCGAGATGAAATTCCGTGCAACCCTATAAAGGCCAAAAGGACCACCTTTGAAAATTAATTCAGCCAATTTCACCCACCCTTATGTGTTCATTAATCTCCAGTTATGAGAAGGAAAGAAGACACACACTGGTATTAGATTTACAAAATGTATTGAAAAAGAAATCAGACAGAATAAATTCACATTCTTCAGATATCCGGGCTAGCTGTCTTTCCTAATGTCCTCCTGTTGCTTCCTGACCAGAAGGAGAGAGAGTTGCCCTTGATCGCTAGTCCCCTCTGCCTTTTTATCATTGTTTTTCTCGGACCATTGGCTCCCAGGTGTCTCCCAAGATACCTGGATTCCCGGATTCTTTGATGAAGCTTGTGTGACAATAGCAGGTGATAGTCGGAGCTTTCGATGACTTTTATAAACCATTATTTCTATAAACTACTTGCAATCACGTACCAATTTAAGCCCCACCCATTTCTGGTTAAAAACGTCCACTTCCGGTTTATGCCCTGCCCATTCTGAGTATAGATACAGATACAGATCATTCAGATGGGTGAACAGATACAGATACAGATTAGTGGTGTACTCACTCCTCCCTAATGTGAGCCATTTAAAAAGTGCTCAACTGCCAACGTGTGATGGTAGAACTTCGGCACTGGCCGAGATAAAATATTAGCTATTTTGGAGCATTAGTTTGCACATTCCACTGTGAGTGAGTGACTGCAGATTCTATTTTATTTTTGATGATATGATGGACTTTTTTGTCATTCCTATGACATGGCTTTTTTCCGACAACATTTTACAACATCATATGCAAATGATATGCAAATTAGACAATTATGTCATCTAACGACTTCTAGGACAGTCAATAGCTACTTTTCTTACTGAAAAGTTGGCAACAGTGCTCTATTCCATTCATTTGTGGCCAAGTCGACATTCCTGTTTAAGTCTCGTGTCCTTGCTTACTACTCCTCAGTAAGGAAAGTAGCTATTGGCTGTCCTGAAAGTCTCTAGAAGTTGCCAAATGACAGAACCAGTTGGTTGTAGTGACACTGTAGGAGAGACTAATGACCTCATGGGAGATACAAAGGGCTGCAAAAGTTTGGATAAAATATGCTGCAAAAATTTCACCCATTTTCTATACCGCTTGTCCTCGTTGGGTCACAGGTAAACTGGAGCCTACGCCATCTGAATATAGTAAAATATACTCTATGAAATTATTTATTTATTTGTTTATTTATTTGGTTCACCGTGTCGAAATATTATCGTTATCGTTAGCCATGTATCGCGTATCGTATCCCATATCTCGACAATGCCAGCCATACTCACAATACTTGATGCGGCCCAACCTCACCCAGACTCTAACTCCAACAGTCCCCAGGTAAATTGAGCTTGAGCCCCCTACACTAAAATAAATCACTGAATTATCAGTGATTCATGTGCAACATTAAAGAAATATTTACATTTACAGCTTCATTTACATTTACATCTTTGTAAACCAGGACGGGAACAGTGGCAGCTTTGTACATGCACAATTCATTTACAGTCTGTCCTGGGAGTAACTTAGGTCAAGATAAACAAAGTGTTTTTAGAATCAGCGTCAGGTATAAATGGGTAAATGTTTTGAATTCCAATGATCACCAGCACCTCATGTGGGGAGCTATTCTTTAATTATACACTTGGTAGTCAAGTGTGTTCATCCCACAGGTCTCCTTTAGCTAATGTAGGAAAGTAATTATTAACTAATGTGGAGCTTGGTACACTTGCTGTATGCTGCTCATTCATAACAACTTTGATGGCACGTATTTTTGCCTTATTTTGTTATTTCTGTCTGGATGTCACCAGGAATGTCAGTGTATAACTCCAGCCAATACCAAACTGTGCTATCAGAGCAAGCAAGGGATGGTATGTATTTTTTAAGGATGAGCAAGTACACCGCTATCTGTATGTGTTCACCCATCTAAATGATCTGTATCTGTATCTGTAATCAGAGTGGGCGAGTCATAAACCGGAATTGTGCGAGGTTTAACCAGAAATGTGTGGGGTTTAAATCTGTAGATTATTTTACATCTGAAATTGACATGGATTGATCAGAAGTTGGTATATTTATTGTGTATTATTCAGCTATTTGTGTATTGTGTATGTGTGTAAGTGATCTGTAAGACTTCATTATTTTATTATTTTTTAATGATCTGTGTGAAGTTGGTGATTATGCAAACATCGAGTGATGACAAACGGAAATAATCTGACAGCCTTGTTCACTGTAGTTTTCTCAAAAGCGCCACGTTCAGTACTACAAGCAAAGTTTTCTAACTGACTTAAAGGGATAGTTCACATTTTTTGACATGAAGTTGTATGACATCAGTCAGCGACTTACCCCCCACTTTGTCTCCTAAATCCAGTTCGGGTCAGATTTCTGTGATGAAGAACGTAGTGGAGACAATTAAGTAAGGAGTTTGGCTTTTCAAAACAATATGCGTTCAAAAGAGTAATACATTTGCATCGCAAAAATGCCTTCTCAAAAAAATCAGACCTCACAAAACGCTTGGCGTTTATTTGTCTCCCGCCGTATTCTCGCATTCTTGTGTATGTGACAAAGACACTCAAATCTACTTCCGCGACAGAGCGCTGTGGCCATCTTGTTTATGTATGTGTCCCACAGCGGAAGATGCGAGTGTCTTCGTCACATACACATGAACGCACAGGCGACAGTGCGCAGGGATACGGCGGGAGACCAATATACTGTATAGCAGGGTGTTTGGTGAGGTTTCATTTTTTCGAGAAGGCATTTTTGTGATGCAAATGTATTCATCTTTCAACACACATTGTTTTGAGAAGCCAAACTCCTTACTTAACTGTCCCCAGCAACTAAGCGGAACTACATTCTTCATCACAGAAATCTGAACAGAACTGGATTTAGGAGACCAAGTGGGGGGTAGGTTGCTGTTAATGACCTACAATGCTGATGGGGATGTCATACAGCTTCCTGTCAAAAAATCTGAACTATCCCTTTAATATCACCAGCCAAATTAGAAGCAAGCAGACAGAAAAAAACACAGGCAGTGACTGACGCAACACAAGCCGTTTACAGCAATGGCTTGTCAAATGCACCACGTACCCAACAAAACAAGTATACCAACTAACTTTAAATATCATACAAACCCAAATAGAAAAGGTGAGTTGGAGTCAAGCCAAGCAAGCAGAGCGTCACTGTCTGTATTGTGTCTGTGTGTGTGAAAAAGTGAGAGGCATGGCTCCTCTCTCTGTGGCTGTAGCGAGTCTGTCCAGGGATGGGCGGTCGCTGTGTGTGACTGGCCAATCACAGAGCATGACAAGTGAATACATAAGTAGCTACCCAATGAGGATTTTCCTTCATCACGATTACCGATAATGATGAGCTGTACTCGTTTCATGCTTGTACGCAAAAATTAATTATCAGTAACGGATATTCGTCTTAGACGAGTATCCGGCTCATCCTTAGTATTTCTCATCTTAAATGTCAAGGTCAAGGTTTATTTATAAAGCACATTTAAAAACAGTTCATGCTGCCCCAAAGTGCTGAACTCAGAAATTAAAATGCTAAAAAAATTAAATAAAATAGCCAAAATAGGCAACATGTAACAAGCACTAAAATAAAATAAAAACAATAAGAACAAGTAAAATAACAATTAAACCATTTAATGCAATAAAAAGTTTAAAACAAAATAAATTAATTGATAAAAATTAAATCTAAATCTATCTAAATTAGATTGTCTTGAAAGCCAATAAATAAAGGTGCGTTTTTATTGCTGATTTAAAACACTGCAATGGGAGAGAGTTCCATAGTTTAGGGCCTGCAACTGCAAAACCGCTGTTTCCTCTTGTTTTTAGTTTAGTCCTGGGACAATGTAAAAGTGACTGGTAGCAAGTGTTGGGTGTGTGCAAAAGTCAGCAAATCACTTAAATAAGACGGGGGCTAGGCGTTTAAAAACATGCAATTAAATCTTAAAATGAATCCTAGCAGGTTGCCAGTGGAGTGAAGCAAACACATGGGCAATGTGTTCATAATGTTGAATCCCTGTTAGCAGGAGAGCAGCAGCATTTTGGACCATTTGAAGTCTATGAATGGAAGACTGGGCAAGGCCAAAGTAAAAGGGAGTTACAGTAGTCCACACGTGAGGAAATGAGCATATGTAAGATCCTTTCAATTTGTTTTAGGGGTAGGTATGGCTTCACCTTAGCAAGAATCCTGAGCTGAAAGAAACTTCCTTTGATCACTGAACTGATTTGGTTGTCAAGATAAAAGAGCTGTCAATAAAAACACTAAGGTTTTTTACACTGGGGCAGCAAAAAGACAAAAGGGGGCCTAAGGCACTGTCGATGTCAGTGAGGGCTGTGTCCCCAAAAATAACAACCTCCGTTTTCTTTTCATTTAGGTTCAGAAAGTTAATTGACAGCCAAGTTTTTACTAAAAAGTTTTTACTTTGGAGAGGCAGTTTTTTAAGGCCATAAAAGAATCAGTTTTGGATTGTATGCGTAGATATCCTTGGACGTTGTCAGCGAAACAATGAAAGGAAATGTTGTCGTGCCTTTTAGTCCCATGTCTCTAGGTGGGATACAAGGATATGATGGTCAACTGTGTCAAAGGCTGTTGTCAAATCTGAAAGCATCAGCATTAAAAGCAAGTCACTAGAAAATGTTTAAAGTGCAATTTCTGTCCAATGAATGATTTAAAACCAGAGCGAAGTTTTTCAGCAATGTTGTTTGACTTGAGATGAGATACCAGCTGCGCATAGACCATAGACCATAGACCATAGACCATAGACCGTGGACCACTTTTTCCAAAGCTGTTGACAAAATGAGAGTTTGGAAATGCGTCTGTAATTTGACAGGACAAAGGGTTCTAGGTTGTTGGTTTTTTTTAGAAGTGGCTGTACAACAGCATGTTTTCATGTATTTGATATATGAACTTAACCAGAAGTGAGGGAAGCATTTATAAACCTTAAGATAAAAAAGCCCAACTGTATGAAACACATCTTTCAGCAATTTCGCAGGAAGACTATCTACGGGGCTATCGGTGGGTGTTAGATTTTGCACTATCTTAGACAGCTCGGACAATACCAGGGGTTTAATGTCTTTGAGTACAGCTGTGCACACAAAAACATCAAATGATCTGGCACTGTGCAATAATTGGCTACAGATCAACAGGTGAAAATTTTGTCAATAAAAAAACAACAATACTTTTCACATAATGATGCAGAGGGAACTACTCCAGTAGATTCAGGCGGATTTACAATCGTATTTAAACATTAAAAAGAATCTGATCTCTATGACTGTTATTAAACACAAGGCTGGACATCTATCGAGTCTTTGCAGACTTAATAGGTTTCTGATAAGACACTTTCAACTTGTCCTTTTTCCACTTTCTTTCAGCTCAGCAGCACCCATGTCTGAGTGTACGAGTGGTGTCGTTTAGCCACGGTTCACCAGCAGGCCTGGACCGCCTGTTTGTAAAAGTAGCGACTTTATCTAGAATGGCAGTGCACGTGTTGCAGGTACCGGCTGACACTATTAGACAGCTTAAATGCTCTCTCAGGATAAACAAATGAGACATAGCCAACTTCCCGTCTGTCCATTGTCTTCCTAAGCAAAAAGAGAGTACATTTATTAAACATCTGCACATTAAATCTTCCTCTCTTTCACTGTTTCCAATAGATTCACCCATATTCAACTTACATCAGCATAAATACTTAGGTCAACATCAAATGTATACATTCAACACGTTTACTGAGCTATAACTTGTTTGACACAACAAATCAAATGTACAATAAACAATCACAACGTTGTATTGTTACCTTGCAATAAAGCAAAGCGTTGACTACCATTCACATGTGGTTTTTAAGTGTATCAGTTTAATTTTCTATTTTCCCTTAAATTGCTTACTGTTCAAAACAATGCATGAGCTTACATGTTTTAACTTTCTTTTTAATCACTGTACCATTTAAAAATGATACATGTCACTCAATATAAGAGCCTTATAGCCACAAAACTAACAATTCAACTCTGTTCAACATGGCTAAAGATGGCCTCATAGCGTGCGAATGTTGCACTGCTCCCTTTACATATGTAAGGCTCATAAAAAAAGGGTACAATAAGTTATCAGTGTCAAAAAAGTTTCAAATGCACAGATACGTTTCAAACAGTTGAAAGTGGTAATAATTCATAAAGATGTTTGATATATAAAATTCAGTTGTTAAAAACAGACACCCCACTATTTTTAAAATGTGTATGTGTTTAAAATAGTCCAAATCTCTTTTTTTGGTGTTTGGTTGTAATACCGCAAGTCCACCAGAGGGTGCTGGTAGCGATGGTGGTATTGAGTAGGTGATATAACGACAGTGGAAGAATAAATCCTGCTGGTGAAGCGGCATTGACTCATCGTGGACTGTCTTCCTTATTCTATACCACAGGGTTTCAATTCACACCCCTCTCCGGGCCGGGGAGGGACAACATATACATATATTTACTTGTATATTAATTAAACAGCCCCATCATTGAGCATTCAAATGTTTTGTAACATATTTACATTTGTATTTGTATTTGTACTTTATTTATCCCACAGCGGGGAAATTCACTTGTTACAGCAGCAAGCAAGATACGCAAGTAAAGAGTACAGTGTAAAGAATGCATATTGACTACAACATGGTTCAGGTGGTGCAGGTGTTGTAGAGCCTGACAGCGGTCAGTATGAAGGACCTGCGGAACCTCTCCTTCTTACACCGTGGGTGTAACAGTCTGCTGCTGAAGGAGCTGCCCAGGGAAACAACAGTGTCATTTAGCGGGTGAGAGGTATTGCCAATGATGTCCATGATACATAGTGCATTTTAGTTACGTGGCTCAATTTACTGTTTCATCCACCTGAAAACAGGATAAACAAATGAGACACATCAACTTCACGTCTTGTTAAGCAGAAAGGGGAAGTTCGCCAAGCAAACCAACAGACATAAAGCACTTGGAGCCAGGTGAGCCACCACATTGCCCCCTGTTGGCAAGTGTCCATTACTACCCCTCTTATGTGCAAAATAAAACGATTTTGTACAAACATGGTGGAAACAGATTAATCACCTTCTAAAGTGTTGTCAACAAACTACATGAATAAAGCACACAAGGGGAGACACGTTCTACCTGTAGTGGTGAGATATCAAAAGCAGCAGAAAAAGGATGGCGCAGTGGATGCAGTAATTTTGCGGCAGAGGCGCGGGGCTATGCGCAGGTTGTTTTGGGATGGTGTCAGTGTAATACAAAATAGTACAGGCAGGTGGTCTGAGTGTCACATATTTTATGCAAACATTTAGACCAAGAGACAAAACTAGGTCTTAGGTGTGACCCTTCTCATGGGATGGGCCAGAAACTGCTTGAGTAATGTTAAAAGAATCAGAATCAGCTTTATTGACCAAATATGCTTACACAAACAAGGAATTTGACTTTGGTTAAATTAGTACTCATTGTAGAAATACGCAACACTTACGGAATACATAAATAATTACAAAGTAATTAAAGAGTAATATTGAGCAAAGGGATAATAATAATATAATGACAGTGCAATTAAAGTAAGTGGGTGTGTGATTAATAAACTGGGAGATTATCTGCATTTATACAAAAGACAGTATTTACATTAAAGAAAAACAAGATTTACATTCAAGTGATTATTTTTGAGGGGTCTGTGCCTGGAAGTTTTGGCATACGATATACTCTGTAGATGAAGAGCAGTGGAGAGAGAACACACCCTTGAGGGGCGCCAGTGGTGGTGGTCCTGGTGCTGGATGTGATGGCCCCAGCCTGAACTGCTGGCTCCTGTTAGTCAGGAAGCTGGTGATCCACTGAGAGGTGGAAGCTGGCACAGTGAGCTGGGAGAGCTTCTGGGGGAGGATCTCAGGGATGATGGTGTTGAACACCGAGCTGAAGTCCATAAACAGGATCCTTGCATAGGTCCTTGGGGAGTCGAGGTGATGCAGGATGTAGTCCCATGTTGACTGCATCATCCACTCGCCTGTTTGCCCTGTAGGCAAACCGTAGGGGATCCAGCCTGTGATGTCCTTCGGGTGGCTCAATACCAGTCCCTCAAGGGATCATGACCACAGATGTCAGGGCCACAGGTCTGTAGTCATTTAATCCTGAGATGGAGTTCTTGGGAACAGGGATGATGTGGGAGCGTTTGATGCAGGGGGGTACTTCACACTGCTCCAGTGAACGGTTGAAGATCTCAGCCACACACCACACCACTCCATCAGGTCATGGAGCTTCTTTGATCTTTTGCCTCTGAAACATCAGATGCACATCTCTCATAGATCTTCAGAGCAGGTAGGGGGTCAGAGGAAAGGGAGGGAGGAAGGAGGAAGAGGCCAGGGATGCAGGTAGTGGGTGGGGGGTGTGAAAGAGTTCCTTTCACACCTGGTGTAGAAGGTGTTAAGGTCGTCAGCCAGTCAGGGCTTTTCCACAGGGTGGGGGGATGGTCTCTTGAAGTTGGTGATATCCTGTAAGACTCTCCAAACCGACGCTGGGTTGTTGGCAGCAAAGCTTTTTTTTAGCTTCACAGTGGAGCTCCTCTTAGCTACTTTGATCTCCTTTGTCAGGGAATTTCTGGCCTGGGTGTGAGCCAGGGTGTGTTGTTGTTGTATGTGTGGAAGGTCTTGGTCTGCGCACACATCCTCACAAAAACTGATGTAGAAAGTCACTGTGTCAAAGAGCTCTCCTAGGTCTCAGCCTGCAGCTTCAAAAACACTCCAACCAGTGCAGACCAAGCAGGCCTGTAACTCCAGCTTTGACTCATCTGTCCATTTTTTCACCGCCCTCACCACAGGCTTAGAAGTTTTTAATTTCTGCTTGTAGGTTGGGATGAGATGGAGCAGACAGTGATCAGAGAGTCCTAAAGCTGCACGGGGGACAGAACAATAAGCATCTTTTAAAACCGTGTAACAGTGGTCTAGTATATTGTGTCCCTGGTGGGAGACTTTATGTGCTGTCTGTAGTTTGGTAGTTCATGGGTGAGATTTGCTCTGTTAAAATTCCCAAGTATGATGAGCAGGGAGTCTGAATATTTTTGCTCCACGTCTGTTATCTGATCAGCCAGGTGTTGTAGTGCCTCCGATACGCAGACTTGAGGTGGAATGTAGACACCTACCAGCACAAAAGAGGAGAACTCCCGTGTAGAATAAAACGGTTGGCAATTAAAATAGAGAGACTCTAAATGAGGGATGCATGATCTCTTTAACACTGTGACATCTATACACCAGCCTTCGTTTATGTAGAAGCAGATGCCACCTCTTTTTTGAGAGCTCCATGGCACGGTCCGCTCATAAAAGTTGAACGTCCAGCAGCTGTAGAGAGCTGTCCAGGATGTGCTCACTGAGTCAGGTTGGTCAGGTGATCGGCAGATCTACAAAAGTCTGTGTTGATATTTAAGTTGAGGAGAAGCAGCAGTTCATCCATCTTGTTTGCCAGGTAGTGAACATTTGCTAGATGTAGTGACGGAAGCACCGTGCGTAATGCCCGCTGCCTCAGCCTGATGAGCTGCGTGCTTACCCATTCTGCGTCTCCTACTCATCCCATAGAGAGTCACTGATTTTCCAACAAGAATCTCCACAAAACTTTCCACATCGATGAAAAACGGCAAAAAAAACCTGCTGCAGAGGACTGTCCAATGTTCTTAAGTTCCTCTCTAGAGTATTTGAGCAGCGAGGACTAAAAAAAAAACAAATAGACAAAGACACCAAAAGCACAAGAGAGCTAAACACTGAGGCGGCCGTCTGCGGCGCTATCTTGGTATATGATAGAATCTAAAACAGATAAGAACTCCTTGTGGGGCAGCATACATGAATGTTAAGATCACAAATAATTAAAAAACGGTCAGAGTTGAGAGTAATGTCTGCCACAAACGCTGCAAAGTCTTGAATGAAATCCTTGTTGGATGATAGATGAGCATACAAAGCACAGTTGGATTACTTGGTGATGTTGTTGTCCAAAATTTCACAATGCTCAATGTAATTATTCATAATCTGTGTCCTTTCATTTAGACAACAGTCCCAGCTACGCAAATGACTCAGATCAACTGACATCTGGCCTGTGCCTTGAGAAGAACCTTAGTGTTCTTTTTGTTCAGCAGTAGTTTTCATCTTGGATCTCTGCCATGCAGGCCATTTTTGCCCAGTGTCTTTCTAATGGTGGAGTCATGAACACTGACCTTAACTGAGGCAAGTGAAACCTGCAGTTCTTTGGATATTGCGGGGTCTTTTGTGACCTCTTGGATGAGTCGTTGCTGTGCTCTTGGGGTAATTTTGGTTGGCCAGCCACTCCACAGAACCACAGAATGTTCACCACTGTTCCATGTTTTTGCCATTTGTGGATAATGGCTCTCACTGTGGTTCGCTGGAGTCCCAAAGCTTTACAAATGACTTTATAACTTTTTCCAGACCGATAGATCTCAATTAATCTCAGTTATGTTTTAACAGGGGGCCGCACGGTGGTCTAATGTTTAGCATGTTGGCCACACAGTCACAGTCTGGAGATCGGGAAGACCTGAATTAGAATCTCCACTGGACATTTTCTGTGTGGAGTTTGCATGTTCTCCCGTGCGTGGGTTTTCTCCGGGTACTCCCACGTTTCAAAACATGCATGTTAATTGCAGGTTAATTGGTGACTCTAAATTGGTGACTCTAAATTGGTATTCATAGGTATGAATGTGAGTGTGAATGGTTGTTTGTCTATATGTGCCCTGCGATTGGCTGGCGACCAGTCCAGGGTGTACCCCGCCTCTCGCCCGAAGTCAGCTGGGATAGGCTCCAGCATGCCCCCGCGACCCTAATGAGGAGAAGTGGCATAGAAAATGGATGGATAGACGGATGTTTTAACAGGGGGCAATTACTTTTTCCACACAGGGCCATGTAGGTTTGGATTTTTTTTCCCATAATAATAAAAAGTCATTTGAAAACTGCATTTTGTGTTCTGTTGTTTTGTCATTGACTGCGATTTAAATTTGTTTGATGATCTGAAACATTTCAGTGTGACAAATATGCAAAAAATAAGAAATCAGGACGGGCCAAACACTTTTTCACACTGTACACTGTATACATGTGTAAGTGTGTGTGTTCTACACAGTTTCTACACAGTTGTTTCCGGGTTTACAGAAGAGGTAGGGGACACATAATTTAAATGTAATTGGATTGGGCCTGACTGGCTGGGGTCAAAATGAAGAGAAAATCAGTCACATTAATCAAGATAAAAATATCAGCTGATTAATCAGTGTTCTAATTAAGGTGCCAGCACGTCTCTTCTTTGTTCTGTTTTAATTACTCTTCTTCATCTTCTTTTCCATATGGCTTCGCATGTCCACCTCAATAAGGCCCAGTGAGCATGCACACGCACAAGCAATGAAGATGTCTACAGTTATTAATACAAATGTTTTCAGTTCCCAAATATTTGAAATAAATGTGCGTTTCAGAATCTTTGGTTCCAGATTAACCTCTGACGTTCAGGAAAGGCTTGCACGTCGTTGCAGGGACGAAGGCAAGCTTCTTCAGTTTATGATGTCTGTTTAGTTACACTGTAAAAAAAAGTACAAAAAGAGGGGGAAATAAACTAAGAGCAGTGCAAGGAAATACAGGCACCATACAAAAATGCTACTAACAAAAAAACTACTAATGCGCTGGGATGGAGTGAGGACACACAGAAGAGTGTGAACGACACGGAAAAGCTACCAAAAGACAAAGACATAGCTTGGAATTAATACATACAACTTGGAGCGATGGAAACAGGAACAGAGCTTAGACACGACTGGAAAACAGCACTTTGGCGACAAGCAAGTGATCAACGACATTCAACAGAGTGAGCCAGATTAGTCAGCCGAAAGTCCATACAACAGAGCGTAGTTCACAAATAAAGTTAAGCTCAGTGTGTACACATGATGAAATGAATGGATGTTATTTATGAAACGCAATGAATATATGTATGTATATATACTGTATATATACTACATATATATATATATATATGCCATTGCTGCTGAGGTTGAGCGCATTAAATCAGTAATTCAATTTTTTTTTTAAATATCCTGAGCATCCTGATAGACCCAAAAAAATCACACCTGCTCTGAGACGGAGGATCCGATTGGTTGCACATCAAGACATAGGGCAGTCTAACCCAAATGAAGGCCCTTACTGGTGCCGACTGCAGCGCAATAACCAACAGACGGCATCCGTGGTAAAAGGGTTTAAAAAACAAAAAACTAATTCAAAGACCTTGTCTCCTTCAACACCACAAAACTGCCCGTTTAGACTTTGCCAGGGAGCATCAAACATGGGACACTGAAAAGGGGAAACAAATTTGACCTTGACGGTCCAGATGGCAGTGTAGGGTGGTTCATCATGGTCTGGGGTGCTTTTTCATTCAGTGGAACACTGGAGTGGTGGTGCAGGGTTGTCAAACGGATGTAGGTGTTGCAGCGGGCATCCCTCATGACTGAGGGCCCTCGTTTGTGTGGTAACAGCTGGGTTTTTCAACAGGACAACGCTGCAGTTCACAATGCTCGCTTGACCAAAGACTTCTTCAGGGAGAATAACATCACTCTTTTGGACCATCCTGCATGTTCCCCTCATTTAAATCCCACAGAGAACATTTGGGGATGGATGGCAAGGGAAGTTTATAAAAATGGCCATCAGTTCCAGACAGTTGATGCCCTTCGTGAAGCCATCTTCAATGTTCCCACTAGCCTCCTGGAAACACTCGCATCAAGCATGCCCAAACCAATTTTTGGGTTTGGTTTGGTTTGGTTTAGTTTATTTGAACAAGAAGGTTACAATGGAATACATCTCATGAATCATTCTTTCACAGTTTCACATGTCCAAAAGGAGTAGGAAGAAGCAAAGCTTATTTAATCCCACCCCTCATCCATTCCACATCTAGTACAACACCTGTTGTTCACTTCCTGCCTTCCATGTCATGTTTTCTATGATAATCAGAATAATAATACATAATAAATAACAGTAAGAAGACAAAAAAATTATATACACACATATGTGTATATATATATATATATATATATATATATGTATATATATATAAAATAAATATAAATATACACACATATGTGTATATATATATATATATATATGTATATATATATAAAATAAATATAAATAAGGCCGCACGGTGGTCTAGTGGTTAGCACGTTGGCCAATACAGGAACAGCCGGGAGATCGGGAAGACCTGGGTTCGATTCTCCCCTGGGCATTTCTGTGTGGAGTTTGCATGTTCTCCCCATGTGCGCGTGGGTTTTCTCCGGGCACTCCGGCTTCCTCCCACATTCCCAAAAACATGCAGGTGAGGTTAATTGGCGACCCTAAATTGCCCATAGGTATGAATGTGAGTGTGAATGGTTGTTTGTCTATACGTGCCCTGCCATTGGCTGGCGACCAGTCAGTGTATCCCGCCTGTCACCCGAAGTCAGCTGGGATAGGCTCCAGCATGCCCCCGCGACCCTAATGAGGATGAAGCGGTATAGAAAATGGATGGATGGAAATATAAATAAAAAACAAAACTGACAGAACAATCATTGTGATGATCAAGACTCTTCTGTCTTGTATTTAGTAAACACCAACACCACCACTCAATCCATTCCATAATTTAATTCCACATACAGAAATGCTGTGTGTTTTCAGCGTAGTTTTGAAGTGATTAACAAGAACGGTGGAGCTACTCATTACTGAGTCCTACTGAGAACATTTTTTGTTCTGGTTTGGAGAGTTTTTTGTTATTTTTTGAGCGATGGTCTTAAACTTTTGATCAGCTGATAAACAGTCTATTTCTGTTTAATTCTTGTTTTCAATAAATTACTTTTTCAAAATGCTTTTTGTCTCTCTCCCCCTTCTTGCTTGTGCATATCGTAGCTCTACTTAAAACCTCATTAAGATCCAAATGTGCAAAATGCAAATTCTAGCAATTTTTCAAGATTTTGTTCAGGAGTGTATATATATAAGAATCTATTATACTGCACAAATATGACGTACTTGTACAAAAAAGCCTTGATTTTACCTTTTTTCCTTCCTTACTATGTTATCAATGCTTACCAAGCAGCATACAGTAAATACATTTGTACACCATAAATCAGGGGTCACCAACATTTTTTCTTGTGAGAGCTACTTTTACAAAATGAAAATGGCCAAGAGCTACTCATTTTTGTAACAATTATTTTTAAAGCTTATTTCAACCCAAACAAACCGAATATGCTTGTTTTACCAGAACATTAACAAAATGCTGGTGTCCACAACTCACATTTTGCTTTTCAGAATGCATTTCTTTTTAGTGTTCTCACATTATTAACTGAAAAGCTGAGTGGAAAGCAGGCTTGAGGGCACCTCATGTGGTCATGGGGGGCTACCTAGTGCCCGCAGGCACCACGTTGGTGACCCCTGCCATAAATGATTACAAGATGTTTACATGCAACTGCTGAATGAATTTGATAAATACAAGTACAAGAAATCATGGACATGGACCATTATGGAACATAAACATGAAAGTGCAAATATTTGAAGCTGAAATTTTTACATAAAGACTGTAAATGACACATTAATACAGCACTGTTACAGGCCAAGCATGGCCCTTTAAGAAGGCCCTTTAAGAAGAATTGCATTGTGGGAAATTGAGTGTCTCTCTCTCTCTCTCTCTTCCCTCTCTCGTCTATCTGCACCGTCCATTGTTTTCTGCATCCTGATTGGCTGTAGACCATTGTCAATCAATCTCCTTAGTGCCACCATGTCTCCTGTGTCATTGCTAGCTTGCTTGTTTGCTAGCTTGTAAATGAATCTTCGGTTCGAAGGAGACCTGCAACAAGAGGAATACTGCAGCAATATGTTTCAACAAGGATACAAAAACTCTACAGTACAGTGGAATGGACGAAAGGCACAGTCACAAGTATGAAATACGCGTGAGTGACTTAATAATTTCTTGTGTCCGACCTGTAGGTTGATCATTAAAATGAAGGTTTGAACTTTTTTCAGAGTGTTTGAACAAGAGAGGAATGTGAGAAAATGTTATTACCTGTCTGAGAAAAAGTGTCTGAAGTGTATGGTGAGGGGTTTTAAAGCCTTAAAACATATACAGTATTATAATTGTAAAGAAATGAAGATGGCTACTTTGCGAATTTCACTTATATTGCGGGCTATTTTGGGAACTTATCCCCCCACGATAAACAAAGGAACAGTGTAATACAGTGTGTCACATTATTCACATTAGGGGCTGGGAATCTCAGGGTGCCTCATGATATGATACAATCCATGATACATGGCTCACAATAACATTAATATTTTGACACACCAAGAATGTGAAATAAAAACAAAAAAAAATAACTTCATAGTTTACAAAGAATACTACCTACAATCAGCCAACACAAATTGACACTACAACATGTAGCAGGTAAGTAAACACACATAGGGCAAACACTACTTGTCATGGCTTGGTGTTTGTTGTGGCAGCGACCCCACGATGCAGAGAGCAGGACCCAACTGCAGGAAAAATTTATACTTTTAATAATAGCTGCAGTGCAGTGAGGGTTGGACTGATTCTGTTAATTACTTTTATGGACAGAATTTCTAGGCTCAGCTAGGGCGTTGAGGGGTTCCGGTTTAGTGGCCGCAGGACTGCGTCTTTGATTTTTGCAGCTGATGTGGTCCTGCCGGATTCATTGAGCCGTGACCTTCAACTCTCACTGGATCGATTTGCAGCTGAGTGTGAAGCGGCTCGGATGGGAATCAGCACCTCCAAGTCCGAGTCCATGGTTCTCGCTCAGAAAAGGGTGGAGTGCCATCTCCAGGTCAGGGATGAGATCCTGCCCCAAGTGGAGGAGTTTAAGTACCTCGGGGTCTTGTTCACGAGTGAGGGAAGGATGGAACGCGAGAGTGGTGCGACGTCTGCAGTGATGGTCCATTGTGGTGAAGAGAGAGCTGAGCCGAAAGGCAAAGCTGTCAATTTACCGGTCGATCAACATTCCTATCCTCACCTATGGTCATTAGCTTTGGGTAGTGACTGAAAGATTCAAGATTCAAGATTCAAGAGAGTTTTATTGTCATGTGCATAGTACAACAGCAGTTATACCATGCAATGAAAATCTTATTCTGTTCATTCTCCCAAGAAAAGAAAGAAAACAAATGAAAGAATAAGAACATAAGAAACATAAACACATAAACCAATAAATTAAGCAACAACAACAGAAGAGACATTAATACAAGTAAATAATACAAATAAATAAATAAATAAAGTGCTATGAGTGTGTGCGTGTGTTGCGTGCGGCGTGTGCGAGTGCTTCGTTGAGGAGCCTGATGGCCTGTGGGTAAAAGCTGTTTGCCAGCCTTGTGGTCCTGGACTTCAAACTCCTGTAGCGTCTGCCTGACGGTAGGAGTGTGAATAATGAGTGGTGTGGATGTGTGCTGTCCTTGATGAGGTTGTGTGTTCTGCGTAGGACTCTAGATTTATAAATGTCTTGCAGTGAGGGGAGGGCTGCCCCAACAATGTTCTGTGAGGTCCTGATCACCCGCTGGAGTGCCTTCCTATCACGTGTTGTACAGTTACCGTACCAAACAGTGATGGAGGCGGTAAGGACACTTTCGATAGTGCATCTGTAGAAGCAACTCAGGATTGTGGTGGACATGCCAAATTTCCTCAGTCTTCTCAGGAAGTACAGTCTCCTTTGGGACTTCTTCAGAATTTGTTGGGTGTTGTGAGACCAGGTGAGGTCCTCGCTGATGTGTGTGCCAAGGAACTTGAAGGTTTTCACCCTCTCCACCTCAGTCTCATCAATAAACAGGGGTCTATGCGGCTCCTTTTCCCTTGTTCTTGGGTCGATGATCATCTCTTTAGTCTTATCTGTATTGAGAAGGAGATTGTTATCACGACACCAAGCTATGAGGTCCGCCACCTCTGTTCTGTATGATGTTTCAACACCACCAGTGATCAGTCCGATGACTGTAGTGTCATCTGCAAATTTAATGATGCTGGTGTTGTTCTGGGAGGCCACGCAATCGTAGGTGAAGAGCGTGTAGAGGAGTGGACTCAGCACACACCCCTGTGGGGTCCCAGTGCTCACAATTCTTGAGCTGGATGTGCGGTTGTGGACTCTGACTGACTGGGGCCTGCCTGTGAGAAAGTTAAACACCCAGTTACAGAGGGAGGGAGACAGGCCAAGTGTGAGGAGCTTATCTGTGAGTTTGTGGGGGCTGACTGTATTAAATGCAGAGCTATAGTCTATAAATAGCATTCTGACATATGTGTCCTGGCCCTGTAGGTGAGAAAGGGCTGTGTGGATGGCAGTGTTGACTGCATCATCCGTGGACCGGTTCTGGCGATATGCAAACTGTAGAGGGTCCACGGTTGCCGCCGGGATGCTCTTTTTGATGTGGGTCATGACTATTCTTTCAAAGCACTTCATAACAATAGGAGTGAGTGCTATAGGGCGATAGTCATTCAAGCAGGTCACGTTGCTCTTCTTGGGTACGGGCACTATGGTGGTGGACTTAAAGCAGGTCGGTACAGATGCTTGTGCAAGCGACAGGTTAAATATGTCAGCAAGCACATCAGCTAGCTCTGATGAGCAAACCCGAAGTGCACGTCCTGAGATGTTGTCTGGCCCTGCTGCTTTTCGTGGGTTTGTTTTGTTTAGAACCCTGCGCACATCAGCTGATGTCACCATGAGAGGTGAGTCCTGTGTGCTCCCCAGGTTCAGCCACCCTCTCTGCTCATCAGGAGTTTGGGTGTCAAAGCGGGCATAGAACTCATTCAACTCATCAGGAAGTGTGGTTTGGCTGGACGTGGCTACGCTACTCTGCTGTCGATAGTCTGAGATGTGCTGGAGCCCCGCCCACATGCGCCGAGGGTCTGAGGTGGAATAGTAGCCCTCCAGCTTCTGTCTGTACTGTCTTTTGGCCTCTCGTATGGACCTCCTCAGGTCATATCTGGCCTTTTTGTAGTCATCAGCGGTGCCCATGACAAATGCAGTCGAACGAGCACGTAGCTTAGCCCTTACATCACAGTTCATCCACTGTTTTTGGTTAGGGTATTTTCTGTAATACTTGGTGGTGGTAACAGTCTCTATACATGTGCTAATGTAGCCAGTAACAGCAGAAGCATATTCATCCAAATCAACAGTACAATCTTCCCTCCCCGCTGCAGTTTTAAACACATCCCAGTTTGTGCAGCCAAAGCAGTCCTGAAGTACTTGATCAGTTTCTTCATTCCACACTTTAACTGCTGTACGTACAGGGGGAGCTTTTTTAAGAAGTTGTCTGTATGTTGGATAAAGGAATATAGAGATGTGGTCAGCCTTTCCAAAGTGGGGTCTTGGAACAGCCTTCAAAGCACCTTTCATGTTGCAGTAGACTTGGTCCAGGATGTTATTTTCCCTTGTGGGAAAGCTCACATGCTGGTAATATTTGGGGAGGACAGTCCTGAGGTTACAGTGGTTGAAATCGCCAGATATAATGAAAGGACAAGATCGTGGGTACAAGCGGCCGAAATAAGTTTTCTCCGTAGGGTGGCTGGGCTCTCCCTAAGAGATAAGCTGAGAAGCACTGTCATTTAGGAGAAGCTCGGAGTTGAGAGGAGCCAGATGAGGTGGCTTGGGCATCTGGTCAGGATGACTACCGGACGCCTCCCGGGGGAGGTGTTCAGGGCATGTTCAACCGTTAGGAGGCCTCGGGGAAGATCCAGGACACGTTGGAGAGACTATGTCTCTCAACTGATCTAGGAACACCTCGCTATCCGCCGGGAGGAGCTCGACAAAGTAGCTGGGGAGAGCGAAGTCTGGGCCTCCCTACTTAGGCTGCTGCCTCCGCGACCCGACCTCGGATAAGCGTAAGAAGATGGATGGATGGATGGACACAAACTGCCGGCACCACACAGGGCGTGACACTAATAATAAAGAACAACTGTGTTGTACTCTAATATTACTCTAACCTAATATTAGCAACTTTTTACAAAACAAGTGTCACAGGCATGCTGGGAAGCTGAAAGCACTCCCAGCAGGAGTAGGCAAGAGGACCCTATGTTCTGAAGAACCAGTCATTTACTGAAGAACTGTTCACGTTTTGGACTATCATTAAGAAAGATGAAGAAGATTAGATCAGTTTTACACTAAGTCCCCTACTAACGAACATCCGACGTGTGAACATTCGGAGATACGAACACAAGCCGACTGGTCTATATTTTCATGTGTTTTGCCTTATAAGTCCATATTTATACTGCTACATGCTTGACCAGCAGAGGGCACTGTGACACTGCTAATGGGACCAACAGATACAGGAAGACGAGGAAGAGGAGAGAGGAAGGCTAAGAGTTTTATGATACAAACCGGACAGAGCGTGTGATTAAAGTTTATGAAGAGTTAATAGGCCTGCTTAATTCTACACCACCCACAGAACACTACCTCTTTTAGAAGAGTCTAACGATGACAATTTGTCCTTTTTTTCAATAACTCCTCCTCCTCCTCCACCACAACGACGTATGCTCAACATAAGAACGGTCATCTGGAACCAATTGTGTTCGTTAGCTGGGGAATTAGTGTATTGAAAAACAAAGTACAATAAGTCTCCAACTAACGGACACAATTGGTTCCAGACGGCCGTTCTTAAGTTGAATTGTTCTTAAGTAGGGGAAAAGGTAATATTACCAATGATATAGGTACTACATGTACGTGTATACATATACAGTATATGTGTATGTATGTAAATATGACTTTGGATGCAGTAGTAATATTAAACGAGGATAATTAATGAAAAAAACAATAATAAAAGTGATATAATAATACGTAATGATAAATGTTATTTACCTTTGAAGAGGAGTGGTCGAGCATACGTCGTTGTGGAAGGAGATATTGAAAAAAAAGACAAGTCGTCATTGTCGTTAGACTCTTCTAAAAGAGGTAGTGTTCTGTGGGTGGTGTAGAATTAAGCAGGCCGATTAACTCTTCATAAACTTAAATCACACGCTCTGTCCGGGTTGTCCAATTTAGCTTTCCATTTAGTTTTACACTGTATCCCCCCAGCGTCTAACTCTTCCTGTGTTGGTCTCATTAACTCTAAGGCTGCATTAGCAGTGTCACAGTGCCCTCTACTGGTCAAGCATGTACAGTAGCAGTATAAATACTGATTGAGTGACTGACTACAAGGCAAAATAAAATAAAATATAGACCAGTCGGCTTGTGTTCATATCCGCGAATGTTCGCTAGTCGGGTGTTTGTAAGTTGGGGACCTAGTGTACTCGTGTCACGTTCTGCCGTTTTACCCTAAAGAGACAGATCTCACAATCTCACAATGGCATTATTTTCTTTCCCTTCATATCACTGCGCTCTGCAGCCTGTATATGTGTTTCACAGTATTTACCTGTGCCGATGACGACTGCTGCGATGCGAGACAGTTAAAGTTAGAGCTAGAGTGGTATTGTCACAAAAGAAAATTCTAAAAAAAATGGTGCAGACTTGAAATTATCTGGGCTGTAACCAGTGGCGGAGCTACGTGGCTCTCCAGCCACCCCACTGGCTATCTAGACATTTCAGGTATCAACTTATTGCCATCCTTTCGTGAGTAATGGTCTCACCTAGACCACCCCAATGAAAAATGTCTGTCTCCACCACTGGCTGTAACAATAAGAATGTGTCATAATTGTTCTATGCATTCCATCGTTTTCCTGTCATGAACATTGCTATTAGGCAACTTTGGCTTCTTGCCATATTGGCTATAAAGTGGGAACCAAAATAGCAAGGATGCCTTGTCTATGTAGTGCACACTTCAGCGAGGACAATTACATTCCTACACGGAAAAAACATGTTTTGAAGAATTCTGCAGTTCCAGCACACCAGGGAAGAACTTACTATACTAGCTAATTAGATACCGCCTAACACATTGTTTACAAGCTACAAGCTACAAGTTACAAGCTAACAGTATTACTCTCAGAACAGGTTATTAAGAATCAGTTAGTAACGTTGTGTGAAGCAAATCATCAAATGTCATGAAGCCGCTACATAACGTAACATTATATGATGACTGTTATTATTATTATTATTGTCACCTACATGGAAGTGTGGTCGTCTCGATGTTTCTATTTGTATGCCTCCAGTCACAATATGTATGTTAGCTGTATGTGGGCTTCTAAAAAAAAACGACATAGACGTCCAGTGTCATTTTGAAAACAGTCAAAATAACATGGAAAAATGGAAAAAAGTTGGTATAGGTATAGTCTACTCACTGCGAGGGCTGTGGGTCCAGCTTCAGCTTGGACGAGGGGGGTATACTGTGAAGCGAGTTTAACCGGTTTGGGAGATCTGTTGAGTCTAAAGCCAGGCTTGTCTGTCCAACAAATATGGCTTTCTTTTAAAGAGGCTATATCAACATGGTAACTTAGGCTAAACTCATAACCTGGTCCCAACCAGGTTATGTCCAGACTTTCAACTTAAAATCGTCTATAAGAGCGCCGCTGTTTCACTGTGTAACTGTGTAACAGGGAGCAAGAATAATTTGGGCAGTACTACAACTGGAGTGGCTACATCGAGATGACATTGATCTGCTAGTATTTATGATACAATTATAAGAGATATACATTTGTCAGGTGAGGGAATAGGCCAGATTTTCTCCCTTTTGAGCCGAGCATCGGGAATAAAATGCAACATGAAATATGAATTAGGCCAGTGTTAGCAGACGTATATGTCACAGCAGTGCTTGCATGAGTTCTCAGCCTGTCTTATTATATTACAATATTTACTGGAGGAATAGGCGCTCTGAGGCATCAGTCAATCACAATAATACTTGTTTATTCTAACAAAAAAAGAAAAATTTATCACAAAGGAAAAAGTCGCCATAAAACATGTCAACACTGCCACCTCGTGGTCACCATGAGGTACAGTGTTCACAAGTAAATGTAAAAGGTGGTGCTCGAGAGGTGAGGATGCTGTAGTAAAAGAAGGAAGGGTAAGTGAATTTGAATCTGGGAAATGTATGCAAAAGAGAGTCAAGCTAGTGTGGTTGAGGTGTGAAGCCCCTATTATTCTACAACCCCAGATGCAGCCCCCTGATACACTTACTAAATTGTGAAGAAAAAAACGTTAGACCAAGAATGAGACCTTGACACTTTACACACGCTTACATTACAAATACTCTTCCACCACCATTCTCCCTTTTTATCTTGAAGCATTTATGAGACAATAAGGACAAGCAGTATAGTAAATGGATGAATGGATTTTTGCATGTTTAATTATAACTATAACCACCCAAATTTTTAGGTAATATGTTTTTGAAAGATTTCACTGTGTGTATTAAATCTATACAATATAGAATTCTCACTCTTTGTATTGGATTACTGAAATAAGTTTCGGATGAACTTCTGGTTTGTTAGCATGCATACATGTAGTACATCATAGCAAGTTGTTCCAGAGGCTTATAATGACAGAGGAAATGAGAATAGATCATTGTGTGCCAAGTTTCTCAAAGCTTCTCAAGCTTGAGTTTTAGAGGCCAAAGGAGTGACTGAAGAGCAGAGGGCAACAAGGTTGCAAAGACACATTGAATGCTGCAGACGCTCCACAGCACGACTCCGAGCAACGGCACCCCCTCATGGACGACAGGTACAGCTACGTTCAAATATTCCTGTACCTAATGATGCTCTCTCAGAACATGGACCATCATAAATGCCCTGTCTCCTCCTCTGGAATGAAGCTGTGGAAGAAGTCGCAGGCATGTGTAACACCGCTGCCTGGCCAACCTGGAATACACATTTGGTTTCCACTTTGACAAAGTGGAAAAAGGAGGGATTGGTGAAGTGGGGTACTAAAATTTTTTTTTTGAAAGGCGTATATTGAAAAACCACAGTGCAATGGGCAACGGGGTGTGTATTTAGCATGCTAATATACAGGGTCAGGCAAAATGATCTGACACATTTGTAGGTTAAATAAAAGGCAAATAAAGTAAAGAAACAAAAAAGTGTTTTTATTTTTGAAATGTACATATAATGCCATTTTTTTTCATATAATGTCATTTTGCTTTGTTTCTTTATAATGTCATTGTTTTTCGTTTCTTTTTCAGTTGCTGCCATGAATTGGACTGGTGAGCATCGCGCTTTCATTGTGGAAACGTTTATCAAAACAAACAAATCTGTAACTGCAACACAACAAGTGTTCTGTTTGCACTTCAATCTCGGTAGACATGATCCTGTACCAGCTCGAAACACCATCTTGTTATGGGTTACCAACTACTGGATCTGCATTGAGTGTGTGGACAAGAATGGATCCTATTTGACTGTATTAATTTTTAAAACATAATGAAACAGAATGGCATTATATGTACTTTTTTGAAAATAAAAACACTTTCTTGTTTCTTTACTTTATTTGCCTCTTATTTAACCTACAAATGTGTCAGATCATTTTGCCTGACCTTGTATAATTTATTTATCCTTTCAGGGTCTATGAAGTATCTCATAACAATCTGAAAACATTTTTCAACCAAAGAGAATTATTCTGTTCTTTTTCTTGTTATCCTGTTACTCTCTCGCAAAAAAAAAAAGAAGTTTGGAAGCACTGCACCACGTCAAAAGAAGTGGTCCCTTCTATTGATGACGGAAATTTGAACTTGTTGACATGCAGTCATCCATGACCATGTCAGGAGACCTTTGCACAAATGGCCCTGTGAAGTTTTGGACCGATATCAATGTACACCACTTAGCTGCTTTGAGAGTGCTTGTACAGTATGTTTACATCAACATACACAGGAATCAAGCTTTTCACACATGAACTCAATAAATAAAAACAACTCGTTGCTCACTGACCAACATCTTACGAGCCAAATGAACAGAGTCCATGTTTCAGCGAGGCTGAATTTGTAATTGAAGAGCCATAGCATATGTGGTAAGAAAATGAGTTTTCATTTTCAAAATGTGCATTTGTGGCATTTGATGTAATCCTGGGTTGTTGATTATTTCATTTGACCTCTCCTTTCTGGTATTTCTCTTGATGATTCTTGTCTGATCCAAAAGTAGAATGAAATATCTTCCATCCATTATTCTCATTATTCTTATTCTCATTAGTGTCGCAGGGGTATGCTGGAGCCTATCCCACCTGACTTCGGGCGAGAGGCGGGGTACACCCGCCTGGTCGAATGAAATATCTTGTGTGCCGCAATTGATAAACTGTGCAGTCCTCCTATGTGGACTGGGTTCTTTTCCAGAGCTTTAGATCCTTGTCCACACTTTTGTTTATATATTTTTGTTCATAAATGTATCACCACATTTCATCACTCACAATTTCCAATTGCATGTGAATGTGCTCCTCATTTTTATTTCCTTTGCCTACTGGGTGTCATTGCAATATGAATAACTGTAGCCATCTTCCAATGGATATTACCACAAGGAATTGGGGATTAGTTAGGAAATTAAAATGGTACGAGCTAGTTGTCTGTGTGCCTGCATGCTCCTGTTTAATCGCATGTGTTGCTGACTCTTACAGTTTTATAGTGTAATTGTGTGCATGCATACTGTATTTTAACATCAGCATTTTGGCAAAAATGTGGCTGTCTGTATGTGTGTTAACGCGTGTGTCGTGTACTCCGCCGGTCACAGGTGAGTGTCATACGTGATGATCATTATTGCCATACACCTGCTCCGCTCCTGCAATTAGCTTTGCCAATGCAAATGAGCTTTATTGCATCACGGAGGCCAAGCCTCCTCCCTAACAGATAAGACGACGTTCATCTGCTGGATCTAATTAAGGTAATGAGAGATGGAGGGTGTGATGGAGGGGGCAAAAGAGAAAGATAATGCAGGGGATGTGTTGGGTGGAAAAATAGGGAAGAGAGGATGGACAGGATTTTGCAAAATAATGCAAAATAAAGATGAACTGATGGTAAAGATGGTCTGGTGGTGTACTTTAAACCAGGGGTGTCCAAACATTTTCCACCGAGGACCGCATACAGAAAAATCAAAGGCCACTTTGATATTTTATATATTATTTATAGATTTATATATTTTTTTACTATTATAAAAAGGCTAAAAAAATAACTATTTACATAATTATATTTGGCCGCACGGTGGTCTAGTGGTTAGCATGTTGGCCACACAGTCACAGTCTGGAGATCGGGTTTGATTCTCCCTTGGGCATTTCTGTGTGGAGTTTGCATGTTCTCCCCGTGTGTGCGTGGGTTTTTTCCGGGTACTCCGGCTTCCTCCCACATTCCAAAAACATGCATGTTAGGTGAATTGGAGACTCTAAATTATCCATAGGTATGATTGTGAGTATGAACGGTTGTTTGTCTATATGTGCCTTGCAATTGGCTGGTGTACCCCGCCTGTCGCCCAAAGTCAGCTCCAGCATCCCCCCGCGACCTTAGTGAGGACCCTAGTTCGACATAAGAGATGGATGGATGGATGGATGGATGGATGGATGGATGGATGAACATAATTATATTTAACTCCAAAGATTTGTATCATTAATTGTTAATGTCAACATGTCATCTTTTTTTTCTTTGCATTGTGATTTTGTGATTTTACCCATTTTTGCTGTTTTTTTTGTGTTTACTATTATTTTTTACGTGTCACGGCACCAGTAATAATCAAGTCGCGGCCTTCAAGACTTACCATAGCAGCCAAAATTGTACATGCACTCATCATGTGGATGAATGTCAACTTCATTTTGGTCTGTTATTGATTTATTCTAGGGGTGTCCAAAGTGCGTCCCTTCGCCATTTTCTGTTTGTGTTTTTCATTGGCCCCCGGCACATTAAGGAAAAAAAATTTAACCAAAAAACCCAGCAAAAAGGGATAAAATAGAGCAAAAAGGCAAAATGTAAAGAGAAGCTAAAATGCAGTTTTGTCTTTAAATATATAAAAAGTTATTTTAAATCCTTTTTACAAAATAAAAAAAATAAATTAAAATATCTACGTGGACCCCTCATCATTTGATTTTCAGTATCCAACCTTGGATGGAAAAAGTTTGGACATCCCTGATTTATTTGAACCATTTTTTCTAGAGTGAAATAACTCTTTTGTAACGCTTTTCATGAACATTTAAGGTAAGGATGAACCGGATACCGGATAATGCCTTTTTGGCGAGCATGAGCATGAAACGAGTACAGCTCGTCATTGTCCGTAATCATGATGAAGGAAAATCCTCACTTGGTAACTACTGTACGTATGTATTCACTTCACGCTCTGTGATTGGCCAGTCACACACAGCAACGGCCCCTCCTTAGAGAGACTTGTTACAGCCAGAGAGGAGCCATGCCTGTCACTCTTTCACACATAGACACAATACAGACAGCTTTCTTGGCTCGACTCCAGTTCACGTTGTCTATTTCGCTGTATTTCGGTTTGTATGGTATTTAAAGTTACTTCGTAAACTTGTTTCATTATATACGTGGTGCATTTGACAACACAGAGCTGTAAACGGCTTGTGTTGCGTCGGTCAATGCTGGTGTTTTTTTTATTTTTTTTGGCTAGTGATATGAAGTCAGTTGGAAAAAAATTCTTGTGGTACTGAACGTGGTGCTTTTGAGAAAACTACAGTGAACAAGGGTGAAAGGTTATTTCCCTGCTTGCCATCACTGGATGTTTGCATGAATCACCAACTTCACACAGATCATTCAAAAATAATTAAATAATAAAGTCTTACAGATCACTTACACACATACACAGTACACAAATAGCTGGATAATAAACAATAAATATAGCAACTTCTGATCAATCCATGTCAATTTCACACTTAAAATAATGTACAGGTTTAAGCCCGACCCATTTCCGGCAACAACAACGCCCACTTACGGTTTATGCCCCACTTACCCCAAGTACAGATACAGATAATTTAGATGGGTGAACAGATACAGATAGTAGTGTACTCGCCCATCCCCAATTTAAGTTTGTTTTTTACCTTTTACCTTCATTGAAGACGTGATCCTTGATTGAAGGACTGACTGAAAACAGGAAGTGTCATGTTCCACAGTACAGGAGCGAGCACTTCCTGTCCTGAGCTCTTACTTTGGCGGGCTGCACTTCCGGCTAGGAGGAATCTGCAGCCACTTCACCACAGGTGGTTGCTACGCAGCTGTACACTATTAACATTTGTGGGGTTTAAAAGTAAGTCACTTTGCATGTGCTGTAACGTGAGTGAACAATTACCTGCCTGTTGCTACGTTCCCTATTTTCCCTCTGTCGCCTTTTGTTAATCCCTGCACCACTGTGAGTACCCGCAGCAGCGTGATTAAAGATTTTTATTTACACACTCTGCATACTGGGGGTCAAGCTCCTAACAGCAACATCGTCTGGAATCCGTCCCTTGAGGGAGGGGCTATGGTCGGCTGTGCTCAGCCGCACAGCTGCTTCCGGAGCTGGCCGCTGGGACGACAGTTCGCCAGTCAGACGTCAGGTCACCTCCGGTGCCCGCTATCCTTCCACGCTGGGCCGAGGTTGGATCACCTCAGGTTCCGGCTCCACCTGCGGCCAAGAGCAAGCCTTTGTCCATCGTAGCCCTTCCCTCAGCCGAGAGCAAGCCGTCGATCGCCGCAGCTCATCCGTCGGCAGAAAGCAAGCCGTCGATCGCCGCAGCTCATCAGTCGGCTGAGAGCAAGCCGTCACCCAGACCCGGCCGCTCCGGCCATCTCCCACTCCGCCGCCACAGACCTGACCATGCCAGTAATCCACGTCTGCTGCGGCAGAAGTGGAGATGCCTTGCCTACACTGTTGCGCGACCCGGCGTCGCCACCAGACACCTTCTCGTGCAAGACCGGCGACCCTCCGCCGATCCTCCCTCCGCCTACCCTGGAAATTGCTGACTGATGGAACGTCTGGCATCCATTCCGTGGGGGTGGATACTGCCATGTTCCGCAGGACAGGAAGTGCTCACTCCTGTCCTGCGCTCTTACTTTGGCAGGCTGCACTTCCGGCTGGGAGGAATCTGCACCTGCTTCACCCCAGGTGGTTGCGACACAGCTGCTAGGAAATTAACATTTGTGGGGTTTAAAATGTGGTTTGTGTTTTTGATGTCTATGATATTCTGAGGCAAAATTGTGTTGTAAATTTTGATGTTAACCGACAAACATGCTAAATGATGCTCCACAGTATGTGCACTCTGATTGACTGGCGACCAGTCCACAGTCAGTTGGACTAGGCGCCAGCTCACCTGGCAACCACCAGCTCTTGTCTTTATAGATGAAACCGCACTTCTTGATTGTGATGTAGTTCCCAAATAAGAATGGTCTAATTATGGCTGTAGTTAGCAACAAAATTACAGTATTATACAATTTTAGAAAGTTTGAATATTTGGATATTTTCTGGATAACACTTAATTTGGTGACCAGGGCAGGCAACTGCTCTTGTGGCCCCACGCTACTAGGTCATTTTGAGGTTGTTGAAGTTATGCTATAATTAAATAAAAATTATGCCAAACCAGGGCTACACACGTGCACACACACACACACACGCACACACACACACACACAAAGATTCTCTTGCTCTAGCACATTTCAGCCTTTTTTTTCTAAATCTATTTATTTACTGCCTTCAACTGGCCCCAAAAAGACGGCAACCAGATGTAAACAGAACAACCAATTTATATTCACCTGAAACCTTAAGCGTAGAACCTGCTCTTTCATTGTTCTGTTGTGTGAAGGATCCACTTGCCATTTGTGTTCTCAGGTGTTGATAAACCACGGTGTATATACCACCAGGTGGTGTTCTCATTCTTTGTCTCATTTCAGACACGTTTCATTACACGTCTATTTTTTTTATTCTGTAGCTCCTTACTCTCAGCCGTTGTCTCCACATTGTTTCTGTAAACATAGTTTTTTTTTTTCTATTTCGTCAGCCTCCACTGAGTGTAATCGCAATAGCCACCATGTGACTGATTGTCTAGTGAATGAGCTGTTTATTGGATGCAAGGCAAACAAATTGGAGTTAGACGTGTTCCCCGAGTTGTCTAATGAGAGCCAGGGTGATGTATATAAGTCTCTGCGTCTGCTCTCCTCTCTCAGCATGGGCTAAACCCAAAACAAGCTTTGGCGTTCTGCCAGGGCAATCTCAGTAATTCAGATGCACAAACCAGGAACCGAAGTGTGTGTATGTGCCAAAGATGGAAAAGCGCTTTATTTTAAATACTGTGCATCTATGCATCTATTGCAGATGCAGGTAAAATTTCCATTTCCATTTCTTGATACACTGGCGTGGGACTTGAACCATTGTACACTGACAGTTCAAGTCATTCAAGAAGTAAATGTAGTGCTCTTACCACATCTCGTGGTTCTATAAAATCCACAAGTCATTCCACGTAGTCAAGAATGAATTCTGTTATGGTAATGGTAATGGTAATGGTTTATTTTATTTATTTGAACATGCATACTAGTTACATTGGAATACATCACATATTACAATTCACTGTTGCAAATGTCCAAAAGGACTAGGAAGAAGCGAACCTTATTTAGTCCTATCCCCCATCCATTTTACATCAATTGCAATACATTTGTTCACTTCCTGTATTTTAAATACAAATGATACAAATGATACAAAAAATACAAAGTACAAAAAATAGTAGTCAAGTTTCACATTTACTGTATTTTCACGACCATAAAGCGCACCGTATTAAAAGGCGCAGTCTCAGCTACAGGTGCTATTTTGGTATTTAACATATACACAAGGCGCACCGTACTATTGGCCACAGGTATGCACGGTAACACATACCGACTTAACAAGCCCACTTGAAATCAGGATGGTTATCACTCAACACAACAGTCTAAGTCATGGTGCACAACTATCACACAGCAACGCAAACACAGACAAGACATTACCTCTATTTTTGCAGCAATAACTAACAACTATGTAGCTCAAACATGTAACTTTAAGAGCATTTGCACCAAAACACTACCCCAAAGCACGCTGGGGAACAGGAAGTGCTCCCTAGCGACGCGACAATGAGCTAGCATGCTATTGTATGGTTTTAAAAAGCCAGTGAGAGCAAAACAGAGTTGGGTTGTACTTTATTGAAGTATTTAACAATGTACTCACGTTATTTTTGATAAATCCCCATCCACAAATCCATCAAAGTTCTCATCTTTTATTCCCAAATGAACAGCGGGGCAAGTTCTCCATCAAACTCGCCAGGTTCCCTGTCGTTGTTGTCAGTCAGTCTTGTTGCCGTGCGGCGCCTCAGAAATGATGCTGGCTTTTGTGAAAGCTCAAACAGCGCATCAGACACGTTAGCCCAAGCATCCACAATCCATTAGTGAAGCTGTGTTCGCTAGCTGTCGTCCATCGCTCCCACGCCGCTCGCAACTTAACTTTAAACGCCGTGTTTACATCCATTCACAAATTGTGGCGAAACTAGCACGGCAATGCCTCCCAGTGTTAGTGAAGCTGTGTTCACTAGCTGTCATCTATCGCTCCCACGGCGCTCGTAACATAACTTTAAACGCCGCGTTTACACCAATGTCCAGCGGTTAGAGTTCCCTCGTCAAGCCTCCCGGAATGATGTTAAGCTCCAAGTTCATTTGCTTCATTTGTGGTGACGCGTGTGAAAAAAACATCCGGTCTCTTTCCATACACGTCACTCAGCCATTTTCTCATCGTCCTTTCAGTCCCTTTGGTCCGGCTGGAAACGTTTCTTTAGGCAGCGTCAGCGTCTACCACAGGTAGCAGTTTCCGTCCATTACCATGGCAACCAAGCACAACAGTAAAAGCCGACTTCTCGTGTCCCGTTGTGTGAATCGCTATCGTGCTATTCTTCTCTACAGTGTGATTCACCAGGATGTAGAAAGTGAGCGGCACGTCGTCCATGTTGGTGATGTAGTTGGGTAGTAGTTGGATGGATAGATGGCGCCATTTCATAAAACATACTTATATAACTACTGCGGCGTGCCTTTAGCGTCCTCAGTCACGTCCGCCTTTCCTTTCCTCTATACAAGCAGCATGTCGGCAGGCTCCCAGGCAGTCGAGCGGAGCGCTCATAAAAGTCACACAGCAACACTTACACATTTTGGAACTCGGTACACACATAGGGCGCTGCGCATTATAATGTGCCCTGCCCATTTTGGACAAAGTTTAAGACTTTTAAGTGCGCCTTATGGTCGTGAAAATATGGTAGTCAAATTTCTTCTCACCGTAACTACTTGATTTGACAGTCCTAATAAATAATATGAAACAGACATAACAAAACAGTGAGTAATGACAAAGAATTCCTAAAAAGGAAGAGTAAAGTATAAGTGTGGTAGTGATTAGACATTGCATTGACAAATGAAATCGAACAGATTGAAATTGGACAATGGGTGAGTACTGGCAATGTTCTCACAAAACAATATACAGTAGAGTAGTAAGTGACAGGAAGGAACAGTTAGTCAGTGTAGTGGTGTTTAGACAAAGCATTGTATATGTACACAGTGTTTTAGGACTCTTCTTCCTTATACTTTGCAAAACATCAGGTTAGGTTTTTTGTAGCTTTACAGATGTCATTTATGTATAAGTTGAACAGTTTTGATCCCAGTACCGCACAATCTTTTTCAGCATGCTGAAGTTTATTCTCCTAGCGTCATATAATTGCTTCATGTTGGCTAGATTGCTTTGAACCCAATTCATCATGAACCCTCTTATTCCATACCTTTCTAATTTTGTATTTATGATGTTAATTTCCTCGGTAATTTCAATCAGTGCCACAGAAGTTGAAATGTTAGTTTTTTATCTGTGTTTGTTGTCTGCAAGTAACTCATTCTTCTTAATAAATGTGTGCAACCTGTTGTTGAATAACTTTTGAATGATTTCAGAAAATTGTGGTAATAACAAAACTGGGCGATAATTTGTAAATCGATGTTTGTCTCAATTTTTTTTAAATTAGAAGTACTTGGTGTTTTCATTTTGTTTGCAAATTTACCAGTCTGAAACGATAAGTTACTAATGTATGTCAGCGGTTCTGCGATCTGGTTGATGACAAGAAGATGACAATGGCGCTAAATAGCATTAGCAGCTTGCGAGCTAGTCACTGGGAAAGATTTTGGTTTGGTTTGGTTTAATTTTATTTGAACATGCATGAAGGTTACAACGGAATACATCTCATGAATCATCATTTCACAGTTCCACATGTCCAAAAGGAGTAGGAAGAAGCAAAGCTTATTTAATCCTAGCCCTCATCCATTTCACATCTTTTTACAGTACATATTATTCACTTCCTGTTATTTTCATCACATAAACAAAACATACATACATCATAGCAATCTAATTTATCTGATTTATTATGCATTGTGTAGAACTAAAACAGGAACAACATCAAATTAACAGCACTAAAAGAATACAGACCCACCATCCACCAGTACGAGCCTGCAGTTTGTTTTTCAGAGAGGTGCACTGAACAAATGCACATTAGCACTCAAAAAGGTCATCACATCTTTATGCATTCCCACATAGTATCAGTGTTTGGGACCAAATATGAGGTGAAAGAAAAAGGGGAAAAATACAGTAGTCTATCTGTCCTAAGTGGAAGAAAGTTTGATGGTGCGTTCAAGGACTCCTGAACAAAGTGGGAAAAGTGCCCGCTTACAACAAAAAACTTAAACAAAAACTGGGATTTCTAACTGTATATATTTTTTAAAATAAAATAACGGCCCATACTGTATTTCCAAAATTTAGATCTATTTAGATCAAATGTAATGTAATTATTTACAAATTATTTTAGGGACAAATGTGCTTTGAAAATATTGTAAGAATGCCACTTTTATAGAATTGGCTTCTTTATTTTATAATGTAAGAATGTCTTCATTGTTGAATTATATTGAATTAAATCAAATCGAATCGTGTTGTTTGTACACTCAGTCAGATTGTTTTGTTTTTAAAATATATCATTTTTGAATTGTATCTTAACCTGTGTATCTAGTCGTGTATCGAGTTGTCTGCCACAGCGGTTCCCAAATGTTTTACAGCCACGTACCCCTTCAGACATTTGACCTGAAGCCATGTACCCCCTACACACACACACACACACACACACACACTACTACACTAGGGGTGTCACGAGACACACATGAGAACGGTCTATGGGTATGAGACAAGACGAGATTTTAACATTTTTAAGAAAAGTACAATGAAAAAAAAGGCGGGATTGCAATCTACTATTGCAATTTATATTGCAATCTACTAATTTAATTTTTACTGCGTGACACTCTTCTGCACTCTTGTGTGTATGCTAGCGGCCCCGCCTTCACCCACCAAGACAAAAAGGCTGCATTACTGACAAAAGGGCTCACTCCGTTTATACCCTTGTTCCATGGAACAAACGCAGCAAGGTGCTGAAACCAATGCACAGAGTGAACCCTCTTCCTGCCTGTTTGGAGGCAAGAGACAAGGAAAACAGACACGCATGCACATGTCAATGTATTGAGGCCGGCGAAAGTATTGACTTCATTTTGATTTATTTTGTTAATAATTTATTTATTTATTATCATCCCAGTCCTAGTGCCCACAAGACATTTTTTTTCTGAACGAAAAATCTTCTTACGTTTTAATCTTGAGAGCTCTTGTGACACAAGATCTTGACGTATTGCCAGATGTGGTGTTGGGTGTGTGATCCAAGATGGCTGAAGAAACAAGCAATGCAGGTCTTTATAAATACCACAACATTCAACATACCAAAAAGTAAAATACGACTATTTGCTACGTGCAGTATTTATACAAGAACCGAGACAAAACTGAGGGGAAAATTTTTATTGAAAACCGAATCGCACAAAAAATGGAGTGTTGAAAATCGAGGTTTGACGTTCCAAAGCCAGGCAGACAATGATGACCTCATCATGTCATGTATATAAGTTGTACATTATTTTTGTATTTATTACAAGCCTTACTGTAAATGGAAAGATAGCACAGTTGCTCCAAATGTGCTCCGACTGTGTTGTGTGTTGCCATTTAAGAGCACAGACTTAGTATTCAAGTGCTGTGCTACAGGATGCTCGCACTCATAAAAGCTCAGCCTGACAAACGTGAGTTGCGTGTTTTTCTGATTTATTAGAGGAGCCCGCCGTTCTTGTTCTCCTTCTCCCCCTCTTAATCTTCCATTATTGTCTCTCCCCCCTCTTTCTTCCCCCTCCTCTCTCTTGGCATCTGCATTGTGTGTGTGTGTGTTTCTCCACCAGTGTTGCTGCCTCTGTCATTGTGTATGCATGAGCGCAAACATGACAAAGTGTGTGAGCATGTGCAGGGATGTCACATGTTGTCCTTAATGACAAACTGTCTGTGATCTCACATTTCTGCTGGTGATGGAGCACGATGCATTGCTTTTGTTGTCATTAATGGAGGTGCAACGTCTCCACTCACACATCAGCGTGACTTTATGACTGATTTGATCCACCTTTCTCTTGTTTTCTCTCTTTTAAGGGGCCACACTTTCTCATTAGCGTGCTGTCTTTATTAACCACAGCCACTGGTGTCTATGACCAATCATATGTGTGTGTGTGTGTGTGTGTGCGGGTGTGTGTGTGTGTAGGTGTGGGTGCGCATGTGTGTGCGTTTGTGTGTGTCAGAGTGTTTCTGAGTGTCTGGGCATTTTTGTATGCACTTTTAATGTGCTGTAATGAATCTGTGGGCCGTCAGCTCTTATTAAAATCTGATTCTTCCACACAGATGACCACTCCACCTCCCGCCCTTTTGGCAACATTAAAATACATGGTCTAATGCAGTGCTTCTCAAAGAGTGGGGCGGGCCCCCCTGGGGAGCTGCGGTAAACTGTCGTGTGGTTGGTGGGGTTGGGTTGTTTGAGTTCTTTCAACGTTACTGCAGACCTGCCAACATGTACAAATTTATTGTACTCAACATGCAATTTCACTCTGGAATACGCTTTTGTTGCATTTTCCTGGTTTCAGTTTCGAGTTCAGTCTGTACAGTAAAGATAAATAAATTTGATCAGTTTCTCAATAGTATTTTAAATCAGGGGGACGTGAAAACATTTCTGTCCCTTAGAGGGAGCGTGACAGAAAATAATTGAGAACTACTGGTCTAATGTGACCATTTATTTCCATGATTGTTTAAAATGGCCAACCTATTTGTCATTAAACATTTTTGATGCAGATGTTTTCATTTCTATCTACTGTTAAATTACAAGCAGTTGGTAAGGTAGAAATTCTCAATTTAACAAAATCGACAAATATAATTCCCCTATTTCATGAGCGTTGCCCTTTCAGGGATATATGAAGTCAATAAGTGCTTTTGTACTGCTCTAATAAAAAGCTTCTTATATGAGTGTGTAATTGAGTGTGCTCATTACAAGGAGTGCGCGCACAGACTTTTACACACTCCTGTTCCCTTGGCATAATCTCTCATAACTGTAGCTCTAATAAATCTTGCAAACATATGAAAAGGTCAAGTCTGAAAGGTGAAAAAGGAAGGATTGAAAGGATTGCAGTAGGAAACAATGGTGATCGCGAGACAAAGATGTCGAAGCTGAAACGGAGCCATGTGTATGTGTGCATTTCCATCTTTCACCACTAGTCTCTGCTGTTGCATTAAGGATGAAACTTTTTCAATCCCAGACAGGATAAAGCACACGCAAACACTAATTTCTCTATTTCTTGGGCACTCGAGGTTTTAGGTGCAGTATTGAATTGTTGACTAACTAGGATGCGATGACAGCTGTACTGTTTTTCTTCCTGGGGGACATCAACGTAGGTTGCTAGCTCTTTGGAAAATCAAAAAAGGGACACCTTGTTGGCAGGGTTGACTTCGCCCCTCCCGTTTGCCTTTTTTTTTTTATTTGTGTGGAAAAATGTTTTATATTATTTGACTGGAACCTACATTTAATTATATGCATGTTTTGAAGTAATACAAATACATGAGAAATTAATTATTTGATCATTTTTTATAGTGAAAAATAAAGTAACAAGAAATAAAATATTTGTCTTAAATGGAAATCTGTCCTGTGAAATCCACAGAATAAAAATAAATATATTTCTAGACTTGTGTTCTGCTTAATTAAAAAAAAAAAAAACTATCAAAGAAAACGATAGAAAGTAGAGCATTCCTCTAATAGTGCACGTTTAGTGCAATTGAAAAAGAGCAAACTGAAAGTCTGTGGAAAACTTGTAAACATAAACAGGAAAAGGCTGAGAGTAAGTTTGCCATACATTTTCAAATTAATAAAGCGCATTCATATTCATATTCATTTATTCCACTGAGATTCTACAAACTACTTTTGATTTTCATGGTAATATTGCATCTCAATATTGTACTTCTGTTTCTAAGTATGGAATAATTACATTTTTCAAGGGACGGATGGCAACCCTAACAACAAGTGACTCTAGACTTAAAACATTTAACATCATGCATTTTTTTTCTCTTTGGACTTTTTCCCTATCAGGGGTCACCACAGCAAGGCAATCGCATGGATGGTTTGGTTTTTATACGCCGAATGTCCTGGCAAAGAATCAAACCCATCCCCTCTGCAATGAAAGGCAGTTTTAGCAAAATGCAGACAGATTTTTAAGTAATGCTTACTTGAACACGTTCTGCTCAACTTTTGTAACTTGCTAAATGAAAGATCTATTATGAATCTTTAAAATGCAAATATAGTCTTTATTGTAATATCACAATTACTTTAATTAAAGTTATCATTTTTTTCAAGTTTGCTGATTCATAGCATTTACACTTGTGTTTTGTGTAATTAATTATTAATATCAACATGCCATCTTTTTTTCTTTACATTGTGCCTTTTTTCTGTTTTTATCATTTTAGCTGGGGGGGGGGTGTTTAATTTTATTCCTACAATGTGCCACGGGCCAATGATAAACACTTTACATTTTGTGCACTTTACTTTTTTTTTTTTTTTTTAAATCTCAATAATGTAATGCAGTGAAGTCCAAACCTTTCAAAAATCAAATATCACTTTGATATTTTAGATATATTTTTATTTTAGAAAAACGCTTAAAAAAATGTACATATATTTAATGCCAAATTTTTGTGTTATTAATTATTAATATCAACATGCCATCTTTTTTTTTTACATTGTGCCTTTTCCTATGTTTTTATCATTTTAGCTGTGTTTTTTTTGTGTTTAATTTTATTCCTACAATGTGCCACGGGCCAATGATAAACAATTTGTGGGCCACACCCCTGGTTTAATACATTTAGCACAGTTAATTCCAAAATACTAGGCATGTTGCAAAAATCTAAAAATGTAACCTTAGGAAGTATAAAATGTGTAACCATTTATGTAACCATTTGTAAATGTGACATACAGAGATATGGCCCATAAGGATGAATATCCAACCTGACTGTATATACGAATGAAAAAATATAAGAGATATACTGTATAACAAAAACAAATCCAATTCCACTCCGTGTTTTTGTTGATAAATCAAAATTCATCAAATAAAGAATGACTCCATCAACTTTTCAATCCTTGTTTTTCAGTCCTGGTGGGTGCTTTCATTATGTCAATTCTTTCCCCACAGTGCTGCAGATAAACGGGCCAGCAGAGATTAGCAACAGGGATAAAGTCTCGTGATATGGGTGCTGACAGCAGTGAATATTAAGAAGCACATTACAATCTTGTTTTAAGGGATACATTAGCATGAAATACAACACATTTTCCAAACCTGGAGCCTGTCATCCAAACAGTATTTGCACACATGACACAATCCACTTCACTCATGTGATTTGCCGGACATGTCCCCACACACCCCCATCAGAGATGGAATAGGGAAATTTGGATGGGCTGCACCTGTATGTATAACAGTTGAAAGCTTTGGCTGAAGTGGATCGACTTTGACTTACTGTTCCAAATCATGCTAGCATGAGCTGTCAGTTCATGAAGTCCCTCCTGACAGAACCGCTTAATACACACTTTGCTTTCCTAATTCTGCCAGCAAAAGATTTGACATGCTGGGCACGACTGAAAAAAATGGACAAGAATACAATTTGAATAAAAAAATACCAGAATAATGGAAGTGTATGTTCCATTTAAAATGCATAAAAATACGCATTGACTATTTTGTTAATATTTTCACATAAGTGTGACTAACACAGCAAGTAAAAGTGAGTAACACTGAAATCTTTCTTAGTCACTCATTGATGTGTACAGTACAGAACAATAGATGATCCAGTTCATGCTATCAACTACACATTATTACTCATATCTTTTCCAGAACTTGTAATCATTTTTTGTGTACAAGTTTAGTATGCACCAATATATACTGTATTTGGTAAGAGGGTTATTGAGGGCATCGAAAAGCAAAATGGGTTACAGGTGAATATTTATGGGTGTCTGTCATTGAAGTAAAATGTTTTGCGCTATTTTATTAATCAACAAGAAGCTAAATATACAATAATGATAGCTATTATGTCAGTTATAATAGTTATGACGATGGCATGCACATCATGGCAGCTCATCTGATATGATGGCAGACGGGGGCACAGTGTAGCGTGCGCAGTCACAAAGAGTCTGAAGCTATAACTTTGTATTGACCTGAACACATCAACAGCAGTGTAATTCCACCATATATATATCTCCAACTCACAAACACGCCTCTAGTCACTAGATGACCGTGAGGTGGACACACCAAACATCACAACGTCTTTATCATGCGTGTATGTGTGGTCTAAATAAACAGAAAGACAAATAAAAACAATGAGTGCATATTCTTATCATTCAATAACGTAACTCTTATTGCTCAAGTATAATTTACTTATAATTAATAAACTCCTAACTTGTAATTCTGGGCTGATCCCTTAGAACGTCCTGATCCCATGAGACGAGATCTTGCATGGAGCTCCAGAGTGAGGGCGATTGATGTTTATCTTGTATTTTTTCCATGGTAAAATTATGGAGCCAACAGTGGTCTCTTTACCACCAAGCTTCTGGCTGGAGGGACAAGACTCATTTGTGAGCTTCATGGGCATCTAGAGTAGTCAAAACACTCCCTAGTGGCAAAGCTCTGGGGGTGGACGAGTTTTTCCCCTAGTTTTGGTTCTGGATGTTCTGGATGTCTAGATGTCTTGGCTGACACATCTCTTCGACATTGCATGGAAGTCGGGAACAGGACCTCTGGATTGGCAGACCGAGGTGGTGATCCCCCTTTTTAAGAAGAGTGACTAGAGGATCACACTCCTATACAGGGATCACACTCCTAAGCCTCCCTGGGAAAGTCTATTCCAGGGTGCTGGAGAAAAGGGTGCGAACCTCGGCTACAGGGTTCGAACCTCGGCTACATGAGGTGCAGTGTGGTTTTTGTTTCGGTTGCAGAACACTGGACCAGCTGTACACCTTTGCAAGGTGCTGGAGGGTACGTAGAAGTTTGGCCAACTGATCTACATGTGCTTTGTAGACTTGGAAAAGCATTCGACCATGTCCCTCGTGGTGTCCTGTGGGGGTGCTCCTGGAGTACGGGATTGGTGGCGGGCTACTACGTACAATTCGGTCCTTGTACAATCAGGAGCCTGGTTCGCATTGCCAGTAGTAGTCAAGCCTGTTAACGGTGAACGTTGGCCTTCGGCAAGGCTGCCCTTTGTCACTGATTTTGTTCATAATTTTCATGCACATTTTTTTTGTCCTGTCCAGCCATTAGGGAAGATAGTATTGTTTATCTAAATGCCCTTAGGTGCTCAACAGATTTGCTCTGCCAGGGAAAAGTGTGAGATACTCTTCCCTCATTGCAAAAACTAAATTTCAAGAAAGTAAAAAAGTCCCATTTTAAGGAACCATTTCTTATTTTTTTTCTAAAAAGAAAAAAATATCTTGTCTAGCAATTTTCACTTGAGAAAAATAATCTTATTACTATATTAAGGGCGGGCCGCACGGTGGTCTAGTGGTTAGCACGTTGGCCAACACAGTAACAGCCTGGAGATCGGGAAGACCTGGGTTCGATTCTCCCTTGTGCATTTCTGTGTGGAGTTTGCATGTTCTCCCTGTGCGTGCGTGGGTTTTCTCCGGGTACTCTGGCTTCCTCCCACATTCCAAAAACATGCAGGTGAGGTTGATTGGTGACTCTAAATTGTCCATAGGTGTGAATGGTTGTTTGTCTGTATGTGCCTTGCGATTAGCTGGCGACCAGTCCAGGGTGTACCCCGCCAAGCTAATATCTTAATTTGGATTATTCTTCAGCAACAGATGAATATCTATATGCCTTAAATTAAGAGCAAAAACTGCTTACCTAACTTTCTAAATTTAAGAACGGACTCACACACAGAAAATATACCTAAAGATTTGCCGATTTCGGAACAACACTGCAATTTGTATTCTAGAAAAATAATCTTATATTAAGAAACTATAGCTAGCCAATTCTTAAGAAAATATTTTTTGCCAGAATTTTTTTTTCTAATAACAAGCTAAAAACCTTATGTTGATTAGTCTTCAACAACAGAGTAAGAATATTTCTCTTCAATTAAGAATAAAACTGGTTTCTAAACTTTATAAATTTAAGAATGGACGCACCCACAGAAAATAAATGTAAAGGTTTGCTGATTTCGGAGCAATGTGAAAGCTGCACAGTAAATTTCATAGAGCATACCAAGATTCATTAAATTAAATCTAGTCATAAAATCTGTGTAAATGTGTAAAATGATTAAACTTGATTCAAGAAAATATTGCTCTGTTTTTTTAATCTAGTTTATAAATGCAAAAATGTACCTGCAAATCATGCCAAAAAAGAATTCTGATTGTGTTTATGACAATAGGTTTTCCTAAATGAAGTGAATTTTAGATACAATCACACTTTTTTCTTTTTAAATAAAAAAATTCCATCCATATCTTCTGCTTCATGTGTGTTGAAAAGAAGTAACGACCATAACTAACATGTTGACAAGAGATGTTAGTTCCATGGTGGCCGAGTGGTTAGTATGTTAACCCCACAATCATGGGTTGAAATCCTTGTCGGAAAACATCTGTGCAGAACTAGCATGCCCCCACTAGCCTCATAAAAGCACATTTTATCTCAATTTAAGAAACTTCTGAGAACATTTGGTTTACTTCTTACCTTCTAATAAGAACATCTGACATAAATCTAGCTATGTGATTAAGAACAACTTGCTTATTTTAGGACTCATTATATTCTGAAAAGTCAAAAGAAAAATATTCTCGTTATAAGAATTCAAGCAGAGCAACTTTTGCTTACCCTCTTGGCAGAATGATTTGCATGAAATATGAAAAGTTGTCTCATTTTAATATAATTTGGGCTTTTTCAAGTATGGCTGTTTTTGCAGTGCTGTTATACAGAATTTATTTGACTTTATTTGATGTTTTGCAAATTTGGAGCGGCTGGACCGGAGCAAGAGGGGATAGAGAAGAAGACAAAAGAAAACAGAGGGTGGAGTGCAAGCACAAGAGGGGGACATTGCAGAGAGAGACAAGAACAACAGGAAATTACTAATGCTATTGTCACAGTTTGCTCTCTGTCCGTGCCCTCTGCATTTCCCTGCCTTCTCCTGGGTGTGTCCTTTGTTGCAGGAGCCCTTTCTCCGGCTGGAGGCAGGACTACTGGGCGCACCTGCCCCTGATGATTGCTGACCTCATTTAAGAGACGCTGGATTATTCTTGTGGAACTATTCCTTCCCTCCTGTGGACTAAACTATTCCCGGCGTCTCCCAGAGTGTGCGCCCAGTGCTCCTGGCTCTCCAGAAGGAAACCCCAGGCCTCCTCCAAGTCAGGTCTTCATGGTGCTTTTGTGTTCTGCCTTTTTCTCGTGCACCATCGCCTTTTGTTCCATTTAAAGACATTATTAAAAGACTTGCTTACCTGCACGCTTGCCTCCTGCCTCTGCATCTGGGGTCCAGCGCCTACCCACACCTAACAGCGATAAACCACAGAAATGTGCAGCTGCAGTATTCATGGATCTTACAAAAGTCTTCGATACAATTAATCACAATATTTTAACAGCAAAATTAGAAAGGTACAGAATCAGAGGATTAGTTTTGAATTGAGTTAAAAGCTACCTAGCAAACAGGGAGCCATTTGTAAAGCTTGGAGAATACACATCTGTTCAGTTCAAATATCACGTGTGGAGGTACCTCAGGGGTCCATATTGGGACCAAAACTGTTGAATTCGTATATATCAATGACATTTGTAAAGTGACAAAGGATTTAAAGTTGGTATTATTTGTGGATGATACCACTGCCTTTTGTTCTGGGGAAAGCACACAAGAACTCATTAAAAAGGTCAAGAATGAAATGGTCATATTAAAGTCATGTTTTGATAAAAACAGATTATCCTTGAACCCAAGTAAAACTAAAAATTTACTGATTTAGTACATTTTCAAAGTACTAAAATAATGCATAAAGTTAATAATAATTTGTTACCCAAAAATGTCATACAGTATTTCTCTATCAGAGAGGAGAAATATGATCTTAGAGGAAAATGAAACTTTAAAACATTTATATGCGACAACAACAAGGAACTCAAACAACTCAAACAAATTCAGAAAACAATACAAGCAGTTGATGTTTGCTAAATACAAGGCAGAAGAGTCTTGGTCATTACACTGATTGTTCTGTCATGCTTGTTTTTTGTTTGTGCATCCATCCATTTTCTATGCCGCTTCTCCTGTTTAGGGTCGCAGAGGTATCTAGCCTATCTCAGCTGACTTTGGGCGAGAGGCGGGGTACACCCTGGACTGGTCGCCAGCCAATCGCAGGGCACATATAGACAAACAACCATTCACACTCACATTCATACCTATGGACAATTTAGAGTCACCAATTCCGTCCGTCAGAGTCGCCTACACCTGCTGAGGAGACTGAGGTCCTTTGGTGTGTGCAGGACTCTTTTACGGACATTTTATGACTCTGTGGTGGCCTCAGCCATCTTCTATGCTGTGGGCTGCTGGAGAGGGGGCAGCACGGAAAGGGACAGGAGCAGGATCAATAGGCTGATCAGGAGAGCGAGCTCTGTCCTGGATGGTCCTCTGGACTCCGTGGAGGAAGTGGGGGAGAGAAGGATGTTGGCTAAGCTGACATCCATCATGGACAACACCTCTCACCCGCTATATGACACTGTTGTTTCCCTGGGCAGCTCCTGTTACACCCACGGTGTAAGAAGGAGAGATTCCACAGGTCCTTCATACCGACCTCTGTCAGGCTCTACAACACCTGCACCACCTGAACCATGTTGTAGTCACTATGCATTCCATCCATCCATCCATTTTCTATACCGCTTCTTCCTCATTAGGGTCGCAGGGGCATGCTGGAGCCTATCCCAGCTGACTTTGGGCGACAGGCGGGGTACACCCTGGACTGGTCGCCAGCCAATCGCAGGGCACATATAGACAAACAACCATTCACACTCACATTCATACCTATGGACAATTTAGAGTCACCAATTAACCTCACCTGACAATTTAGAGTCACCAATTAACCTCACCTGCATGTTTTTGGAATGTGGGAGGAAGCCGGAGTACCCGGAGAAAACCCACGCACACGTAGGGAGAACATGCAAACTCCACACAGAAATCGAACCCAGGTCTTCCCGATCTCCAAGCTGTTACTGTGTTGGCCAACGTGCTAACCACTAGACCACCGTGCGGCTACTATGCATTCTTTACACAGTATTCTTTACTTGCGTATCTTGCTTGCTTGCTGCTGAAACAAGTAAATTTCCCAGCTGTGGGATAAATAAAGTACATACATACATACAATTAACCTAACATGCATGTTATTGGAATGTGAGAGGAAACCGGAGTACCCAGAGAAAGTCCACGCACGGGGAAAACATGCAAATTCCACACATAAATGCTCCAGGGGCGAATCGAACCCAGGTCTTCCCGATCTCCAGACTACGTGTGGCCAACGTAATAACCACTAGACCACCGTGCGGCCCTGTTTATTGTTTGTATTATTTATTATTTATTATTACACTGAGTATTATATCAAAATATTACATGGAATGCAGGAAGTTAATAATATGTACTTTACAAGATGTGGAATGGATTGAGGGGTAGGATTAAATCAGCTTTGCTTCTTCCTACTCCTTTTGGATATGTGAAACTGTGAAATAATTCATGAGATGTATTCCATTGTAACCTGTATACATGTTCAAATAAAATTAAACCAAACCAAACCAAACAATTGCGACAACAATAACAAAACAATAGAAACAGGACTTCATCAGCAAGTGTCTGCGACAGCCATAAAGACCATGATGGAAAAAACAAAATAATATCAGCAACCACAATGATAATACTGCATTGAAACAGTCATACATATTAGTAGTAATAGTAGTAATTAAATTATTAATCATGATAGTGAACAGAATGACAATAATGCATACAATTGTAATAACTATAATCATACTGCCTCCTACCACCCAGCAAGCCTTGCCCCACACAGCCAGGCCAAACCCCCACCACCAGAGACACACCGCCCCCACAGGGGCGAGCAGAACCAAGACCGGTCTCCCAAGAGCCAGCCCGCAAAGCCCCCATCCCAGGAAGACCTGTCAACTGCCCCTACGGACACCACCAGCCACCGGAAGCCAGACCACCTCCCCGTCCCCAGAACCAACGGCGTACCACCCACGCATTGAAACAACACCCCCGACAAGCCCACAGACAGACCCGGGTGAGGCGAAGATGCGGACAACACCCCAGCAAAGTACAAAGACTGGCGGCGACAAACAACCAAGCCCCCTGGAAGAGCACTACATCCCCCCACCCCCACACCACCACCACCACCACCACCACCCAGGCCCCCACGAGCAAGACCAAGCCGCACCCCATCAGACAGCCCAGCCTCCCCAGCAGCCATCACGGCGCAGCAAACCCAAGCCACCACGGCGGCATTACGCCGAAGACTGCCGGATCCCCTCAAGCACGCAGAAGTGCTTGAGGGGATCCGGCAGTCTTGGAAATATTCCAAATATAGGGAGCTTTATTATACAAAGCAGAAGTTATAATTTGACTTTCGAGACGAAGGGTGTCTTAAGTGCAGCCTGGGGGCCATTTGCGACACACAGCTCGGTTTTTATTGACCCGTAACGAATTCTAGAAATAAAATTAAACCAAAAAACGTACAAAATTTGAAAAATACAGCAAAAAAGCAAAATGTAAAGAGAAGAAGTTGAAATGGTGATACTAACAATAACACAAAGCTTTGTCTTGTCTTTGTCTATACATTTTGTTTAGCCTCACAAAATTTAAAAGTACATCAATCTACCTAAGTGAACTCAAGTGATCTTTTGATTTTCAGGATGTGGCCTTCAGATGAAGAAGTTTGCAGACCCCTGTTGTAGACTTTCTGTGGTGCCTCAATATTTCATTATTTTTTCCTTGTGTTTTTGTGTTTTTGCATACAAATATAAGAGCAAACTCAAACAATCCCCATGTTGGATAGCTATTACATCCATCAATGCAAATTTGAGTGAATGCAAAAGCCGAAGCAGAAAGTCGGCCTTGGAACATATCACACGGCGCTGATTCACTGTGTGACCAAACACTGAGCCCAAGTTGAGACTAATGAAGTCTTTAATTTGGTTATAGTTTATTAATGTCAGAGACACTCCGCCATTAATCATGTTAAAATACCCCTGAGTGCGTGTTCCCGCATAAACGTAGTGTAGTCTGTGTGTGTTGTGTGTCTGCGTGTGTGTTAGTTCTGGATTTGCGCATGTGTTTATGCTTTTAGTGCAATCGTAGGCTTAGAGGGCTGTTAAAAATGCCAAGGGGCAAATATCTATCTGTGTAAGCTTCTTTTTACAGCCATAAAATGTAAAAAACAATCCTCTTGCCACCTTTGTGTCACCGACTGTGTTGTGTGTGTGTGTGTGTGTGTGAGAATACAGTATGAGTTTACAGTTAGTGTACAACTCACCACCAGCACTAATTTTGCATACATTTTGCATACAAGGATGGTCATTATCGCCATGGGTTACCCCTCAGCCCTCCACCACAAACCCCGCAAACCATTTTCATTCCAGATTCATTAATATGCAAACTTATTCAAATGAGATTGTAATTAAGCATCTACTGAGTGGGAACCCTTTTCATGATAATTTATGATAAACTCCTCGCCACCTTTGATTGAGATTGATTTTTGGCGCAGGCAAGTCGACCTGAATACAAAGCTACACCTGAGAGACCTGGAGGGAGAATAACACTTTTAAAAGAGCAAACTTATTTCATGGCTGATTGTGCCACAATCATCTTGGAGAAGTAACAAAGATCTATTTGAATAATGCATTCCCACCGTGCTTGCGATGAGCTGAAAAAAATGGGGGAAAAACACGGGCATATCTGTTGTTGGCATCAGAGTGACAAAGTGATGCATGTGTGTGTGTTTGTGATGGAAGTGAAACCAAGCAGAACTCACTTACCCTGCAGTTTATTGGAATCATTACAACCTTTACAAAAAATGTACTGTCAGTTTTACATTTATGTTGCCGCTCTTAACAGCAAGCATCTGGGGCTCTTATTTGTTTACCAACATTAATATGTATGCACTCTTTCTTGGTGTTTTTATATGGAAAGAAGTGGTGGGGCAGCAACCTCATAGGTATAATAGCTAAATGCCTGCAAAAAATACAGTACAGTGAAATCTCTAAAGCCAAGTGTCCTGGAGGTTGAAGATTTTGGTTCAAGATGATGTGATGCTCAAGGCCTCAGCAAACCTCACAGTACCTCAGTTCAGCAAGCCTCAAAGGATTTACACTACACTCATGTGACCATTTGTGTCACTTGGACCAGGAAACTGATGTCTTTATTTCCAAGCTCTTCAGGACAGCAAAATCCAAAACCACAAAAAAGAAAACAAGGGAGAAGGTTGAGCCTTCTCACCTTGGGGGTGTCGTACAGTACATTATAGCGATATAATTTATCTTATTTATCATGTATTGTGTAAAACTAAGACATGAATAACATCAAACTAAAAGCACAACATGAATGCCGACCCACCATCCACCAGTTCAAGTTCCAGTCAAGTTTTTCCAGAGAGATGATTACATCGCTGTTTGACATGTGTGGTAAGAGGCAGTGCGCTAGCATGAATTAACTTGAGACAAATGTGCACATTAGCGCTCAATAAGTCATCAAAACGTACCTTTATGCATTCCCACATAGTATCAGCATTTGAGACCAAATATGAAGTAAAAGAAAAATGGTAAAAATACAGTAGTAGTCTATCTGTGCAGCGAGAGAAAGTTAGCACACACGCAATGGACATGCATCAAGTGAGACGGATGTAACAGAGAGAATCCGGCCACTTTTCAAAATAAAACAAAAAAAAAATGAAATAATGGAAATTATTTTTTCTTTCTGTGCGGCCCGGTACCAGGCTGCGCCCGGGGATTGGGGACCACTGGCCTAAGGCATTGTGCCCACGGCGCTGACAAGCTGCTGTTTTTTTCACATTATGAAAATGGACCATTGTTGGCTGTTTTTGGAGTTTTTTTCAAAAGGCTTTATAGGCAGAATGGATGCATCCCATTAAGTGCATTATTAGCTGCCTCTTTTTATTTGCTTTTATATCTTTAGAACACACAGAAAAGAGAAAGACGTGTGTTCTTGACTCACATACTATTTGCAGTATGCCATGGTCATGATTTGCAGTGATTGATGCCTAGTTTTTGCCTCAAACCGTCATGACTAGAGATAGATATACCAATACAATGAACATGAAAATATACCCACCTGGAAATGTAACCACCTGGCACTCTGTGGGCATTCCCGGATTCAAGTAAGCAGCCGATGCCAACACTGGCGACCTTGCATACCAAAGTTGAGACACAGAATTTGACAACTCCATCCTGCATACTGAGGACATCTTGATCTTGCAGATGTATCAGGCGGGCCTTTATTTTGTAGTTAACGCTGTTATTTACCTACAAAGTCATGCATGCATGAAAATTAAATTTTGTTGAAAATCCAATTTCAGTTCACCAAACTCAATAGGTCACAGTAAGGAAAAAATGCATTCAGGCTGTTATCAACATACAGTATACACCTCTACCCAAATCCTCTCGATGCAATAGTTCTGAAAATAAAAAAAGACAGAAGAGTGCATATAAAAAAAAATTATAATTCAAATGGCTGATAAAGTAAAACATAATTTTTAACAATATCATGCCTCTTGAGCATTACTGAGGTTGAAGTAAAGTGTTAGGCAATGTGTAATAAGCAGTGAAGAGCCTCACAGAGAGCGCGCCCGTGTAACCTATGTTAGCTAACGTTCATGTTAGCTAAAGTTCATTCAGCCCCACAAAGATAAGACTTTGAACTTTTAATTTGATGTTATGGCATGTTTACTCACCTGAAAAATTCTGCGGACCTTCTCCACAGTCAGTCACAGTCTTCTTCCCGTAGACTTACTCGTCTCCCACCACAAAACAAAACAAAACACTGCATCATGGATAAAACTCTCAGACAGTCTGAGGGGGACAGCAATGCGCCATTTTCTAGCCATTTCAAACAACAAAGAAGAAGAAGGTTTTCCGGGTAAAGGCAGGGCAAGCTTGATTAAAGGAATTATGGTTGTATTTCCCGACATCGGTTTAAAAAATACACAATAGAAAATCAAATAAATGTTTGTTTTCTGTTTTTCGATTTCCAATTTACAAACGAGAGACGGGAGACGACTAATTTCCCGTTTTTTGTTTGCCAGTATCAAAATAAAAAAGAGAAACGACTTGGTTCCCGTTTTTTGTTTACCTACATCATAACAAAAACCTAATGGCGGCAAAGTACATGGACCGCAGTAGTAACACGGGCAGCGCACAACACTGACAAGTTGCATGCTTTGAGGAACAAAAGCAATACACGTCCAATACACTTTCTTATGTAAAATGCAAATCATTCAATAATTCATACATTAAGCAGTCAATGCACGGATGCTTAACAGTTACAAGCCAATGTATTAACAGTTATTTTGTAGAACACGTTTCTTTGTTCTTCAATTACACCAAGGGTGTCCAAAGTGCAATCTTAGGGCCATTGAAGACCTGCGGCTTGTGGTAGAGCACATGGTAGAAATAAAATATATACTATGTATAGAGAAAATGCTTGAATGTTGACAAATAATAACAAATAATAACACGTAAAGTCTTTGTCTGTAATACTTTACGTGTTGTTTAACCTTTTTACAAAATAGCTAAACAAAAATATATCCAAATATCAAATGTCAAAGCAGTGTGGGCTTATTAATAGCCCCCCGGCTCGGTTCCTCCATGTTGGAGTCATCCCCAGTGAATGAGAGGTTCATTTCCCTATGTCTTCGGGTTGGGGAAAGGGTCCTGACTGTCGCTTGTGCGTACGCCAAACAGCAATTCAGAGTGCCCAGCCTTCTTGGAGTCCATCAGAGGGGTGCTGGAGAGCTCCCCAACCGATGACTCCATAGTTCTACTCTGTGGTCCGACGAGACAAAAGTAGAATTTTTTGGAAGGTGTGTGTCCCATTACATTTGGTGTGAAAAGAAAAAGAATATCATACCAACAGTAAAATATGGTGGTCGCAGTGTGATGTTTTGCTCTTTTGCTGCTTCAGGACCTGGAAGGCTTGTTGTGATACGTGGAACCATGAATTCTGCTGTTTACCAAAAAAAACCTGAAGGAGAATGTTCGGCCATCTGTTCGTGACCTGAAGCTGAAATAAACTTCTGCAGCAGGACAATGATCCAAAACACACCAGCAAGTCCACCTCTGAATGGCTGAAGAAAAACAAAATGAACAGTTTGGAGTCGACTAGTCAAAGTCCTGACCTGAATCGAACTGAGATGGATGGCGCTTCATGCCAGAAAACCCTCCAATGTGCCTCCAATTCTGCAAAGATAAGTTGGCCAAAATTCCTCCACAGCGCTGTGAGAGACTCATTGCAAGTTAACGCAAATGCTTGATTGCAGTTGTTGCTGCTAAGGGTGGCCCAACCATTTATTAAGTTTAAGGGGCAATCACTTTTTCACACAGGGCCATGTACAGTAGGTTTGGATTTTTTTCTCTTTTAATAATAAAAAGTTGCATTTTAATACTGCATTATGTGTTCAGTTGTGTTGTCACTGACTAATAGTTACATTTGTTTAATGATCTGAAACATTCAAACATGACAAACATTCAAAAAAAGAAATCAGGAAGAGTGCAAACACTTTTTCACACCGCTGTATAAGAAGCTGCTGACATAAGTTACACTTCACTTTCTGGAGTCATCTTTAACTTTTTCAGAATACTTTCACACTTTGGATGTTTTTTTAGTAGCCATTCTGAACCAATAAGTCTGTCTGTTGACAGACTTCCTAGCATTCAAAGCTAGCGTTCACCTCAGCTATGTACTGTAGCTGACTTCCGGTTCCGGTTGCCATTTTGTAACTTAGCAAACTAGGTTCTTTGTTGGAAGAACGTTAATTAATAAAAATACATGAACACAGTTGGACTCATGCTGTGCATTAATAACATGACAAGACTCACACCATATTGTACTCTAACCAGAAAATCTGCGTAAACCGCTGCAAACTTTGGCGTAAATTTTTTATGTTAACTGAAAAACATGATAATTGTGGCAGATGCTGACCAAGGTCGCACTGTATATTACTATGTGTCAGTAACGTTACATTGAAGTACGCTGTCAGTGCGAAAGTGTGAGTCTGTGTTATGTCTTATTTATCTTTAAAATACCAAATTTTCTATTATTACATCTACAGTACTATATTGGGTGATAGGAGTCTAAAGATGACTATAGGGGTGTTATTTCATGTCTAGAGGGCTCTAATAATGTTTGAATGCATATTTAGAAAGTCTATCTTGCTATGTTCTAACTATGAAAATATTCTATTTATAAAGAATGGATCCTACTTCATGGAAATTCACAGTCTGGAACCCATTAACTGCGATAAATGAGGCATTACTGTATATTATTTTATATATAATATTGTAGAGCATAGTTTCCCAAATTGTAATGGGGATACGTAAATAAAAATGAAAAACAATTATCACCTAACACACTCACAATTACGCTTTTTCATTTAATTTGGTATTCCCTTGCCCTTTCAATTTGGTATTAAATTAATATGCAGACTTACCATAGCCATCGTGATGGGACAAAAAAAGTGATGCTCAAATTCAACTCCTTCAAACAAAAGCATGCCAACATCAGACTGGACTAAAAGATGTGTAGAATGATTACTTATCTATTTATCAGTGCTCATGTGACACTTTATCAAAATGTGACCATGCAAAATACAAATTTTTGACCAGGAATTACTATAAAATTAATTAACCCACCAATTATGTTCAGTAACCCGCGACCCTAGTGAGGATAAGCGGCGTCGAAGATGGGTGGAATTATCTTCAGTATTTCAAGTTAATTAAGATAAAAAGGTGTATGTTTTTTAAGTGTTGCAGGAGTAGGGGGTACATAGCTTCAGGTCAAATGTCTGACGGGATATGCGACTGTAAAAAGTTTGGGAACCACTGTTGTAGAGGCAATACAGGAAGTCGGCAAGCAATGCACATTCTGTTTTTTTATAACTGATTGCAAAATTGTACTGAGATCAGGTAGCTCCCACTAAATTGTTGACATTTATGACACTTGGAGACCCGTCTAAATACATTCGGTGTCAGGATGCTGGTCAACCGCTGGTCAACCGTCGTACATATTTGAAATAAAAATTCCTATTGGAAAAATGTTCATATTAGAGTGTTGCAGTAAATTGTCAGAACCATAAAACCATCATTAACTGGTCAGGCAATTGTTGGCGTTCATGACTGATTTTATGAGACTTTGTGATTGAGTGCAGTTTTGGGCTGACAAACTATCACCAAGTCAAATTGTAAAGTGAGTGAAAAAAGGATGCAAAGAGAGTGAAATCTCCTCTTTATCCATCCACTTTGTGGTGGACACAACACCTTAACTGGCTGAGAGGATTGTCCCTTAGAGCACCCTGGTCTGTGGGTCTCCCAATTAGGCCAATTATACCTTCTACAACACAAGGGCCAGTTACGCAAAATGGTGTTACGCCCTCACTAAAATTGGTGTCACTGCGTCCACACACTGAGAGAAAACTGCAGCGTCAGTTAATGGGCGCCACATGCAAACTAATTACACTGGGTCATAGGTGGCCGAGGATGAGAGGGAGAGTGACAAGGGTCAAAACATGGCTGACAGCAGGCCATTACAGTGGCAAAGAAGTTAACATGGAGGATTTTTGCATCAGGTGATCTTCATTCATTTAACCTTTTCTGCCTACAAATTTTAGAATCTTAGTTTGCATTGAGGTAAGATATTGTTTCACACAGCCACGTCCAAAGCCCTGGGGGCCATTTAAAAAAATACTGTATATAATTTAAAGAGAAAACTAAAAAGAAAAAATCAACAGGAAAACTGGAAAGAATAAACAAGTACAAGTTATTTATTTAAAGTCGTAATGTTATGAGAAACTAACATAGACAAAACAATGAATAGAGTTGTAATTTTTGCTAACTGTTATGTTACGAGAATAAAGTCAAAATATTATGGGAATAAAGTAGGGATGCTGCGATTGATCGGCCACCGCTCTATAATGGCTGATGTTCGTGGAAAAGCACGTGATTGGCATACGCCGATTATTGCCTTTCAACGCCAATCACAAAAGCCGATCACCTCTGGCTAGTACTATTACAGCCTTCAGCCTATCACGATCCCTATGTGCAGTGTAGTGTCTTCCTCTGACGTCTTGGAGAAGCGTCCCCCGCTCACTTTCCTTCACACTGGGCAGGCGTGCCAAAGCCAAAAAAAACATGTCTGCCATGTGGAAATTATCTGCCATTTGTGAAACTGATATAAAATGAAAAACACTGAAATATCTTGCAGGGGTAGTACGTTAATAAGCTGTAATTTAATACGGCATTTGAAGAACAAACACTTGACAGAGCATTGTGAGTTTTCGAGGCTCACAGTGCAGCATCAAACGGCAGCTAGCGCAGCCAATACTCGTCCGTATGTGCATGACAGTCAGAAGGCTAAGCAAATAACCTAAAAAATAACAGAATTAATAGGACTTGATGATCAAGATACAGAGTTCACCAACTGCTCTCTCACTTTCTGCCCACCTATGTGCTGCCTGGAAGTCCTGCTAGAGCTCCACTAGACAAAGTACTCTCACATAAAAGTCTCCTTAAAGACTAAAGCAGTCACAAGGTTGGTAGTGGTCGTGATTGTGTCTAATCTTTTCTGAATACTTCTTTAAGCTCATGGTACTAAGGAATAGATGACGTCTAACTCTTGAGATTTCTGGAGAACTGAAGAAGATGAGCAGCTAGTGGAACGCAAACAATGCCAGTGGCAACGCACACTCCAACTACGGATAGAGGAGTTGAAACCTTCAACCTTCAACATTCAGAGTTATAAGATCCATCCATCCATTTTCCATGCCGCTTATCCTCATTAGGGTCGCGGAAGTATGCTGGAGCCTGTCCCAGCTGACTTCGGGCGAGAGGCAGGGTACACCCTGGACTGGTGTACCCCGTCTTATCTTATCAGTTATAAGATAAATAACACAATAACTAAATAACTTCAAGTATCATTTGAATTTGAAGTATATCCTGGTTTTCGGTAATCCAAATATGGTCATCCTAAAACACACATCCTAATACTACACACATGCAAGAGAACCCATTTCTAATCGCATAATCTAGGTTTGTTAATCTGATCTTTAAAAACCTGTGGTGTGCTCAAAAGCTAGTTTGAAGACAATTCATACAATAATGTGTTTTTTCAATCATGGAAAATAGTATAGTATGGGATCTTAAATGCGTAACTTTTTTCCGGCTATTTTTGATATTTTTCTTTCTCAGTGACCATAAAAATGATGACCGGTTCATGACTTTATACCGTTAAACTTGCAAAATCTCCCACTGTATCTAGCATTTAATATGGAATTTTGAAACTTTAGACACTAAGGTGTCTTTGTAAAACGTCATCAGATTTGTCATGGTAATACAGTTTATTGAATATCAATTAGTTCTTTTGGAATGCAGAGACACGAGAACCAGCGAAATATCAGTCAGTTGCTTTAGCATTGTTACAATAAATGTATGGAAGTTTCTAAAAAAAAAAAGGTTTTCCATTTAACGTTTAAAATGTATTAACTGTACGTAAATTCTGACGTCTTTGAACATCAACTTCTAACGCTCATTCAGGAGATCTTGCGTGTCCTCTTTAAGTGGGCGGTACGCTACATTTCTATTGGCTCTGGGTTGAACTTTTGTCATCTTTGTGATTGGCTGGATACTGCAGTGAAAGAGAAAAACTTCAGGAAGTAATTTTTATTTCGTTGTTACTTATTTTGTAAACCCGCCAGTGTAAAGGTTTTGTAAACTGAAATTATTTTTCCCTTTGGGAGTTGCGCACGTCAGCTCTATTATAACCTTCTTACACAGACACTGACGAAACTCGCTGCGAATTCTCTCAGCAGGTTTGTACATGATGTTTTTAGCGTCGATGCTACTTGCATGGCTAACATAGCGGCTACTCGAAGATGATATTAAACCACAACATGTTACTACTGAGAGAAGTACTGCAGAGACTGTTGCTCTCTTCGTGGTGATATTATAAGGTTTGTTGTGTCCATCATGACAGAATTTACAGAAATGCAACGAAACTGCTGAACGTTTTTTCAGCGTTTTAGCATGGCCATATTTCAGTGAATTTGAACTCAAATTAAAGTCATGGTTCGTTCCGATAGGATGAAGTTCTAAATATATTTTTTCTTAGTCCAAACACGTCGCTTTCCCCACAAATCAAAGGCGAAATTTCTGACAGAAAAACAGTGATGTTAATAGGGGCTTTAACACACCAAATCACCAATGATGTCATCCTTTAACCTGATATATATATGTATGTATGTATGTATGTATGTATGTGTGTATGAGAAAGCTACGTTTTGACACATGATGTTTGTAATATGTTAAGGTTCAATGGCACCGCCTAAAAAGAAGGGATTACCAAAACCGCTGCCGGATGGCTTCATACTGACAGACCTGGAGAAGAAGAAATGGAGGCTGGGAAAAATAATTGGTCAAGGTGGCTTTGGACTGATCTACCTTGGTAATCAACACACATGTCTGACAACTTGACACACACACACAGGGCTCCAGATGATCTTTTTTTTACGCGGAGCACAGTGGCCCCTAACTTAAAATTTTATGAGCGCAAATAGAAAATTTAGGGGCGCACACCAAAATTGACTTGCAAAGTAAATATTTACATTTCTTCTTACTGTAATACTGGTAAACACATGAAAAATAAATGGCAACTGTTTTCCTTAACCACCCTGTTTTTGTTCCTAACATTCTGGAAGGCCTCTTTGGTGCCATCATATACACCTTAAAATGAAATCACATGTGATTTCTACAAGGAATGCGATCGATCGGCCACCGATCAGTATCGGACGATTTCAGTAAACACATGATTGGCATATGCCGATAAATGCCTTTCAAAGCCGATACAAAGAAATCATTGCCGTACAGCAGTAAACCCTACATGTCTGCTGTGTCACGTAGTGTTGCAAACACCCGTATTGAGCCAACACGGGACGCACTTTGTCCCTTATTGCCGCGAGAATCAAAACCACTCTGTAAAACCGTCAATGGCTTCAGATTGACACAGGCTACATGTGCGGGAAGATGAAAAATATACTCCCATTGTCTCAAATTTTTAGTTGCAGTCTGGAGCCCTGACAGTGACATGCAGTAAGGTTCATGGCTGGTGAGGAACTCACTGCTTTTGGATTTTTTTTTGTTAATACATGTTGCTCATTAAAATAACCAAGAGCAGAATAATTCACTTTGGTTAAAAAAAAAAAAGGTTTTCAAAATGATTTAGACACTGTACACAGTGCACAGTGATACGAAGAGAAAATGACGCACAGTGATTGAGAGGTCTGACTTTTTTGTGGGCAATGGTTTTGTGATGCAAATGTGTTACACTTTTGAGTGCATATTATTTTGAGAAGGAAAATGCTTACCTAAAGAGACTCCAGCAACTAGCCAGAGTTAATTTTCTCCACAACAAAAAACGACCAGAACTCAGCTCACATAACGAAGTGGGAAACAGTCACTGTTGATACACTACACTGCTGATGGGGATGTCGTACAACTTCATGTCAAAAAAATCCCAACTATCCCTTTAAAGCAGTAAACGATGTTAAATGTTGCTTAGTGTTCTTATCAATTACAGTAAAAGCACTGAGATGATTCACTTGTTAGGTAATAATAATCCCCCAGGAAAATTTTCACGACATTATCTAGTTCAGGAAATTTGAGAATTTTCTCATATTCACACTTTTTTTTTGGCTGGGGGGTATATAAACATGGCTATGTAACTAGCAACTTAAGATGACAGATAACTAACAGATTTCAAAAGCAGGAAAAAAGTGGCCTATATTACATACTAACATTTTGTAAAAATGGAAAAAGAAAAATAAAAGGATGTGGAGGGCCCCTATGACTAGGTTTGTCTTGGGCCCACAAATGATTAATACGCCCCTGGTCACATTGGTACAGACGTTATTTGTTGTTTGACGTTCCTGATTCTGATCGCTTAGAGGATGTCTGATGTAGCACATCAAAGACGTGTGAACATGACATTACATACAACATCATGTTGATCGTGCACCCTCCTTTACATGATCTCATTGTGTTGCAAATGTTGCACTGAGCCGACTGCTCTTTTTTATGTAGTTAAGCCAAACTTTTTAGCTGCTTCTCCTTCGATGGTGCTCGACGGCTTCTTGTTGGGTGTTTCAGGCTATTTCTTCCAGTTGGCGAAGTGGGCATCCAAACTAGGAATCAAAATAAAAACATTCCAACAATCCCAGGAGAATGGTAATGTTAGTCCCGGTTCCCATCGATGCTCGAGACTTGATGCCCAGCCCTAGCCATTAGCCAACTCCATGCGCACTCAGACGGTAGGCGGGGTTTGCACACTAAGCTGAGAAGCCATGCTCATGGTGGTCTCACATTAGGTTTCTTCCCTTTATTTGATCAAGAACTCTGGAAAGAAAATGGTAAAAACAATCGGAATCATACAGAAAATACATTTATGATACAGTTCAATGGACAAATATTAATATTTATTTTTGTATTTTTATTTTCATCAAGCTTCCCCCTGCCTACCGCACGTCACTTGCATGTCGACTTAAGAGGTGTAGGTATGGTAAATTGGAGCATTTCCAAATTTGTTTACAATCCATGTACTGTACATGTTGTACATTTCTTGACTGGGTTCAAGGGTTGTTATGCAGTATTATGTATGACATCATAACATGCCTGCGTGTCATGTTCTCGTTCTTGTCTGTTTCATGTCAACTTTAAGCATCCAACATCGTAGGTGGCCCTGTTTCAGCGGACACTGATTTTGTGATTAAAGTGGTGAGTGTAATTGAAAACTTTTCTATACATCATAGCTATGTCATAGCCTATGTTTCCACTAGGTTTACATATTTGGGGTGGATCCGGGAAATTATTTCTGTTCTGGTCTGATGCTATATATAAAATAAAATTAAATGAACTAATATAATGGTAGGGGGAAACATCTATATGTAATAGCTTCATGGATACTGTCTTTATTACTATTACTGCCGATATGCTGTAGACATTAGTCATTTTTATTTGATGAATTGAGCTTTCATGGATTTGTTTGCTGGGTTGTTTTTTGCAGGAGTACCAAGATAATGGGCCCCTGTTCTCTGAGCTCAAATTCTACCAAAGGGCAGCCAAACCAGAGAGCAGTGAGTACTAGCACATGTTCAGGCAGCAGCTTGGTGATGTACAAGTGTGCTTTGATGAAGATGTCTACTGACACAGAAGCTCTTCTACCTGAGTCACAGTATATATAATAAATGCGCAGCTAAGTGACAGCTAGCCCCCTGTTTTGTTCGAGTTTACCATCACCTTATTCTGGAGGAGAATCAGAGTAACCTCTCACACGCCTGAAATAAAACTAAATTAAACTTTTTATTAAGGGAGAAAAAAACAAACCCACATGCCCTGTGTGGAAAAAGTAATTGCCCCCTCTCGTTAAAACATAACTGTGGTTTATCACACCTTAAATTTTAATTTAATATCTTAAATTTACTTAATTTATCTAGCCACACCCAGGCCTACAATATTCTACATTGACCACTAGGTGTTAGTAATGTTACTGTGCGACACACAAGCACTAGACTTGACGGCCGGAACAACAGGCTTTTATTGTAGCTTTCAATGATCTCACAACAGGCACAATAATCGCTAACACGGGCTACTGTTGCGACCGTAACCCAAGCCAGGCTAAAACGCAACTCTGAACCCCTGACATCACTTCTTGTCCTGTAGCACCGAACACACAAAAGTATAAATCTTATTTATGTCATAAAATGGCTTATTTTCTGTTATGTCTACTATTGGGTTATAGGTAGGAATGTAAGTCTTTTTGTGATAAACGATTCGATTTTAATCTTCATACACACGTAACGATACGATTCAAAAACGATATTTTTTAAAAACAGAACGATCGATACGATTTGATACAGTGTACAAATGATACGATTTGATTCGATTCAATTCTACGGTTAATGTTTGTTAATGTAGACATTAATCTTACATTATAAAATAAAGATAGCAATTATATGAAAGTACAGTATTTTCTAATGTGTAAAAGAGCACATATTCCCAAGCATGCTGTAAGGCACTGGCAAAAATAAAGTCAACACAATAACAATGTATGTATTGTTTACACACACACACCAAAAAAAAAAAGACTTGCTTTTTCTTTGATGGGATCAATATTTTACATTCTATATTTTCATATCTATATTTTTATACCTGTTAAATTTGGATTTGGAACATTTAAGTTTTCCATCCATCCATCCATTTTCTATACCGCTTCTCCTCATTAGGGTCGCGGGGGTATGCTGGAGCCTATCTCAGCTAACTTTGGGTGAGAGGCGGGGTACACCCTGGACTGCCAGCCAATGGCAGGGCACATATAGACAAACAACCATTCACACTGACATTCATACCTATGGACAATTTAGAGTCACCAATTAACCTAACATGCATGTTTTTGGAATGTGGGAGGAAACCGGAGTACCCGGAGAAAACCCCCACACACACGGGGAGAACATGCAAACTCAGAGATGCCCCAAGGGAGAATCGAACCCAGGTCTTCCCGATCTCCAGACTGTGACTGTGTAGACTGAGTGGCTAACGTGCTAACCACTAGACCACCGTGCGGCCCCATTTAAGTTTTAACATGTCTTAATGTTGCTTAGGTTGCGTATACTGTGTGCAATGACAATAAGCTTGCATCCATCCATCCATCCATTTAATAAAATATAACAATGAAAAAATACAAGTTTTAATCTCTTGTCCAATTAATAATACAAAATAAATAGTGCAAAGCCCCTTAAGTAATGACACATCTCTTCCAAGCACCGATTAGTAAAATCAGTAAGTACTTGCCACATGAGTGTGACAAAAATGCTGTTTTATCTTGGAAAGTAAACAATCCCATACTCAAAATATCATAATAATGGTAATCATACAATATTTCAGACTGAGCATAGTGTTTTCAACAATCCAAGCGCAACATTTCAAAGTAATCAAGTTACAAAGCATAAAAGTTACCATACTCGCCTTTGTTGGTCTGGCTGCTCAAGCAACGATTACTATTGCAACAACAGATCATCAATAGGGTAAAACTAACCTGTTTCACGCTGGACGGTCTCAACCCAGATCAGGTTTTTTATTAGTGGGTGAACAATCAAACACTTGGTGAATTCTGTTTGGACCCTTCTTGAAATGAATCCGTAGACGTTCGGTGTTCTAGCTCGCCGGCTGACTGGCCAGCGCTAGCTAGATTGCTAGTAATTAGCGGCCGGCGCTAGCTAGCTAGCTAGCAGCCAGTGCGTATTGACGGCAGCCTAAGCCCCAGCATAGTTTATAAGACACTGTCAAGCGATTGCTTCTCTCGCGTTACCCAGTACATGTCTCCACAATCGATTAATCAAAAATTCATGGCTGATTATTATTCATATAGCATTCTTTTATTGGCTAATTGGAATTGTTAGTTAGCTCTGACATAATGCCTATTTTTCAATAAAGAAATGACAACAAAATAGCACAACATGACGGCACATGCTTTAAGAGGGGAGCTGCTTTGTAGATGAAGTGCAATTAAATGTAGTCAGTCATAGAAATAAAACCGAAATACATCACCGCTCTTTTTGTTTACTCAAAGTAGCAGTAATACGATGACTGTGGGACACCGATGCACTATGGTAACAACTTGGCCAACAACATCCTAATCACTTGTCTGACTTTGTTTTAGTTGAAAAATGGATGGGAAGTGGAAGACCTGAACACCTTGGCATACCATCATACTGGGGAACAGGATTGGCTGAGCATAATGACCTCAGGTATTGATGTATTCTGGTATTAATGTGAGCCTGAATGCTTTGATGTGTGTGAGGCTTCAGATCCAGATATGCAAAAGATATGCACATTTTATGTATTCTTAGCCTAAATTAGTCATTTTCAAGCATAAAATGACAATCACTGAAAATACAAATACTGTATAAGGAATTCAGAAGACTCATTCAAAAATGTGATATGTAGAGTCATGGTCAAACGTTTTGAGAATGACACATATTCATTTTCACAAAGTATGCTGCCTCAGTTTTTAAATGGCAATTTGCATATACTCCAGAATGTTACAAAGCGTGGTAAGATGAATGGCAATGAATTGCAAAGTCCCTCGTAGTCATGAAAATGAACTGTATCCCAAAAAAACACTTCCACTGCAAACGAAAAGGTTGTTTTGTGTTTGCGTTTGTCATGTTAGTGATTCTCCGGTTAACATAGGTGATAGTGTTGGATGAAGATGACTCTGTCATGCTGATTGAGTTAGAATAACAGACTCGAAGCTCTAAAAGGGTTGTCCTTGAAATTGTTGTTTTTCTTCTGCTTACCATGGTTACCTGCAAGGAAACACATACAGTCATCATTGATTATCAGAAAGACTTCACATGCAAGGATATTGCTGCCAGTATCATTGCACCTAAACCACCCATTCATGAGATCATTAACGACTTGCAGGAGAGAGGTTGTGAAGAAGGCTTCAGGGTGCCCAAGAAAGTCGAGCAAGCATCGGGACAGTCTCTGAAAGTTGATTTAGTTGATCAATTTTGCACAGCCAGGAATAAATAATGGCCCCGCAACATACTAGGAGAGCAACTTCTCCCAACCATCCAAGAACAGTTGGGTCACTTTTTCCAGCATGATGGAGAACCTTGCCATAAGGCAAAAGTGGGGAACAAAATCATCAACATTTTGGGTCCATGGTCAGGCAACTCCTCAGACCTTAATCCCTTTGAGGACTTGTGGACTGTCCCCAAGAAGCAGGTGGACAAACAAAAACCTGTGAATTTTGACAAACTTCAAGCATTGAGGATGTAAGAATGGGCTGCCATCAGTCAGGATGTGGCCCAGAAGTGCATTGACAGCATGCCATGGTTAAAAAAAAGATGACAATATATTGCAATCTACTAAGCTAATTTTTACTGCGTGACACACTTCTGCAATCTTCTGTGTTTGCTCGTCGCCCCGCCTCCACCTACCAAGACAAAAGCCTGTATGAAAAAGTGTGTGAATCCTCTTCTGTTTGGAGGCGAGAGACAAGGAAACATGCACTTGGAAATGTATTGAGGCCGGCAAAATTATCGAGTTCATTTTTATTATGTGATTTAATTTACAGTCAACAAAAACATGAATGCAACACTTTTGCTTTTGCTCCCATTTTTTAGATAAACTCAAAAATCTAAAACTTTTTCCACCATTTCTCTCAAATATCCTTCACAAATCTGTCTAAATCTGTGATAGTGAACACTTCTCCTTTGCTGAGATAATCCATTTGTGCCATATCAAGATGTGTATGACCACTATTTGCCTTATGTAGTGCAATACATCTCCTTCGCATAGAGTTGATCAGGTTGTCAATTGTGGCCTGTGGAATGTTGGTCCACTCCTCTTCAATGGCTGTGCGAAGTTGCTGGATATTGGCAGGAAATGGTACACGCTGTTGTATACGCCAATCCAGAGCATCCCAAACATGCTCAATGGGTGACATGCCCACTGAGTATGCTGGGCATGAAAGAACTGGGACGTTTTCAGCTTCCAAGAATTGTGTACAGATCCTTGCAACATGGGGCCGTGCATTGTCCTGCTGCAACATGAGGTGATGTTCTTGGATGTATGGCACAACAATGGGCCTCAGGATCTCATCACGGTATCTCTGTGCATTCAAAACGCCATCAATAAAATGCACCTGTGTTCTTCGTCCATAACAGACGCCTGCCCATACCATAACCCCACCGCCACCATGGGCCACTCGATCCACAACATCTGCCCTGAATAGTGTAAACCGGGATTCATTCGTGAAGAGAACACCTCTCCAACGTGCCAGACGCCATCGAATGTGAGCATTTGCCCATTCAAGTCGGTTACGACGACGAAGCGGAGTCAGGTCTAGACCCCGATGAGGACGACGAACATGCAGATGAGCTTCCCTGAGATGGTTTCTGACAGTTTGTGCAGAAATTCTTTGGTTATTCAAACCGATTGTTTCAGCAGCTGTCCGAGTGGCTGGTCTCAGATGATCTTGGAGGTGAACATGCTGGATGTGGAGGTCCTGGGCTGTTGTGGTTACACGTGGTCAGCTGTTGTGAGGCCGGTTGGATGTACTGCCAAATTCTCTGAAACGCCTTTGGAGACTGCTTATGGTAGAGAAATGAACATTCAATACACGAGCAACAGCTCTGGTTGACATTCCTGCTGTCAGCATGCCAATTGCACGCTCCCTCAAATCTTACGACATCTGTGGCATTGTGCTGTGTGATAAAACTGCACTTTTCAGAGTGGCTTTTTATTGTCGGCAGTCTAAGGCACACCTGTGCACTAATCATGTTGTCTAATCAGCATCTTAATATGGCACACCTGTGAGGTGGGATGGATTATCTCAGTAAAGGAGAAGTGCTCACTATCACAGATTTTGACAGATTTGTGAACAGTATTTGAGAGAAATGGTGATATCGTGTATGTGAAAAAAGTTTTATATCTTTGAGTTCATCATAAAAAAATGGGACCAAAAAAAAAGTGTTGCATTTATATTTTTGTTGAGTGTATTTTTTATCATCCCAGTCCTAGTGCCCACAAGACATTTTTTTTCCTGAACGAAAAGTCTTGCCACGTTTTAATCTTGCGAGATCTTGTGATGCAAGATCTTGTCATGCAAGATCTTGTCGAGGCCGTGCGACACTCCTACTGCACATTAAAAAAAAAACAAAACCTTTTTGTCTTAATTAACTTGAAATATTCAACATAATTAATTGGTTTATTAATTTTGTAGAAGTTCCATGTTAAAAATGTGCATTTTGAATGGTCACATTTTGATAAAGTTTCACATGAGCACTGATTAATAGGTAATCATTCTACATATCTTTTATTCCAGTCTGATGTTTGCATCCTTCTGTTTGAATGGGTTGAATTTGAGCTTTACTTTTTTCTTCACTCATGATGGCTATGGTTTAAGTCTGCATATTTAATACCAAATTAATACCTTCTTTGCTTCGGAGCTGAATAACACTGACAAGTTAACAGACTAGCGAACGGAAAAGAAGACGACTTTGTTTGTGTCGAATACAGAAGATGACGACTTTGATGGATTTGTGGATGAGGATTGATCAAAAATAACGTGAGTACATTCTAAAATCTAAGTACATTCTAAACTTAATAAGTACAACCGAACTCAGTTTTGCTCCTGCTGCCGCATGCATGCTAGCGTATTGTTTTTTTTTTTATTGTCGCGTCGCTGGAAGCACGTCCTGTTCCCAGCCTACTTTGCGGTAATGTTTTGGTGCAAATGCTCTCAAAGTTACATGTTTGACCAGGAAATAGCAAGTCCACAAAATCCGGCTTTTTTATGTGGAACAACTGACAGTTTGTGTGGATCTTGTGAATGATTGTGACTGAGCTAGGACTCAGTAATAAAGTGTACACACGACGGCTTCATTGATTGAAAAACGAAACTTTTTCGTGCATGAAGCTTCTACTTGAGTCAGTAATTTGGCCGCTATATACAGTCAGATATTAACCAAGACAGACAAAATGGGTGGCCGCTGGCCGTGTTGGACAAGTGACTGCTATACACAGAGTCTATAACATGTAAATTTGCTGCGGGGGATTTTTCAGTGGCTGCTATAGGCAGGTGGCCGTTCTATAAAGGTGGCCGCTAAGACAGGTTTGACTGTATATCATTTTATTCCTGTCATTCTTCTATTCATAAAAGATGTCAAAAATTAGCATATTTCTCATACCGTGGAAAATGGTGATTAATCATGATTAATTAATTTGAAAATTGAGTAATTTGATAAATAATGTTCATTTGACTGCCCTACTCTTTACATAAACTTAATGTAACTGTCAATAAAAGCCTTTGACACTTATGAAACGCTTGTAATTGTACTTCAGTATATCATAGTAACACCTGACAAAAATATTTCAAGAAGTAAACTTTGTGAAAATCAATACTTGTCATTCTCAAGGCTTCTGGCCTGACTGTAGTTATACACTGGTCACTAGGTGTCTGTAATTTTACATGGATGAAGCAATAACCACTGCAGGAAGGATAATGTCCAGGAAAAAAAAACTACAACTCTCGCAATGCTAACGTGTGAACCTTTGTTATGTCTTATTTATGTTTAATATGGATATTTTCTGTTATGTGGAAAGGTGACTACAGGGGTGTTATTTCATGTCTTGGTGGCTCTAATGTTGAGAAACATTAGAGCATAAAATGTTTTTTATGCTCCAACTTAAAAAATATTTCATTTACAAATAAGGAATCTTACTTCGCAGAAATGCACCACGGTCAGGTCTGGAACCAATTAACCACGCTAAAAGAGGGATTGCGCATACATATGCGTGCGCACACACTGAGCTTTTCCTCTTTGTTTAGGTATCGTTTTATGGTTATGGAGCGACTGGGCACTGACTTGCAGAAAATCTGTGAGCGCAATGGAGGTCGACTTAAGAAGGCCACTGTTCTCCGACTTGGTCAAGTACTGGTGAGTTACCAAGAGGTCACACAGACCAGACCTGCCAACATGTATGCGTTTTGATACTCTAGACCAGGGGTCACCAGCACAGTGCCCGCGGGCACCAGGTAGCCCCCCACGGCCACATGAGGCGCCCGCAGGCCTGCTTTTCATTCAGGTTTTCAGTTAATAATATGAGAACACTAGAAAGAAATGTATTCTGAAACAAAAAATGTGAGTTGTGGATACCAGCATTTTGTGAATGTTTTGGTAAAAAAAGCATATTTGATTTGTTTGGGTTGTAATAAGGTATGAAAATAATTTCTACAAAAATGAGTAGCTCTTGGCCATTTTCATTTTCTAAAAGTAGCTCTCGCAAGAAAAACGTTGGTGACCCCTGCTCTAGACACATTCTGACCCTTGAATATGCTTGTACACTTTGCTGCGCTACAGGTACGCATAAACTTGGAAGTTTTATTTGCATTTCTGGAAGTGTTGTTGGCATTTGTCAAAGTTTTGTTTTTGTGTCTTAATGATGCGTTTGCTTTTCTACTTCACTCTTTGGGTGAGGCCTCCTCCGAATGATGTCAGAAGCCTTTTTATTGGTCATTCTTGAATGCTGGGCTGACATCTTACACCCTCAAGAGATGAGAGAAAATACTAAAGGCAGTCTACATGGAAACTACTCGCCACCACAGAAACCGGCATGGTTATTGATAACTTTTCCATTTTAGTTGTATCTTCAAAGCAGCCTGTAATATGCAAACTGTTAGGTCATCTGGTCCCTGTTGCTGCTCAGAACGGACTAAAGACTAGATGAGCAAATAGCACTAAGCTAGCATGTTAAATAATGCTTGTTGATGTCTGTTTACGCTATCTGTAGTTCTTAGACAAAAACACATGATAAAACCACAGATCACGGGCTGCTTTGAAGCTATAACTAAGGCGAAAAAGTTGAGAACAACATTTCTCCGGTGTTGAGTAGGTGGCCACCATGTGTTGCTGGAAAGAGATGAGAAGCCATTTGTCGGCAGATGTGTCCTTGTAACCTTGCATTTTTAACCATAATAATATTAAATACTTTATTACGTTTGCCTACTTGTACAGCACTTTGGCCAACATGATTATTTTTACAATTGGCTTTATGAATAGATTTGGTAGGTTGTTTGGATATTTTTTTTAACTTCATTTTTTCCATTTTTCATTATACAAATACAAACAAAAAAACAAAAGGGGCACTGGTTCTAAAAAAATCCAAGCAAAATACATTGTTGTGATTTGGTTCAAGAGTCCTTGCCTTGATTTCCATTGAACAGTGTCCACGTTCTTGTCTTCAGTTGTCAATCTGTATGTCAATAGTTCCATATCATATATTGTGTCCATAATATTGAACCAGTCATCCGGTGTTTGTGTGTATATATACACTGCTCAAAAAAATTAAAGGAACACTTCGAAAACACATCAGATCTAAACTGGGGGAAAAATGATCTTGAATATCTTTCCTGATAATAATTGTGTGTGTGTATATATATATAAGATATATATATATTAGATATATATATATTAGATATCCTGCTGGGATAATAAGCTGGCCAAAGGAGGAAGTTCAGACCACAGATGTTAAAACACCGAAGCTACTCGCCATGCACGGAGGGTTCCACCCCAAATCCAGTATCCAGAGGCTATAAGTGCAAAGAGGGAGGCCGAGGATTAGTGAGCATCAGGACCACTGTCCAAGACGAAACATCCAAGCTCCACGAATACATCAAGAAGATGGTCCCAAGAGATGAAGCACATACTTTAAGTGAATGTCTCAGGCAGTGGAAACTGGAAAAGAAGGAGCTGGAGGAACCATCATGGGAGGAAAAAACCCTGCATGGAATGTACCACTGACAGATAGCTGAAGTGGCAGATATGAACAAGTCCTACCAATGGCTAGAGAGGGCTGGACTGGAGGACAGCACAGGAGCAGGCCTTGAGCACCAGAGCAATAGAGGCCCAGATCTACCACACCAGGCAGGATCCCAGGTGCAGGCTGTGCAAAGAGGCCCCTGAAACAGTCCAGCACCAAATAGCAGGGTGTAAGATACTGGCAGGAAAACAATACATGGAACGCCATAACCAAGTAGCCGGTACAGTGTACAGAAACATCTGTGCAGAATATGGACTGAAGACCCCTAGATCTCAATGGGAAACACCTCCTACAATACGCTAACATGCATGCACGTTAAAACATACACTAGCATGCATGCATGCTAAAAAGGCAGCGGGAGCAAAGCTGAGTTTGGTTGTACGTTATTGAAATATTTAACAATGTACTCACGTTATTTTTGATCAATCCTCATCCACAAATCCATCAAATCCAAAATGAACAGTGGGGTAAGTTCTCCATCAGAAATGATGCCGGCTTTTGCGAAAGCTCGAGCAACAGTTGCAAGCAGACACGTTAGCCCAAGCATCCACAATCCATTCAGAAATTGTGGCGTAACTCGATCGGCATTGCCTCCCAGTCTTAGTAAAGCTGTGTTCGCCATCTGTCATCCATCGCTCCCTGCTCGCAACTTCACTTTGAACGCCCTGTTCACACCGATGTCCTGTGGTTGGAGTTCTTTCATTAAGCCTCCCGGAATAATGGCAAGCTCCGAGTTTATTTGCTGCACTTTGTTTTTCACAGCGGATGTGAGATGGGCGCGCATGGAGTCACAGATCAACAGGGACGGTGACGCGTTGAAAAAAAAAACAAACATCCAGTCTTTTTCCGTACACGCAACTCAGCCACTCAGCCATTTCCTCCTCGTCCATCCAGCCCTTTTGATTGGTCTTAATGACTTCGGCTGGAAAACTTTTCTTTAGGCAGCGTCTTCCTCTTAAAAATCACCATAGGTGGCAGTTTCTGTCCATTACCATGGCAACCAAGCACAACAGTAAAAGTTGAGTTCTCGTGCCCCGTTGTGTGCATCGCTACCGTGCTGGTCCCCTTCTTCTCTACAGTGTGGTTCAACGTGATGTAGAAAGTGAGCGGCACGTTGTCCATGTTGGTGATGTGGTTGGGCTGGATGTGTTTGTCGGCAATTTTTTTTTACTGCGTTGCTGCACCACGGTAGTCCTTGCCCGGATGGATGGATGGCGGCGTTTCGTTGATCTTGAATTCTCTTGCGGCTGCTCGATTCCCATGTTCCTTCGCGTAACTGGCAGCTTGCAGTTTAAACTGTGCTTCATAAGCCTGTCTCTTTGTAAGTGGCATTTTCGAGGGTCCTTAGCCAAACCGACGTTGTTTTTCACAATGCACGTACTGGCACTATGTATTCCCTACTGGGGGCGTGCCTTTAGCGTCCTCTTTCACGCCCACCCTTCTCCCTTTTAACGTCCGCTTGCTGTCTGCAGTCACGTCCGCCTTTCGTCTATATAAACAGCGTGTTGGCAGGAAATGCTTCCAGTCAATTAAGCGGAGCGCTCATCAGTCACACGACAACATTTACAGAGTACAGATTTTGGAACTCGGTGCACACATAAGGCGCTCCCGTCCATTTTGGAGAAAATTTAAGACTTTTTAGTGCGCCTTATGGTCGTGAAAATACGTTACATTGAAGAGTGATGTGTTCACATCCAGAACGAATTGTACAAGTCTCCCAAAGTTTTGATTGGCTGTCAGAAGGGGAGGGAATTTGGGGGTGTCAGAGTACTATAGAAGAGGAAAAGCGCCTGGTGTTGATCGGGTACTCTTGCTAGTACCGGATTTTGCTAGTATTGAAGATAAACTCACATTAAACTCGATAAAACTCTATGCTAACTCGATAAACTCACATTGTCTAAATTAATGTAAACTTACCCAATATGTTTACTCTGGTGCCAACGAGTTCCCATGCCGCTGCTTTTTTCTTTACATCGCTGTATTCTTTTTTTTTTTTTTAATTTTTAGAAAGGTTGAGTAGGTCCGGGAAATTAATCTGTTTCATGTTCATTTTAATTGTGGAACATTACAAATAGTAGAACACAGTGAGCAAAAAGAAAGAAAAAATTGACAAACTATTGATGACAAAAAAAGCTGCATTGATAATCGTTTTATCATCGCATCGCAGGCCTCTGAATCGTAATCGCATTGAATCGTGAGGTGGCCAGAGATTGCCACCCCGAGTGTGTATACGCGTATCAGATACTCAGTGAATTGCTTTGTAAACAAGCAGAGGCAACTCTTGACTTCCCAAACTGATATAGTGCCAGCTGGCAGTGCTTATTCTGTAAACATTGAAAAACTGATATACAAGTATACATGTATACATGTATGCAGTAACAGTGAACAATGCATTAATAACCACTCCTCACAACACAATGTCAGTGAATATTATTATTGTTTTATTGTTATTGTTCTGAATTTTTATCTTCATTTGCTTTGCTGTGCGTCCAGTCTGGATGCTGGAAGGCGTCCTTGCTGTGATGTCACAGCCAAGATGGCGGCGGTTCAGAAAACTTGCTGGCGACAACTTCATTTCACTTGTATTTTATAGTTGTTTACTGGCGGATGACAGCAGTATAACAAAAACCTTTTAAGTGACTTATTAAGTCAATACTTCTGTTGGTTTTTTTGTTGTTGTTACTTTTATCAAACATTTTTGATGTCATGAGCACTTCAAAATTTTCATTCCAACGTCTGTAGCACACAAAACATTAGAAATGGCCGCCACTTTTCCTCAAACCATGCCTAAAAGAGAGTTGCACTGCCAGACTGATGTTTTGCTGAATGAATACAGTAGTTTAGTTAAAGAGGAATTGGTGCATTGGTAATGACAAAGAGGGTTCTATATTCATAAAACACATTGCTTTGTTTACTTCTAGGTGGATACATTGGAGTATATGCATGACAATGAGTACGTCCATGCAGACATCAAAGCTTCCAACCTCATGCTGGGTTATAGAGACCCTCAAAAGGTTAGTCCACAGTAGATCTCTATTTACTTAACTCAAACAGCTTCAGATTGCTAAAAATTAGGGATGTCCTGATCAGCATTTTTGGCTTCCAACCTGATCTGATTGTTTTTTTTTTTTATTTTGACCCCTATCTGATACTTGACAATTCTGACAATCTGACATTCTGACAATGTTATTATAGAGTAGTTGGTTCGCTGACGAAGCTCTTCGGATGAGGAGCGAAACAATATGCAAAAGCAAGAAGGGGAACAAAATTTTGAACTTGTAATTTGAAAAAAAAACAAAAACAACACTGAAATAGGTTATCACCTGATCAAAAGTTTAAGACCACAGGCTATATAAAAGCCAAAATCTGCTAAAAATGATCATTTTCTGTCAGGCATTCACACTGTCATGCCCTCCTGATGGCTAAAGCTAAGAAGCTTTCTCTTTTTGAACGTGGTTGGATCGTCGAGCTGCATAAGGAAGGCCTCTCGCAGCGTGCCATTGCTGCTGAGGTTGGGCGCAGTAAGACAGTCATTCAAATTTTTTTGAAAGATCCTGAGCATTATGGAACAAAAAAAAACCCCAAAAATGACATTCTAAAAAATTCTAGCAATTTTTCAACTGGTCTTAAGATTTTGATCAGGTCTGTGTATTGGTTTTGTTTTAAATCATTTTCTTGTGCTTTTTTGTACAACTGTGGTAAGGCATTATTGGCAATGTTGTGTCATGATGGCAGAACATAGCGTGGATTCATACATTCTACAAGAAGGTAAAACTCCACAATCCACAATGGAGATTTGCCGGTTTTCTGAAGCAACCTACCTTTGCCTACCTTTTCAGTGATCCGCTTTTCCTTTTCACTCTCTTTTGGGTATTTATGCTTCCTCCAAAAGTCCAGGGTTTATTTTGACGAAGCAGCCTTTTCATCTGTGGCCTTGCTAAAATGCCTTATACTCCATCCTCAATTGAAGTATTACGTTTGCGGTATTGATTGCAGCTGTGCTAGTACCAGCCCTTGAAATTGTAATTTTGCAGATATTGCAAGTGGCTGTAAGACTGTTTTCATTCACAATGCAGAAGTACTTCCACAATGCTGACATTGCTTTGTTTACTTTACGGCCTGCCGCAAACACAACTGGTGTAAAGATCGGGAGGCACATCTTCCGATCTCCGATCAGTAAAAAAGGAAAAAATACTGTTTGTTGTAAAACAGCTCTGATTCAGTATACAAAAGCTATATACAGTGGTGTGAAAAAGTGTTTGCCTACTTCCTGATTTGTCTTTTTTTGCGTGTTGTGACACTTAAATGTTTCGGATCAGCAATCAAATTTAATTATCCGTCAATAACAACACAACCAAACACAAAATACAGTTTTCAAATGAAACTTTTTATTATTGCGTGAGAAAAATAATCCAACCCCTCATGTGCCCTGTGTGGAAAAGGTGATTGCTTCCTAAACCTAATAACTGGTTGGGCCATCGCAATCAAGCGATAACTTGCGATAACTTACAGTGAGTCTCTTACAGTGCTATGGAGGAATCTTTGCAGAATTGTTGTAATTCAGCCACATTGGAGGGTTTTCGAGCATGAAGTGCCTTTTTAAGGTCATGCCACAGCATCTCAATAGAATTCAGGTTAGGACTTGGACTAGGCCACTCCAAAGGCTTCATTTTGTTTTTCTTCAGCCATTCAGAGGTCTTGGTGGTGTGTTTTGGATCATTGTCCTGCTGCGGAGCCCAAGTTGGTTTCAACTTGACGTCACCAACGGATGGCTGGACATTCTCCTTCAGGATTTTTTGGTAGACAGCAGAATTCATGGTTCCATTTATCACAGCAAGTCTTCCAGGTCCTGAAGCAGCAAAACAGCTCCAGACCATCACACTGCCACCACCATATTGTAATGTTCTTTGTCTGAAAAGTGGCGTTACTTTTACACCACATGTAATGGGACACACACCTTCCAAAAAGTTACTTTTTTCTCGCCAGACCACAGAGTATTTTCTCAAAGGTCTTGGGGCTCATCAAGATGTTGTCTGGCAATATTGAGATGAGACTTAATGTTTTCTTTGTTCAGCAATGGTTTTCGTCTTGGAACTCTCGCATGCAGACAGTTTTGGATGTCTCTTTGTTATGGTGGAGTCATGAACATACTCTTTACTGTTCTTTGGTATTACCAAATCTAACTTATTGTGTGGAGATATGGGGTCGTAATGACAAAAGCAATCTTTACTCAATGTACTGCAAAAAAGATCGGTGAGAATAATTCTTAATGCCGCGTTTAGAGAAGATACAAATCCTTTATTTTAAAAATCACAGATATTAAAATTTGCTGATTTGGTAAATTTTCTAACTGCTAAAATAATGCATAAAGTTAACAATAACTTGTTACCCAAAAACATCATAGTTATTTCTCGATAAAGGCCCTGTCACACCTTGACGATTTAGCCAGTTTACGCCAACGTATGAAAAATTTGGCCAATACGCTGGCGTACGTCGAATAAGTTATGTGTAAGTTTTGTATGTTAACAGCACGCGGAAGCACGCCGGCATACGTCTAAGTTGTCCAAAAATGTTGTGCCTGCATAAAACTTTTCGACGTATGTCAACGTATGATTCATGCGTCCCGCATCCGCGGGCAATAAGTTATGCCATCATTGACACCCGTTTACACACGTTATTTCTAAGTTATGCACTTATGCAGAACGTCGGCAGTTCAACGTATGCCATCAAAATGATCACGTCAGGCATGCGCTGCCTAAATCGTCAAGGTGTGACAGGGCCCTAAGAGAGGAGAAACTTAAACTTAAAACACTTATATGCGAGAACAACGCTGAACACCCACAGCATTTCAGTATGCGGAATTAAATTACGGAAGGGATTGAGCAAGGAACATAAACAATGTACCAAGACAAGCGAATTCAAAATACAATACAAGCAGTTGATGATTGCTAAATATAAGGCAGAAGAGTCTTGAACTTGCTTTATTATGTTTGTCGTCATCTTATTATATTATTATATTTATTGTTCAGTCATGCTTGTTTTTATTTTTTATTTATTTAGTTCACTGATTATTATATGGAATACAGGAAGTGAATAACATGTACTGCACAAGATGTGAAATGGATGGGGAGTAGGATTAAATAAGCTTTGCTTCTTCCTCCTCCTTTTGGACATGTGGAACTGTGAAATGATTCATGGGATGTATTCCATTGTAACCTACATGCATGTTCAAATAAAATTAAACCAAACCAAACCAAACACTGACCTTAGCTGGGGCAAGTGAGGCCTGTAGTTCCTTGAATGTTGTTGTGGGGTTTTTTGTGACCTCTTGGATGAGTTGTCGCTGCACTCTTGGGCTCATTTTAGTTGGGCAGCCACTCCTGGGAAGGTTCACCACTGTACCATGTTTCCGCCATTTGTGGATAATGGCTCTCACTGTGGTTCGCTGGAGTCTTAAAGCTTTAGAAAGGACTTTATAACCTTTTCCAGGCTGATAGATCTCAAATAATCTTAGTTGTTATATTTTAAGAGGGGTGGCAATCACTTTTTCACACAGGGCCATGTAGATTTGGATTTTTTTCTCCCTTAATAATAAAAAGTTTCATGTAAAAACTGCATTTTGTGAGAAAGAAATCTTGAAGGGGCAAACACTTTTTCACGCCACTGTATGTCTGTTTCAATAGAGCTTTAGCCCTAAAAAAAAAAAAAAAAAACACCATAGTTTATTTGTTTTGGTTTCTTAGTAATCAGTGGTTGTCCTATTTCTGTATTGTAGGTCTACTTAGTCGACTATGGCCTGTCGTACAGGTACTGCCCTGAAGGAGTACACAAACAGTATAAGGAAAACCCAAAGAAAGGCCACAATGGAACCATTGAGTACACCAGCCTTGATGCCCACAAAGGTGTTGGTAGGTTGGAGCCACTGTTAGATTATTAGTGCCTAAACGTTTAATCTGGGCACATGGACTTTTTTTATTAGATATTTTATCTTTAATTCAAAAGACTTCTTGAGTTCTGAATGTTCTGAAATGTTCTGAATGAGTTTTGATGCAGAGTAGGCATTAATTATATTGCCGAAAATCCATATTGTGAAATACGGACCTGATCAAAATCTTAAGACCAGTTGAAAAATTGCTAGAATTTGCATTTTGCACATTTGAATCTTAATGAGGTTTTAAGTAGAGCTACAATATGCAAAAGCAAAAAAGTGGGAGTGAGACAAAAAGCATTTTGAAAAAGTCATTTATTGAAAACAACAATTAAACTGAAATAGGCTGTTTATCAGCTGATCCAAAGTTCAAGACCATTGCTCAAAAAATAACAAAAAACTCTCCAAACCAGAACAAAAAAATTCCGTAATGTAATGTAACTCAGTAATGAATAGCTCCACCGTTCTTGTTTATCACTTCAAAAATTCTTTAGGGCATGTTTGATGCGAGTGTTTCCAAGAGGGTAGTAGGAACATTGCTCCATGTGGTGAAGATGGCTTCACGAAGGGCATCAACTGGAACTGATGGCCATTTTTATAAACTTCCCTTGCCATCCATCCCCCAATGTTCTCTATGGGATTTAAATGAGGGGAACATGCAGGATGGTGTAAAGGAGTGCTCCCTGGCAAAGTCTAAACGGGCAGTTTTGTGGCGTTGAAGGAAACGAGGTCTTTGAATTCGTTTTTTGTTTTTTTAAACCCTTTTCCCGCAGATGATGTCTGATGGTTATTGCGCTGCAGTCGGCACCAGTAAGGGCCTTAATTTGGGTCGAAGACCGCCCTGTTTCTTGATGGACAGCCAATCGGATCCTCCGGCTCGGCGCAGGTGTGATTTCTTTTTTTTTGGGTCTACCACTTGACTATTTTGTTCCATAATGCTCAGAATCTTTCAAAAAATTTTGAATGACTGTCTTTACTGCGCCTAACCTCAGCAGCAATGGCACGCTGCAAGAGGCCTTGCTTATGCAGCTCGACAATCCGACCGCGTTCAAAAAGAGAAAGCTTCTTAGCTTTAGCCATCAGGACGGCATAACAGTGTGAATACCTCACAGAACATATTGATCAGTTTTTGGCTTTTATAGCCTGTGGTCTTCAACTTTTGATTAGTTGATAAACAACCTATATTGTTTTTTTTTTGTTGTTGTTTAAATTAGTTCCAAATTTTTGTCTCACTCCCACTTTTTTGCTTTTGCATATTGTAGCTTTACTTAAAACCTCATTAAGATCCAAATGTGCAAAATGCAAATTCTAACAGTTTTTCAAGTGGTCTTAAGATTTTGATCAGGTCTGTACATTGCAGCCTCTTAAGATGAAAATATATATCACAGTATATTCTTTGGCATATACATGGTAATAGAACAATTTCAGAACAGGTTGAATATGCCCTAAGGAATTACATGTTTTTGTTTTCTTATTTATTGTGCAAAACAAATTATGCAACATAATGTTGCAGACAAATTTCCATCCATCCATCTATTTTCTATGCCACTTCTCCTCATTAGGGTCGTGGGGGCATTTGCTGGAGCCGATCCCAGCTGACTTCGGGCAACAGGCGGGGTACACCCTGGACTGGTCGCCAGCCAATCGCAGGGCACATATAGACAAGCAACCATTCACACTCACATTCATACCTATGGACAATTTAGAGTCGCCAATTAACCTAACATGCATGTTTTTGGAATGTGGGAAGAAACCGGAGTACCCGGAGAAGACCCACGCACGCACGGGGAGAACATGCAGCAGAGAAATTTAAATACATGAAAATTCAAGGTCTAGCTGCAGAGACGTCATAGAAAAAGCTTAGTGTTGGATTTCTTTCCTTTAGCGCAAGCCATTTCTAAAGGCACTACAACCAGCTAGTTTTAGTCTTTGATTCTAAAATGACAACCAAGAGCAGAAAGAGACCAGGAAAAACTGGCCTTGTTTAATAAAGAAACAGATACTGTGAATTAGATAAATATTAAGTATAAGGCATGGCTACTTTTTATGCAATGTAGTGAAGTGATACTTGGAACAAAATAGATATATACAGTACTTTATAAATCTCTAACAGCCTGCAACTTTTGGTGCTGTACACATTTTTCAAATAAAGCACTGAATGGTTTGAAGACCAAAAATCCAGTATAAGGCACATATTGTTAAATGAAAGAAAATATTCTAGTATAAACTTTTCTTTCCAATACAGTCGTTCTTCACCACTTCACGGTTTGAATTTTGCCGCTTCACTCTGTTTTTCAAAAAAAAAATCAATTAGCAAATCATGCTTTTTTGTGGTTGAAGACGGCATATTAGTCAAGACATGCATATTTAAGCTAATGTTGTGTATTTTTTTTTTTTTTACCTCAATTCAACATTTTCAATCATACATACGGCTAAATGAACTAAAATACAAATATCAGACATTCAAAGAAGGATTCTTATGTTGACTTAGTATTCAACACTAGTTATGAGGTGTCAGTAATTTTCCTGTAATGTTGCACCAGACTTGATCGCCAGAACAACAAGCTTTTATTGCAGGTTTGAGTGATCTCACAACAGGCACAATAATCCCTATCACGGGCTACTGTTGCAGCCGTAACCCACGCCAAGCTAAAACTCAACTCTGAACCACTGATGTCATTTCCTGTCCACCACTCACTCTGCTCTCCTAGGTAACCCATTGTAGCAGCACACACAAGCACGGTGTTATGTATGTCTTAAATGGCTTATTTTCTTTTATTATGTCTCTTATATTGGGCAATACATGTGTAAAGGTGACTAGTGTTATTTCATGTCTTCAGTGCTCGAATATTGTTCAACGTATTTAGAAAGTCGTAAACAGGTTTTCTGTACTCTTAACTATGAACATATTCCAACTATAAAGAAGGTATCCTACTTTGCGAAAATTAACTTACCACGGTTGTATCTGGAACCAATTAACTGCAAAGAATAAAGGATTACTGTAGTGCCTTGACATTGACAGTAAAAAGTGCAAAACAGACACTTAAACACACGTAGATGTTCAGACTTTTCGGCACTATTAATCACTGAGCGTGTGTATTTGTATTTACGCTTGTTATATTTGGCTAAGCGTCAACTTTACAAGCACAGACGATCGGGGGAAGTTAGTTTTTCATGCTCCAGGCTATCACCAGAAATTGAAGTCAGGCGTATTTGTCAGGATTTATTGGAAGATAATGTGTTAAGCGGATGTCTTGCTTCATTAATAATGGTACTGTCGCGAACAACTCGGCATCATAACACACCTCATACATTGTCCGTGTCCTGCCTAAATTTAGCGATATGGGCACTATATTTAGCGTGTAGGGGTGTGCATATAGGCTGAATCCCAATTCTACCCCTTAGCCCCTCCCCTTCTTAACCCTTCCTCTACCCCTTAAAACCTAGGGCCAATGGGAAGAAGCCTCTAAGAAATGAGAAACCACTTGACTCTCATCACGTCATCACCCTTCATCTCTTTCTGGCTGTGACATAGCCAAATGAGATAATTTTTTATAATAAATGTTTCCTACCTAAAGTAAGGTGTATACATTTTTCCATGATTATTTTTTAGTTACATAGCCTACCTCAGAACACCTTTTTTAAAATAAAAGGCACACATTTTACAAACTGACATTTAATGCAAAACAACAAACAGTAATAAATAACAGCTTACAACCAGCACTGTAACAATTATAAAAATAGAAAATGTATCAAATATACATATGAAATAGAAATAACAATACAACTAACTTTATGAACATCAACAAATGTATAAACCTTATCAAGCATTATTTCAAGTTTTAAAAACCTCCCTGTTTTGGCCTGGGTCTCCTCCTGTCAATGTTCTCAGATTCTTTTGTAAGAAAGTCCAGAATGGCATTTTGTTGCCTTTGACTTTTCCATACTGGGATTGAAGCTTCGGAATGGTCCTGGAGTGCTGTGTGGTGTAGCAGAGGCCTGACTTCAGTTGGCTCAGCATCTCCTGCAGGAGTGACACATATGCGTGATTGACGGGGTACAACTACAGTATTAACTCATTGTAAATGCAATAATAATAGTAATATAGTAATAGTGTGCTGAAAATAATAGTATGTAATAGTAAAAAAAAAAAATCAAAAATTTGAATAAACTTTAATAATCTGTTGTGCTGTCCACATATGGCCATGTTGTTGACATCTTTTTTTTTAGCTCACTTCCTGACCATCGATACTGTATACTGACTACAATAAACATATATCTTGCTATGACAATTGTTGGTGGATAAGCCTGTCACGATAATCGCTAAATCGATTAGGACAACAATCAATAAAAACGAAGTCGATAATTTTGCTGGCTTCAATAAATTGACATGTGCATGCAAGCATGTTTGTTTACCTCGTCTCTCTATCTCTACTCCGTCTCTCTTCACCACACAGGCTGGATGACAAGAGGGTTCACTCTGCAGCTGTCTGTGCACGTTGATGCTACAGCAGTGGAATGAACGGAGAGAGTGAACCCTCCTGTCCTCTCCTCCCCTTGGTCCCAGTATGTGGAGACAAGGCTGCCTTGGCTTACAGCAAGTTAGCCCTGTGTGCGAACATATGCTAACATGAATGAGGGCACAAATGCGATGGTTTCTCAGTCAAATGCCGCAGATCCAGTGTGGGAATATTTGGGTTTCATTTGGTTATGATTATGATTTTTATTTAAGTGCAATTTTTGCTGAAAGAGTCCATTTTATTTCATCAGGGTTTTTTGTCTTTTTGTTTGTTGTTTAATTTATTTTTTATTCTAAAAGCTCTTGACATTCTGGAAAATTTTTGACAATAGTATTGATTTTCGACAATAATTTGTAGAACAATTATCAACGATTTGTTATTGTGACAGGCCTATTGGTGGACTAGGGTGGCTATAATTCACAGCAAACAGACTTTACTACATGTGCTGAGTGATTACATAGCTCAAATAAAACGGCAACGTCACAGTACAGTAATGTGTAATGTGATTTCCCTCGCTAGCGAGCTAGCAAGCGATTTTCAAATACAACTTACAATTAAGAGGCTAATGTGGTTGCTACTTACCGGTAATCATTGTCTAATCATTTATAAAGTGGTGTAGATTGCAGTGAAGTTAGATATCGGTGTTGTAGATTGCAGTGAAGTTACATATCGGTGTTAGCTGGCTTGTTATAAGGAGTGACAATCTATAATTCAAAACATGTAGAATATTTACATGGAGTAGCAAATGATTGAATATGTACTAAATCATGAGTAACGTTCCTGTGAAAATCAATAATTATGCTTAATAACTTAAATTGATTTGCTTTCTGTCTCCGCTCTACTACTGGAGTGTGGTATCCGAGTAGACGCCGCCTTCCCCTACGTTTCAAGTGTGATCCCCGACCACACTTCGCTTCTAGGGCTTAACACTTAGACCCTTTAGCCCTTACCCCTTGATTTCAGGAGAATTGGGATACCACTTGACTCTCAAATGCGCAAAACCTAGAGGTAAAGGCCAAGGGGTAGAATTGGGATTCAGACTAAAAATGAAAGACAGGAAGTGCATGTGTTCAAATAAAAGATGCCAACAATGGTCAAGTATCCGCTGTGCTGGTGAACGGGAGTGAAGTGCCACCTCTGATTCTGCACAAGTATCACTGGCAGTGCTGGGCTGAAAGCTGCATAAACCCCTCCAGCAAAAGAGCCAAGAAGGCAGATCTTGGACACACTCCTCGATTGCCAGGCAACACCTCACCTTCTTGGCAAAACACGCATGGGTGTCCAAAGTGTGGCCCAGAGGTTGTCTGTGGAATGTGGCTCGTTGCAGGATTAAAATAAACAAAACCCCAGCAAAAGTCAATCTTTAACCTTAATTATTGCTGCGACCGTCCACTGTTGATACTAGTGTGGATGCGTGCGAGCCGCACTTAGTGTATTCTTTCGCCACGCGCCGTGCTGTAACGTGTTTGCAACCACTCTGTACGCAACCATGGAACAGCGAATCTGGGAACACTGTAAACTGAGGACCTGTGTGTGTGCGTGTGTGTGAGTATGTATGTGTGTGTACAACACACTGACAATATGAAGGAGACAAAATGTTGTTTTTCACATATACATGCTGACACCGAAAAGGTTTTCCAAAGTCTTCACTCTGGCCTGTGCGCTGGAAAACTGCAATTTTTTGTTGGGGGGGATTATTTTCAAAATAAGCGGCATTGGTGAGTACATAGCCGTACTCAAGTTAGCCCTTCATAGCTCTCCAAACCAGCACAACACAAAGCGTGGAGTGGCTTCATGGACTGTACAGTTATTGTAGTACTCAAATCAGTGATACATATGCTGAGTTTGGCTCCATTTAGCATATATTACTTTGAAGCATTTATTTGCACCCTACTTGTCAGCATAATACATGTCAGCATAATACATGCTGCCTGTCAGCGGCCACATCCCTTGAATAATATTGACAAAACATTAACTGGCAAATTGCCTACTTGTGTTCTTCTCTTTACTGACCATTGATTGTCCATCCAGCGTGCCTACAGAATTTCTAGTCTCTGTTCAACAACCTTCTAATTAGCTGAAGTCATAACCTGCAACATACTTTTATCCCCCATCAATTAGTGAGTTTGATGGTTGGTTAGCATGAGGCATGAGCCAGACATGACTTCCATGCTTGCTAACTCCATCACCAAGCAGGTCAATACTGTCCGTTACGTGGTCACACACTGCGCCAACCATCATGATCAATACATATAATAATACTGACGTGTCAGCAATATCTTTAAATTTGAAAATGTGTAATTGAAATTGAGCAATATGTACAGATGGAGAGCTTAAAACAGTACTTGAAACAATACAATTGTATTTTTTTAGATAATGTAAATTTATGTAACGTTTTGATTTCTGAAGTCCTTTTAAAGAGATGAAGAGGAAAGTTGGGAATTCAAAAATTTACCACTTGTAAACAAAAACATTTATTTAAATCCCTGCAATGATGTGCACAGGTTGCTGTTATTTGTCAGATTCATATAGAAGTGACAGCTTGCTGTTCTTTAACACGCCCAAGTAACGTTGGAAAGGCGTCGGACTTCAGCAACAGTTTGGCGGACAGTCCAGCTTCGTACTGGCCCATGTTCACACAACAGTCTCGTGTGAAATGCTGTTGACAGATGAGGATATTTTTCTCTTGCTGGCTGGGAATCAGCAACTCCAACACTTCTGCCTGATGCTTGCCTCTTTAGGCACACCCGAACAAACATTTCCTGGGAGCCATACGTGCCAACACGGTGAACAGAGCAGAGCACGGGGAGGGCAGCGTTTACCTGGGCATACCCATATAAGGAAGTCCGGGTTACATTGACGTCAATGAAACTCAGTGTTAAAAACAACTCTGTAAAACACAGCGTGCAGAACCGTCCAAAACTGCTTTCAGGTCTCACTTCCAAATGTGCAAACCTCATTATCTGATGCGTTGGTGTTGTTTAACATGAGAATACAATGTAACAATATTTATAGGTCAGAAAAGAGGAAAAGCACAATTGGTCCCCTTTGATAACAAATACCACTTTAGACTGGCAGGTGCAGTGGTTAGAACAGTTTTAATGTGAAAAGAGGCCAGTGCGGCACAGATGATCACGTGGGCTGGGCGATTATGTGCTTGTGATCAGTGATTGCGATAAATTTCAGGTTGGATTACGGTGATCAGATGTGAGCATATTTACTCGGATGGTAAAGATGGTATGTGCACAACAACACTACCTTTATTTAGTGAAAGAAAACAAGTTGAACAAAAGTGAAACATGGTCACTTTAGGCAAGTGGGCCTATCACACGTCAGGAAAGTGCACATAAAATAGGAACAGCATGTCTTGAAAAACTATTTAGACTTATCAAAACTCTGTTAGCAGCCTCACTTCTTGGATTAAAATCCACAGCGGAGATATACATTTAAATTGCCGTAACAGCCTTACCCGTTTTAAATAATACGCCATGTCAGTTGTTAACACAAATCATACTGATTTTGTTTCAAAATAGGCTATGTAAAAGAGAAAAATAAAGACATTCAATTTAAAAATGTATGCTCACCAGCAGCCGTGGGCACCCCCATGTAGTCATGCCACAATCTTGATTATAGACATTTATACGTGTACCATCCCAATGCGAGGTTGATAGTCAAATTAGGCTTCTTTGAAACCTGTGAAGGAAGATATTTCTAATTTTACTCTATTAGCACATTTTATAACCCTCCAAACCATTTATTTTTTTGATATTTTAGAGATCCCACATGATTATTCAGAGGTTAGGTTAATCATGCTGTTATGGAAAGCATAAAGCTTTATGCCTGAGATGTTCTAATCAAGGACATCCTTCTTACATGGTCACTTCAAACAGTTAAAGAACAGCTCTCATAACCACCCTGCGCTCATTGATAATTTTAACCTCAATGCCATGTCCAGACAATTTTCATGTTTCTAGTGAAGGCCAATGTGTGTTTAATTCACTCCAGCATTTTCCTTGTAACAATTTACTTTGCTCTTCACCTTCCCCAATAACACATGCCTACATCTTGACATTCTGTAGTAATTCTTACAATCAAAGCCTTCAAAGATGAATAAAGTCCTAATTAATGAATGCCACACTTTCACAACGACATGTTCTCGTGCAGTCAGATTACCACCATCCCGCTCAATGTAATCTTGTCCTGGGTGACGGGGACCATGCTCCCCCTTCAGACCTCAATGTTGGCTAGGGAGGATCAATGCCAGCCATGGCTCAGGGAGGAGATTTTTCCCCTCAGATGAAGCCAGTCGATATGTAATTTCTCCAAAGACGTGTGACGGCCATTATTGTATTGAGCTGCTAAAACTCCCCGGGCTCGACCCCTCTGGATGGCCTTGGCTTACGAGTATTGATGGACTTCACACATTAATGTAGATCCATGCAGTTCCTCCCTCATACTCGGAGTAAGATGCAATCACTCTTTAGTTTATTGCATATTTTTGGAACTGTATGTACTTATTTGAAATTGTAATGTATTAGCCTCTCAATTTACTTATCAAAAGCTATTTCTAACTGAAGGTTTACTTTCCAGCTCACAGAGGGTTTTAGTGTAAACATTAGGGATGAGCGAGTACACCACTATCTGTATCTGTTCACGATCTAAATTATCCGTATCCGTATCTGTACTTGGAGTGGGCGGGGCATGCTTTTACCAGAAATGGTTGGGGCTTAAATCAGTACATTATTTTAAGTCTGAAATTGTATTTGTGATCGGATAATATCCGCTTTTGTTCATTACGATTACGGATAATGACGAGTGTAATGACGAGCTGTACTCGTTTGATGCTCGTATTCAGCAAAAATGCATTATCCGTAACTGATACTCGTTTATAACGAGTATCCAGCTCATCCCTAGTAAACATGGAGATGTTATGAGTGCCACCATGCTTGTATTCTTGTAATGTTCTCATCAAAGCATAGCATAACAAATACCATGGTTTGCCTGTTTTTTGTTTGTTTCTTTACTTAGCTCCATCAAGACGTGGAGACCTACAGATTCTAGGTTTTTGTCTGCTTCACTGGTTATCTGGATCACTCCCCTGGGACAATGTTCTCAAAAACCCAGCTGATGTTATGGAGGCCAAGACCAGGTAAGGTGCCTTCCAACTTCTGTCATTTATACAGTACTTTCTGTTAATTACACATTCTCTTGGGTTTCTGAAATGAAACTCATAGATTCAATCATAATGCTGTTTGTTGTTTAAAACCTGGCTTCATATAACCCATGCAAATTTCTAGCAGTTTTTCACCGCTTTTATTGGAGCATCTGTTTGCATTTTTTTTGGTGCAGTAATCACCAACTTAACTTAACTTAACTTAACACCAACTGAACTTAACTCAACATGGGGTTAGTGTTTTCAAAAATTGTTGTGTGTGCCGAATAAGATGATTGGCCTTCATGACTTTCACTCACCGCTGTCTGGTATTCATGTACATGTACGTAGCGTGTGCACGTACACAGCAGCAAACTCAAACAAGCGACCGACAATCTGGAGTCATTGTGTAGTTATGGTGTAGTATGCATTCAATGGTATCTAGCATTAGTAGCTGAAGATTTCCGAAGCGCTAATATTAGGTGGCAACAAACATGACATGACATGAAAGAAAAACGAGAAACATACAGTATAGTAGTCTATCTGTGCAACGTGGGAGAAAGCACATGCACAACGGTGCGTTTGAAGACCGAACAAAGTGGGACGGGTCACTGCTCGCAACAGAAAAACATAAACATGCAAAAACTATTGGATTTGTAAGTGTAGATTTTTTAAATAAAATCGTGGCCCATATGTCTAAAATGTATATGCAGTTAGATACAATTCTATGTAGTTATTTACACATTTATTTTTTTTAAGTGTTTTTTTTTTTTTTTTAATCATTGTACCTGAAAGTTTCCCACGGATATCGTTGATATTAATATAGACTGGATTTGCTCTGTATCTCCCTCATCCCTGCATGCAGGAGGAGGGAGGAGGGTCGTAGCAGAAGCCCGGCGGTTCTAGTCGAAGCGACATCATCTGCGGTGGAAGAATTAGTCAAAATATTTTTCACCACCTTAAAACTTAACACAACCTCCAATATGGGGAATGTGTGAAGCTTCTAGTTGCGTTTTTCATGAAAGGAAAGAAAAGTGGTGTGTAAAGAGGTGTCCTGTCACATTGCTAAGATATGGTCCCCGTAGCAACTGTGGAAAAAACAACAAATTCACTTGAAATCAGGATGGTCATCACTCAACACATCAGTCTCAGTCATGGTGCACAACTAAAAACATCACACAGCAACGCAAAAACAGACAAGACACTACCGCTACTTTTGCAGAACAATAACTAACAACTATGTAGTTCAAAAATGTAACTTTCAGAGCATTTGCACCAAAACACTACCGCAAAGCACGCTGGGGAACAGGAAGTGCTGCCAGCGACGCTACAATACGCTACAATACGCATGCTTGCTATTGTAGGTTTTTAAAAAGCCAGCGAGAGCAAAACTGAGTTCGGTTGTACTTTATTGAGGTATTTAACAATGCACTCAAGTTATTTTTGATCAATCCTCATTCACAAATCCATCAAAGTCCTCATTTTCTGTATACCAACTGAACAGCGGGGCAAGTTCTCAATCAAACACGCCAGGTTCCCTGTCGTCATTGTCAGTCTCGTTGCCGTGCGGCGCCTCAGAAATGATGCTGGCTTTTGTGAAAGCTCGAACAGTGCATCAGACGTGTTAGCCCAAGCATCCACAATCCATTAGTGAAGCTGTGTTCGCCAGCTGTCATTCATCGCTCGCAACTTAACTTTAAACGCCGTGTTTACATCCATTCACAAATAGTGATGAAACTCGCACGGCACTGCCTCCCAGTGTTAGTGAAGCTGTGTTCACTAGCTGTCATCTATCTCTCCCATGCCGCTCGCAACTTGACTTTAAACGCCGTGTTTACACCGATGTCCAGCCTTTGGAGTTCCTTCGTCAAGCCTCCCGGAATGATGTTAAGCTCCAAGTTCATTTGCTGCACTTGTGACGCACTTGTCCTTCCAGCCCCTTTGTTTGATCCGGCTGGAAACTTTTCTTTAGGCAGCATTTCCTCTTAAAAATCATCACAGGTAGCAGTTTCTGTCCATTACCATGCCAACCAAGCACAACAGTAAAAGCCGACTTCTCGTGCCTCGTTGTGTGTGATGTCGAAAGTGAAAAGCACGTCGTCCATGTTGATGATGTAGTTGGCTAGTAGTTGTCTGCAATGTTTTTATTGCAGTAGGAGAGGAAGATGGCCAGCTTTCCTTGTAATCCGCTGAATGTTGCTGCGCCATGGTAGTCCTTGCCCGGATGGATAGATTGCGCCATTTCATTAAATATACTTATATAACTACTGGGGCTTGCCTTTAGCGTCCTCAGTCACGTCCACCTTTCCTCTATACAAGCAGCGTGTCGGCAGGAGACGCTCCTAGTCGAGCGGAGCGCTCATAAAAGTCAAAGGCAACATTACAGATTTTGGAATTTGGTACACACATACGACGCTCCGCATTATAAGGCCCATTTGGGACAAAATTTAAGACTTTTAAGTGCGCCTTATGGTCGCGAAAATACGGTATATGTGTGTATATATATGTGTGAACACATACTGTATATATACACACATATACACACATAATTTGATAGAAATGAAAATGGTCACCCTATAGAGGGGGGAAATCAAAGACACCCCAAAAATGAAAGTGACAAAACGATGCAGCAGACTGGTCGATTTTGCGAAAATGTCATTGTAGCAACTCAAAATGATTCTGAATAGTTTGTGTGGCCACCTGCCTATAGCAGCCACTGAAAAATCCCCCGAAGCAAATTTACATGTTATAGACCCTGTGTATAGCAGTCACCTGTCCAACGCGGCCAGCGGCCACCCATTTTGGCTCCCTTGGTCAATATCTGACTGCATATAGCGGCCAAATTACCAACTCAAGTAGAAGCTTCATGCACGAAAAAGTTTCGTTTTTCAATCAATGAAGCTGTCGTGTGTAGACTTTAATTACTGAGTCCTAGCTCAGTCACAATCATTCACAAGAGCCACACAAACTGTCAGTTGTTCCACATAAAAAAGCCGTCTTCTTTTGAGCTTGCTATTTCCTGGTCAAACATGTAACTTTGAGAGCATTTGCACCAAAACATTACCGCAAATTAGGTTGGGAACAGGACGTGCTCCCAGCGACGCTACAATAAAAAAAAAAACATACTCTAGCATGCCTGTGGCAGAGGGAGCAAAACTGAGTTCGGTTGTACTTAATTGAAGTATTTTAGAATGTACTCACGTTATTTTTCATCAATCCTCATCCACAAATCTATCCAAGTCCTCATTTTCTGTATTCGACACAAAAAAAGCAGTCTTCTTTTCCGTTCGCTACTAGTCTGTTAACTTGTCAGTGTTATTCAGATCCGAAGCAAAGAAGGAAACTTCTCCTGTTGCTTCTGCCAACTTTATTTATTGAACGCGGCCACCAGACAGCAGCTCAGAACACACACACATCTCTCAGCATCGTCTCTCCTTCCTGCTTGCCCACAAGGCAAAGGTTAAACAAGCCCCACTACATAGCTGTCCAGCCAATGCCTGTAAGAAATGACACCGTTTATTTCCTGGTGTGCACTGGTCAATACTGTAATGCCGCTTGTTGTGGGGAAGGAGAGACTCACGTCGCCGATGCACTTTAATGGCTTTATTAACAGCGGAGAACACTGCAGGACTTTACATCCACGCCAACATAAACACACTTCCCAACTCTCTCGAAACTCAGCACACCATCCGTAGTCTCATTAGGAGCATGCCCCGACATTGTCAGGCATGCGTACAAGCACGTGGGGGCCACACAAACTACTGAGAATCATTTTGAGTTGCTACAATGACATTTTAGCAAAATGGACCAGTCTGCCGCATCATTTTTTCACTTTCATTTTTGGGGTGTCTTTGATTTCCCCCCTCTATAGGGTGATCATTTTCATTTCTATCAAATGATGTGGCATCATTTTGTTACTAATACATCACCCACTTATTATCAGGAAAGATATTCAAGATCATTTTAGATCTCAGTTTAGATCTGATGTGTTTTCGAAGTGTTCCTCAAATTTTTTTGAGCAGTATATATATATATATATGTATATGTATATATATATGTATATGTGTGTGTGTATTTATGTATATGTGTATACAGTGGGTACGGAAAGTAATCAGACCCCTTGAAATTGTTCACTTTTTGTGTCATTGCAGCCATTTGCCACAATCAAAAAGTTGATTTTATTTCTCAATGTACACTCAGCACCCCATCTTGACAGAAAAAAACAGAAATGTAGAAATTTTAAGACATTTATTAAAAAAGAAAAACTGAAATATCATATGGTCATAAGTATTCAGACCCTTTGCAGCAACATTCATATTTAACTCACATGCTGTCCATTTCTTCTGATTCTCCTTGAGATGGTTCTGCTCCTTTATTGGAGTCCAGTTGTGTTTAAATAAACCTATTGGACTTGATTAGGAAAGGCACACACCTGTCTATATAAGACCTTACAGCTCACAGTGCATGTCAGAGCGAATGAGAATCATGAGGTCGAAGGAAATGCCCAAGGAGCTCAGAGACAGAATTTTGGCAAGGCACAGATCTGGCCAAGGTTACAAAAAAATTTCTGCAGCACTCAAAGTTCCTAAGAGCACAGTGGCCTCCATAATCCTCAAATGGAAGAAGTTTGGGACGACCACAACTCTGCCTAGACCTGTCCGTCCAGCAAAACTGAGCAATCGTGGAGAGAGGTAAAGAAGAACCCAAAGATCACTGTGGCTGAGCTCCAGAGATGCAGTAGGGAGATGGAAGAAACTTCCTCAAAGTCAACTATCACTGCACCCCTCCACCAGTCAGGGCTTTATGGCAGAGTGGCCCGACAGAAGCCTCTCCTCAGTGTAAGACACATGAAAAAAACACATGAAGGACTCCCAGATGATGAGAAATAAGATTCCCTGGTCTGATGAGACCAAGATTGAACATTTTGGTGTTAATTCTAAGCGGTATGTGTGGAGAAAACCAGGCACTGATCATCACCTGCCCAATACAATCCCTCCAGTGAGACATGGGGTTGGGAGCATCATGTTGTGGAGGTGTTTTTCAACTGCAGGGACAGGACGACTGAATGCGACCAACTACAGAGATATCCTGGAGGAAAACCTCTTCCAGAGCCAAAGGTTCACCTTTCAACAGGACAATGACCCTAAGCACACAGCTAAAATAACAAAGGAGTGGCTTCAGAACAACTCTGTGACCGTTCTTGACTGGCCCAGCCAGAGCCCTGACCTAAACTCAATTGAGCATCTCTGGAGAGACCTGAAAATGGCTGTCCACTACCGTTCACCATCCAACCTGACAGAACTGGAGAGGATCACCAAATCCAGATGTAAAAAACTTGTTGCATCATTTCAAGACTCATGGCTGTACTAGCTCAAAAGGGTGTTTATACTCAATATTGAGCAGAGGGTCTGAATACTTATGACATGTGATATTTCAGTTTTTCTTTTTTAATAAATTTGCAAAAATTTCTACATTTCTGTTTTTTTCTGTCAAGATGGGGTGCTGAATATACATTAATGAGAAATAAAATGAACTTTTTGGATTTTGGCAAATGGCTGCAATGACACAAAAAGTGAAACATTTTAAGGGGTCTGAATACTTTCCGTACCCACTGTATATGTATGTACGATATGTACTGTATGTATATGTACTGTATGCATATAGGTATACATGTACTGTATGTATATGTACTGTATGTATATATGTATATATGTATATAGAAGCAGCAACACAGGACGTCTCTTTGAGGAAAGGTATTTTCCACTATTACAAAGCCCTCATAGTAAAGACTTGACAGATGATGTTAAGTTAGTGAATTTTGCTTAGTATCTGAAGAATAAATTGAATTTGTGTTTATATATTTTTTTATTTGAGTTCAATCATAAGATAGCATAACACATGTACCCCTCATATATTGCTGGTTAGAATTGTCACACATCCTGTTAAATGAACTTTATGTCATGTAGTGATATGAATCTGCAGAATAGTTTGCTTGAATTTAGCTCATTGCCGCAGTGTCCTTCTCCCAACCTCACTATCTCCTCCTAAACAATTTTTGCACTCATAACATTTTCTCTCCACGCTCCCTCACTGTTTTATCTGTCCTGCTCGGCACTCAGACTGATGGATCAGCTGCCAGAGTCCGTCCAGCAGCTGTCAGTGAGTGGAGCTAGCACAGGTAAGTCACAACATTCTCAATTCCAGGACTTCACTGACTGATAACTGAGGTTTAACGAGACATTTGGAAGTAGGACGTTTCTAAATAGTAATTATCATCATAATCCCCAAGGGGAAGCATGTCTCTGTTAGAAATGTCTACTTTTGTGATTTTTCTACTTGTGTGATTCTCTTCGCTAGAAAATGCTGACTTGAGTCTGCTTAAACTGTGTACAGTTTTCCTTTTGCCTCTTTCAGCTTTTGGTTACCATTTAAAGCATTTGGGATCATTTTAGCCAAGCAGTTTATTGTTTTGCGCACTTCTCTCATGCTTTGCTGCTGTAAGCAGCATGTAAATAAGGTACACCTGTACATCAGTTTTTAAGGAATGAATTTGACGTGTTTGAGGGTTGATGTATCTGTATGAGAGCTACACTGGGACAACAAAACTTGTAGAAAATGATTGTCCAATTGTCTGAAGTCTGTGGGGAGTTGTGGTGTTGGGAAAAATTTTCAAGGTCGCACATCATACCCATCGATTGGTTGAATTTGCGTGAATTGGCAAGATCACAGTATTGCGAAGTCCTGTGAGGCTTGATTAATGTACTGTAATCCCTCCTTGATCATGGTTAATTGGTTCCAGACCCGACCGTGAATTTCCGTGAAGTAAGATTCCTGTTTTAGAAAGGAATATTTTCATAGAGAGCACAGAAAACCTGTTTACGGCCTTGAAAATGTTTTTTAGGGTCACCTCTACATTTGTATTACCCAGGGTTCTCACAAAACCAGAATTTCAGTAGAAAGTAATTTCCATGATTCTAGATGCTTATTTGATACCACAATAAAAATAGAAAAAACAGAACCCCAGGCTTTCCGCTAGATGTAATGGATTGTAGTGTGGCGCCACGGCTCGATAAATATGCAAACAATATGCAAAAGCAAGAAGGGGGAGTGAGACAAAATGCCCTTTTGAAAAAGTCATTTATTGAAAACAACAATTAAACTGAACTAGGCTGTTTATCAGCTGATCAAAAGTTTAAGACAAAAAATAACAAAAAATTCTCCAAACCAGAACAAAAAATGTTCTCAGTAGGACTCAGTAATGAGTAGCTCCACCGTTCTTGTTAATTACTTCAAAAATTGCTTCCCTTGTCATCCATCTCCAAATGTTCTCTATGGGGTTTAAATGAGGGGAATATGCAGGATGGTCCAAAAGAGTGACCAGCGCTGCATTGTGAACTGCAGCGTTGCTCTATTGGAAAAACCCAGCTGTTACCACACAGACGAGGGCCCTCAGTCATGAGGGATGCCCGCTGCAACATCTGCACATAAACAACCACCGTTTGACAACCCTGCACCACCTAAAGCTCCAGTGTTCCACTGAATGAAAAAGCACCCCAGACCATGATGGACCCCCCTCCACTGTGCCGAGTAGAAAACATCTCAGGTGGGATCTCCTTGTCATGCCAGTAGCGTTGGAAACCATCTGGACCGTCAAGGTTATATTTTTGGTCATCAGAGAATAAAACTTTTTTCCACCTTTCAATGTCCCATGTGTGATGCTCCCTGCAAAATCTAAATGGTCAGTTTTGTGGTGTTGTGGGAGACGGGGTCTTTGAATTATATTTTTGTTTTCTAAACCATTTTCCCGCAGATGCCGTCAGATGGTTATTGCGCTGCAGTCGGCACCAGTAAGGGCCTTAATGTGAGTCGAAGACCGCCCTGTGTCTTGATGGACAGCCAATTGGATCCACCGGCTCAGCGCAGGTGTGATTTTTTTGGGGGGGGTCTACCACTTGACTTTTTTGTTCCATAATGCTCAGGATCTTTCAGAAAATGTAGTATGATTTACTGCACGCAACCTCAGCAGCAATGGCACGCTGTGAGAAGCCTTGCTTGACAATCCGACCACGTTCAAAAACAGAAAGCTTCTTAGCTTTAGCCATCAGGAAGGCCTGACAGAAAATGACAATTTTGAGCAGATTTTGGCTTTTATAGCCTGTGGTCGTAACCTGTGGTCTTAAACTTTTGATCAGCTGATAAACAGACTATTTCAGTTTAATTGTTTTCAATAAATTACTTTTGCATATTGTAGCTCTACTTCATTAAGATCCAAATGTGCAAAATGCAAATTCTACCAATTTTTCAACTGGTCTTAAGATTTTGATCAGGAGTGTATTTGGGATCAAAGCCACTGCTGTTTTTTTCTTTTGTTTCTCCATTTTTGTCTTGACACTGTGGTTGTAGTGGGATGTGTAGTGGGTTGCAGGGTGGGCCGCATATGACCCACGGGTGGTCGGCCGATATTATTGGACATTCCTACTTAAAATGTTTACTATATCATCATATTCAATAAAACATGTGATTTTATTTAGAAATGTACTCTTGCTGTGTTTTACCGTATGCCGAGAATGAAAAAACAATGATTTCCTATGTGCCCTGCGATTGGCTGGCGACCAGTCCAGGGTGTACCCGGCCTGTCGTCTGAGTCAGCTGGGATAAGCTCCAGCATGCCCCCGCGACTCTAAATAGGAGAAGCGGTATAGGATGGATGGATGATTTCCTATCTCCACCCAAACGTGGAAAACAAAGGCAATGTTCACACTGCAGGTCAATTTAGATTTTTTTGCTCATATGTGACCTCTGTGTTTTTTTTTTCATGTCACTGTGAAGGGTACAACTCAGGTCTCATTTGTATGTAGATATAAAACTGATATGGATCCGATGCTACTGCCGTCTAAACGGTCAGGTCACATATACCGCCATATACATCATCAAAAGGCGTGGTTTATTGTGCAAGACTTGGATAAAGATACTCACCGATGTTTATATTTTAAAAGATTTAAAAGATAAGAGTTAAAAGATATTTTAAAAAGGTTAGTGAAGCAGCACTTGTCAATGTCTCACCACTCCTGCCTCCAACATCCACCCACATCCTCGGAACAGACGACGCAAGTTGTGTATGAACTGCCATAGCCAAAACTCTCGCTCTCTTGCTCTCTTTCTCCTACACCAAATCATTTGTTTAAGAAAATACTGACTCCTGTGCACTAAATGCTTGAAATTACCGTAAACGCGTTACTGAAATACTGGAATAATGAAATATCGAATCTTCCGATACCAGCTGTCATCTGCTTAAGTCGATTCTCAAATCAAAATATTTGATTTTGTCCTTTTTTCATGTTTCTGATATTAGCTTGGCTATATTGTAAACCACCCCGCTACCTCAATATACCGGTACTCCATCCATACTCCATCCATCCATCTTCTATGCCGCTTATCCTCACTAGAGTTACGGGTATGCTAGAGCCTATCCCAGCTGACTTTGGGCGAGAGGCGGGGTACACTCTGGACTGGTTGCCAGCCAATTGCAGGGCACCTTCCATTCTCACATTCATACCAATGGACAATTTAGAGTTGCCAGTTAACCTAACATGCATGTTTTTGGAATGTGGGAGGAAACCAAAGTACTCAGAGAAAACCCACCCACGCACGCACGGGGAGAACATGCAAATTCCACACAGAGATTCGAACACAGATCTTCCCAATCTTCTGACTGTGGCCAACATGCTAAACACTAGGCCACCATGATGATCTGCATGCGTAAAGATACCTGTGTTTGTGTGGACATAGCCTAAAAGATGCTGTGATCGCAGTGGGACTGATTGCTCCCTCGCTTGCTGTGAAGACACTGTGGAGTGATCAGCTCCACGTATCTCCTCAAAAAGTAAGAACTGTCGCATATAGTGTTACGTTGTTGGTTAAGGATCAACCTGTCCTCTGCTGACAAAGCCCAGCTGCCTGTCACAGATAAGAGGTATTGTATGTATCAAACTGAGTAGGTGAGTCAGAGATACACACTACGTAGACCACAGTATGTGCAAGACACAACAAGCTGGCCTGATACAATTATGCCTGGCTGTATGACACCGATGACACCTACAGGCTCACCTTTCTTGCCTAACTCATTTTGAGAGGATACAAGTTGTTTGGACAGAGCCCTCTGTTGAGGTATGTAAGAAGTTGTTAATGACACTTTGACTGCTTTAATGGCCAATACCATTGGGTAGAATGCGCTGAGCTGCTTGATTGTGGGACGTGCAAAAAAAGTTGATACTCTGCTCATATAGACATCCCTGGAGCTTGTAGCCGTAGCTCAGTCAATTGATACGGAATAAACAGAGCATGTGCTGGCTGCAGCCACCAAACACAATTGACAAAATTCTTGAAGATCAATTTAGTAATGGGGTGTCCTGATACAGGTTTTTCACTTCCCATACGATACCGATATGGCAGCCTTGCATATCAGACGATACCGGTATTTATGCAATATCAGCACAATTTATATATATACTTTTATTCAAGATTTAAGATATTTGTTGTCATGTGCAACAGTAGAAACACAGTGGCAACACTGAGCAATGAAAGTCTTACTTTGCATTATTTCCCTCCATTTAGATAAGGAGAAAATAATAATTGCTCATAAAATATAAAAATAACGTGTTACTTGTTTTGTAGCGTAGAATGTTAGAAAAGGTTTGATCAAGAGATATCACTCTAGAATCAAAATGTCATCCATGCATTTACTTCATGATGCATCTGGTTTCTAGCGCTATCGACATATAGGCATATGTCAGGCTCAAGGTGCTCAATGAAACGTTTAAACCCAACATTACTCACCTCTGACAGGGGCTGGCTTTTTTCTGTTGTAGCCAATGACTTTTTGCCTTCCCATGGGAGTTTCTCACGCTTTGCAAATGTGTCAAACAGCAGTGGTTGATTGAGGGAACCGCGGTCTCGTTTTTGTTTTTGTTACTCTTTTGCTTATATCGGACCAATATCACTAACGGATCAGGAAAAATGGAGAAAAGTATGATTTGATTGGTGAGGGAGATAAGCCGATTCTCCCCTTGTTTATTTCTTCTTTGAAATGTTTGCCTTCTGGTTGAGTTGTGAGAGTCCGCTGTGGTACAGTTTTACTTACGCACATCATGACGTAAGTTATCATGGACACCATGTAATGCAAAGCAATTGAGCACATTTTCTACATTACATTAAAAAAAAGTCATGTTTTTAGAGTTTTACATGCAGTTAACAATTTGAAATGCATATGAATGATGAATGAAAGGGATATATGAACATTTAAGGTTACTTTTATCTTCTTTGAAGGTAAATCATGCCCAGTCACATCAAGGAGATGTGGCAGCGAGACACATCACAGACACATCATCTTCCTGTTTTGCCACGAGTTATGTCTTGAATTCAATAGTGTTTCTCACCTCAGTAACCTAAAATTGAGCCAAAGAAAGTTTCAATTGCCAGCATTTTGAAAAACACTATTGAATTGAACTGAATTCAAGAAATAATGCATGACAAAACAGGAAGGTGGTGTCCATGTTGTCTTCCTGCCACATCGTGTCTTTTGGGAACGCTCACATCAAGAATCACGTCTTTAGTGAATGTAAAAGTCACCTTAAATGTTCATATATCCTTTAATTTCTCATTTTATGCATTTACAATTTTATAGCATTTTTGAGTCAACCGCTGATGACATCCATGTATTGGCAAGCTAACAGGATGTTAACAAGAACATTTTATGATTAAAAAATACATGAAGAACACAGTTGGACTCAGTGTATTAACAACACAACGAGACGCGCGCCATATTGTAAGCTAACCAGAAAATGTACGTAAACCGAGGCAAAATTTTGTTTCAGTCACGTTAACTGAAAAACAGGTTGGTTCCACTGTATATAATTTAGTTGTTGTATGGAAGTGCTGTAAAATGATATTTTTGCACATTCCCTGTGTTGTGTATATCTGCTGGTTTTGCTGTGATAATTGTGACAATTTGTTGTGAATTTTATTTCATATTGGTGAATTAATTATGTAATTGTTTTATTTAGTATAGTATTAGTATAGTATTAGTATTTTGTTCAACTTGGCACAAGGGTGAAGGGCAGAATGGTAGATAAAAACCACATAGTTTCTAGTCAAATCGTGTCAGATGTGCTGTGTATTTTGTTTACCAAATTCTGTTGCACAAGATTTTTGGATGTATAAGTTGATTTCAGTGTTTGACACTCCTGATTCCGTTTTGTCTTCAGCTGAGGTGGCCGCCTTCCTCCAATATGTTAAATCTCTGAGCTACCATGACCGACCTGACTACCAGCGCCTGAGACAACTGTTGGGCACTGATGCCAAGGTAAAACTGGATTTCTCTGTACCTCATGGACCTGGAGAGAGATCCACATCTAAGGTTCTTGATCCTCTCATCAGGGGCAAGGTGAGAACATACCAAATGTTAAGGTTCCTTAGTTTCTCTCTTTCAGCTGAACATGTTGCAATGCTTAGTAATATCATAGACACAATTCAATTCCAGTAATGAAGTTGTCAGCATGTACTGAAAATAGAAATCCTTTGGCATCATTTGATTTCACCACAGAAGTTATCTTAAAACACATGAGCAGGTGCCAGAAGCCAAGGACTATAATTTCCGCTTTATCAGAGTTTTGCAAGTCATCCAGTTCTTGAAGACACACCTGCAGATGAGTTGATATGTTAACATTACTTTTAAGAAAAGCAAAATGACAAAAAATAGGACTGTACAAACTTTTTTTTAAATTTAACTGTATAGTTTTGACTGTTAATTGTTAACTGTTTTATAACTTTGCATGGATGACGTAAGCATTATGCTCTTTCCACAAATTCACACAAAAACTAAAATGTATGTTGATGTGTATTTATGTAAAGACACATGTAAAACAGATTGAAGTAGATTTATATGCTAAAAGAATTACAGTTCCCATGATGCTTAGAGTGCCATACCAGGAAGTAGTGAATTTCCGAAATAGTGTTCCCTCGTTGAACGCGGGGTTAGGTTCCCAAAAATACCAGTGTTAAGTGAAATCATGTAGTAGAAGTTGATTTAGTTTTTTTGTTCATTATATATTTTTTTATTTACGTATGTTTTTTCATTTATTTTCTGTTTCTTTTGTTTACAGTGCATGTTTTTTCGTTTACAGGATATGTTATTTATGTTTTTTTTTCGTTTAAAGGATATGTTTTTTAATTTATTATGTTTTAAGGCTGTAATACCCCTCACCACACACTTTATACACTTTTCTCAGACATGAGAAAATATATATTTTGTGCATATAGAGGGCCTTGAAAGCGCGGATCATGCCTTGGTCCATGGGCTGAATCAGCGATGTAGTGTTTCCTAAATAAGGCTGTCTCATCCATATTAAAAACTTGTTCAGGCTTATGTCCCCCTTCCTCGATGATTGCTTTAAATTGTGTACTACATGTACTATATGCCTCCTCAGAGGCGGCCTCTTCGTGGCCTTGTTGCGGACAGTTAAAGCCTTTTTTGCATTCTTTTTAAAATGTATTGGTGCTGTCATCCTTATGTTATTTTCCTCCTTTATGGTACAAACCAAAGATTCATTCATTCCGTAATGGCGCCCTACAGCTGCGTAAGTTCTACCTTCCTTCAGCATGTCCACAATTCCAACTTTTTGTGCATCTTCCTCTGCTTTTTGGGTACAACTGCAAGTGCCTTTGTCAGTGCAGAGTGTTTAGTCAACATTGTGAGTTTTGTCAGGGAGAAAACTTGCAAACATACAAGCATTAAAGATATTATTGACGGTGTTATTGCGAAGGAACACTATTGTCGCTACTATTTACATGTTTTGATAGACGTCTTATACAGCGATTGAGTTTGAGCTGACAAATCCTAACTTTGAATGTAGAATTACCACATTTTGCTTGGGCACTAATAACACCGCAGCAGCAACAAAGAAAAGCAGACACACGTTGCGAGGGAATTGCAGGTTTATAGTGCGCATATCGCAGTTAATAATGCGGTTCCAATCCTGCCTCGCACACTGCCACTTCCTATAACGTGTATTATTATTCACAGTAGCGATGTAGCTCACAGTCTGATAGACTTCTGGCTGCCCTGTTCTCCCGAGACAGCTTTTCTCTAAAAGAAACATTGTCACGTTTTGATCTCGCAAGATCTTGTGATACACCTACTGGTTCTTTCGGTTTTATACATGAAGTTGTTTGTTGTCTGCATAACAGTGGGAGTTACCAGAGTGATTTCTAATACTACTGCCTAAGGTAAGCATGTATAGACTGAACAGTACTGGTCCAAGCATGGATCCCTGTGGGATGATGTGGCTCACTTCTACATGCACAGAGACCCTATTAGCAATATTTACAAACTGTGCAGAAGCCGACAAATATGCTTTACAATTTGAGGTGGTTTCTTTAGTGCCAACATGTTCCAATCTTTGTATATCAATTGGGTCAAAGACTGCATAAGCTCACAGGACCAGTACTAGGGCGGAATTGACCAATAAAAACGGAATCTACTGTTAAATGCGGAATCTCGTGGAAATTGACGTAATGTGAATGAAATACTGTCATCGTGAGGAAAAGGAACTTTTTTGTGGGGAGGTATTTCCCCGGTGGACCGCTCAATCAAGACCGAATCTCATCACAAACACTAACCTGCCCCCTCCTGTCGAAACAGTGGCCTGAAAGTTGAAAAAAAAACCCTAGAAACTCTTCCCTTATTCAGTGTGAATGGAAGCTAGCGGAGTTAGCTTAGGTAAGTTATCAAAGCATGCTAGTGTGACAGTGTGTGCAACTCGGGCTGAATGAGTGTTGAGTGTATGAGTATATCGTGTTGTTTTACAGCTTGTTAATTTTATGATGCCCGCTGATGTTGTGCAAGTTCAGAGTGAAATAAGACGAGAGTTACGTTTATTCTTGCTCCCATGTCGTCTTAACTTTCTACAGATATTCTCAACACACATACAACACACTTCTGGCCTTCAAAATAAGAGCGCTCTTTGCTACATCCTGTCTTGTGTCAATTGTGTCAACAAAATACCAACAAAATCTTACATTAATAATGCAATAGGAATTGCATCTGCGAATGTCATCCTTAACCACAAGCATTACAGTTTGTTGAGGATTTTGTAGCAATGGGTGCAGAGGATGACATCCCATTAGAAAAGTTAGCCAAGCTACAGCCGTTTCTGAATTACTGGGCAAAATTGTCCAATGATGTATTGCACCAATAAATGTAAAGACTTTTGCATTTAATTCACATACATTTTATTCACTAACCCAAAAAGCATAGACTCTGCTGCTAAAGTAAGTGTAAAAGGTGAAAAACGGAATTCTAAAAAAATGAAACAGAACTTGGGAAAAAAATAAAACAGATTTCATTGATATTAATCATGATTAATTACCATTTGAAAGAATGAATTACAGGGAGGGAAATAAGTATTTGAACACCCTGCGATTTTGCAACTTCTCCCACTTTGAAATCATGGAGGGGTCTGAAATGTCCACTGTGAGAGACATAATCAAAAAAAAAGTACAGAAATCACAATGTATGATTTGTTAATAATTTATTTGTATGTAACTGCTACAAATAAGTATTTGGACTGCGATCCATCAGCATGTGTTACAAGCAGGAGAAGGCCCAACTTGTACTGGAGCTCAGAGAATCCACTGACCAGCTGGTGAGAGGACCAGGAACGGGGAGGAAGTGGAAAGCCCAGGGGGAAGTCGACAAGGCAGTCAGCAGGCTGAAACATCTTGAGGTAGTCGGCAGAGTCCAGTGGCGTCGAGCAGGTCTCGGAAGAGGCGAGACACCTGTGTTCTGGTCAAAGGCCTCCAGGGAACAGCAGAGAGGCATGGTGGTGGCAGAGGTGGTGAGGACCGAACAAGAACGCCTGAACATCAAGGCAGTGTCTCAGAGCTGGCAAGGAGGTTGGACTTCATGGGAAGGAGTTACAGATAGGCCCATGTCGTGGTCTGATCTGTGGAAGACCCCCCAAGCCAGGCTCAGCTTCCTTATCAAGGACACCTTACCTTGTCCACGAAACCTCCACCAATGGTACGGCGCTGAAGAGACCTGTCCCCTGTTCAACACCATCAACGCAAGCCTCCAGCACATCTTGTCAGGCTGCAAGACAGCACTTACACAAAGCCGATACAGTTGGCGACACGACCTGGTGTTGATAAAACTGGCAGAGGTAATGGAGGCATGCAGACAAGAGGCGAACAGTAGACCTGCGGCCCCAGCGAGAGATTCCATCCAGTTTGCCAGGGCGGTAGAGAAAATCAACACACTCCCCAAGAGAGATACGCCAGGTCTCCTCTCACCAGGAAGTGCGTGGAACATGAGGGTCGACCTTGGGAAGCAGCTACAGTTCCCTAGGGAGATTGCAGAAATGTCACTCCGGCCAGACCTGGTAATGTGGTCGGCACCTCGCAAGACTGTCCTACTGGTGGAGCTCACTGTTCCGTAGGAGGAAAACTCAGAAGCAGCCCACGAGCGGAAGCATGCTAAGTACGCAGATCTAGCAGCAGAGTGCAGAGAAGTAGGCTGGAAAGCCTTTACCTTTACCTTGGGTGAGGCTTTTTGGGAGCCTCAACTGCTCGCCTACTCCGTGATGTGGGATGCAAAGGAGTTGCACATCGGAAGGCCATCAAAGAACTGGCTGAGGAGGCAGAGAAAGGCAGCTTCTGGCTGTGGCTAAGGAGGAAGCACAGGAGTTGGGGGCCAGACAACACCACTCATTAGCGGGTGATAGAGAGAGATCCCTACCATCGCTCAGCGACCAGGAGATGTACTGGGGTGAAAGGAGCGAAACATCAATGACTGGTGGTCCCCAGCTGATGACCCGCCTATAGGTGTCACACCTGAATAACAGGCACTGGTGGAGGTGCGTCAGGCAGAAATGCTGAGCAGGCAGACCAACAGCCTGTACAATTAAGAACACTTGTGAAAATCAATGTTAATATTTGGTACAGTAGCCTTTGTTTGCGATTACTGAGGTCAAACATTTCCTGTAGTTTTTCACCAGGGTTGCACACACTGCAGCTGGGATTTTGGCCCATTCCTCCACACAGATCTTCTCTAGGTCAGCCAGGTTTCTGGGCTGTAGCTAAGAAACAGAGTTTGAGCTCCCTCCAAAGGTTTTCTATTGGGTTTAGGTGTGGAGACTGGCTAGGCCACTCCAGAACCTTGATATGCTTCTTACGGAGCCACTCTTTGGTTATCCTGTGCTTTGGGTCATTGTCATGTTGGAAGACCCAGCCACGACCCATTTTCAATCCTCTGAGGGAAGGGGGTTGTTCCCCAAAATCTCGCAATACATGGCACCGGTCATCCTCTCCTTAATAAGTGCAGTCGACCTGTCCCATGTGCAGAAAAACACCCCTAAACATAATGCGTCCACCACCATGCTTCACAGTGGGATGGTGTTTTTGGGGTGGTATTCCTCATTCTTCCTCCTCCAAACACCGCGAGTGGAATTAAGACCAAAAAGTTCTGTTTTGGTCTCATCTGACCACATAACTTTCACCCATGACTCCTCTGAATCATCCAAATGGTCATGGATAAACTTAAGACGGGCCTGGACGTGTGCTGATTTAAGCAGGGGAACCTTCCGTGGCATGCATGATTTTAAACCATGAAGTCTTAGTGTATTACGCATAGTAACCTTGGAAACAGTGGTGCCAGCTCTCTTCAGGTAATTGACCAGCTCCTCCCGTGCAGTTCTGGGCTGAAAATTATGAAAAAAATCATACATTGTGATTTCCAGACTTTTTTTTTTAGATTATGTCTCTCACAGTGGACATGCACCTAAGATGAAAGTTTCAGACCCTTCTATGACTTCAAAGTGGGAGAACTTGCAAAATCGCAGGGTGTTCAAATACTTATTTTCCTCACTGTATGTCCCATTTTTACTGTATTTTAACAGAAAGATGCCAGCGCAGGAGCTTTAATTGTCTAAAAAAAAGACAAGCGGCTGTGATTTCAGGTTCACGGTCTTAGATTTATTTTACAGCGTGATGGTTTGGCAAAACAAATCAATTTCAAGTGGCCGCTCTTGAAGAGGGAGACATTTCATCTCATGGTTCCTCTGAAAATGTCTGCCAACTTTTTGCTTACAATACTTATACTGTCTGCAACGCTTCCTCATATTGACCCCTTGGTCCCAGTGACTGCCCTTGTATTGGCTCTGCTTGAAAAACTTGATGACACATACTTTCCGTCTCCAATTATGCTCCTGATGGGTTCTCCTCATAGTCATTTCATTTCCATGTGAAAGTGTTGGCCAGTTTGATCCCTCGTTAAACAGAAGTGGCCATTTATGGCCGCTTTGGTGAAGAGTGGAAATGTCAGCAGAGAGAAAGGCCATTCTCACGTTCATTAGTCACACGTGTCACCTGCTCAATTGTCATTTTGTCTACGATTCAAGGTGTGAGAAAAATTATTTTGATAATCACATGAAAAAGTAAATCATAATGTCATAATGAATGTCACAGAGAGCGGGAAAGGCTAGAGTGAAGGATGAGGAAGATGCTATTGACGAGGAAGAAATGAAGCCTAAACAAGTCCCGGCTTGCTACAGACGAGGGCCACCCCTTCCGCAGGTATGTTCATTGTCTTTCATTATTTGATTCAAGATCGTAGTACATCCATACAATATAAAATATTGATAGACATGAGATACACTCAAAATCTTAAGACCAGTTGAAAAATTGCTAGAATTTGCATTTTGGGGGGGGGTAGTCAACTGTTGGGGGGTAGGGCGTGAGAGGCAGGCAGGATTTAGATTAGGATTTAGAAGATTAGTGCAGACTGCCAACATGTATGAATTTATGGTACTCAGCATGCAATTTGACTCTTGAATACTCTTGCTTCACTCCATTTTGTTGAATTTTGCTGGTTTCAGTTTCAAGTTCAGTCTGTACAGTACACATAAATAGACACATAAATAGACTATCAGTTTCATATCGGGGGAGGGGTGCAAAAACATTTCTGCCCCACAGTGGGGCATGACAGAAAAATAATTGAGAACCACTGCCCTACACGGATAATAATTAGTACAATAAAGTCAAATAATCGAAAGACTTTCTCATCTGGACTAATTAAAGTATGTGACCAAATGCTTTCATCAGCGTCGCATACTGTGTAGGCATTTGTAGATAAAATACACCCAACATGATGGTGTAGTACATTACTTCCTGTGTGAATATGATTCCCATCTCTACGAACGCCTTCTCTTCTGATTTCGGTGATGTAACACTATATTGATCAGTTCTCGTTGCAATAGCACTCCTCTCTTTAATTACCATCGACCGCTCGCTACAAAGGAAGCTAACAAGCTAAATAGTCGACAAGAGTTGTTGCTCAGAGTTGACACAGAGACTTATAAAAGCAGGGGAGAGATTCCATGTACTTCCACTTTTGGATGGTAGCCGTTTCCGTTTTCTTCAAACTATTCTGATACTCATCTGATCTTTTGAATCCAAATAGTACTACTTTTGAATCTCGTTTTTATTTTCACACACCGGCACTGCATGCACAGAAAATCAAAAGACAACCCGGCCATTTTAGATGATTGTGACTGATCTTTAAAGGCACACAGAATATTGTGTTCTCTGGCTATATAAACACGGAACCTACCAAAAGAAAGATTAGACTCCTGTCTTTCATCAGGAAAACAGTTTGTTTCTACCTTTTTTCCTTTCTTTAGTAATCAGCAGTAGAACATGGGTAAGTTTCAGGAAAATACCAGTTCTCAACTAAAAAAGGGACAAACCATCATTTTGGGAAAAGATTCAAGAATAATTTTCACTTGGACACAATTTGTTTGCTTTAGTGGCAGCTCAAGTATCTAAACAACTATACCCACATAAACAACAGACTAAAAAGGGTTGTTGTACAGCAAAAACAATTTATTTACAAATATGTAAGACCATGCACTATTTACAATTTTCACATTTGGAAGTGAACTGTGTGTGTGCACGTGTGTGCATGCGCACATGTGTTAAAATTTCCGTACATGCGTAACCGTCTGCACGCTACATTCCTCCACATCTTCCACTTCCTCGTTCTTCCACTTCCTCTTGTCTGTCATGTATGGTTTTTCCATTCACATGCATGCACTACTGCCAACTTGTGGCCGTTTTTATGGCTCAAACCTGCCCTAAAAGTTACATTTATTAGTGTGCAGTTGCGTCATCACCTCTTTTTGCCTCTTGCGCAAAAAACGTGAAATACGTATAAATACGTGGGATCGGGTGTTCGGGTTTGTAAAAATGTATAAATAGGTCTTTGGTATTGAAAGAGCTAAATGTAAATTTTTCCCATTCATTCATAATTTATATGCATTTAGAATGTTTTATGCATGTAAAACTATAATTAGTAAACTAGAAAAAAACAGAACGAATTACAGTCCCTCGCCACTCTGCGCTTGGAATTCGCGGCTTCACTCTAGCAGTTAAAAAATATATTCATTAATAAATCATGCAGTTTCGTGGTTGAATACGGCCTATTATTAGTCTAAACATACATATTTATGCAAATTTGACATTTCCCCCCCATTTTAAGCATTTTCAAGCATAAAAATGGTTAAATGAACTAAAATACCAAAAAAATGATTAGATTAGTATTCTAGGCGTCAGTAATGTTACACAATAGCCACTGCAGGAAGCAGTGTACAGAACAGGAATTAAAAAAAGAACAAGGAATTCTCCCAATGATAATGCACAGTATTGTGTCTTATTGTGTCTTACCATATTGGATAATAGGAATGTAAAGGTGACTATAGGGGTGTTACTTCATGTCTAGAAGGCTCTAATGTTAAAATTTATATTTACAAGGTCGTAAACAGGTTTTCTGTGCTCTAACTATAACCGCTTTATCAAGAAGGCATCCTACTTCACTGAAATTCACATATCACAGTCTGTCTGCAACCAATTAACTGCCTCAAATGAGGGATTACTGTATCTGGATTTACCTGATTTCGTATTTGAAAATGTGATTTAGTTAGAGTACGTTTGAGTTAGATTGTACCTTCTGGAACGGATGAATGACGCTAACCAAGGTTCCACTGTAACCAAGAACCACTGGCTTAGTTAAAACCAGGTGGTGACCTTTGAGGGAGTGAGGGAGTGTGTATGGTGGTTATGTTGCAGGATGCATGCTAATTCTGCAGGTTTAGTTTAGTATCTGAACGGGGACTGTCAAGTTGTCTAAGTTGTTATGTTTAGAAAGGATTCAATGTGAGGAAAACTAAAATCTCTTACTATGCTGTTAGTGGCTCTAACAAGGACAGAAAAGGAAGCCGGAGCCCCGATGCACACTCGTGCAAGGAGACAAATGTCTCCGTGTGTACTTTCAAAAAGGCCTCTTAGGTTGTCAACTGCCAGCTGCGCTAAGTAGTTCTTGTCAAACACCAATCAGTGGACAAGAATATTTAATGAATATTCTTCATGGCTAACTTTTTCAAAAAAGGCTTCCTTATTGCCTCTTCAGGCAAAATCGCAACGTTGTCTTCGCAAGCGAGTATCTTAAAAAACACAAACCACCATTGAACTTAATACAAAGTGAATTCCAATTCCACCCCTCACCCCTTATCTTAGTGTCCCAATGCTCCTTAAATCAAGGGCTAAGTGCTAAGCGGTGCACAGCCCGAGAAACCAAGCGTGGTCGGCGCCCAGAATTGAAACGTATGGGATGGAGAAGTTTCCTCGGGTCCAACCCTCCCCCTGACAAGACAGCAGAGCGGAGACTGAAAGAAGCATATAAAAGTAAGTAATTAAGCATAATTATTGATTTTTACAGTAACGTTACTCATCCTTTGTTGGTCATTCAATCATTTGCCGTTTTGAACTGTTGGTTGTTGCTAGTTAGCTAACTAGCCGGCTAACGCCGATATTGAACGTCACTGCAATCTGCTGCATTTCATAAATGATTAGATGGTCTTTGACTTGTGTAGCGCTTTTCCACCTCCAAGGCACTCAAAGCACTTTGACCCTGTTAGCACATTTACCTACTGATGACCCAGCATCAGGAGCAGATGGGGGTTCGGTATCTTGCCCAAGGATACTTCAACATGATCATGGGAGGACGGGGGATCGAACCTGCAACCTTCAGGTTGGGAGATGAACCGCCCCCAATATATAAATAGCAGCCACATTAGCCTGTTAATTGGAAGTTGAATTTTAGAATTGCTCGCTCGCTATTGTAGAGGCTACTGTACATTACTGAAGAATACTGGACGGTGTTTTATATGAGCTATCTAATCACTCATGTAGCGCAGTACATCGCAGTGAAGCCTGTTTGCTGTGCACCCGAGTCCACCAACAACTGTCATGAGATATGTCTACTGTATTCAGCATACACGTGTCCCTAAATCTGTTTTTTGTTTTTTTTTTTACTATCACTCCTTATTTGTTTTCTATTACAATACGACTATTACTATAATTGCATTTCCAATGGGTTAATAGTTGTACGCCATCAATCACGCATATGTGTCACTCCTGCAGGAGATGCTGAGCCAACTGAAGTCAGCCCTCTGCTACACCACACAGCACTGCAGCACCATTCAAAAGCTGCAATCCCAGTATGGAGAAGTCACATGCAGCAAAATCCCATTTTGGAATTTCTAGCAAAAGAACATCAACAACAAACAGGGACGCTGAAATAACTTGATAAGGTTTACACATTTGTTGATGTTGATACATTTGTTATATTATTTCTATTTCATATGTATATCAGGTACATTTTCTATTTTTAGAAATGTTGTTACAGTGCTGGCTGTAAGCTGTTATGTATAACAGTTGTTTGTTGTTTGGCAATAAATGTCAGTTTTTAAAAATGTTTTCCATCCATCCATTTTGCTGCTTCTACTCCTGTAAGAAAAAAAAAAAGGTTTTCTGAAGAAGCCTATAAACATTGAAATAATGTACTAACGTATGCAATGTACTAACTTTATGGTAGGAAACACGTATTTTGAACAATTTAATGATCTCGTCTGCCTATGTCACAGCTACAAGCGATGATGTAATGAGAGTCTAGTCTAGGCCCTAGGTTTTAAGGGTAGGGGAAGGGCTAAAGGATAGAATTGGTATGTAGCCCAAATCTTCCTAATCAAAATGTTGTTGAAAAATTGCAAGAATTTACATTTTACACTGTTTGGATCATAAAGAGTTTCCAAGTAAAGCTTAAAAATGCAAAAACAAGAAATCGGAGCGAGACAAAAAAAAGTAAGCAATTTATACAAACAGGCATGAAAGTGAAGTAAGCTGTTCATCAAAAGTTCAAGACCATAGTTCCAAAAACAAAACAAAACACTGAAAGCCCCCTAAAATGGAAATAAAATGTTTTAAAAAGGACTCAGTAATGATTAGCTGTGCCATTCCTGTTAATCACCTCAAAAACTAGTTTGGGCATCCACTGTCTGGAACTGATGTCCATTTTTGTAAACTTGCCTTTCCATCCATCCATCCCCAAATGTTCAACCGAAAAACCCGACCGGATTTGCCATCAAGAGATCATGACAGTGTAAATACCTGACAGAAAATGACATTCAATCCACATTTTGTCAAGACTTTGGCTTTCAAAGGTTGTGGTTTTAAACCTTTGATCAGCTGATGAACAGCTTATTTCACTTTAATGCTTGTTTGTAAAACATTGATAACTATTTTTATTTTTTTTGTCTCACTCCCATTTCTTTTTACATTTTGAAGCTCTACTTAGAACCTCTTTAAGATTCAAGTGCAAAATGTAAATTATTGCACTTTTTCTACTGGTCCTACTTCCAGATATTCACATTTGGATTGGATGCACAACTTAGAAGATGGCACATTTTGTTTGAACACACCAATTTTTCATGTGAGCAAAAGCAAAAGTATTGGAACATGTGGCTGACAGGTGTGTTTTGTTCCCCAGGTGTGTCCTATTACATTATTTATTCAATCAATAAAGAGCACTGAATGGCTACGCTCAGTTTCAGATTGGCTAGGATAGGTTTTGCCTGTGTACACTGAAACGTGAAAATCGGAGAACTTCCCATAAGTGAAAAGCAATTGTGAATCTGAGAGAAGATGGAAGAAGAAGAAGAAATAAACCACTGGCGTACTAAGTAACAGACGTGGAACAAGTAGACCAAGGAAAACAGTGTTAATGTTTTGTTTTTCTTCAAGAAATTCCAAATGGTTGTAGTGGCTGTGACCAATGTTTGTGCAATGCTTCTGATTGCTTTTCACTTACAAAAAGCCCTCTGATTTTCATGTTTTCACCTCTAAAGGCAGCCTACAGAGGCAAAACCTATCCCACCCAACTGAAAGTGAGAGTGGATGTTCAGTGCTATTTATTGATTAAATACGTACCCTAGAGAACACACCCGGGCAACCAAACGACAGGTCAGTCACATGTTCCAATCCTTTTGCTCACATGAAAAATGGATGTGTTGAAACAAAAGGTGCTATCTTCTAAGTTGTATCTAAATGTAAATACCTGGAAATTAAAGCTGAACTGCTCTCTGGTGTCATATTCATCTTTTGATGGCAAACCCAAATGTTTTCAATCTGCAGCAAAAGTAATGAAATGGACCTCATTGCTCCAATACTTCTGGAGGCCACTATAATACTTTATCAGTGCCTTAACTTGTATTTACACAAGGGAAGGGTGTCACAATACAGTTCAATCTTCTAACCTCAATGATTTATTATTTTTTAATAGAAAAGGGAGGGAGTCCAGAGATCACTGCGGCCGAGGACTGCAACTGTGAGGTCTTATAAAGAAGAGGACATGTTGGTTGATGATGATTTTAATTATGATGAAGATGTGGAGGCGAGAAGCAAACCCATAGATGCACGCTACTTGAAAGGCCCTCCAGTAGGACTCAAAGAAAGGCCTGAAAAGGTGTGAGGTTGAGACCATTGCTTGCTGATACGAATCAAATAAAAGATATTTGACCAAGCATATTCATGTTTATTTGAATGATTCAAAAGAGCAAACACTTGAATTCCCCTCTTTAACAGAAAGCAAACTCCATCAGGGAATGCAGGAGTACAGACAAACTCTGCAAACAAGTCCAAGGTAGCCAAAGGGGAACAGAAATGTTCGCTAACTGTGAGGCTGGCAGCTTGACTCACATGGCTGAAGAAGCGGATGACCCGTATGGAAGCGTGCAGCAGCAGGACGGCCACCGCTGGGACGACGACAGAGATGATGGTGGACCTCAGAAGCCAGGAGACGATGACAGAGATGATGGTGGACCCCAGCAGCCGGAAGAGCAAGCTGCTTTGTCTCGCATGATTTACTGCTCTGTGTCCATGGCTGCTACCTTTCTCCTGGCTACCGGAGCTTCCTTGATTTAGCTTCTTGGGAGCTTCAAAGCTTCAACAAGAATTATCATTTTCTTTCTTTGCTTTTTTTTTGTTGTTGCAGGTAACAGATGTGCATCTCCTTTTGGGTTGAATAGCTTTGAAGCAGTTTCCTTAGGTTCAGCTGGCCCGCAAAGCCACTTCTCAGGACTTGTAAGCTGCCATTTTCACAGTAATGGGCTGAAATGGAAGGAGAGTTGTACTTGTTAAAGAGTGAAATGCTTTCTGAAGGATACTTTACAACAATGCAATGAAGTGCACTCATTTCTGACTGCCTAAGCTATCAAATACACTGCAAGGCGCACAAATAAGTCCATCTTTGACTTTGATTCAATGACACACAGCATTCATTGGCAAATACTTTACTCACTTTATAAGTAGCTTGACTAAAAATGAATGCCTTTCAGGAAAGAGAAGGCCATGTGATGTATTGAGCTATACTAATTAAGTATGCTGAATATCTATTGACTCCACAGCAAAGGCCTTTCTGAAGGTAGCTGTCAGTCAAATGGCGAAGTGTAGGCGTACCTTGCTGCAGTAAGGACACTCTCCAAAAACCGTGTTAAAGCTCTGCCGGCTGGCGGGCAGCATGCGCAGCCACTGAAAGGAAAAGACAAAAGAGAAGGGACTACTTAATCAAATCGTCACCTTGGATCTGATGTGCCAGTGTCAAGTGATAACACTTGTTTCAATGTACACCTCACTTAAAAAGGTCCATTCAAGTAATGCCTTGTAAAGCTGCGCATAAAAACCTCGCCACATTTTCCAGGCATTAATGAGCCTGTGTTCAGGCAGCAGCCCTTCTCCAAAAGAATACGATGTGCAAAAGTCCACAAGGACTGCAGATCAATCCACCACATTTATTCCCTCCCTCCTCTCAAGGGTCCTGGGAGCAAAGCTGCCAAGAAGACACTTTGCTGTCATGGATTGAGTTCCTGCAGTGCCTGGAAGGCCCCCCCTGCTCAAGAAGACACGTGTACAGACCCGTATGAACCTCTGACATGAAAACACCTGAGTGAGACAAGAAGAATGCGACGTGCTCACGTGACACCGAAATCTTTGTATGCATCAAGTGGACTGAGCAGAGAAACGGTGAATGAGTCCAACAAGTCACACATTCTGCTCTCATCCTGAGATGTGTGCAACCCTGGCGAGCAAGCTAAACGTCTGACCTCTGTGCCTGCCAACAAGACTTTCTACACCAAAGGTGTCCAAACTGCGGCATGTTCTAAAAATATAATTTAACAAAAAACAGCAGCAAAAATGGAAAAATAGGCAATTTTACAAGAATAAATATAATAATATTATGACAAAAAAGCTGTCATTGATTTTTCTCTGCTTATCCGGGTCCGGGTCACGAGGGCAGCAGTCTCATTAGGGAAGCCCAGACTTCCTGGTCCCCGAATACCACCTCCAGTACCACCGGGAGGCGTTCCCAGGCCAGATGTGAGACATAATTCCTCCAGCGTGTTCTAGGTCTGCCGCGGGGTCTTCTCCCGGGCGTTCCCGAAACACCTCACCAGGGAGGCGTCCTGGAAGCATCCGGCAGAAATGCCCGAGCCAGCTCAACTGGCTCCTCTCGATGTGAAGGAGCAGCGGCTCTACTCCGAGCTCCTCCCGTGTGACTGAGCTCCTCACCCTATCTCTTAGGGTGAGTCCAGCTACCCTCCGGAGGAAAGTCATTTCTGCCACTTGTATCCACGATCTCGTTCTTTCGGTCACAGGGTGGGAACATACTGTAAATCTACCGGTAAATTGAGAGCTTACAGAGACCGCATTACTGCAGCCGCTGCGCTGATCCGCCTATCGACCTCACGCTCCAACCTTCCCTCACTCGTGAACAAGAACCCAAAATACTTGAACTCCTCCATCTGTGGCAGGACCTCATCCCAACCCGGAGGGAGCAATCCACCTTTTTCCGACTGAGAACCATGGCCTCGGATTTGGAGGTGCTGAGTCTCATCCCAGAAGCTTCACACTCTGATGCAAACCGCCCCAGTAAACGCTGAAGGTCACAGCCCCATGAGGCCATCAGACGACAGTGTCTGCAAATAGCAGAGATGACATTCCAAGAATCCCGAACTGGAATCTGCCTCGACGCCTTGGCTGAGCCTAGAAATTCTATCCATGAAAATTATGAACAGAATAGGTGACAAAGGGCAGCCTTGGTGGAGGCCAACGTTCACCGGAAACAGGCTCGACTTACTTATTTACTTAGCAATGCGAACCAGGCTCCTGCCTGGATCGAATAGCATGTAGCAATGCGCCAATCCCGTACTCCCGGAGCACCCCCCCAGGACAACACGAGGGACACGGTCAAAGGCCTTTTCCAAGTCCACAAAGCAGTTTGATCTGTTGGGCAAACTCCCAAGTACCCTCGGGTACCCTTGCAAGGTCCAGTGTTCCGCGACCGGAAGAAAACTACATTGCACCTCCTGTAGCAGAGGTTCGACTAATGGTCGTACCCTTCCCTCCAGCACCCTGGAATAGACTTTCCCAGGGAGGTTGAGGAGTGTGATCCCCCTATACTGTAGTTGGAACACACCCTCCGGTCACCCCTGTTCAAAAGGGATACCAGCACCCCGGTCTGACAATCCAGATGTTCCACACTTCCACGCAGTGTTGAAGAGACGTCAGCCAAGACAGTCCAGTCACACAATCAACTAAAAGTAATAATTTTCAAGAGTAACATCATAATTATGAGGAAAAATAACATAATTTTAGTAGTACAAATTTGAAATTTAAAGAAAAACAAAGTTGTAATTTTTGGAAAATTAGGTTGCAGAAAAAATTATGTTCCGAGAATAAAGTCAATATTATGTGAGTCATAATACGAGAAAAAAAAATTACAAGAAGGAAAACAGCAGAAATAAAAAAAAAACCTAATTTTACAAGAACAAAGTAAAAAAACTACGAGAAAAGTAACGAGAAAAAAAGTTGCAATTTTACATACGATGAGAGGAAAAATAGAGTTGTAGCATAGAGTTGAAATATTACAAGTAAGTTTAAAAAGTCGTAATGTGAGAAAAAACTAAAGTTGTAATTTTAGGAAAATAAAGTAGGGGAAAAAGTTATAATACTGTATCGTAATAAAGTCCTAATATTACGAGGTAATCATAAACAAGACATCCTACTTTGTGGAAATTCACTTATTACAGTTGGAACCAATTAACCGCCATAAATGAGGGATTACTGTATGTATAAATGCATAGACACTGTATACGTGTGTGTGTGTGTGTTTTCATACCTCATACAGGCAGACCTGATGGAAGGGCTGACCACAGTGAGGGTCACTGCACACCTGGTCGGGGATGGCAGCTTCCAGGCGATAGGAGTAGCAGATCCCACACTCAACACTGAACGTCTGTGCAGACACGTTTAGGAAATATGTACTATTCTTTTTTCTGTGCCTTCATAAAACCAGAACATGACGATACAAACAATCTTGTTTGCATTTTAGTGTCTTTGTTGTCGCTGTCCCTTAAGCGAGGAATGCAGGTTCAAATACATACAAAAAATCAACATCTGGTCAACTGAACTTTTTTTTTTTTTTTTTTTTTTACTCTGAATACCAATGAAGTGAAGCATTAATCACTGCTGTGACAAAGCTTTCGCGTCACCTGCAGTGACAGGCGGGGAGAATAAGCAGCAGAAAAAAAGGATTGTTTTTGTGTGATTAAAGTGATTGCGGAGTGCACAGGATTGGGCCATCTTTGTTCTTTTTAATGGTCCTATCTGTAAACAACCCAATTAGAGGAGAATTTGCAGCCACCTCTTTGGAAAACAAAATACAAAATTGAAACCAACACAATAAGAGACAATAGTGGATGTCCACCCCCTTAAGATTTCAAGCTCACAGACACGCGAACTATGCTTAGATTTGAAACACACACACACACACACACACACACACGGCTCCTTGAAGTAATCGTGATGGGAATGGACATGTTTGAAATGGAAAAGAGCAATTTTGTGACATACAGATTTTTCGTGGGTGGCAGGTGACAGGAATTGGATCTCCAAAACATCCTGGAGGTTTTGCAAGACACTGGAGTCCGGGTTCCTGCCAGCAGACCACAGACAGCTCCTTCACACACTAATTAACCACATGCAAATGAGCCTGCAAAGACACTGGGGGATGATTAAGAGACTTTCACCCATTTAAAAAAAGAAACAGGGTGGGGAGAAGAACAGTATTTCTGCTGCTGCTACATTAAATTCAACAGTGTTAGATTTCCTTGGCACGTGTCACGCAGTGAAGCAAATGGTTTTTTTTTTAATTATTATTATTATTAGATGGCCTGCTGGTTAGCGGGTCACAATTGGAGCAGGTCTGTGTGGACTTTGCATGGTTTTCTAGCCGGCCTCCTCCCTTAGTGTGAACGTGAGTGAGAATGTTTGCCTACACAGTATGTGTTCTGTGATTGGTTGGTGACCAGTCCAGAGTGTATGCTGCCTCTGGCCCAAGTCAGCTGGGATAGGCTCCAGCTCATCTGGTCCCTAATGAGGACAAGCAGCATAGAAAATGCATGGCTGTGCAAACACGAGAACGAAACTAGGAGATTTTAACATTACTCTTAAGAAAAATACAATAAAAAAATGACAATATATTGCGATTTACTAATTATATTTCTACTATATCACTTGCATTGCTCCTCACAAGGCTCTTCTGCTCTCTGTGTGTATGCTACTGGCCCTGCCTCCACCCACCAAGACAAAGACTCTATGACAAAAGGGTTCACTCCATTCATGCCGTTGTTCTATGGAACAAACGCGCCAAGGTGGTGAAACCAATGCACAGGGTGAACAGACACGCATACACATGGCAATGTATTGAGGCCGTTAAAATTGTCCAGTTAATTTTCATTTATTGTGTGATGTAATTTATTGATTATCGTCCCAGGCCTAGGCCATTTTCTTCTAAACAAGAAATGCAAGACAACCCTATGAATGACATACTGCAGTATGTATGTCTTTTTTATCTATTCAAAGCCAACAAATACAAACATCACATTTTCAGACTCAGTCATAAGCAAGAGTGCAACATCTCTCACCACAAATGCATGTTGGTGTTCAGCTTATTCCTCAGCGGAGTGACAACTGCAACAGAAAAAGGGTAGGCAATGATTATTGTGAAGAAAAAAAAATCTATACTGATTTTTATTGATTATATTTATCTTTATTCTCTATTGACTAGAAGTATTATTTCAATACATTGACATATATTACTACGATAGCCCAGTTGAACACGTGCACATGACTACTTTTCTCCAAGTAGTGCTCATCAATTTCACTATTTCCTATTCCTGCACGCAAAAAACAATATTTCTGTGCAGCACCTCATATTTGAGGTTCGCCTGTCTAGCATCTCGGGTGGCTCCAGTGTCTTTCTCTTTAATATCATTTGAGTCGGATTGCTAGGCAACAAGCTTGGCTTTTCATGACCCTGGATTTATAGAAACAATGACAGACAATTGACGGGGAATTAGAGAGAACGCTTTCTGGATGTCTCCATGTTGGGACGGCGAGAATGAAAAGGTGCCCGTCTGAAAGTAAGTGCTCTGACATGACTGAAGACAATAGTCAACATGGGCACCGCAGCTCAAATCTAAATATGAGGAAATCAAAGCAGCTGTCTTCGTGATTTCATCTGAATAACAGTGAGCGCAAGCACGTGTTTTTTATTACCTGACTTTATCCATGGCTGGCATCTTATTTTGGCAGGCAGAGCACATTACTACAGGGACCCTAGACCATTACTGACAAACAATTCAATAACAAAATTAAAAATTGCCCCAGAAATTGGATGAAAAGGCCTGTTCCAACTATTGAGTGCAGGGCCACATTCTAAAAATATAATTTAACAAGAAAACTATGGAAATATAACTAAGAATATGCCTATACAAACGAAACAGCAAACAAAGTTGTAATTTTTGGAATATTAGGCCGGGGAAATAAAGTCAAAACAGAGGCGATACGTCTTCCAAGACAACCTGATCGATTGAATGTCCTCAGAATGTCAAAATGCATCCAAATGTCACCATGCAAAATACACACTTTTCACCCGGAATTACTATAAAATTAATTAACCAAGTAATTCTGTTCAATGTTTTTTAAGTGTGCAGGAGTAGAGGGTACATGGCTTCAGGTCAAACGTCTGAAGGGGTCATCACTGTAAAAGGTTTGAGAACCACTGATGTAGACGTGTGTATCTATCAGCTTTAAATAAGTCAAAATATTAAGAGAACAAGAAAAAAGTCACAATTTTATGAACATAAACTTCAGAATGAGTAAAAATAATGTCATTTTAATAGCATAGAGTTGAAACATGAAATACAAATACTTTTTTTTGTAAGTCATAATATGAGAAACAAAACAAAATAAAGTAGCAATTTTTGCAAAATCGGGTTGAGGACAAAGTTACAAAATTATGAGAATGAAGTCAAAATATTAGAAAAGAAAATGTATGAACTCATTCAACATAACAGGCTTTGCAATCTTGGAGGTATATTTAGGGTGTTCCAAATTCAACAATGGTACATTTGATTTTAGTCTTAATTTTAGTATCAATTGTGCTTGTTGTTGCTCACAGTAAACTGCAGCGTGTGCATACACTCAACTGGAGCGACAGGGTCATTAGCAAATGCCGAGATAGGTGGCTTTTTTGGTTGTTTCCTGAACTTTTTTTGCCGTGGATGATGGACTATCTCAGTAATAGCGTTTAGCGAAAATACAAATTTAAACAATTAGTTGTACTTGTGAAGTATACGAGATGTCCCAACATGACCACATATTAGCCGCACCGCTGTATAAGCCGCAGGGTTCAAAGTTACAAAAAAGTAGCGGCTGATACACCGACAATTACGATATACACACACACACACACACACACACGTAAATCATACAAACTATCACCCCCAATCAAACTGAGGTCTGTTTGGCATCCCTACCTACCATGCTCAGCTCCCAACAGGCAGCATTCTGGTAGCATCTTTGGGTGTCTGGGATCCACTTCCACTTTAATGGATACATTATTTCCTGGAAAAAGAAACACGTTACTCTTCCCACCTCTGTTAGAAACATTATAAAGAATGTTAAGCGGTGTACATTTTCTGTTTTGTGCTCCCAATAATTAAATTAAACAGTCTTTTCAATGTCATAACCTAAATCAGCACTGAAGGAGGAGACGGCATGCTTGTCCTATGTTACAATCTAATGTACTTTTACAAACCACACATAAAATGAATGCGATCGAAGCAAAACTGTGACCTGTGTCTGAACATTTTAAGGCAGCTGTCTCCAACCTCCGGGCTGAGAAGGAGCAATTCTAAAAACAAAATCAAATAAACTGTAAAAATAATTTTGTAAATGACCGCATATGATTGTATGTGTAAGTGGAACCTCAGTTAGCAAAAATTTGTGTTTTTACCTTTTATCTACCTTTTAATGTCACTGGCTTTGGTGCTACATATTTATAAATAGACATGAAGTATTATATTTGAGTTATACAGGTAGTAGCAGCCATATAATTTATGTATGTATGGGGTGGGAGTAAATAAGTTGATCTTCTTCCCATTCCTTTTCAAGCTAATTTATTTTCTGTTTAAATGTGTATTTCAATTTTGTTCTGTATATCTACTGTATATTAGGGATGCTCCGATGGATCGGCCACGTAGCTAGAATTTTCCGTCTAGCTTCTAATCCTCGGACTCCAAATGTGAGTTTTTACCACAGTGACATTTTGTTTTTAAAACAAACAAGCCATGCAGTAGTTTGGAGCTCGTTTTTGTCCCACGGGAAGTGAATATTACGTCAGTTGGGTACATACTAACTTTTTCAAGTGTCTATTTTTGTCATGATACTATATGTGTTGTCCTCCAAACACTATTTGTGTGAGGTAATGTTTAATGAACATTACCTATTTGCCAGGGACTCTTGGAATGGTCAAATGGCGGCCCTGGTCAATAGCAATCATAAATAAATTGAAAAATGTACAGTTAATCCATGTGATCGTTATCGGAATTGGCAGCATAAAACCCGGATTGGAGCATCCCTACTGTATAGCTATATATATTTTTTGTTTGTTCTATCCAGTGTGGGTACAATGTACAATGTATATTTATTTATATATATTTACATTTAATGTATGGTTCTAAATAAAGAACCAACAAATCAATAAGTAGATGAAGTACATGCGCCTATCCTCCAGGAGAAATTCTGATACTTTGTTGTAAAAGTCTAAACACCTCATGGTGAACCCTCCATCTTGGCAGTCACTTTTGTTCACTCATTCAGCATAGCACAAAATATATTTGATGAATTTGACTTGCTGCTCTCTAGCTGGTGCTGCAAAAAACAAAAAAAAGTTGCCTTTTCCTCTCTAACAAGCACTTCCCAGCTCACGCACGACCCCACCCCTTCAGCAAGAATAATAATGTCACACTTACGCTCAAGACATTACACAGGCTGTTGAAAGCCATGGTGTAGAATAAATGTTTCTGCAACATGATATTATTGCCAGCATGCTGACAAGCAAACTAGCAGACGCCATGATCCAACTCAGTGCACTCACACGGAAGGCAGGGCTTGTGCACTAAGGCGAGAAGAGACGCACGCAGCAGCCTCATGTTAGGTTTTTGCCCTGTATTTGATCAGGAAATGATTTTTAATTAAGAAAATGTTTTAAAAAATTATTGGAATCATGAAAACCATACATTTCCAATACAATGGACAAATATTAATTTTATATTATTACTCATTTTAGTATTTAGTTTATTCTTTTTTATTCTTTTTCATCAGGTGAGGCTGCCTCCCCTGACTGCATGCCACTGAGAACATCTGACCACGCTGCCCTACATTGAATTTAAATGACTTGAATCAGACCATGTGTCGATGAACGTACCAATAGCTATTCGCCTCATCGTGTCAGAAAGACTTGGCTTTTCCGGTTCCAGAACCCAGGTCTCTCTGTCAATCTCGTCAAGAACATCCCAAAACTCAGTCAGGGCGGCTATCACCAGCAGGAACTGGCTGTGGAGTTGGGTTAAAGAAGACTACAAAACCAGACAAAAACAATAAATTAATAGTGGCATACAACAATGTATTATAAATAGACAGTATCATAACAATAACAATATATAACAATGTACTATAAATAGACAGTATCATTCCAACTGACATATACAGGTCATGGTTTCATTACACCCATTTTTCCACCTAAACATTAGGAGTCAGTCACAAATGTTTAATGCCCAAATCGAAAACAATGCTAATAAAAACTTAATCATGTGACAGTTTGTTGGAATTAACACAAAAGGGAAACAAAACACTTAACTTACAGATAGGTGAATATGGACATTGAACACAAATGTATTTCCTAAAAAAAAAAAAAAAAAAAAAAAAAAGTCCACTGAACTTGAAAGTAAAGAAAAGGCCATGTACAAAAAGCAAAAGGTAATTGTCCATTGTTATCGAGCAGTTTTTAAAGACTGACTGAAGGTGGACACACTAACATGGACACGCACACGAACACAAGACGAATGAAAGCGGAGTACAGATAGTATGAGTGGGAAAAGAAATTTGGGGGGGGGGTAATGTACTCAAAAATTATGGGTCATTGAGCCAGCACAGTGCACACAATTAAGCATCATCCAGGTGCTGAGAGGATCGGCAATTACACGCCAATTAATGCCAGTGGCATGATTATGGTTAGCGCTCGGGGTAACTATGCTAAGCCCAATTGAGGAAGATTAAAAAAGAATATAGCAATAATAATGAATAGAGCACTAGTAATTGAATTCCACATGTATTTGAGACAGAACCAGGGCTTTGTGAAGACTAGATGTGAGTTTATTGGTTTTCGCAATCACTTCTTAGAACAATCATAGCTGTAAAATGTAGACTCTTTTGAGTTATTTATTGACCTAGTATGACAAATTTGAAGAAATACCGACTGTATATCTGAGCATATGACAAGAGAATGGCACTTGTCCATACTACATACACTCTGTGTTAGGAACGTAGATGCGATCTATCTGAGTGATGTAACCAAAATAAATTAACAAGACCTACACTATCTGATCAAAATGCATAATCTTGGTCATTATTGATAAGATAAAACTTCAGAGAAGAGAATTCCAGTGTGATTATAAATTGTGATCATAACCAGTTCTATAATATTTTTCTTGACACTGGCCGTTCCACACAGAAATGTTTTCAGGTGCAAACGGTAAAGTATTTTATCGTTTCAGCCTTTTACCCACACGGCAACGGCTTTCTGGGTGCCCTGTAACAGTATGTTTTTTAAAAACAGCTTCCAGGCAACGGTCGGAGCTGCTGTGGCGTTGTGGGCGCTATCTCCGGTGTGGCCTCCTATATTGGGGGTGCTGGGGTGGCCGTTTGTGGGGCCTGGGGTGTGACCTGCAGCCCGTGGCTTGCCCGGGTCTGTGCTGTGGTTGGTGGCCTGTCGGTCGTGTGTAATCGGCTCCTTCTTGCTCGGTTCAGGTGGGGCTGGGGGGTGGGCATGTGTGATTCCCGTCCCTCCTGCTTCGCTGGACCAGTACACAGACATATAGGACTTTGGGGGGGTGGTCCATGGTTGGGCGTGGTGGGGGTGTAGGCTGCCTCGCGGCAACTCCTCTGACCCTTGCATGTTTCAGACTGTCACTCCTCAATTTTAACAGCACAATAGACACTTAGAGTTTGGGGGTGCTGGGCAGATGAGGGGCCCACCATACCTCAGCTGTCCCCCAATTTTAATTGCCTCATTAGCTGTCACTCACATACATCCCTACCACATACAGTCATGGAAAAAATGATTAGTCCACCCTTGTTTCTTCCGTTTCTTGTTCATTTGAATGCCTGATACGACTAAAGGTGCCTTTGTTTGGACAAATATCACAATGACAACAAAAATAGCTCATAAGAGTTAAATCTTTTGGCAGTACAATGCTATAGCTGTTCATGTAAGGACTTAAGTGATTTTGGTTATTATCAAGAAAACCATGGAAGTTGCTGGATATCAGCTCTTATATTAAACTCTTATGAGCTACAGTATATTGTTTTTTTATCATTATATTTGTTCAAACAAATGTACCTTTAGTTGTACCAGGCATTAAAATGGATCAATAAACTGAAGAAACAAGGATGGTCCAACAATTTTTTTCCATGACTGTATACACACACACACACACACACACACACACACACACACACACACACACCCCTCAGGCACACAGAGGACAGTCCTCCATAGCTGCATAGCTGCATAGCTGCTTATTTAGCTAGACACAATCTCATCTCATCACATACATGGGTGGAGTGTGCTGGATCAGGGCGCCTCCTGTCTGTTCCGTGACACCTGTGAGCTGGGCAGGGTTGCGGTTGTGGATCTGTCCACTGACCACCGGGGCGCGGTGGCTGTCTTGTGGGGCGTTTTGGTCTGGCTCGCCTGCTCTCCTCGGGGGGCCGCTGTGGCCGATTGGTGCCGGTGGTGCGGTTTGCGGTGCTTCCCTTGGAAGGGCTGTGCGCCCCCCAGCAGTGTCTAGGGGGCATGCCGCCATGGTGGCTTGGGGATGCTGCACTGCGGTGGCTGCTAGGGGAGCTGGGCTGTGATGTAGGGTGGGGCGTGGTCTCGCTTGCAGGGGCTGTGGGGCGTGCTCTGCCAGGTGCTTGGGTGTTTGATTGCCACCTGTCTTTGTGCTTCGCTGGTGATGTCGGAAATAAGATTGCTAAAAGTTTTTGTCAATCTGTTCACTATTATGGTTAATATTTTCATTGCCGCTATGACCACTAATAAGACTGTTTCAATACAGTATTATCACTGTGGCTGTTGATATCATTTTGCTATTTCCACTATGGTCTCTATGGCAATCATTGACATTTGCTGACGTTGTCCTGTTGTTTGTTTCTGTTGTTTTGTTATTGTTGTGCTGGTGTTGTTGTCTCTGTATGATCGCCCCTCTTGTACAGTGGTACTCCCTCCTCTATCCCCTCCTGCTCAGGTAAAAAAAAAACAAAAAAAAAACACAACTTCCACAGAGGGAAAATCTGATGTCGCCTGTCGGAAAATAATGTCGCTTTGTTGCTGACGTGTGTCGTGCAAACCACTACTTTCTGAAATGTCACTGTCATGTGACCAGAAGTGAGCGGTTATGTAGTGCAGTGATAAAGCCAACATAATATCTGAATATTTCCACTGGTATGACTCCCAGTCCACATTCTTCTGATATGTTTATGTTTTACACGCCAAAGTGAATCGCAGAAGTGATTCCTCTTCATTTTCAGTCTAGACAAGCAAAAGACAACAGACCTTTTGTGCATGCTTTCTTTCTTATTCTATAGTTTTGGTGTCACGTAGTTATGGCTGTGTCTGTTTACAGCAACACGTGCCTTATGTATTACATAATTTTCAGCCAATGATCCATTACAGTGTGGATGTGGCTGTTATGATTCAACACTGTGTGGACGACATTTTTTTTTTTCAATCTGGCAAAATAAAATAACAAAAAAACAAAAAAACTCCAAGGGTGTTCCCGTGTGGTCAGGGCCTTAAACACCTCACTGTACTTGTCCCGTGGCTGTGTGATATCGTTGGAAAACTTGCAGCGAGTTGAATATGGAGGAAATACCTCCAGAAACCGGCCTTTAAGTTTGATTAAATATTTGGACATGAACGTGACAGATTGTTTGGGAAATGGGTGTTGAGTTTGTGTTAGGTTGGCTGATTATGTGGAAGCAATATTTACAGTACTTCTGATCAAAACTTAAGACCAGTTGAAACATTGCAAGAATTTACATTTTGCACTGTTGGATCTTAAGGAGGTTCTAAGTAGAACTTCAAAATGTAAAAAGAATAGATGGGAGTGAGACAAAACATGTTCTGTGTAAGCCATTTGTTGCAAAGTCAAATAGGCTGTTCATCAACTCATCAAAAGTTTAAGACCATAGCTCAAGAAAAATTTGAACCCCTCCTAAAATAGAAATAAAGTGTTGAAAAAAAGGACACAGTAATGAGTAGGTGCACCATTCTTGTTCTTCAGCTGAAAAATTGGTTTGTGCATGCTTGATGCCAGGGTTTCCAGGAGGCTCATGGGAATGTTGCTCCAGGTGGCCAAGATGGCTTCACGGAGGGCATCAACTGTCTGAAACTGTTGTCCATTTTTGTAACCTTCCCTTGCCATCCATCCCCAAATGTTCTCAAATGGATTTAGATCAGAACACGCAGTGTTGCAGTGTTGTCCTGTTGAAAAAGCCAGTCATTACCACACAGATGAGGGCCTTCAGTCATGAGGGATGTCCCTTGCAACATCTCCACATAGCGAACTGCCATTTGACGCCCCTGCACAACCTGAAGCTCCATTGTTCCATTGAAGGGTCATGATGGCCTCCACTGTGCTGTGTCGAAAACATCTCAGGTGGGATCTCATTGCCATGCCAGTAATGTTAGAAGCCATCAGGACTGTTAAGGTTACATTTTTTTCTCATCAGAGAATTAAACCATGTTGTGCTGTGCCATGTTGTGTTGTAATGATCCTTCCGCAGGTTCACCTATGGAAACCTTGCTACGACTTTCCAAACAGGCAATTTTGTGGCATCGAAGGAGACAAGGCCCATGAAGATATGTTTTCTTCTTAAACCCCTTCTCTCACAGATGCCGTCTAACTGCACTTGGCACCAGTAACAACTTTCATTTGGGCTGAGGATTGTCCCGTGCCTTGACGGACAGCCAATCGGCTCCTCCGGCTCAGGGCCAGTGACATTTTTTGGGTCTACCACTTGACTTTTTGGTACCATAATTTTCAGGATCTTTCAAACGACTGTCTTACTGTCCAACCTCAGCAGCAATGGCACGCTGCAAGAGGCCTTGGTTATTGCAGCTCAACAAGCCCACCACCTTCATTCAAATAGAGAAAGCTTTTTTGCCTTTGCCATCAAGAGATCATACAGAAAATGACACCGAATCCACATTTTTACCATGATTTTGCCTTTTAAAAAGGTTGTGGTCTTTTTTGTTTCGATGAGCTGATAAACAGCCTATTTCACTTTTTGTCTCACTCCCATTTCGTCTTTTTGCATCTCTAAGCTCTACTTAGAACCTCTTTAAGATCCAAGAGTGCAAAATGTAAATTCTTGCAATTTTTCAACAGGTCTTAAAAGCTTGTTCAGGAGTGTATATTCACATATGGCAAGAAGAGCTTCTCTGCTTCCAAGTAATGGCTGACATGTGACGTATGGCACATATAATCACATATTAAATTGTGACCCCATTTGCAAATGAAATGAAATTTGTTACCAAAACAATTAATTCATTCACATGGAATAATTTTTGGGTGGCTGACAATTTAGAAAAGATTTATAAAATTGTTAAAGTTTTTATACACAATTTGCATTTTTTTTTACTGCATTTTTCCTCACTGATATGGAAATACTGTCCTTTGAGCACATGTTGACTGCGTGACAATTTGAAGTTGAAATTGGTTATGAAATACTCTCATAAAATGCATGTGTAATAATGTTGACCTGAGACACCTCTAATAAAAAAAACAGATACTCTCTGCATATGAGTAAACAAATAGTCCCAGCAACTAATTGAGGAAATGTGATATACTTTGTTAATCCCTCACTTTTTCTTTGTCATTTTGTGTTAATTTTGCACTAAAAAGACACATTACATTAAATTACATGCAAATAATGAAATGAGAACACAAGCAAGGGAGCGAGAAGTCAGCAAGTGTGCCCCTGATTACTTTGGGCTTTTCTTGCTCAACTGCGCCTCAACAGCGCTCAATAATAACAATATTAATAATACTTTCATCCATCCGTTTTCTATACCACTTTTCCTCACTTGGGGCGCAGGCATGCTGGAGCCTATCTCAGCTATCTTCTGCCCAGAGGTGGGATACATCCTGAACTGGTCGCCAGCCAATTGCAGATTAATAATATTTATTATTATTATTATTATATTATAGTAGCAGTAGTAATAGTATTATTGGTAGTAGAAGATTGGAATATGCATTCATTGTTAATTTCTGCACAGTTGCATGTCTTGGCCCTGCAACAGAGCAAGCAATAATTAGTCTTTCAAATGAACATGTCAGGACTGCCGACAGACAGGCCCTTCCCCCTGCACTGCACACACACTTGCCCATCACTCATGAGACAAAAAAATGCACTTTCCATAGATGCAAACACAACACACACACACACACACACTTCATGTTGTAGTGTGGGAGAGATCCATCACCAGCCCAGCAGGCAGACAGGCTCCATACGGTAGCGCTGTTCTAAGCTGGTCCTCACTGTACGCTTGCCATGTATCAACACACACACACACACGCGCACAAAGCTACGCTGTCTTTCTCATTCATCTGACTTTTGGTAAAACACACGCACTGTCTTCGACAATTTCTCAGAAAGTCTGAGCACGATGCTGTGGATATTGGACAGTAGTTTTTATGACAAAGCAGTCACTGCTGAGATGACTACTCAAGGACACTGGAAAAAAAGTGAAAGAGGCAAACAACATTAGCGCAGCGATTCACAAACTTTTTACAATTGCGTACCCCTTCATTTGACCTGATGGCATGTACCCCTACTTCTGGACACTTAAAAAACATAAACCTTTTTATCTTAATTAACTTGAAATATTCAACCTAATTAACTCATTCAACACCAAAGACGTAGTTACACGTTTTATAAACCCAAACACGGAGTCCCAACAACATATTTTTATGTCTTTTACAGTTTTTTTAAGCATTTTTCCCCCTTCCCCTTGTGCTGTTACTAGGGCAGATAGTATCGTTGATCTAAATGTCCTTGCATGCTCAACAGATTTGCTCTGCCAGGGAAAAGTATAAAATATTATTCCCCTGTTATATAGGTTTAATTTGACTTTATTTGGTGTTTTTGTGTTATGCAAATGAGGAGCGGCCGGACCGGAGCAGCAGGGGATAGAAAAGAAGAGAAAAGAAAACAGAGGGGGGTTGAGGGACAAGGAGGACAATACAGAGAGAGACAAAAACAACAGCAACAACATAAATTGCAACAACAATAACAAAACAACAGAAACAAACAGGACTACATCAGCAAATGTCTGTGACAGCAATAAAGACCATAATGGAGAGGACAAAATAATATCAACAGCCACAGTGATAATACTGAATTGAAACAGTCGTACGTATAAGTGGTAATAGCAGTCGTTAAAGTATTAACCATGATAGTGAACAGAATGACAATAACTGTAATGAACACAATTGTAATCATATTGCTGACATCACCATCACTGTAATAAAACCAACAACATGATAACACACTGGATAAATCGATGAGTGGAAGCGTGTATATGTAGGCGAGTACAGGTATCTCTGTATGTCTGCATGTCTTCATGTATATACAGTAAATGTGTATAAATGTGCATGGATGTGTGAATAAAAATGGCCTCTAGGTGGCAAAAGTGCATTTGACAAGAGCTTGGCAGAGATCAGCGGACGGAAGAATCATACATGACAGGAAGGCGGAAGTGGGAGAGTGTGGAAGAGTTGTAGGTACATTTTAAAGCATGCACACACAGTTCAGTTCCAAATGTGAAGACTGCAAATAGTTCATGGTGTTATGTTTGTAAATAAACTGTTTGTTCATTTAAACACTTTTTTTTTGCATTGTTTATGTGGTGGTATAGTGGTTTAGATATTTAAACTACCACAAAAGCAAAATACAGTATATTTGTGTCAAAGTGAAAGTTCTGTTTGTATTTTGCATGGTCACATTTTGATAAATCAGTGCTCACATGAGCACTGATAAATAGATAAGTAATCATCCTACATATCTACATAATGTCTGATGTTGGCATCCTTCTGTTTCAATGGGTTGAATTTGAGCTTCATTTTTTTTGTCCATTCACAATGGCTATGGTTTAAATCTACATATTAATTCAATACCAAATTGAGGGGGAAAGTTTAACAATCATCATAAAGCAGTTGCCGATGTACAAAAATACATACAACTAACGATAACGCATAATTTTCGGGGGGAATCGCCACTCACAGTGACAGGTTTTCACCACTGTGCCGTGTAGTATAATATATACTGTAAATGAAATATAAATATAATATAATAACATAATATAAATGAAATCTTCATGATTAAACACTTTTGACATCAAACTGTCAGAAGATGGGAAGTCACCATCATATTTGGTGCTTCCTGAAATTAGCTCAACTCCTTACAAAATTTTCGATTTTTGATATTTTAGTCAGGCCGAAGAGAATAGATTAATCCGGTCATCACAAGGGAAAAAAAATATATTGTGGAACCTCTGAAGTTGAATGACTCTGGTTACAGTACTGGTGCAGTTAGGAATTCATTGATTCATATTCTCAACATTTTGAGTGTACAATACAGTAGGGGTGTCACAAGACCTCGCAAGATTCAAAAAAACGTGACAAGATTTCCCGAATTTCACAAAAGTGTGATAGACATTGTGTTTGATTAAGTGTTTCCTTTATTTTGTTGAGCACGTTTTGTCCAAAGCATTCAGGGTTTCCCCCAGGATTTCTTGAAGCTGTTGTGGTGCACTGTATGGGAGGCGGACTGCCGCCGCCTGTGCCGTGTCACTGCTGCGTCACTCTGGCAGGGTTTTTTTTTTTTTTTCATTTAAATTTACTGTTGGTAATAATGTCAACATTAGGGTCGTTTTCACAGGCTTGAACAACAAATGCATTAATTGACTTTAAAGGCTTTTCTCTCTGCCTTATCGTCCACTGAATCCGGTGGATGTTTTTCAAAATAAAGTTTAGTGAAATGATTTTATGATATTTGATATTTTATTTCAAATTAATTGTGGTCAATATGTACATAATTGGCTATACATGTATCTATATAGCACAGGGGTGCTCACACTTTTTCAGCCTGTGGGCTACTTTGTCTCAAAGATCTACCTCCTACTATAAACATAGAGAATATATTTATTTATTTATTTATTTATTTATTTATGTTATTTATAAATATAAGTATGAGTATGAGAACATGTATATCAGGGGGTGCACACAATCAAAATGAGCTACCTCTTACTACAAAACATATAGTATATATAAAATTTAACCAGTAAACTCTGCAACTACTATACTAAATACTAATGATTAGTATTTCACATTCACAGTTTCAACGTTTACAGGTCATCAAAATAGTTGATATCGTTCAGTAATTCACAATTCAAATCAATATGGCAATAAACATAATTACACATAATTCCTCAATAGTTGTGTACATAAACTGAGTAATATGTCAGTGAAAATCGCCACGTATCGTTCATCATGTATTAGGTCCAGTTAGCATTTGCTATACAACATTACAGATATTATATACAGGAAGGATTATGGAAAAGACAATGCAGCCATAGTCAAGGCAACATATTCAAAAGCTTTCAGCAATGGGGACATTTCCAATTCACCGTGAAATGGTAGTTTAACAAACAATCTTGGAGAAAACACACTTCTATGGTAGAGTTCATGACGCGAAGCACAGCCATGAAACAACTGACATTTTTCTTACATAAGTAGCCGCTACAAGTGGACAGTTAACTTTTGTTACAGCTATAGGCATTTTACCGCTGAGTTTGTTTATCCGTAATCACAATAATAAAGATGAAAGTTGCATTATCCGTGTATGGCTGCCGACATCAGTTTCTACTTTTTTTATGCCACTGTCGCAGCACAAGAGTGACTCAGGAGGTGGCTTAATGTCAGCTGACTGATGTCTTATGACATCTGCAAAGTGACGGTTATGAAGTAGATGACACACGACCAACACTACCTTCGCGATCCCCGTAATAGGCACCTCTGATATAGAATATACAATATGTCTATTCATACACTGTATTACTTAATGCTGTTTTCACATTAAAAAAACTAAAATAAACTAATTTCCAAGGCTTTTATTGAGTTGTGGCGCCCCGCCACATGTAGCGGAAACCCTGACATTTACTTACTTGCGGTGTCCATGGTAAGACCAGGGGAACTGGCAGGTCAGCTGTGCATTCTGGAGCCTCTGCTGGATACTGTAGATGGAGAAAATGGGACAATTGGGTACTCAAAACTGAGAACTTCAAATGAATACAAACATAAGGAACTTAATGCTTGAAAAGTCTGGAACATGATTGAATTTGAATGGTTAGAATTTATTTTTTAATGTTAGTCATGGTGAAAGGCACTGCCAAGAGAATAATTTTAGGCTAAACTGTCGACTAAACAGCTTTGTGAGCCCTAAAAAAATGTGTCATCAAGCTAAAGTAAAAAGAACTGCCTCTTGTGTTAAGTGTCTCTTTTAATAAGAAAAACAATTAACAATGATGACTATGAATTGATCAGCATAAGTTAGACTTCCTCTCCCTATTCACCTTTTCATTTCACACATTTATATACTGTATATTCCCCTTCCTCTGTCACTTAAAGCTCCATGTGTTCGTGCCAGCAGTCTGTCCTCCCTTGCTGTGCTTGGTGAGGGCTGACCTGGCACTAGATCTGATGGAAGCAGCTGGAAGGCAGGGAGAACTCCAAGTTATTTTTACAGTTCCAGGACAGTGAGAACGGCCAGGTGGGCAGATAGTGGGCTCTCAGCACTCACTCTTGTCCCAGGTGGATGTCAGCTAGGCTTAGCTCAACACAACCTCATCATACTCAGAAGACACAAGAGGCATTAACTTAAGATATTAAGAAATTACAGGAAAGCACGTGATATCATGAATTTCTATGTGCCTTGACTAGTTGTGACGTACATAAAGATACAGTTGCAATGAGGAATTATTTTTCAAGGCCATACCTGCACAAGCATGGTCATGAGCTCTGTATAGGTATTTAGAATGTGCCTTCTTACACAAGTTCCAGTTCCACTAAACTATAAGTGAAGTTGTCATCCACCTGTTCTGTGGACTACAATGTAAACTGTATGCTAAGAACCAGAGGTGGGAGCAAGTCAGTGTTTTGCAAGTCTCAAATCTTTAATCCCAAGTCTCAAACCAAGACAAGACAGGTCGAGTCAAGTCTGAAGTCATAGACTTGAAATTTTCGAGTCCTTACAAGTCATAAGCACTGTTAAGTGTTAACCAAGTAAAATGACATAACCTCGGAATTTGCGAAAATAAATAAAATTCTCCTCGGCAGCATGCGCTTAATCACTCCAGCAGTCTGAAATGTAAGCCACACCCTCATTGTTTGTTCTTAAACCAGATTGGATGTTAATAGATGCATTCAATGAGGCATATTGTGTGGAAAAATTTGGTGTCTTGCTTGAAATGACATAAAGGTCCTGTTAGCTGAATACTTTAAATGGAAACACATTTCACTCAACACCCCAATGAAAATCTCAAATATTTTCAAGTCATCAGACTAAAGTCTGAGTCAATTCCCCTGTCACTGATGTCAAAGTCCAAGTCAATTGCAAGTCTTTTATGATACTGTCAAGTCGATTCTTAAGTTATCAAAATTTTGACTCAAGTCCACACCTCTGCTAAGAACCAATACTTTGTCACATTTCTGCTGTCGGCTTGAGCTGACCATCCATCCATCCATCTATCTTCTACCGCTTATCCGAGATCGGGTCGCAGGGGAAACAGCCTAAGCAGGGAGGCCCAGATTTTCCTCTCCCCGGCCACTTCGTCCAGCTCCTCCCGGCGGATCCCGAGGCATTCCCAGACCGAAAACGAAGGTGCGAAAACATAGTCTCTCCAACATGTCCTGGGTCTTCCCCGAGGCCTTCTACCGGTCGGACTTGCCCTGAACACCTCCCCAGGGAGGCGTCCGGGAGGCATTCTGACCAGATGCCCAAGCCACCTCATCTGGCTCCTCTCAATGCGGAGGAGCAGCGGTTCTACTCCGAGTCTCTCCCGGATGACAGTGCTTCTCACCCTCTCTCTAAGGTAGAACCCAGCCACCCTACGGAGAAAACTCATTTCGGCCGCTTGTACCCGCGATCTTGTCCTTTCGGTCATTACCCAAAGCTCATGACCATAGGTGAGGGTAGGAACGTAGATCGACCAGTAAATTGAGACCTTTGCCTTTTGGCTTAGCTCTCTCTTCACCACAACAGACCGATGTAGAGTCTGCATCACTGCAGACGCCGCACCAATTCGCTTATCGATCTCGCGTTCCATCCTTCCCTCACTCGTGAATAAGACCCCAAGGTACCTAAACTCCTCCACTTGGGGCAGGATCTCATCCCCGACCTGGAGATGGCATTCCACCCTTTTCTGGGCGAGAACCATGGACTCGGACTTGGAGGTGCTGATTCTCATCCCGGCCGCTTCGCACTCGGCTGCGAACCGATCCAGTGAAAGTTGAAGTTCACGGCTTGATGAAGCCAGCAGGATCATCTACAAAAAGCAGAGACTCAATCCTGCAGCCACCAAACCGGAACCCCTCGACGCCCTGGCTGCACCTAGAAATTCTGTCCATAAAAATAATGAACAGAATTGGTGACAAAGGGCAGCACTGGTCCAGTCCAACCCTCACTGGAAACGGGTGCGACTTACTGTCGACAATGCAAACCAAACTCTGACACCGGTCATACAGGGAACGAACAGCTTGAATTACCCATACTCCCGGAGTACTCCCCACAAAATTCCTCAAGGAACACGGTCGAATGCCTTCTCCAAGTCCACAAAACACATGTAGACTGGTTGGGCAAACTCCCATGCACCCTCAAGGACCCTGCTGAAAGTGTAGAGCTGGTCCACAGTTCCATGACCAGGACGAAAACCACACTGCTCTTCCTGAATCTGAGATTCAACTATCCGGCGGATCCTCCTCTGCAGAACCCCTGAATAGACCTTACCAGGGAGGCTGAGGAGTGTGATTCCACGATAGTTGGAACACACCCTCCGGTCCCCCTTCTTAAAAAGGGGAACCACCACCCTGGTCTGCCAATCCAGAGGCACTGCCCCCGATGTCCACGCGATGCTGCAGAGTCGTGTCAACCAAGACATGCCTACAGCATCCATGGCCTTAAGGAACTCCGGGCGGATCTCATCCACCCCCGGGGCCCTGCCACCGAGGAGCTTTTTGAAAACCTCAGCAACCTCATCCCCAGAGATAGGAGAGTCCACCGTGGAGTCCCCAGGCTCTGCTTCCTCATAGGAAGATGTGTCGGTGGGATTGAGGAGGTCTTCGAAGTATTCTTTCCACCGATCCAGAACATCCCGAGTCGAGGTCAGCAGCACACCATCCCCACCATACACGGTGTTGACTGTGCACTGCTTCCCCCTCCTGAGACGCCGAATGGTGGTCCAGAATCTGCTCCTGAGACGCCGAATGGTGGTCCAGAATCTCTTCGAAGCCGTCCGGAAGTCGTTCTCCATGGCTTCTCCGAACTCCTCCCATTTTCCGAGTTTTTGCCTCAGCAACTGCCAGAGCCGCAGACCGCTTGGCCTGCTGATACCTGTCAGCTGCTTCCGGAGTCCCATGAGCCAAAAGGGCCCGGTAGGACTCCTTCTTCATCTTGACGGCATCCCTCACAACTGGTGTCCACCAACGAGTTCTGGGATTACCGCCACGACAGGCACCAACCACCTTACGGCCACAGCTCCGATCAGCTGCCTCGACAATAGAGGCACGGAACATGGCCCATTCAGACTCAATGTCCGCCACCTCCCTCGGAATATGGTCGAAGCTCTCCCGGAAGTGGGAGTTGAAACTCCTTCTGACAGGGGACTCTGCCAGTCGTTCCCAGCAGACCCTCACAATACGTTTGGGCCGGCCAGGTCTGACCGGCATCCTCCCCCACCATCGGAGCCAACTTACCACCAGGTGGTGATCAGTTGACAGCTCCGCCCCTGTCTTCACCCAAGTGTCCAAAACATATGGCCGCAAGTCCGATGATACCACCACAAAGTCAATCATGGAAGTGCGGCCTAGGGTGTCCTGGTGCCAAGTGCACATGTGGACACCCTTATGCTTGAACATTGTGTTTGTTATCGACAATCTGTGATGAGCACAGAAGTCCAATAACAAAGCACTGCTCGGGTTCAGATCAGGGGAGCCGTTCCTCCCAATCACGCCTCTCCAGGTCTCACTGTCGCTGCCAACGTGAGCATTCAAGTCCCACAGCAGAACAAGGGAATCGCCTGAGGGAGCACTCTCCAGTACTTCCTCTAGAGACTCCAAAAAAGGTGGGTATTCTGAACTGCTGTTTGGCGCATAAGCACAAACAAAAGTCAGCACCCGTCCCCCCACTCGAAGGCAGAGGGAAACTACCCTCTCATTCACCGGGTTAAACTCCAACATGCCGGCCACAAGCCGGGGCGCAACAAGAATTGCCACCCCTGCCCGTCGCTGGCAACGCCAGAGTGGAACAAGGTCCAACCCCTCTCAAGAGGACTGGTTCCAGAGCCCTTGCTGTGCGTTGAGGTGAGTCCGACTATATCTAGCCGGAACTTCTCAACCTCATGCACCAGCTCAGGCTCTTTCCCTACCAGAGAGGTGACATTCCCTGTCCCTTGAGCTATCGAGAAAAAGGCTTCTTGAGACGTCATCTGTACTTCTGTGAAGAAGGTGTCGGACGTTTCGACGCTTCTTCACAGAAGTACAGATGACGTCTCAAGAAGCCTTTTCCTCGATGGACAACTCCTGTCCGACTGAGAGCCTACACAGACGTCCCTAGAGCTAGTTTCTGTAGCTGAGGATTGGACCTCCAAGGTCCCCGCCTTCGGCTGTCACCCAGCTCACTCTGCACCCGACCCCTTTGGCCCCTCCCATGAGTGGTGAGCTCATTGGAGGGGGGACCCATGTCGTCTCTTCAGGCTGTGCCCAGCCGGGCCCCATGGGCGTAGGCCCGGCCACCAGACGCTCGCCATCGTTCCCCTCCTCCAGGCCTGGCTCCAAATGGGGGCCCCGGTGACCCACGTCCGGGCAAGGGAAAACGTGGTCCAATGTTTTTTGTCATCATAGTGGTCTACTGAGCTGCTCTTTGTCTGGTCCCTCACCTAGGACCTGTTTGTCGAGGGTGACCCTACCAGGGGCATAGAAACCCCTGACAACTTAGCTCCTAGGATCATCGGGACACGCAAACTCCTCCACCACGATAAGGTGGTAGCTCAGGGAGGAGTGATCTGACCATGAGCTCGCAAAAGTTGTTTGGTACAGTTCCCAAATGTTGGAGTCTGTCCAGTCATTGTGTCATTCTATGAGCATGCAAGCAAAGGAGAGAAGTTAAATTAACTTAAAACTGCTCAGCAATCAGGCTTGCATCTCTCTATTAGGTACAATTTTGTCATCTTTCTTTCAAGCAGATCCAGTCGCAAGATCTCAAAGCCTTGTTGACTTTGACATCAAGGCATCAGTCCAGCCATGGCTCCAGATTGCGACTAAATGGTCGCATTTTGCAAATAAAAGTTGAGACATTGCAAGTAAATTTTTAATCCCTCCATCCATCCATCCATCTTCTACCGCTTATCCGAGATCGGGTCGCGGGGGAAACAGCCTAAGCAGGGAGGCCCAGATTTTCCTCTCCCCGGCCAGTACATCCAGCTCCTCTCGGCGGATCCCGAGGCGTTCCCAGACCAGTTGCGAAAACATAGTCTCTCCAACGTGTCCTGGGTTTTCCCTGAGGCCTTCTACCGGTCGGACTTGCCCTGAACACCTCCCCAGGGAGGCGTCCGGGAGGCATCCTAACCAGATGCCCAAGCCACCTCATCTGGCTCCTCTCAATGCGGAAGAGCAGCGGTTCTACTCCGAGTCTCTCCCGGACGACAGTGCTTCTAACCCTATCTCCAAGGGAGAGCCCAGCCACCCTACGGAGAAAACTCATTTCAACCGCTTGTACCCGCGATCTTGTCCTTTTGTTCATTACCCAAAGCTCATGACCATAGGTGAGGGTAGGAACGTAGATCGACCAGTAAATTGAGAGCTTTGCCTTTTGGCTTAGCTCTCTCTTCACCACAACAGACCGATATAGAGTCTGCATCACTGCAGAAGACACACCAATTCGCTTATCGATCTCACATTCCATCCTTCCCTCACTCGTGAATAAGACCCCAAGGTACCTAAACTCCTCCACTTGGGGCAGGATCTCATCCCCGACCTGGAGATGATGGCATTCCACCCTTTTCCGGGCGAGAACCATGGACTCGGACTTGGAGGTGCTGATTCTCATTCCGGCCGCTTCGTACTCGGCTGCGAACCGATCCAGTGAAAGTTGAAGTTCATGGCTTGATGAAGCCAGCAGGACCACATCATCTGCAAAGAGCAGAGACTCATTCCTGCAGCCACCAAACCGGAACCCCTCAACACCCTGGCTGCGCCTAGAAATTCTGTCCATAAAAATAATGAACAGAATTGGTGACAAAGGGCAGCCCTGGTGGAGTCCAACCCTCACTGGAAACGGGTCCGATTTACTGCCGGCAATGCGAACCAAACTCTGACACTGGTCATACAGGGAACAAACAGCTTGAATTAGCTGGTCCGATACCCCATACTTCCGGAGTACTCCCCACAAAATTCCTTGAGGAACACGGTCGAATGCCTTCTCAGAGTCCACAAAACACATGTAGACTGGTTGGGCAAACTCCCATACACCCTCAAGGACCCTGCTGAGAGTGTAGAGCTGGTCCACAGTTCCACGACCAGGACGAAAACCACACTGCTCCTCCTGAATCTGAGATTCAACTATCCGGCGGATCCTTTTCTGCAGAACCCCTGAATAGACCTTACCAGGGAGGCTGAGGAGTGTGATTCCACGATAGTTTGAACACACCCTCCGGTCCCCCTTCTTAAAAAGGGGAACCACCACCCCGGTCTGCCAATCCAGAGGTACTGCCCCCGATGTCCACGCGATGCTGCAGAGTCATGACATGCCTACAGCATCCATGGCCTTAAGGAACTCCGGGCGGATCTCATCCACCCCCAAGTCCCTGCCGCCGAGGAGCTTTTTGACAACCTCAGCGACCTCAGCCCCAGAGATAGGAGAGTCCACCGTGGAGTCCCCAGGCTCTGCTTCCTCATAGGAAGACGTGTCGGTGGGATTGAGGAGGTCTTCAAAGTATTCTTTCAACCGATCCACAACATCCCGAGTCGAGGTCAGCAGCACACCATCCCCACCATACACGGTGTTGACTGTGCACTGCTTCCCCCTCCTGAGACGCCGAATGGTGGTCCAGAATCTCTTCGAAGCTGTCCGGAAGTCGTTCTCCATCGCTTCTCCGAACTCCTCCCATGTCTGAGTTTTTGCCTCAGCGACTGCCAGAGCCGCAGACCGCTTGGCCTGCTGATACCTGTCAGCTGTTTCCCGAGTCCCATGAGCCAAAAAGGCCCGATAGGACTCCTTCTTCTTCTTGACAGCATCCCTCACAACTGGTGTCCACCAACGGGTTCTGGGATTACCGCCACGACAGGCACCAACCACCTTACGGCCACAGCTCCGATCAGCTGCCTCGACAATAGAGGCACGGAACATGGCCCATTCAGACTCAATGTCCGCCATCTCCCTCGGAACATGGTTGAAGCTCTCCCGGAGGTGGGAGTTGAAACTCCTTCTGACAGGGGACTCTGCCAGTCGTTCCCAGCAGACCCTCACAATACGTTTGGGCCGGCCAGGTCTGACCGGCATCCTCCCCCACCATCGGAGCCAACTTACCACCAGGTGGTGATCAGTTGACAGCTCCGCCCCTGTCTTCACCCAAGTGTCCAAAACATATGGCCGCAAGTCCGATGATACCACCACAAAGTCAATCATGGAAGTGCGGCCTAGGGTGTCCTGGTGCCAAATGCACATGTGGACACCCTTATGCTTGAACATTGTGTTTGCTGTCGACAACCTGTGACGAGCACAGAAGTCCAATAACAAAGCACCGCTCGGGTTCAGATCAGGGGCGCCGTTCCTCCCGATCACGCCTCTCCAGGTCTCACTGTCGCTGCCAACGTGAGCATTGAAGTCCCCCAGCAGAACAAGGGAATCGCCTGAGGGAGCACTCTCCAGTACTTCCTCTAGAGACTCCAAAAAAGGTGGGTATTCTGAACTGCTGTTTGGCGCATAAGCACAAACAACAGTCAGGACCCATCCCCTCCACTCGAAGGCAGAGGGAAACTACCCTCTCATTCACCGAGTTAAACTCCAACATGCCGGCCACAAGCCGGGGCGCAACAAGAATTGCCACCCCTGCTCGTCGTCTCTCACTGCTGGCAACGCCAGAGTGGAACAAGGTCTAACCCCTCTCAAGAGGACTGGTTCCAGAGCCCTTGCTGTGCGTTGAGGTGAGTCCGACTATATCTAGCCGGAACTTCTCAAACTCATGCACCAGTTCAGGCTCTTTCCCTACCAGAGAGGTGACATTCCATGTCCCTAGAACTAGTTTCTGTAGCTGAGGATTGGACCTCCAAGGTCCTCGCCTTCGGCTGTCACCCAGCTCACTCTGCACCCGACCCCTTTGGCCCCTCCCATGAGTGGTGAGCTCATTGGAGGGGGGACCCATGTCGTCTCTTCGGGCTGTGCCCAGGCGGGCCCCATGGGCGTAGGCCCGGCCACCAGACGCTCGCCATCGTGCCCCTCCTCCAGGCCTGGCTCCAGATGGGGGCCCCAGTGACCCGCGTCCGGGCAAGGGAAAACGTGGTCCAATGATTTTGTCATCATAGAGGTCTACTGTATTGAGCTACTCTTTGTCTGGTCCCTCACCTAGGACCTGTTTGTCGTGGGTGACCCTACCAGGGGCATAGAAACCCCTGACAACTTAGCTCCTAGGATCAACGGGACACTACATTTTTAAATGCGCGAGTAGATTAAATTTTTAAATTTTTAATTTTTAACATACTGTCCAAGCAATGTGGTTAATTCTATCACATTAATGGGGTATGTGTGCTTACTTTTTTAAAGCGTCACTTAACAACCTTGCTCTCTTACCATTATCATAATTATGTCTCATCTTCAAAACAGTAGTTGTGTGCCTAAGTTATTTAACTCTATTTTTAAGAGTATGTATTGTAAACTTGTGGAAATACATTGGGACACAACATTCCAACATATCATACTCGTACTATATTTAGATCGTTAGAATAATGCCAGTAGTTTGGTTGTTTCTGTAGCTGCAGTAGCAGTGAGTGGTGATGAGCCAATGCAGATAAGAGTGTTTCTCTGTTCATAGAAGATAATTTTTTGTCATGCAGAGGTCTATGTAGAGATGTTTTATCTGTGCTACATCTTCATCACAGTGGGTTATCAAGTCTCTGTACACCCTCTCCGGTTTGCCCCAGATTTCAGGACAGAGATGTAAATCACTGATTTGCTATCAGCAAATTGGATGTCCCATATGAGTGAAGTGAAGCCCGGGATCTGGATTGGCTGAATACAACGCTCAAGCTGAACATGTTCCATGCATGTACTGTATGTATTAATGTATATAACCTAGTCATAAAAGCCAAGTGGGTGTTCTCATGCACGCAAAAGACACTACCTTAGACTTGAGGTTAATGGTGAGAATGTGTTGTCGTCCGGAAGAGTCCTCTGCTTTCAGCTTCAACGTTTGAAACTGTGTGTCTATGAAAAGCACCCTGCAGTTGGACACACACACACACACACACAATATATTAAAAATACTTAAACTACATGACAAAATCACTTCAGCTGTCATCCACGATGTCATGCCTGAGCATTAACAGCTGCACCAAAATTATTTACTAATTTAAATTGTAAATTGTATGTTTCTGCAAAGTTACAAACTTGCAGTAGTCTGCAATAAACCCATCCATTCATCGATTTTCTATGTCGCTCCTCATTAGGGTCGCGGGGGTATGCTAGAGCCTACCCAAGCTGACTTCAGGCAAGAGTCGGGGTACACCTTGGACTGGTCGCCAGCCAATCGCAGGGCACATATAAATAAACAATCATTCACACTCACATTTATACCTATGAACAATTTAGAGTCGCCAATTACCCAAACATGCATGTTTTTGGAATGTGGGACGTTTCGAAAAAACCCACGCACGCACGGGGAGAAAATGCAAACTCCACACACAAATGCCCCAGCGGTGAGTCGAACCCAGGTCTTCCCGATCTACTGACTATGTGGCCAACATGCTAACCACTTGGCCACCATGCGGCAGTTATCTGAAATTATTTTATTTTATTTTAATTATTATTATTCTTGTGCCTGAAAGGTGAAAATTGAACTGGCCACCTTTTGAAGGTTTGTACATTTTGAAAATAAATGGCATTTACAATGGGTGTTGAATCATTTCTACTGCAACTCTATGAACCATCGTTGTCCTCAGAAAATGTTACATTGTATTGGCTTCTACCTTTAAGGTTTTGAGACTATGCAATCAGAGGAAGCTTGACAAAAAAGCCGATTCCATAGCTAACTAGAAATGCATGGTTGTACCGGGCATTCTATGATTGGTTGATACTGTTAATGTTAAAAATTAAATGTTTAATTCTACAGTATAATAAATAGAAACTAATCAATTCATCGTTGCTCTTCTTTCAAATTATATCTATGGAAGAGGTGATATACTTGCATTGCATTTGCATTTAGGAAAAGACATTAACAAAGATGCAAATACCTCCTGAGAAAAACTTAGGACACCCCATGCTAAAACGTCCTCCTTTGGCTGAAATAACCTTAATGAGAGGTCGCACGGGCCGCACGGTGGTCTAGTGGTTAGCACGTTGGCCAATACAGGAACAGCCTGGAGATCGGGAAGATGTGAGTTCGATTCTCCCCTGGGCATTTCTGTGTGGCGTTTGCATGTTCTCCCCGTGTGCGCGTGGGTTTTCTCCGGGTACTCCGGCTTCCTCCCACATTCCCAAAAACATGCAGGTGAGGTTAATTGGCGACTCTAAATTGTCCATAGGTATGACTGTGAGTGTGAATGGTTGTTTGTCTATATGTGCCCTGGGTGTACCCCGCCTGTCGCCCGAAGTCAGCTGGGATAGGCTCCAGCATGCTCCCGCGACCCTAATGAGGATGAAGCGGTATAGAAAATGGATGGATGGATGGAGAGGTTGCACTACAGTATGTGGCCCAGTGGTTATGTTGGCCACACAGTCAGGAGATCTGGAAGATCTGGTGTGAATGGTTGTTTGTCTATATGTGCCCTGCAATTGACTGCCGACCAGCCCAGGGTCTACCCCACCTCCCGCACAAAGTCAGCTCGGATAGGCTCCTAAATTTAGAGGAAAACAGATTTGTTCTTATATAAGCCGGACCAGTGTATAAGCCGCAGATGTGCACGTCATAAAATGGGATATTTAGTGCACAGAAAGACGTTACACAGAAAGATTTTTTAAAACCTTTAATATTATTTTTAATATTTTTTAACACTGCTAAGTAGGAGTGCAAAACAGTACACAGCTCGTTAAAAACAGTGCCGAATAGTGCATATAATATACAGTACATAACAATAGCCTTCCCTCTTCCGTGTCAGAATTGAACAGCGTCCCAATTTGTGCAGGCTCCACTCAACTAGAGCGACAGGCTTAGCAAACGCCAAGAATGGTGGCTTTCTTGCATTTTCTGGTTGTTTTTTTGCCCTTATGATGGACTATTTTAGTAATAGCATTCTCCAAAATACAGCATATATTTAAACGATTACTAGTAGTTAAGTATAGGCGATGCCACAAGATTAGAACATGACCACAACAATCATCATGTGAAATGTAGTTTTTAGCCATATACTGTATTAGCTGCAGCTACGGTACAATTTAGGTTCATCCTGAAATGTATCTGAAATGTCCCTTCTCGTGAGTAGTTATCACCCATAGCTTGGCCACGCTCAAGGCCTGCACTACGAAGGATTTCTTCATATCCAGGATAGGTTTGAGAAAAAACTCTGGATATGCAGTATTACAAAGCTGGTTAACTTTTAGCAGGATATGTCGACATGGTAACTTATGCAGTGGAACTACCCTGCTTTGAAGCAGGTGGGGTGATAAGAAATCAGAGCAGATACAAGCACTGCTTACTGACCACTCAGTTGTTGCATTGACTGTGGAGTTGAGAGTTAACAGCAATAATTTTCCGGGATCGGGCAAAACCCTTTTGATCTTCTCCATGATTTTCATTGGGGAAGTTCTAGATTGTTGTCAGAGGGACAGACTAATCTCTGCCAACTTCTGGGGTCGTATGTTTACAGTGAGACACAGTGAAACAATGTGTTATAGTGTCCATAAAAAGCACAGACAACCAGGGGTGGATTGGCCATCAGGAGTATCGGTAGGCTGACCAAAAATGGGCCAATGAACGACCGTTTATTTAATTATTTACAGTATTGCTGCGCTTTACTGTTACACGATATTAAATGGAAATTGATACATGCCAGGCACTAAGACCAAGTGGAAATTGGTCGCTCAAGTCGTAGACCGCCGACAAGCTCGTCGATTGGCTCTTACCATATCTTGCTAACCTGTGATTGCTCATGCCCGCTCTCACTCCATGAGCGCTTGGACGTTCTCTGGGGTGTTTTGCTATTTGACCAGGTGTTCGCGTTCATCTCACTCTCTGTAAGTTATTAACATGTTGGCCATTTGTTCTGCCTGGGTCATGTAAACTAAAATTATTTTAATATCAGACATTTTATTTACATTAATATTTGAATCTGTGTGCATCCGTGTGTTTGGTGGGGAAAACCGAGCTACCACTGTAAATGGTTCAGAACGTTTGCTTATAACGGTCTTTGAACTTTACTTGACATAATACATAGCAAACATGTTGTGGTATGTTATCGCTAAATCTAGTTATCTAGAGTATTGGAAAACAATAAGCATACTATACTGTTTCATTGATGAGTGGCTTTTATGAAGCACTTAAGTGATGCTTTCATAAAGGATGCAACATTGCACATCCCCAAGCTTACATGTTGCAATATGATGGGTTTTGAGCATGTACGTCTGCTATTTTTACACTTTGTATTCATTTCTACCTATAATGACATCCCCCCAATCATGTCACCTGCAGAGTTCAAGTGTGAACAAGTTCCTATTTCAGTGCCCACAGTCAAATTTGCATCATGAAAGACATTGACGTAACAATTTAAATAATATCTATGCTTTACATATTTTTTCAGTCTGTGTTTATGCTCCTTGATAGTTACAATGACTAAAACACTATTGTTACAAATTAAAATAAAATCCGATGGTTATATTATTGTTTTCCATACTTTAGTCAAGTAGTCAAAGTTCTGATTACATGTAGACTTTTTTTGCATGTAATCTTGTTCAGAACTATTCCACATTATTCCTCTGCTTTTCATGCCCAGATTTGTGATCTCCTGTGGACATGATCTCACCAGAGACCCTAGCAGCCCAGTGAGCCCACCTATTAATTATTTCACTCTCATTTATGTATTCACGGCTCCAGAATATAATGTAGAGGGATATTGTTTAGTATAGTGGTGTTATAAAGAACTTGAGTGTTTGTATGTACATCAATGGGGCGAGTTGGCATAGTATATGGGCACGAATTGTAGTGGGACAGTCTGGACCAAAAAGCCTAGGGCCAAATTTTTGTCCCAGTTCATCCCTGCAGACAACAGTTTCCATTTTTAAGTAGTCTATTTTATGACACAAAGCTATTATCGGTTCTGTTGTTTCTGTAAATGAAAGTTAAAGTATTATAACCCTTCCATTGGTAAACCCTCATGAGCTTCTCAACCAGAGTGAAATTCAGTGCTGCATCGTCTCCTTTCTTCGTTATTTTATTTTTATTTCCGTTAACTGCATATGTCCATATCATTTTAATGTGTTTTAATGTAATGATATAATTAGGGATGCACCAATCCACATTTTTTCACTTTCAATGCGATCCAGATACCTGAATTTGGATAGCTACGGATACCTGTATTATTTTTTAATTATTCACATTATTGTTGACTTTACTGTATATGCGTCTGTATTAATACAACATGTAACAAGCTAAATAGTAAACTCCATTGTCCACTTGTATACTGCTTCCTCCATTTTGGGATATCCTCAAACTCTGCCAACATGCCGGCTATTCTTCCGCACTTGGTATCGGGATTTTCTGATGCCTGAATTACGCCAAATCCATTACATATACTGGATCGGATCAGCCCCATCCCTAGATATAACCCAATCACTACCACTGACACATTTAAAACATCATACTACAGTGCCTGTCTTGTCATTTATCAATGTTGTAGTAAGAATAAATAACTTCACTTTTAGTTGCTTATATGGATTCAATAGAAATAGCTTATATGAAAGGCAAATGGCTCTAAATCAGTGGTCACCAACCTTTGAAGATGTACACTACATTGTTCTAGTGATGGTAAACTTGACTTGTTTTACTGACTCAGTTCTGATGAGTCACTCACTGAAGTAAATCCCCAATATGCTCAAGTCAGTTGTCACAGAGCTCATGCCAAAAATAAAGAAAAACTGGCACACAGAGAGTCCCACAGACCTATAAAGCGGTGTGAAAGTGTCTGCCCCTTTCGTGATTTCTTTTTTTTTTTTTTTGCATGTTTGTCACTCTTAAATGTTTCAGATAATCAATTAAATTTAAATATTAGTCAACAACAACACAACTGAACACAAAATGCAGTTTTTAAATGAAAGTTTTTATTATTAAGGGAGAAAAAAAATCCAAACCTACATGGCCCTGTGTGAAAAAGTGACTGCCCCCCAAACCTAATAACAGGTTGAACCACCCTCGGCAGCAACAACTGCAATCAAGCATCTGTCATAACTTGCAATAATAACCTCTTCCAGACTGATAGATATCAATTCATCTCAGTTAAGTTGTATTTTACCATGGGTGCAATCATTTTTTGACTAATACTTAAATTGGTTTGATGAGCTGAAACATGTAAGTGTGACAAACATGCAAAAAAAAAAAAAAAGAAATCAGGAAGGGGGCAAACACTTTTTCACACAACTGCATAGACACCTCATTGAGTGGGTTGGCCCGTTGCTGCGATACATTTGAGATGTGGCAGATCTGCCCCATAAACGAATGCTGGAAATGGAACAAACTTCATACAGCGCCTTTCTACCGAGTTTCTGGAGACCGGTGTTATTCTGGACAGTATTATGCCTACAGCATTGTGCCACAAAGTCAGTAAATTCTGTTTATAAAATGAGGTTATACAGTAAACGGCAAATACATTTAAAAGTATTTTTTTCTGTCTCACCTGTGAAAGATAATCGTGTGCAACCTTGTTTAGACTGTAAACCAGTTGGTACAATTCCATGTCAAACATGAATTAGGCACCTTCTCTGTTCTCTCTTGCCGCATCCAATACGGTAGTGACATCAACGTATGATTCAGTGCTCAATGCGGCATCTACGTCACCCTTGATGGCCCAAGCACAGAAACTCACTCAAGATGTTTCAATAAAGCTACGGTTTAAAAAACAAACACTCACATCCGCAACAATTCCCCTCTACTGAATCATTGAATCCATCACAGAGGGCATGGGCCGAAACTCGCAGATTGTCCCACACTGAATTGCACCAATCAGTCAAGTTAATGCTGCACACTTTGGAGGTAACATTATTAGCATTGTAGAAGGAATTCCCCCCGCAACACAACGTGAGCTGCAAGAGTGACAGGCATGTCTTTCCGCGCTGTTCTACAGCAGAATAGCAGATTTGTGTTTTCAGCTGTCTGTCGGACCGACTGCAAGTTAAGTGCATTCATGAACATCGCGTCATTACATTTTTTTTGGCAAGAACTCTGCGACCCACTGAAAACTCCTCCGCGACCCAAAAGACCCAACAGTTGAGAATCACTGCTCTATACTGTTGTGGAAAAAAATAAAGATCAATTCACTTGTACTTGATGAATTGCAGCCTTTGTTGAAAGTCGATCTGCAGTTAATGTTGTATTTTTAACAAATCAATCCTGTCTTTCTCTCTGCCTGTCGGCTCCTTATGCACTGGTGTCCCCACCAGATGATCGATGTGGAAACAGAAACACCAAGAACGTTAACAGCAAAACATTTACAGTGTTTGTCTCTCAAGATTAAACTGTAAAAGTTGAACAATATAACTATGTACAAAATGTTTAGCAAAATAAAGTCCTTTAAGCCTCTTCAGGGCAGCCGTGCATCCTAGCTGTAGATGCTCGCCGTTTTGCGATTCGAGTTTTGCGAGTGGAGTGTCCGTAAACTGTGGGTACTTGGTGTTTCCAAGTACTCGGCTTCTGCGAGTGCTCGGCGTTAGCGAGCAGCTTCGACAGCAACAGGAAGTTGAAAGGAGTTGATTTGAGGCTCAGATCTGTTGCTTTTTCCACGGAGTGCATACGTTTCTACAAATACAGCAGGAGCACCAGATGGAGGAAAAAGCTAGGACAATTCCAATATGATTTTGCTTAGTCATAAGACAATCTTTGTTTTTACTTATTTTTGACAGTAAAAGTTAAATCCACACTGATCATCCATACTGACCAACCACCCCTCATATCTGCATGAAAAGGTTTGGTCCTGCTTTAGAGCACAGACCAGTGCATTGCTTCGTAGCAGCCAGAGGGCTACAATGTTGCCTAGTACTAAAATAAAATACGGTTTTCAAAATGGAAAGCGACAAAGAAGAGGGGATAAGGGCAAAAGAACGAGACTGGATACTATAGGGTTGCCAACCGTCCCTTGAAAAACAAAATTTCCCCGTATTTACAAACAAAGTACATTTCCTTTTTCAAGGTCAAAAGGGGATGCACTTTGTCCCGTATTAACATGAGAATTAAATAGTCTGCAAAATGTCGATGGAGTTAATGAATGACCCAGCGCTTTACATTATATTTTACAGCAAACTTCTTTCCTGCTCTGTCAGCAATAAGGAAATATGATCAAAGAATTCATCCTATCTTCGCCAAAACCATGGTGCTGTAATGGTATAGTGTTCCCTCTCTACATCGCAGTTGACCTTTCACAGACTCGCTGTGTTGTGGATTTTTTAAGTGCAATTTTGCATGTTTTTTTTTTTTTTAACAGTGTATGAACGAGCATTGTGTTTGTGTCTGTTATTGTATTTACTACTGCTACCAGTAGAGGGTGTTCTATACTCATGTGGGAGTTGAAGACGTGTGCAGCTGGAGTAAAGATGTCGTCCCTCCACCTCATCTCAGTATGTGTTTATGTGCCTGTACGAGCATATTAGGAACCACCAGAAGAGCTACAATATCCGGCTAAATATAGAGCCACAACAGTCCTGATTGGCTAAGGGAGAACCTGTGCATTGTGTTCTTTGTCCTTATTGGCTAAGGGAAAACCCGCCCATTGTGTTCTGCGTGTTGACTGGCTGTAGACCATTGTCAATCAATCAATCTCCTTCGTGCAGCAGTGCCGCGTTTCCTGTTATGATCCTGTTCCTGTTATGTATGATCGCTAGCAAACAGCTTGCAGACCTGGGTTCGAATCTCCGCTTGGACATCTCTGGGTGGAGTTTGCATGTTCTCCCCGTGTGTGCATGGGTTTTATACTTATGAGGATAAGCGGAACAGAAAATGCATGGATGGAATTTCAAATGCTGATACTATGTGGGAATGCATAAAGGTAAGACTTGACATTGGTATAGAGTGCTAATGTGCATTTGTTCAGTGCACCTCTCTGAAAAACGAACTGCAGGCTCGTACTGGTGGCTGGTGGGTCTGTATTCTTTTAGTTACTGTTCCTGTTTTAGTTCTACACAATACATAATAAATCAGATAAATTAGATCGCTAGAATGTATGTATGTTTTACTGATGTGTTGAAAATCTTTCCTGGTGACTAGCTAGCACGATGCTAATGCTATTTAGACCCATTCTTGTCTTCATTCATGCTAAGCTATGGAGCATGCGCAACTATCGTTTCTCCGGCAGCCCAGGCTTTCGCGTTGTTTAAAACAACCGGTTGCTTGTGATAACCGGTGCATGTCTCTACATTCGACTAATCTAAGGATTTATGGCTGATTCATATCTATTCAGGAGGCTGCTACTGATGCAGCAGTATCTCTCGCTTGTTAAACCGGATATCTGATCGCATCGCTTTATCGCTCACAACCCAAATTTTTACCTATAAAAGCAAAAGACCTGTGTTTGATCCAAGGCTGCGACAAATAATTTTTTTTGTCTATTATTTTGTGCATGCATCTAACTAAATTTAGGCTCAAGACAAATAGTCCAAAAATAGCTTTTAATGGGTCGATTAGGTCCGAGGGATAGGGTAACCACAGCTGCCCAGGGGAGCCCAAGGTGGCTTTTTTCATGGGGACCAGAACTCCTGGCGGTGGCCCTGAAATGCAGTCAGAGTAATAGTTGCACAATTAAAGACATGCTGCCTGCTTTCCTTTTTTAATTTAATTAGCGGCAGCAGGTGTAAGTGAACGAGTTAACAGGGTCGGTTTCATTCATGTCATTAATGTAAAAAAAAAAAAAAATAGGAAGAAAAAAGAAGAAAAGAGCTCTTAGAAAGTCATGAATTTATGGTTGAGATCCTAGTCCCAAGCGCTGCTCGGCCAATAAATTAGACGCCTACTTCCTGAGCTGATTACCACCTATGAGGCGAAGGACACTGCACTGATCATGCCCCAGCACTACTGTCAGATTTACTGTTCAGCTGCCACCTTTCCAGTGCTGTTTCCACTCTACTGAAACTTCAAGACAAAAGACTGATCTAAGTCAAATGACTAGCATAGTCCTCCATCAGATTTACAGTACATTACAACAGACGCTCTGTGCTGAGCCTGACATGGCTGTATATCTGCGGAGGATTTATGGAGTATGTTAGAAAGAAGTGATGGGAGCAGTGTCCTCAGGGATGACACGCATACACACACTTAGAAAAGTGATAGAATGATGGCAGACAATGTCCGTGGCGAATGGCTCATAAATGTGACCGCTCAATCGCAATCAAACACAAATGAAGGGCATTCCTCTTGAAGTCTATACTTACAAATACTGCACATAATGTACTGATTTGCCTCTCTTTTTGCTCCTCCTTTCCACTCATCCATGCTTATCTTCAAACACAATCATCTTTCTGTAATTTGCACACATCCTTCCCATTGCCATGCTTTGACACTGATAGCTGTGCAAGATGCCAACAGTGGATAAATACAATCAAGTGGCAGAAGAGCTTACATTAGGAGCTAACCTTATATCCTTGAGTACTCATATACAAATTTAGAGACCAGCAAAAAAAAACAACAACAACATGGCGGTTGAAAGCTTGAAATACACAAATCTGTCAAGCAAGACCGGTTAATAGATGTACAAAGTGACAAGCATCCAGAAAAAGCTGCCACTTAGAATGCATTGTTAAAATAACTGTGACTATGAAAAGTCAAACTCAGGCCCTGACCACAAAGGTCGCTGCTGGGATTATTATTTTTTTTTGAGGGGTGAAAAAATGGCGTCCACACAGTGTTGGATTAGTAAATAGTCACATCCAGACAGGAATGGATCACTGCGTGAAAACGATGTACAGTAAAGCACACCTACCTGTGGTGCTGTAAAGAGACACACAGACAGAACCATGTGACACACCAAAACTACAGACGAAGAAAGAACACATGCGCACAAAGTCAGTTGCCTTCCCCTTGTACAGGGCTTGTCTAGACCAGGGGTCGGTAAACTTTAGCATGAAAAAGAGCCATTTGGGCCTGTTTCTACCAAATTTAAACCCATTTGGAGCCACAAAACCTATTTGACCAATAAATTGTAGGTAACACTACATACCGTAAATTGTGATGCCGCTACTTTTTTTTCTCAAACTTTGAACCCTGCAGGTTACTCATCGGTGCGGCTAATATGTGGTCATGTTCTAATCTTGTGAAATCTTGTAAACATCAGAACTACTACTAATCATTTAAATATGTATTTCAAAAACGCTATTACTAAGACAGTCCATCATAAAAGTAAAAAAAGTTCAGGAAACAACCAAAAAGTCTGAGAAGCCACCATTCCCGGCGTTTGCTAACCCTGGCACTCGAGTTGAGTGGAGCCGATTAAGCATGCATTCCAGTTTATAGTGAGCAACAACAAGCACAATTATACAAAAATCAAATGTAAAACATTGTTGGATTCAGACTATTTAATCAACACAATAAATATACCACCAAGATTGCAAAGCCTGTTATGTTGAATGAAAACAAAAAAAGAGGGGACGTATTGAAATTTGTGCAGCAATTGCGTTTTTGATAGACAAGCTTTGGAAAGAAGAAGACGACGGACTTATTCGCATGCGTTCTTTCTTCTTCTATAGTATGGTGTATCACATGGTTTCATATGCGTGTCTGTTCACAGGGCTACACGTAAGTGGGCCTTGTGTATTAACATCGTTTCCGCCTCAGGCACTTTGCAATAAAAGTTGCGATTGTGATTCCATTCGCCTTTTCCGATTTGGGCGGAATATGATGACCTGCTCGATGGTTCTCTGGTTGGCAGCAACTTAATCTGGCTGTTTTTCCTCCCGGTTCGGATGGAAACGTGCTGTGTGGTTTCTCATATTTGTTGTGTTCCCAAAATATTTTAAGCTTGAATGACAAAGCTTGCATATTGCCTGGCTCTTGTCCAGCTCATTTTTACCTTCAATTCCTGAAAGCCAATGTGCTTCCAGACGCTCCCTTTAAATCCAGCTAGTGCGGGTCGGAGTTTACGCTCAGCCATTTTGGTAGCGCTTTACACTTAAGGTGCACCACCATAAACTGTCCGGGGGGCACTTCTGCTTTCCATCTTTTTGTTCCATCAGCATCGATTATTTAGATTTATGAATCAATTATCGTCAATGTCCGCATCGCGATGCATCTAATCGAGATCGATTATTTACCCCATCGCCACTCTGCATATGTCTGTGCACGTTTGTGTGGGAACATTTCAGTTTTAAACAGAATTAACAAGGTGAGCGCATGAACACCGACGAATCAATATGTCGCATTTGTTCGAAAGTAGCCACAAGGAAGAAGGGCGATACGACCAATGCTTACTGAGGCGTTTGGTAGGCAAAGTAAATATAAACAACACAGCGCAAAATGGTGCGCGCTCACAGTCAGTGTCGCTCGCTACACTGCAAAAGAAATGCAATCTTTCAGTATGGTTGAAATGCCAACATTTGGGGAAATGTTAGAAATGTTTGACAGACAGTGCAAATTGCCTGGAAGAACATACATGTACATGTCACAAACAGCAATTCCTGAACTGTGTAACCAAGTGAAAAAATGTGTTGAAAGACATCAGAAACATTACATTTTACTCCGCCACCACAGATATGTGGTCCAGCTCAAATATGACCCCCTACATTAGTTTAACAATACACTAAAAAACTGTGTGTGTGTGTGTGTGTGTGCGTGTGTGTGTTTGTGGTTTATATTGGAGTGTTTTTTTTTTCTTAACAGAGACAGGGTGTATTTTTTATGGTTTTTGTTTATGATTGTAATTTTTGAAGTGCAATTTTTGTCCATTTTATTTTCATTGTGTCTGAAAAAACGTTGATAATATTGATTGTCGACAATAAGTACAACAGTTACCGTCCAGCAAAATTTGTTATCATGAGAGGCCTATCTGCTTATAGTTTATGTTGCTTATATTTTGCAGCATACTTTAACCAGTACAAACTGCAATACTACAAAAACAATGACACTGTTGTATGCAACTCAACTGTACACAGGATTAAACTTGACACACAACATCTCATGTCTCCCAAGTAGATGAAATCTATTAAGCAAAAGCATAACAAAACCAAATTTTTTAGTGCAGTATCGTAGTAGTGACATAATCATCAGAAAGAGACAGACAATGATCCGGATGAGGTTGAGCAGAATGAGGACAGTGTTGACAATGAAAGAAATTAACTGAAGTACACACACATCCCTTGATTCAACAACACAACATTTAGCATTTGAATAGAAAAATCAACACTTCACTCACTAGGCATAGTTTTGTTTGCAAGCGTGGTGATGAACAAAATGGCGGTCTGTGTTTGTCTTGGTGCACGTGTGTCGTATTTTCATCAGACACTTCTCACATACTGCAAAGTATTTAACCAGCTTTGTCCCACCCGCGCTATCCGTTTAAATTCACCACTTGAGTCTGACATAGCATTTGTTTGTTTTGTTTTTTTCTTCTGTGACTGTCTTCCAATTTATTGCCACTCTCACAATTACCTCCTCCTGAATGACATGTAAAATGCTGACTTCACTCACTGAGGAGGAATGGTGAAGTTTATAGTGGCTATATTTTAATAATAGCGGTTACAAAAAAATACATGAAATCGGATGGAGACATTTCACTTTCCATATAAAATTTAATAGTAAAGTAATCACTCATTTATCCTGGTTAATTGGTTCCAGACTGGACCGTGATAAGTACATTTCCACAAAGTAGGATTCCTTATTTATAAATGGAATCTTTTCATAGTTTGAGCATTAAAACATGTTTACAACCTTTTTAATAAGTTTAACATTATTAGAGCCCTCTAGACATGAAATAAAACCCCATAGTCACATTTGCACTCCTATTACCCAATACAGTAGACATAATAAAAGAAACTACTATAGGCTACTGTCTCATCAATGTAACATTACTGACACGTAGTGACCAATGTAGGATACTATATATATCATTCACAGCGTCTTTGAATGAGTCTTCTGAATGCCTTATACAGTTGTCCATCGTTTATCGCGGTTAATTGGTTCCAGACCCGAGAGCGATAAGTGAATTTCAATATTAATAGTAGGATTCAATATTATTAAATAGAATATTTTCATAGTTAGAGCATAGCAAACCAGTTTATGACGTCTAAATGGATTTTTACCATTAATAAAGCCCTGTAGACATGGAATAACACCCCTATAGTCACCTTTACACTCCTATTATTCTTTGTTTACAACACAATGTTCAACTGTAATGCTCAGGCTACGGGATCAGTGCAGAGCCACAAGAGAGTGCTGCTGCTAGCTTAGTAAGATACTGAACTAACTAGTTAGCCTCTCCAATTTATTTATTTTAAACTTACAAAAGAGTTTCATACAGATTCGGGAAGAAGGACAAAGTAAGAAGCCAAAACCTTACCACTTCCGCAAGTAATGGGAGGAGAACTATGTGCTGTCAGACATGCCATGGCTGACTACATGCAGTTTGAAGGTAATCTAATCTAATGTCATGTAACAATACTGACACATAGTGGCCAGAATACTACATCTAGCTTGTTTTTCAATATTTTTTGACTAGTGAGGGAGAGAGGGAGTGATGTTCGAACCGTGATGTAGCGAGGGACAACTGTACTTGTATTTTAGTTAATCGAGCCATTTTTCTGCTTAGAAATGCGTAACCTAGGCAAAAAATACATAACATTTTCTTCAATAAGCATATTTTTGACTAATCAATTCAACCACAAAACAACACAATTTATATTTTTGAAAACGATAGAACGATAGAATAAAGCCATGAAATTCAAACCGGGAAGTGGCGAGAGACGATTGTACCTTACTTTCAAAAACTCCAAACATTCCAGACAATTTAAGACTTTATTTAGGTCTTGAAAACCGAAAGTTGAATTTAAGACTTTTTATGGACCTGTGGGGACCCTGTTTAATAGAAAAGTACATTTCAGTGAATGAGAAGAACATCCACAACATATACTGTAGTCATCTATCTGCTTAATCAAACTTTATTTACTGAAGTAAGAATGGAATACATACTGTATATGCTACACAATTTGGACAAGAAAACAATCTATTTAATCAACCCTTACTTTAGCAGCTTTTACTTCGTAGTTTAAAGTAGTATCAAAAGTATTGTACACACTTACAGGAGCAGTCAGCATATTTTCTTATGCCTTTCAGGATCACCACAACCACGTGAGCCAAATGTCAGATGTCAACTCTACAAACATTAAAACGTGACTGGCCCCCGTAAGAGCTGTAGAAAGTAGGGATGTCCAGATCTGATCGTCAGGATCGGAATCGGCTGCCGATCCACTGTATTTGTGAAGATCGGATAATATCAGCTTCCGCCACGAGATCGGGCCGATCCGGGTGCCGTACAACGTTTGTAACTCTGAGCCACACTCCAACATGGTAAGTGCAATAAAGCGCCTCAGAGCTGGTTGCCACTCGACTTGCGCCACCCGCAAAAAGAACAAAACGCAACACCACCAAGTACACATGTCCGTGGTGCAACGTGGTGAAGTTAGTTTCACGTTGGATATTCAGCTCCGTAGCTACAGCGGTAGTTCCCTCTTACAGTGCCGGGACTGCTGCATTACGGTGTAGGGAGCTTACACGGGAAGCGCCGCTCTAACCGTTGGTTGATGATAGGGACCTTACAAACAGTACTAAACATGTCGAAACGGCGGCAAAAAACCTTGGAAACTCCTCTGTTACGGAGCGTGAAGGGAAGCTAGCGGGGTTCGGTATTGCAGCTGTGTGTGTGCGTGTTTGTGTTTGTGTGCGACTCAGGCTGGATGAGTATATGTTCACTGTGTTTTGTTTTACTGCTTTAATGTAAGGACTATTTTACACTTCCCACTGACGACGTGCAGGTTCTGAGTGAAAAAGACGAGAGGCACGTTTATCTTGCACCCGGCGCGTATCAACCGTCAACTGCCATTTTCTACACACACAACACATTCCAGCTTTCAAAATAAAAGCGCTCTTTGTCACATTTGACACAATTACACAAGTTGCAATTGTGTAAACAAAATTAGTCATTAAAATATCTTACATTAATAACGCGATTGGCATTACATCTGTGACTCCATCTTTCTTTATCACAAGCACGGGCATTACAGTTTGTTGAAGATTTTGTAGCAATACGTGCTGAGGCTGATATCCCATTAGCTAAGCTACATCCATTTCTCAGTTACTGGACAAAATGAGCCAATGATGTATTGCATCAATAAATGTAATGATTTTTGCTTTTTATTCACTAACCCAAATAGCACACACTCTATGCTGGTAAAATAAATGGAATAGGTACAAACTGAATTCTAAAAAATTAAAACGGAGAAAACGGAATTTGGAAAAAAATGTAACGGATTTCAGAGAGCCCTAAGAGAGCTTGTTAAAAAAAAAATCTTATTCTAAATCACACCACAAATTGATCTATAATCATGTCAAATGATTAGTCCTACCCTAAAAGTAGCCTATATTTTCCAATTTTATCTTTTATTGGATCATTTATTGGATTAGGCACCTGACTCAAAGAGGTTTGTTAAAAAAGCCAAATAATATTGTTGGTCATGCTGTGTAATAACAAAAGTAAATTCACCAATACTTTGTTTGCATTGTGTTTAATGCTTTGAAGAGCTATTTTCATAACCATATTCAATTCAACAAATTCATGTTTGTAACAAAAGCTTACCATTATTATTAAAACAAAACAAAACAAAACAAAAAGATTGGATCGGAAGCCATTCCTAGTAGAAAGCTATGTTATCTTATGGACCAGCCCACTTAAATTTGAGGTTTAGTTTTATATACAGTATATCAGCAATGGAACAGAATTTCTAACAGTTTCACCTCTTCTACTCTGGCGTGTCACAAGCATGCTAGCAGGAACGAGTTCCTATCCCTCCTTGGCCATGATGGAAACAGCGTGAATACTCAGACAACATGCTGGGAAGACTGATGACAGCATCTCATTTGTAAATCCACAGCCAAGTGAGCAGCTTCCAGACAGAGCAACATGCACATTTGTGGCTTGGTGTATGCCGTGAAAAAGCATGCTACCGCTATACGAGGACCGGAATTCAAAATTTAACATCTGAGCCTCACTTCTACCACCCTGTATGTTTTTAAAGCAAGTGACTCTGTTAAACAAGTATTTTAACAATAACAGACATAGACATGGCTACACATCTAATTATCTGATCGTTTTAAAGTGTGCACACATTTACCAAAATGTCCAGTTTTGCTGGGTCCCGTGTGAATGACACGGTTTACTGTTACATCTCTGATGTGCCAAATTTGCAGAATGTCATTGTGAAAGAGGCTACAGATAATCCTCTCCAATACTATCTACCAATACAACCTGCAACTGTCCAAATGCAATAAAAAAATTTGAGAATAACTCTTACTCACATGATTTACCGTTCATGCAGCATTGCGTTTACACTTGCACAATTCAACATAATGAGAAGGAAGAAGCAGAGCATATTTAAGCCTACCCCTTCTCAAAATGTCAGCAATTGCTGATTTTTCAGTCTATTCCTGTGTTTAACATGTTACCATGTTGCCACTTTCTAATAGGGAAAGACAATAAAGAAATTGTAATATTTCAGACATTGCTTATTCAGTAATAAAAAAATATATGGTGGTAAAAAAATGGCAGAAACATCGGTTTGTAAATAAAATACAGCATATCATTAAAAATTCTAGTTGTTTATTTGTTATTACAATAAAGAACACAACATGCTTGTCCCAAAACTAGGGCATTTACCCCAGAAGAATGAGCGTTTGGACTGTGGGAACTGGGGCCAAAACTAAGTTCTGGGCCATTTTCAGATACCATGTCGGAGGTTAGGTCGTTTTACGTTCTCTGAACCTTTTTAGGCACCGTTCGCAGTGCTGGTTGGATGACTACTTTGAGCTTTCACCGGCCAGATACAAAAAGCCAGCTGTTCACATACTTACCACTGTGTTTTTTTTTTGTTTGTTTGTGACGACATCGAATCACAGAAAAAAGCTTGCCACATATGTCGAGGAACATCAAGATGTAGGCTCTGTAGTTGTTGTGCAGGGCAAATGGCAGGGCCAGTCCAAAATGAGTACTTCAAGATATCCATACAGTTTAGCGAGACGTGGACGACTGATTGACTGATACGTTATTACTGTAACATAAGAAAAGTGCTGTAAGGTTAAAAAGAGACCTATTATACTCAATTTCGGGCCTTTGTATTAGCCTATAGAGCACAGAAAGCTTTCTAGATCTTCCAGACTCTGCGCCTCTTCTTGCAGTGTTTCCATGGGTTTCCTGTTGTTTATCTTTTTAAAATGTCCGCTTTTCACATTCAGCCCTGTATGCACACTCTATAATGCTACACAGACAACCGCTTTTGTCCGATTACTTTCACAAAATAAACACAGTTAGGACACTGATAAATTGTTACTTACAGTTTACTCTTCTGACTCTTCAACACGACCAAGTAAAGTTGGAAAGGCGTCAATCAGAGAGGAGAAATATGATCTTAGAGGAAAATTAAACCTAAAACATTTATATGCGAGAACAACGCTGAAAACCCACAGCATTTCCGTGTGAGGAATTAAATTATGGAACGGATTGAGTAAAGAACTCAAACAATGTACAGAGATGAGCAAATTCAAAAAACAATACAAGCAGTTGATGTTTGCTAAATACAAGGCAGAAGAGTCCTGATTGTTCTGTCAGGTTTGTTATTTTATTTTATTTTTTTATTTTTTATTTTATTTTATTTTATTTTTTAAATTTATTTATTTAATTAAATTTTATTTTTTATTTATTTATTTTTATTTTTATTTTTTTTATATAATTTTCTTTGTTGTGTTTAAAAAAAAAAAGAAGGAAAGGAAAAAAAGAAAGGAAAAAAAAAAGAAAAAAGAAAAAGCTTTGTTCTTATTTATTTATTTATTTAGTATTGTCATCATTATTATCATTATTATGAATGTTCTTTCTTTTTTTGGGGGGAGGGCTATCTCACCGTTATCTATTATGTGTTATCCTGACTATCACTGAAAACATGACATGGAATCCAGGAAGTGAACTACATGTACTGTACTAGATGTAGAATGGATGGGGGGTAGGATTAAATAAGCTTTGCTTCTTCCTACTCCTTTTGGACATGTGGAACTGTCAAAGAATGATTCACGAGATGTATTCCATTGTAACCTTCATGTTCAAATAAACTAAACCAAACCAAACCAAACCAAAAAAAAAGGCGTCAGACTTCAGCAACAGTTTGGCAGATAGTACAGCTTTATATTGGCCGATGTTCATAGTTATATGTTTATATAGTTATGCTTGCGGGCTTGCGGGTGGCATTTACAGTAGTCTTTCCTGTCAAGTCACGGGCCGCAAAATGTGACTTGGCGGGCCGCAAATGGCCCGCAGGCCGCGAGTTTGAGACCCCTGACCTAGTGGCTGTTTTTATGACATTTAAATTCCCCTCAAGCCTAATCTGTTGGTGAGGAGTTGCATCAGCACCTCTTAGCCTCCCGTGCAAAACAATGTAACACGAATAAATGCATTGTTGGGATTGGGTGTTCGGGTTTCTAAAAGCATATACAGTCAAACTTGTCTATAGTGGCCACAAGAGGTAGACTGCAAAAGTGGCCGCTATAGACAGGTTGGCGTCCAGTTTGAATGTTGACCAGTAGAGGAAAAAAAAGAAAAAAAAGGGGGGGAAAATTAATGTTGACCAGTAGAGGGCACCGTGGGACTGCGGATAAAAGTTGTACAGCACTACTAGGCTTGTTATTATCCACGACCCACAGAACAAAGCTGTGCTAGTAATGTCTTACGCTTGTTTTTAATATTTTACTTTTTATACGGCAGAGTGTCATTACAGCTTTACTTCATCGGGAAGTGACGGTGGGCGTCCCGAGCAGGAGAGCTAGGCTCAGTGCTCGCTGTGAGTTTCAAGAGAGTTGGGAAGTGTGTTTATGTTGGCGTCGATGTAAAGTCCTGCAGTGTTCTCCGCTGTTAATAAAGCGATTAAAGTGCATCGGCGACGTGAGTCTCTCCTTCCCCGCAACAAGCGGCATTACAGTATTGACCAGTGCACATTTTCTCACACCAGGAAATAAACGGTGTCACTTGTTACAGGCATTGCCTGGACAGCTATGTAGTGGGGCTTGTTTAACCTTTGCCTTGTGGGCAAGCAGGAAGGAGAGACGAGATTGGAGGTGTGTATGTTCTGAGCTGCTCTCTGGTGGCCGCGTTCAATAAATAAAGTTGGCAGAAGCAACAGGAGAAGTTTCCTTCTTTGCTGGAGTCAGGTCGCTCTTGCTACGGTTCGGAGCTGAATAACACTGACAAGTTAAGCGAACGGCAAAGAAAAAGGCTTTTTTTGTGTTGAATACAGAAGATGAGGACTTTCATGGGTTTGTGGATTGGTGGATTGATTGATTGGAGGATTGATCAAAAAAATAACGTGAGTACATTCTAAAATACTTCAATTAAGTACAACCAAACTCAGTTTTGCTCCCGCTGCTTTTTAAAAACATATGCTAGCATGGTTTTAGCGTGCAGGCAGTATTGTATTGCATTGGAGCGTCGCTGGGAGCACGTCCTGTTGCCAGCCTACTTTGCAGTAATGTTTTGGTGCAAATGCTCTTAAAGTTACATGTTTGACCAGGAAATAGCAAGCTCAAAAGAAGACGGCTTTTTTATGTGGAACAACTGACAGTTTGTGTGGATCTTGTGAATGATTGTGACTGAGCTAGGACTCAGTAATTAAAGTCTACACACGACGGCTTCATTGAGTGAAAAACGAAACTTTTTCGTGCATGAAGCTTCTACTTGAGTCGGTAATTTGGCCGCTATATGCGGTCAGATATTGACCAAGGGAGACAAAATGGGTGGCCGCTGGCCACGTTAGACAGGTGACTGCTATACACAGGGTCTATAACATGTAAATTTGCTGCGGGGGATTTTTCAGCGGCCGCTATAGGCAGGTGGTCGTTCTATAAAGGTGGCCGCTAAGACAGGTTTGACTGTATTTTTCTCTTGCTGGCTAGGAATCACCAACTCCAACTACTTCCGCCTAATGTTTGCTTTAGGTACCCCTGAGAGGTACCCTGAGATTCCCAGCCCTACCCCCAATACTTGATGCGGCCCAGCCTCACCCAGACTCTACCTCCACTGGCCCCCAGTGAAATTGAGTTTGAGGCCCCTGGTTTAACACGAGAATACAACATTGGAACAACATTTATAGGTCAAAAAAAGAGAAAAAGCATAATCGGTCCCCTTTAATGTTTCAGTGTTACTTGAGCTAAGTGTTATTCCATGTGGCTTGTTCACTAACTCACAGCCAAGTTAGCCATTGTCGCACAAGTCAACGGCCCGCCATTGGTAATGGTTCAATTTTGTTTAACCATGTATACAATACAATGGAATACACCACATAGTTCAATTTGCAGTTCCACATTTCCAAAAGGAGTAGGAAGAAGCAAAGCTTATTTAATCCTACTCCTCTTCTATTTCACATCAATTGCAATACATTTATTCATGTCCTGTATTCCGATGTAGTCTTTACCATTTGATACATAGGAAAATGATACAATGGAAAAAATAAGGTAATGTAACAAAACTTCTGCTTCCCTACAACGCATTCTCTGATATTATGCTCCACTTCTTGGTGACTTTCTGTCAATTGTTATATACTGTATTTTTTTAATTATGCCCGCTCGTTATGTTGAAGGCTTTTGCTGGAACACTCAAGGAGACCGAGTAAGCTTGTTCACATTTCTAAAAGACACCAGTGAATGTCATTATTGTGCTATTATTGTGAATATGCCACTTTCTTGGCTTTGCTGTGAGTTCATGTCTGTATAATGTTTGAATCTGGTTGGTGGCGCGTGTTCTGGTCGTGACATCACAGCCAAGACTGCCTCGAGTTCAGAAAACTCACCGGGGGTCGTGTCAAAATCACCATTTCATTTTACTCCCATTTCATAGTTTCTATGACAGCGGTATGACAAAAAATGTTTTATTAAGTGAGTACTTTCATTTTGTTATTGTTGTTTTCAAACCTTTTTGGTGTCATGACCACTTTAATGTATCATACAATGACCTTGTTCATGCTGTAATCTGAGCCAAAATATTACATTTGTTTTTCTATGCACTTTTCAGACAGCGTAAGATGAGCCTCTAGTAGCATTTACAGTCAGCCATCTTGTTTGAGTGACAGGCACAAACATCAAGGTAAATAAATGTGCATGGCACAAAAGAACCAAGAAGTATTGTGTATTACCATGAAGCAGTGGTAAGCCTAACGCTGCCATAATGTAAATGTTGTGTTTTTTCTGTGTAACGTTGAAGAGGATTAAGGGAGCACAGGAACTTCCACCCCTCACAGGATATGAAGAAATCAACCAAGGCAGCAGTTTGACACTCTTTCCGGAAATTTACAAAAACGACATTTTAGACTGGGCTACTTTGTTTATGTGAGCCAGAAGATAAAACATGTTCCACCACTTGACCAATAGCTTTCCTCTTTGCACATATTTTTATTTGCACGCATTTATATTACACAATAAACATGTCAACCAAATATTGTCCATTCTTGCAGATAATACGTGTAAATTCTGCATTTTATCATTTTTCATAATCTAAATTGTGTAGCATTACTAATACACACCTATTATTTCTGAAATGTGAGTACAATGTGGCATGTTTACAGCCCAATCAAGCATGTTGCTTCTGTACCATCAGCAACCTGATTTACATAAAGGATCCTGCTGTGCAAAGGCAAAAGTTCCTGGCTCTTTGGTGGAAAAAGGGCTTTTATGCTGCACTTCTGCCAATAAGGAACTTAAATTTCCTAAAAAAATTAAAAAATAAAGGAGGCCACGGGGCAGACCTAGGACATGCTGGAGGGATTATATCTCACAGTTGGCCTGGGAACGCCTCAAGGTTTGCCCGGTGGAATCGGAAGAGATGGCCAGAGACCGGGGAATCTGGACTTACTGAGTCTGCTGCCCCACGACCCAGACTTGGATACGCTGAAGTAAATGGAAGGTATGTAATTGTTATTTTTCTATTATTTATCTAATTTGATTTATTTATGATTTATAATTACTATTTCTAAGAAAATTATTTTTTATAAGCCATCTATCAGTTAGTACACATTATCAAGCTTTTTTTCCCTCTTCCGATTAGAAAAGATTACCATGTAAACACAGCAAGTGAACAAACTAATAATTTGTTAAAATAATTTGTGCTTCTACCTACTCCTTGTCAAACATGTTGAATTGTGTATAAAGTGTATAAAGTATAAATGTGATGTTCTTGAATGTAATTTCTTAAGCATGCTTGAAACAAATAAACTAGGGGTGCAACGATTCCTCTAATAATTCGAGTACCTCGATTATAAAATGAATAGAGGATTTTTTTGTACCTCGAGGAATCGCTTATGTCACCAACAGTGAGGACGAAGAAGGAAGCAGATGTTTGAAGGCTTGGGAAGATTGAAGAGGCCAGCGAAAGCGGCAAGGCAACGAAAGAGAAGGAAAACAAAATGCAAAAAACAGACAGTAAATGTGGCTAAACAGCAAGTTGAATACCGTGACATGTATCCATTGTAACGTGACACGATACTACAACAGCACATCTTATGTATATGTTGCATCATCTCCTCCCGAATGGAGCGGAAAATCCGAGACAAGGTCAAATTAAAGTGGCGCAAATCAGTGAGATTAAGGTTAATGTACCTTACTAACATAACATTAGCCGAGTGGAGGGCTAGCTTTCTCTTAATTATGACTACTGTCGAATGTGTGGCAGTTTATTACCATGGTAACGTGACTTTATACAGAGTTTATTTTGTCTGAAAAAACACAGCGCTGTGAGTTAAGAGGATGGGATATAAAAACATTTTATCTCACTAATCAGCAGCTGCTCATTTCTAGCAGACAATTCTGTGTAATGGAACATGGAAGTGCATGTCTCACTCACTTAGTTGAGAGTAATGTGTTCCACGACAGAAGGTCATATGAAGAATCCATCCATCCATCTTCTACCGCTTATCCGAGATCGGGTCGTGGGGGCAGCAGCCTAAGCAGGCAGGCTCTGATTTTCCTCTCCCCGGCCACTTCGTCTACCTCCTCCCGGCAGATCCCGAGGCGTTCCTAGGCCAGTTGGGAGACAAAGTCTCTCCAACGTGTCCTGGGTATTCCCCGACGCATTCCGCGTCGGACTTGCCCTGAACACCTCCCCAGGGAGGCATCCTGACCAGATGCCCAAGCCACCTCATCTGGCTCCTCTCAATGCGGAGGAGTAGCGGTTCTACACCGAGTCTCTCTCGGATGACAGTGCTTCTCACCTTATCTCAAAGGAAGAGCCATATAAAGAATATTTGTCTTATTTCTAGTCAGTCTGTTTAAGGTCAGGATTTATAAATGCACAGCCATCAACATAATGGAATATGTAATTTAGTCTTAGTAATGTTTTAGTAAAGTAATTATTACTTATCTCCTTTTCCAGTAAATAGTTACAATCTTGGATGGATAAATTCATCAACAAAAGCACCATCATGTAGTCCATCAGGCCCAAGAAAATAATATTTATAATAGCTCTGTAACCCAGCAAAAATATGTTTTTTTTTGTATTACTCAATCAAAAATATTTTCAGTAGAATACTCGATTACTAAAATATTCGATAGCTGCAGCCCTAAAAGAAATCATAATTTCTTCATCCATCCATCCATTTTCTATGCCGCTTGTCCTTACTAGGGTCGCGAGGGTATGCTGACTTTGGGCGAGAGGCAGGGCACACCCTGGACTGGTCGCCAGCCAGTCGCAGATAATGTCTTCATAATTTGTTTTTCTTCTGCAAATGAGCTACTGCAACCAAGCAATTTCCCTTGTTGATCAATAAAGTCTATCCAAGTCTAAGTCATATGTTTTAGCACCTTGGTGTGTTTGTTCCATAGAACAAGAGCATGAATGGAGTGAGCCCTTTTGTCAGTCATACAGTCTCTTTGTTTCAGTGGGTGAAGGCAGGGCCGCTAACATACACAGAGTTCAGAAGAGTGTAGTAGAAGAGAACGTAGTAGAAATTAGCAGATTGCAATATTTTGTCATCAATTTTTCACATTATTTCATTTTTTGATACTTTTTGGAAAAGTAATGTTAAAATCTTGTCTCACATCGTTTTTGTAGACCTAATCTCATGTATCGCTTTGTCTCGTAAACTGAGTCTCTCATGATACCCCTACTTGGAAGCACAGCAGAAGCAATGGGAATACAATATACTGTAAATGTATGTACTTTATTTATCCCACAGCGGGGAAACGGTAAATGGTAACAACAATGAAATTAGAGTGGATAAAATGAAACTTTGTGCAATAACTTGAGATTGACCTATTGAAGACTTCAACAAAGGTAGTAAAAGTAAAGTCATGTGAGAGTGTGGCAGTCATAACACTGTGATAAGAAGATCTCTGTCAGAGGACCAAAAGACATCGACTGCCCAATCTACCTATTATGAAGGCTTCAGCTTCCACCGAGTGATGGTGGCCAATCTACTTGACCCAATGTTCCATTCATTAATACATGGCTTGCCTTCTTCCACCAATTAACGTGACCACACTCTCAAAATTCACAAATATAGACACAGGTTCAAAGTAAGAAAGCGATCCAGCGCCAGAGTGCAACTCATTTACCTCGTCCAATCAGCAGACAGAATTACACCTAAAAATCCCTGGTGGCTATTATCATGGCCCGTGCTATTAAGACGCTAAGCGAATCTCAAGTGCTTTGGACACTGAGGCCGGCTGCGTATAATGCCTCCTTACCATAAGGCTACAGCGAAAATCCAACATTTCTTCACCCTCCCTCTGCTATTAAAACCTGAGAGTCTTCAATTAGAGCTATTTGCATTTTACTAATGTCATAATTGTAGCAGTGGTTATTAACAGCAAAGTGGAAAATGAGTGTTGTAGTCAAGGCTTCATGCAGGTTCGAGGAGAAGTCGTATTACCACTCCGCTCCTCCATGCTTCCTGACGAGAATGCGAGAATGCGAGAATCCTGACTGTTCTTAAATACAACCTGGATTTAACACAATAAAACACAATAACTAAAAATAAGGACGTAATTACAAGCCATTTGTTAGTGTGACAGTATGTTGTTGCAGACCATCCAATTAGAACAGCCTTCAGTGAGAAAACATTAGGGGATACTACTCCCATTACATTACACCTTGTCACAGTTACATGGGGAGCGTCTAGGGCTGGGGTCGGAAACCTCTTCAGCCTCCTTGTTGCGGCTCACTTTGTTGACCTTGGTGCATTTTCAAAAATAATGTGAAATATCTGACTCAATAAAAGCCTGTGAATGCATCTAGACTGTGTTCTGAATGCTGATTGCAGTGAGTCTCACTGAAGAGAAAAAGGTGAGGGAGTTTGGAGTTGAGTTTGAAGCAAGTTACTGCACAGTAAAATAAAACAATGTAATTAACAAGAGAACAGCAACATGCTAATCGCTGAGGTGGTGACTCCGAGAGAGGCAAATAGTGTGCCTCGGGAGCTGAGTCTGCACTCACTACTTGTGACTGCTGTGAGGCGAGGCGCACCTCTTGGCAGCAACCGCAGAACAATACGCGCTTTCACTTTTACGTCTTCAAATACCAGTCCCTCCATTTGTCGCTAGTCGTCTTTGGTTGGTGAAGCAGCAGTTTGAGAAAACTAAAGAACAACATTGTTAAAACCTGCTAATCTAAATTAAGTTAAATTAAGTTCTGGGGCCCCAGAAAATACTTCTGGGGAGTGTCTGAATAAGATGTCCTCTGACGTGAAAGCGCAACATCGCAAAGGGAGACACTTTTTATTAGCACACACCGTCAAACCACGTAGCCGTCAAGAGCACAAATCAGGCCTTCACAAGCTGTCAGATGGCATTTAACAAATTAAGGGTCTCAGAAAAATCGCTTCAATTCACAGTGGAAGTGCTGGTTATGCGAGGGGCGAGTAGAAGTCTTCCCTTAATTGGTCATGATTTTTTTAATGACTTGTGGAAACAAAATGGATAAAATAATTATTTTCTATAACTTGCATTGCATATTGCAGTATTTGTCTTATTTTGAAAAAATGGTCTCAAAATAATAATATAAATAATAATTTATAGGATAATTATTGTCCAGAAAATGTTTTCATTGTGACAGACCTGGGTATATTGGTTATCTAAAAAGCCAATGTAGAGCATCTCTAAAAAAAAAAAAGAAATGCCAGAAGAAAACCTGTACTGCATATACACATGCTTGTCAAGCTTAATAACCTTAGACTTAGACTGAAAAGGTTTTTTTTGGAGGTTTAGTTTGCTTTATCTCAGAGACTCACTTACTTGTCCCACCCAAGGGTCTCCATTTCCAAAATGAGTTGGGAGTAGTATTGTGGAGGCGGAATAGAGTAGCACTCAGGATGGCACTTTAGGCCCACTTCCTGCAATAACAGAGACAACAACATGACTGCATTACAGACCACGCTATGCAAATGACTTCCAAAAAGAATCAAACAACATAAACAAGACTGAATTAAACCAGGGTCAGTAGGTCTATGGTAAATATAGTAGGTTATTACACTTTCATGAATTTAACAGAATATATATTGTGTGTACCTCTGTGAACCTAAAATCATGTTATCAACAAGTGTTTGAGAGTGCCATGTACAGTCATCCCTCGTTTAGCGCAGTTAATTAGGGATTACTGTGCCTGTTGTGAGATCATTCAAACCTGCGACAAAAGCCTGTTGTTCCAGCAGTCAAGTTTGACCACTATTTTACCACATTATTACATTATCTTATCATTTTGCTATGTATTCAACCAGAAGAGAGTGCATTTGGAATACAGGACGTGAACAAATGTATTGCAATTGATGGGGGGTAGGATTAAATAAGGTTTGCTTCGTCCTACTCCTTTTGGACATGCGGAACTGTGAATTGTAATCTGTGATGTATTCCAATGTAACTTGTATGCATGTTCAAATAAATTAAACCATTATCATTACACACCACATACAGTATATTCTGAATGCCTTATATTTGTATTTCACTTCATTTAGTCGTTTCTGTGATTTAATATGCTTAATTTAAGCAAAAACATACGTAGTTTGCTTCATATCACAAACCAGAATGATTCATTAATGAATAGATTTTTTGAGAAGCTGTGAGTGAAGTGGTAAGGAATTACTGTGCTTTTTTTTCTTAAACCAACATCAACAGGGCATCATTGACAAATATATCATTGCCATTCTTACCAAGACAGTCTTCAGTTCCAGAATGAAACTGATGAGATCATCGGACTGATGTAGCCTCTGCAAGAGAGAAAAGAGACATGAATGGGATGTTAAAGTGACATTATTTTTTTTGTTCCTGCCAAGCATTCAAATCAAATACAGTTTGTGATTAATGGAGGCTGCCATCTCCTTTAATAATTAATGATAGCTTCAAGGCTGCAAAAATAATGAACTCTGCAGCCCAAGGTGAAATATCAATCTCATGCAAATAACCCCGAGGGTCCACATAACAAATAGACATTTTCCAGGTGCTGTTAATTAAACAGTGAAAAATATTGTTCCCCTCTTATGAGCGTAAAGCATGCCTCATGGGTGCACAGGAACAATGCAAGTATGATACAGTCAACACAAAAGAGTCAAAGAATTACCTGTTTTACTATGTCTTCATACCCACGCAACAGGTGTTTTAACTTCCAACAGCAATGCAACCTACAAGAACCAGAATATACACTTTCTACAGTTACTTACTGGGTGTTGGACCGTTCAATTCATGATGACTCAAACTAAACATCACTGTACCGGCACTTTCAATACTTTCATGAATGCAGCAAAATGACTATGGTTGAAAATGGTAAATAAAACAATAGGACTAGTGGTGGACTTTAGCATGGTGCAGTACTTTAGTGTGTGTGTGTGTGTGTGTGTGTGTGTGTGGTGACCCACAATAGTTAAAGACATTCATCAAGGAATAATATCTTCCCTGGTGTCTGAGCTGAAACTAGTAATTGATAAGCAACTGTGGTGATGTTAGACTAGCGTTATGTTAGCTGTACATGCAAGAGTCCGAAGAAGATTCAATGCATCTTCGACTCCTGTCTCATTGACAACACATCTCCACAAAAAGATGGAATTTATTGTTGATGCCTGGCGAGGGTTGGCCCCGCGCATGCTCCCTTCCTACTTTGCGCTGAGTTCTTTCTTGAATTTAATAGTGCTTCTCGCCTTCTTTATCATATTGCTGGCACTCTCAACTTTCTCTGGACCCATGGCGGGTTATTTAGCAGTCTCACTCAATAAAAAAAATGCACAGACAGTGAGTCAACAAGAGTGCGCTTTCTTTAGGGACTAGACTACGAAGAACGATACAATACATGGCAAACAGACTAGATTGTTACGCGCACTGCTGTACGATAACCAAGACAGTGTGCGAAAACCGGGGCAACATTTTTGTAAAAAAAAAAAAAAAAAAAAAAAAAATCATACAAACAATGGGGCATTCAAAAAATTAGGTTCCACTTTCTGTGTGTGTGCGTGTGTGTGTGCGTGTGCGTATATTATACTTGGCCTTTCTGAGTTGGCGATCTGGTGGTAGCTGTATTCTCAGCCTGAGGTCTTTCTCCTGTGTACAAAATATAGCAGGTAGTTTTCATTGGCCACTGATAATACTTGTATCTACATTTGTCATCCTCAATGTCATAGTCATTGTTGATGACCTTTAGAATTATCAGTTTTTCATTTAGTTTGTTTGAGAGGGATGGTTTATTACAACTACAGCCCGACCGATATATCGGCGGGCCGATTATGACATGATTATGATGATTATGACATATGAAAATGTAGCCGATATATAACTTTTTTTTTGCTGCACCGTAATTCAGTCCCTGTGTCTCTCTGTAACCTGGCCTCTCACACACAGAGCAGTGCTCTCGCTATGCCGTGCTCCCTCACTCAATCTGCTTACAAGGAGACGAAATGCAAAAAAAAAAAAAAACTGCATTTTTGTTTTACACCATGGAAAGCTGTGACTTTGTAAAACAATATAACACTACACTTCAGTGCCACACTGTCAGGCCCCATCAAGGAGAACATGCTAGTTTTCATGGAAGTTTCAGAGAGCGTATTACGCCGCTTTAATATCATATATGTTGCATCTCTGAGAGACAAGCATGTACGTATGCAACTGTTAATTCACACGTCCACCATTATCAAAGACTATTATACAGCGTTGTAAAGTGAAATAAAGATATACAGTATGCAGATATACACAGCAATTCACATGTACACCATTATCAAAGACTATTATACAGCATTTTAAAGTGAAATAAAGATATACTTTATGCAGATATACACATCGTCCCATTTCACTTCATACTTCCATGCAGGATTTCCAGGGGCTCATACATTCACAAGTTAATGTCTTCATGCAAATTATTTTGAAAATGTTCCAAGTAGTTGTCATTTTATATATTGAATGTTCTGAAAGCAGCTACATTGTAACATAAAATGTAGTTTCGTCCCTTGTATTAAGTCTCATATTATCAAATCTCATATCAAAATATACCACAAAATGTGGAGCGAAATACTTCAATATTGAATAAAGCAAAATTTGTTCTTGATCAAAAATCACTCCACACTCTTTACTGTTCTTTGGTATTACCATATCTAACTTACTGTGTGGAGATATGGGGCATTATTTATAAAAGCAATATTTACTCACTCAATGTACTGCAACAGATTGGTGAGGATAATTCATAATGTCGCGTATAGAGAACATACAAGTACAAACCCTTTATTCTTAAAATCACAGATACAGTATTAAAATTATCTGATTTAGTACATTTTCAAACTGCTAAAATAATGCATAAAGTTAACAATAACTTGTTACCCAAAGACGTCATACAATATTTCTCTAGAAGAGAGGAGAAATATGACCTAAAATTAAACTTAAAACACTTACATGGGGCAAAAAAGTATTTAGTCAGCCATCAATTGCATACGTTCTCCTACTTAAAAGATGAGAGAGGCCTCCAATTTTCATCATAGGTATACCTCAACTATGAGAGACAATATAAGAAGAATAAATCCAGAAAATCACATTGTCTGATTTTTAAAGAATTCATTTGCAAATTATGGTGGAAAATGAGTATTTGGTCACCTACAAACAAGCACGATTTCTGGCTCTCACAGACCTGTAACTTCTTCTTGAAGAGGCTCCTCTGTCCTCCACTCTTTACCTGTACTAATGGCACATATTTGAACTCATTATCAATATAAAAGACACCTATCCACAACTTGAAACAGTCAGACTCCAAACTCCAATATGGCCAAGATCAAAGAGCTGTCAAAGGACACCAGAAACAAAACTGTAGACCTGCACCAGGCTGGGAAGACTGAATTTGCAATAGGTAAGGAGTTTGGTGTGAAGAAATCAACTGTGGGAGCAATTATTAGAAAGTGGAGGACATACAAGACCACGGATAATCTCCCTCGATCTGGGGCTCCACGCAAGATCTCACTCCGTGGGGTCAAAATTATCACGAGAACAGTGAGCAAAAATCCCAGAACCACATAAGGGGACCTAGTGAATGACCTGCAGAGAGCTCGGACCAAAGTAACAAAGGCTACCAGGCTATCAGTGGCACACTATGTCGCCAGGGACTGAAATCCTGCAGTGCCAGACGTGTCTCCCTGCTTAAGCCAGTACATGTCCCAGCTCGTCTTAGTATTTGGATGATCCAGAAGAGGATTGGGAGAATGTGATATGATCAGATGAAACCAAAATAGAGCTTTTTGGTAGAAACTCAACTTGTCGTGTTTGGAGGAAAAACAATGCTGAGTTGAATCCAAAGACCAAACACCATACCTACTGTGAAGCATTGGGGTGGAAACATCATACTTGGGGCTATTTTTCTACAAAGGGAACAGGATCCGTGTAAAGGAAAGAGTGAATGGGGCCATGTATCGTGCGATTTTGAGAGAAAACCTCATTCCATCAGCAAGGGCATTGAAGATGAAACGTGGCTGGGTCTTTTAGCATGATAATGATCCCAAACACAACGCCCGGGCAACGAAGGAGTAGATTCGTAAGAACCATTTGAAGGTCCTGGAGTGGCTTAGCCAGTCTCCAGATCTCAACCCCATAGAAAATCTTTGGAGGGAGTTGAAAGTCCGTGTTGCCCAGCGACAGCGACAGCCGCAAAATATCACTGCTCTAGAGGAGATCTGCATGGAGGAATAGGCCAAAATACTAGCAATGTGAAAACCTTGTGAAGACTTACCGAAAACGTTTGACCTCTGTCATTGCCAACAAAGGGTATATAACAAAGTATTGAGATGAACTTTTCTTATTGACCAAATACTTATTTCGACCATAATTTGCAAATAAATTCTTTAAAAATCAAACAGTGATTTTCTGGATATTTTCTCTCATAGTTGAGGTATACCTATGATGAAAATTGGAGGCCTCTCTCATCTTTTAAGTGGGAGAACGTGTGCAATTGGTGGCTGACTTAATACTTTTTTCGCCTCACTGTATATGCGAGAACAACGCTGAAAACCCACAGCATTTCAGTATGCAAAATTAAATTATGGAACGGACTGAGCAAGGAACTCAAACAATGTACCAAAAAAAACAATACAAGCATTTGATGTTTGCTAAATATAAGGCAGAAGAGTCTTGGACTTTATTTTGCTTAACTTTATTATGTTTGCCTTCATCTTATTTTTTTATTATTATGTTGATTATTATACTTATTGTTCTGTCATGCTTGTTTTCATTTTGTATTATTTATTATTACACTGATTATTATATGGAATAATATTACATGGAATGCAGGAAGTGAATAATATGTACTGCACAAGATGTAGAACGGATGGGGGGGTAGGATTAAATATGCTTTGCTTCTTCCTACTCCTTTTGGACATGTGGAACTGTGAAATGATTCATGAGATGCATTCCATTGTAACCTTCATGCATGTTCAAATAAAAACCAAACCAAACTTTATTTCACTTTTTAATATCTGCTTCAGCTTTGTTTTTCAGCTGTTTGCAAATACTCAGTGGCTACAGATGGAACTTTTCTTTCAGCTAGTAAAGATGACTAATTGATATTGGTAAGATGCTTTTGTGGCTATCCATCCAACCATCCATCCATCTTCTATGCGCTAAGCCTTTTATAGACACATCATGTGAAAAACACCTCACATTAGCCTATACATTACCACTTTCAGCCCAATGCAGCCACTTGTTTTAAATTTAAAATGCTCAATTATAGTATCAAATTCTAGGCTAATTACCAAAATGCACTAAATGTATATATTTTAATTTTGACAGGCAGAGAATAAGAGTAAAGTGTGGAGTCGTTCATTAGATGCAGGGTTTCCGCTACATGTAATGGATTGTGGTGGGACGCCATGGCTCAGTCGATGCCGCAACACCTTGGAAATAACTTCTTTTTTTTTTTTTTGAAAACAACGTGAAAACAATGTTAAGGAATACAGTGTATGAATGGACATACACTTACTGATGCCGACTGCAGGGCAATAACCATCAGACGACATCTGCGGGAAAAGGGTTTAAAAAAAAAAAAAAAACGAATTCAAAGACCTCGTCTCCTTCAACACCACAAAACTGCCCGTTTAGACTTTGACAGGGAGCATCAAACATGGGACATTGAAAGGTGGATTTATGTATGTATGTATGTATTGTACTTTATTAATCCCACAGCAGGGAAATTCACTTGTCACAGCAGCAAGCAAGATACGCAAGTCAAGAATACATAGTGACATAGTGACTACAACATGGTTCAGGTGGTGCAGGTGTTGTAGAGCCTGACAGCGGTCGGTATGAAGAACCTGCGGAACCTCTCCTTCTTACACCGTGGGTGTAACAGCTGCTGCTGAAGGAGCTGCTAAGGGAACCCACAGTGTCATGTAGCGGGTGAGAGGTGTTGTCCATGATGGATGTCAGCTTAGCCAACATCCTTCTCTCCCCCACTTCCTCCACGGAGTCCAGAGGACCGTCCAGGACAGAGCTCGCTCTCCTGATCAGTCTATTGATCCTGCTCCTGTCCCTGTCCGTGCTGCCCCCTCTCCAGCAGCCCACAGCATAGAAGATGGCTGAGGCCACCACAGAGTCATAAAAGGTCCGTAAAAGAGTCCTGCACACACCAAAGGACCTCAGTCTCCTCAGCAAGTGGAGGCAACTCTGGCCCTTCTTGTAGAGGGCGTGGGTGTTGACGGACCAGTCCAGTTTGTTGTTAAGGTGAACACCCAGGAATTTGTAGCCGTCTACCAACTCTATGTCCGCTCCCTGGATGTTCACCGGTGTGAAGTGAGATCTTTTCCTCTGGAAGTTAATGATCATCTCCTTTGTCTTGCTGTCTTATTCTCTGATGAGACAAAATGTAACCTTGATGGTCCAGATGGCTTCCAACATTACTGGCATGACAAGGAGATCCCACCTGAGATGTTTTCTACTCGGCACAGTAGAGGTGGTCCATCATGATCTGGGGTCCTTTTTCATTCAGTCGAACACTGGAGCTTCAGGTAGTCGTCAAACGGCGGCTGCTTACGTGCAGATGTTTCAGTGGGCATCCCTCATGACTGAGGGCCCTCGTCTTTGTGGTAACAGCTGGGTTTTTCAACAGGACAACGCTGCAGTTCACAATGCTCGCTTGACCAAGGACTTCTTCAGGGAGAATAACATCACTCTTTTGGACCATCCTGCATGTTCCCCTCATTTAAATCCCATAGAGAACATTTGGGGATGGATGGCAAGGGAAGTTTATAAAAATGGCCATCAGTTCCAGACAATTGATGCCCTTCATGAAGCCATCTTCACCACTTGGAGCAATGTTCCCACTAGCCTTCTGGAAACAATCGTATCAAGCATGCCCAAACTAATTTTTGAAGTGACTAACAAGAACGGTGGAGCTACTCATTACTGAGTCCTACTGAGAACATTTTTTGTTCTGGTTTGAAGAGTTTTTTCGTTTGAGCAATGGTCTTAAACTTTTGATCAGCTGATAAACAGCCTATTTTAGTTTAATTGTTGTTTTCAATAAATTACATTTTCAAAATGCTTTTTGTCTGACTCCCCCTTCTTGCTTTTGCATATGTGCATGGCTCAGATCAAAAGTACCCTTTGCTGTCTTCAACTTCACTTGAGTAGTATTTGAAATTGCTGTTCTAACAATGTGTACTATCCCTATCACTCTGACGTTTATAGAGTGAGGAAGCTTACCAAACCATAAATTAAGCCTGTTCGTGTTTTTATTTTGCGCTAGCACGGCTATGTTGTAAAAAAGTGTCTATATTTGGATATTGAAATGTTATATGTAAAGCATGTCTACTTTTGTTGTGAAATAAACAATATTTTCTCTGATAATTTTGTCATGATTTCTACTTAGAATTAAAGAATGTCTGAAATTGGTTTCTAATGTGTTTTATTCAAATATTCTCAGTGTAAAAAAAAATAAGTGTCGTGTAATCATTAGTGAAAAGTACATAACCTTCGTGTCTGACTGCCGATGAAAATTTTGAAGAACATAATTCCATGGAAAAACAAACCCCATGATGATTACAATGGTATATATTCATGGAATAATTACTCAACTCTGCAACTAAAGTGATTTTTTTGTGTATAAAAGAGTTGAAGTTGAAGTTTGTGTTGATAACATTACCAAGGTCTATCCACGAGTTTGAAATTTTAAATGTAACACTTGGGTATCCTTGATCTGAGCCATGCACATTGTATCCTTAAAACCTCATTAAGATCCAAATGTGCAAAATGCAAATTCTAGCAATTTTTCAACTGGTCTTAACATTTTGATCAGGAGTATATACAAAATCGATCACGAAGGCTGTGTCTCACCTACTTCATAACCGTCACTTTGTAGATGCCATATGAAATCAGTCAGCTGACATTAAGCCACCTCCTGGTTTGCTCTTGTGCCGTGGCAGCAGCATAAAAAAAGTAGAGAACAGATGTCGGCAGCCACACAAGGATAATGCAACTTTCATCTTTATTATTGTGATTACGGATAAGCTAACTCAGCGGTAAGATGCCTATAGCTATAACAAAAGTTATCAGTTTACTTGTAGCGGTGAACTGGAGAAAAATAAGTCAATTGTATCATGGCTGCGCTTCGCGTCATGAATTCTACCATAGAAATGTGTTTTCTCCAAGTTTGTTTGTTAAACTACTATTTCACAGTGAATTGGAAAATGTGCCCATTGCTGAAAGCTTTTTAACATGTTGCCTTGACTACGGCTGCATTGTCTTTTCCATAATCCCTTTAAATTTCTCATATAAAGTATCTATAATGTTTTATAGCAAATGCTAACTGGATGTAATATATGATGAACACTACATAGCTATTTTCACTGACATATTACTCAGTCTAAGTACACAACTACTGAGGAAATATGTGTAATCATCTTTATTGCCATATTGATTTGAATTGTGAATTGCTGAAGGATATAAACTCTTTTGATGACCTGTATACTGTGAATGTGAAATACTAATCTTTAGTATTTAGTATAGTAGTTGCAAAGTTTACCAAAGTTTTAGATTTTAAATACGCCATATGTTTTATAGTAAAAGGTAGATCATTTTGACTGTGCGCACCCGATCCGATACTGATCTTTGTTTGTTTGTTTGTTTTTTTTAATAATGTTTTTTTTCTAATAATTATAAGCTTTTGCTACAAACATGAATTTGTGCAACTGAATAAGGTGATGAAAATAGCTCTTCAAAACATTAAAAATAATGCAACCAAAGTATTGGTGAATTTACTTTTTTATTACACAGCATGACCAACAATATTGTTTGGCTTTTGTAACAAACCTCTGTGAGTCAGGTCCCTAATCCAATAAATGTCCATCCAATAAAAGATAAAATTGGAAAAAATGGGCGGGCAAAATACTTTTCGGGTAGGCCTAATCATTTGACATGATTATAGATCAATTTGTGGTGTGATTTTGAATATGTGACTTTTTTTTTTAAGCACATCTCTCTTAGGGCCCTATGAAATCCCTTTTATTTTTTCCCCAAATTCTGTTTTTTTGTTTTTTTTACCTTTTCCACTTATTGTACCAGCATAGAGTGTGTGCTATTTGGGTTAGTGAATGAAATGCAAAAAAACCTTACATTTATTTGGGCAATTTTGTCCAGTTATTGAGAAATGGATGTAGCTTAGCTAATGGGATATCAGCCTCAGCACGTATTGCTACAAAATCTTCAACAAACTGTAATGCCCGTGCTTGTGATTAAGAAAGATGGAGTCACAGATGTAATGCCAATCGCGTTAATAATATAAGATATTTTAATGACACCCTTATTTTGTTTACACAATTAGAGAAATGTGACAAAGAGCGCTCTTACAAGCATTTTGACGCCCGGAATGTGTTGTGTGTGTTGAGAGGCAATTGATGGTTGATACGCGCTGGGTGCAAGAATAAACGTGCCACTCGCCTTTTTTCACTCAGAAAACTGCACGTCGTCAGTGGGCATTGTAAAATGGTCCTTACATAAAAGAGTAATACACAACACGGTGAAAATACTGTATACCCATCCAGCCTGAGTCGCACACACACACACACACACACACACACACACACACACAGCTGCATTAGCTAAACTAAGCGAACCCCTGTAGCTTCCATTCACGTTGTGTATCAGATGAGTTTCCAAGGTTTTTTGCCGCCATTTCGACACGTTTAGTAGTGTTTGTGTGTCTTACGCTTTTTATTTTCAATACAATTAGGGAAAGGCTTCTTGAAACGTCATCTGTACTTCTGTGAAGAATGTGTCGGACATTTCGCTCCTCATCCGAAACGTCCGACACATTCTTCACAGAAGTACAGATGACGTCTCAAGAAGCCTTTCTCTCGTTGGACAACTCCTATATGACTGAGAGCCTACACAGACGCCTTTCAATACAATTGTTCATGTTGCCATTATACTTTAAAAAATATACAAAATATAAAAAAATCATACTGTTAAAAAGAATTACTCTCAAGAAGGAAACTAAAGAATGTCTGAATTTGAATGAAATTTGCGTTATAAAAGCCATATCTCCAAAACTGACTGACAAATTGAAAATTGATGTAGAATATTAGTCAGTGACGCCGCCCAGAGGTCTGCAATAAAGGTGTACGTTGTGACATTTGCTTTTAAAAATGCTATAAAAATGTCTGTGGGATGAATTAATTTGTCAGTGTAGTACAAATGCAAATGCTGGATTTTGACTGACTAATTAGAGCCTATGCAACATAGTCCAAATTACAGTTTTGGAAAAAAAAAAAAAATATATATATATATATATATATATATATAAATATAAGAACAGCACCGGCGGCTAACATGTGTTATCAAAAAATTACTATATTGCTGATTAAACTGCATAGAAATTGTCGTAAATTTTCATTTGGCCCAAATAAGATTCAAATAAGACATTCATGGCCATCACTCATCACTGTCTCTTATGCACGTTAGGTTTGTACATCTCTGTGTGATAGATAATTCGCATAATATGCATCTGGATAGGATACAATGCATAAACGATATATTTGGAAAAACCGAACAATACAATCAAATTCTTTTGATTCTAAAGTTAACATACTGTATGTTTGTGTAGACATTAATATTACATAAAATTTTAAAAAGCCAATTCTACAAAAGAGGAAGCCTCTCATGCAGTTTTACAGACGCACTGTCAACTGATTGCTAGTCTTGTGATTCAGTGCATGAGTCTCCAATCAATTAAGGATTTATGGCTGATTCTTATCTATCCAGGAGGCTGCTAATGACCCAGCCGTATCTCTCGCTTTTCACACCAGATATCCAGTCACATCAGCTTATCGTTCACAACCCTAATATAATTGTTATTTCTTTGTTACCTGTAGGAATGTCCGATATTGGCTTTTTTGCCGATATCCGATATTGTCCAACTCTGAATTTACGATTTCTGGATATCAACCGATACGACTCCTCCCTGAGCTACCACCTTATCGTAGTGGAGGAGTTTGCGTGTCCCGATGATCCTAGGAGCTAAGTTGTCGAGGGGTTTTATGCCCCTGGTAGGGTCACCCACGATAAAAAGGGCCGAGGTGAGGGACCAGACAAAGAGTGGCTCAATAGACCTCTACTGTATAATGAAAAAAAAACATTGGACCACGTTTTCCCTTGCCCGATGCACGAGGTTGAGAAGTTCCACAAATGCTGCTCAGATTTAAGCCACAGAGATATTCACCATCTCATGGTGTAAACAATTAACGACACAAGGTACCATAGCAGCAAATTCAGCAATGTTGCAAATTCCATTTGAACATTCATTTTATTTGGTCACTATCAGTTATCACTTTGCCCGCCCGATGTTCGTGCTTCTGCATAAACACTTTAACCCACGGTAAAAAAAACTTATATGCTTTTTACACTGCTCAAAAAAATTAGAGGAACACTTTGAAAACACATCAGATCTAAACTGGGGGGGAAATTATCTTGAATATCTTTCCTGATAATAAGTGGGTGATGTATTAGTAACAAAATGATGCCACATCATTTGATAGAAATGAAAATGACCACCCTATAGAGGGGGGAAATCAAAGACACCCCAAAAATGAAAGTGAAAAAATGATGCAGCAGACTGGTCCATTTTGCCAAAATGTCATTGTAGCAACTCAAAATGATTCTCAGTAGTTTGTGTGGCCCCCACGTGCTTGTACGCATGCTTGACAACGTCGGGGCATGCTCCTAATGAGACTATGGATGGTGTCCTGGGGGATCTCCTCCCAGATCTGGACCAGGGCATTAATGAGCTCCTGGACAGTCTGAGGAGCGACCTGGCGGCGCCGGATGGACCTAAACATAATGTCCCAGAGGTGTTCCATTGGGTTTAGGTCAGGTGAACGTGGGGGCCAGTCAATGGTATCAATTCCTTCATCCTCCAGGAACTACCTGCATACACTAGCCACATGAGGTCGGGCATTGTCGTGGACCAGGAGGAACACATGTCCCACTGTACCAGCGTAGGTTCTGACGATGGGTCCAAGGATTTCATCCCGATACCTAACAGCAGTCAGGGTGCCATTATCTAACCTGGAGAGGTCTGTGCGTCCTTCCATTGATATGCCTCCCCAGACCATCACTGGCCCACCACCAAACCGGTTATGCTGAATGATGTTGCAGGCAGCATAACGTTCTCCACGGCATCTCCAGACCCTTTCACGTCTGTCGCATGTGCTCAGGTTGAACTTGCTCTCATCAGTGAAGAGCACAGGGCACCAGTGGTGAAGTTGCCAATTCTGGTGGTCTATGGCAAATGCCAATCGAGCTCTACGGTGCTGGGCAGTGAGCACAGGGCCCACTACAGGATGTCGAGCCCTCAGGCCACCCTCATGGAGCCTGTTTCTAATTGTTTGGTCAGAAACATTCACACCAGTGGCCTGCTGGAGGTCATTTTGTAGGGCTCTGGCAGTGCTCACCCTGTTCCTCCTTGCACAAAGGAGCCGATATCAATCCTGCTGAGGTTTGAAGGACCTTCTACGGCCCTGTCCAGCTCTCCTGGAGTAACTACATGTCTCCTGGAATCTCCTCCATGCGTCCAGGTACCACAGTGATGACCTGGTCCAGATCTGGGAGGAGATCATTTTCTTACTAATACATCACCTACTTATTATTAGGAAAGATATTCAAGATCATTTTTCCCCCAGTTTAGATCTGATGTGTTTTCAAAGTGTTCCTCTAATTTTTTTGAGCAGTGTATATTAAGGGTGTCACAAGATCTCGCAAGGTTAAAACCTGACAAGATTTCTTGTTTCTCGTTCAAGGGCACTAGGCTTGGGACACGAATGAATAAATGAATTGATCACACAATAAATTAAAATGAACTTGACAATTTTGCATGCGTGTCTGTTTTCTTTGTCTCCCACCTCCTGAAGACTTCATTCTGTACATTAGTTCCAGCACCTTGCTGCATTTGTTCCATAGAACAACAGCATGAACAGAATGAGCCCTTTTGTCAATCATACAGTCTCTTGTCTCGGTGGTGGATGTGGGGCCACTAGCATACACACAGAGTGCAGAAAAAACATAGTAGAAATTATATTAGTAGATTGTCATATAGTGTCATTTATGTAAAAAAAAAATAATTGTACTTTTTTTAAAGTAGAGTTAAAATCTTGTCTCTATAGAGTTAAATTGAGTTAAAATCTTGTCTCCCGTGTATCGTCTCATGAACTGAGTGTCGAGACACTCCTAATCTATATACAAATATAATTCAACGTTATTGATAACAAAAAACATATGACAACTCGTGACATATTACTTTTTTGTAGCAGTTGTCCTTTCATCCTTTTTACATTACATGTTTTATTTGATAGGAAACACAACAGAAGAAATTCTCAAATGTAATCTCATGTACACATACTGTCCCACTAGTGGTGTGGTGTTTTTTACGGCTGTATTTTAGCATATGTTGCCATATAAGTGGGTGGAGAGAAGTTTCCACTTAGTGACAAATATTCAGCTGTAAAGGATGACTAACAGTTGCCAAATTTGGTCAGAAGTTCAGGTATCAGTCCGGCACCTTCAAAATAAAAGCTCTAGCGTCACCGCTGATTCACATGGTTTGTCCGTTTTGTCCCTGCACATTACATTTATGGCCAAATCAAGATGTGTGAATTGACACTTGCTCAGACTTACAGACTTAGACTTAGAGTGCATTTTATGCATTGATACCGTATAATTTGCCTGTGTTTAGCTGTACTTGTATTTCCAGAGGTGGTGTGCTAATAACTTCCTAGCCTGCGATACAAAATGATCAACCTACAGCATGTATACAATCATCAGTCAACATCAATATTATTAAGGAAAGTAAACGGAATTGGAACACCTTTGTCAGGATAAATGGGGAAATATTGACCGTCAAGATGAGCATGTTCAACGACTTGGACTCTTCACAATCTTTACTTATTCATATTCACTTACCTGGACGGTGATGAATCCGTCATATACCGTTTTCTCCACGTTGAGAGGTAAGAGCAGTGGGTTGTCGTTTACCAGCACAGACGCCATTACGCTAACTTTGACTACAACTTAAAGCTGTTCTTGAGCAATCTTAGCGGTAGCACAATAGTCCAGGAACAACAGTGCTTGGTTAGTTATACAAAGTAATTGTTTAACGACTGACACTTTCCGGTTAACCGATAAAGTACACACAAATGCACGATGTCTGTGCGAGTAAAACTATTGCTGGCACGTCACGAACGAAACATCCGCCTCCCGCCAAGAACGTCAAAACATTCACGTCACCGAGGTGCGTTCAGGAACTCCTGGGAAAAATCAGTCTTATACAAGCCATCAAGCGTGACTGTACCTTCTACGTTCCCTTTTCAAAAGTAGGACGAACTTGCATACTTTTTGTTGTAAGGTTATTATCATAAGCTTTCTTTTGAAGATGTTTGAATTTCTCTATGAAACCAGGATTTCCTAACCATCCATCCATCCATTTTCTATACAGCTTCTCCATTTCATCTAAAGAGACAATTCGAAAAAAGGTTTCCCCCCTTAATAACGGGCGATAGAAACGTTATAGGTTACCATAGTTTGATTACCGAAAACCAGGACACTCACAATGAAATACTCAAATGATATTCAAAAAAGCCTTATACATTCCTGCTATCCTAGACGTCATTGGATGATGTCATTGGCTAATTTGTATAACCTTGCAGGCGAGACAAACAGTGAGTAAAAACACAATTTCTTTTAGAACTACTAATAAACTTGATTATTTGTTTGTTAATGTAAAACTGGCCATCACGTCATTAAATGAAAATAAATTTTATATTTTATCTCGACCTTTTATTTTAAAGTCTAGACAGCATAATAATTACATCCATACTTGCCTCCAGCCTCTACCCTTTATCTTGCAGTTAGGACTACTTGTCTAATTTATCACACGTTCTCCAATCACATGTTCTGACACACTGACAGGTAAGTGACCGAGTCCGAATAAGGCTTGAGTGTAATGAGTTGTAATTTAATGAAAATTATTAAACATTTACGTGACAAGGATGGAAAAAACAGCCACAAGTCACTGAGTAGGGTGGATTGCAACACTTGATGTGTGGTTCCAATAATGGGAGGCGACAAACAACTGCGATCGGCGAAACTCATCGCCAACGCTACACCGGCAAGCGACGCGTTCACGTCCAGAGCGAGTCCCCCATGGTTTTGATTGGCTGTCAGATGTGGAGGGAATTTGGGGGTACAGGAGGAGGAAAAGCAGCCGGCGTTGATTGAGTACACTTGCTAGTACTGGATCTTGCTAGTTTTTAAGATAAACTTACATAAATGTCAGTGTAAATGAATGTAAACTTACCCAATATGTTTACTCTGGTGCCAAAAAGTTCCCATGCCGCAGATTTTTTTTTTATTATAACTCAATATTCTTTTTTTAGAAATTTCAAATAGCTCCGGGAAATCTGACATGGCAAGTTTTACCTTTTTCTCCATGTTTACCTGCAAGAGAGTATTGAATAGCATCCTGTCCGTTCATTGGTCGATCAATGAAACTCCAGCTCACCAGTCCTCGTCTGGGCGACAACGATAAAAAGTGGAACATTTTTCAACTTTCTGGGATCGTGCACGATGACATGCATGAGCACAAACTTTCACACGCACAAATTTCACGTGTCGCTTGGCTGGACAGTGACTACTGAATATGCAGGTTCCATTGAAAATGAATGGAGTAGAGGCGATGTCTCCTCCCGTGTGTGGTGCCCACAATGCCTCACGCACTGCTACGTTCATATTACTGTATTATCATTCATAGTAGCGATGCCATAGTACAGTCTGATTGGCTTCTGACTGCCCTGTTATCTCGAGACTATATATTGGGTACTATATAGAGTAATAGGAGTGCAAAGGTGATCATAGGGGTGTTTTGTAATGTCTAAAGGGCTCTAATAATGTTAAAAACCGTATTTAGAAAGTGGTAAACAGGTTTTGTGTGCTCAAACAATGAAAATATCCCATTTGTAAATAAGAAATCCTACTTTGCAGAAATGCACTTCTGGATTCTGTATTGTCATTGTCATGTGTTAGTGCACTCAGCTCATTGGTCACAGCAAACATTCATTCATAAATTCTATTCACACTTGACAAAGTATTTTTGATTGTCACGGTAATACCGGACAAAGTGTGTCCTTTTCAACTCAATACGGGACGATTCCGTTCTACGAGGGGTAGTTGGCAACCCTACTGTCATGTCATGCAGCAATGTCATGACTTCAAATCAGCAAAGTCCTTTGCCGTGTATCAAATTGCCTTAGCAAATGACAAAGTCTGAAACTGGAGTTATTTCCAGAAAACATTTTTTACAGAAAGAATTCCAATACAATACACACTTGTCCTTCATATCCTTTGTAGCTCATATTCCACCCTGAAGGTGTAACCAGCGAAGTGAAATGTGTCAATGTACCGTACAGAGTGTCAATGCCACACAATGTGCCTAGAGAGATTGATGTTTTTGTCATCCACCTGCTTCAAAGCTGTAAAAAACAGCCAGCTGATGCAAACAGAGGAACCTAGCTAGTCAGCTCACAAACAAAAGAGTGAGAACCTCATAGCTCCTCCTTGCACATCTGTTTTGGAGGAATATCTCAGCGTTCTGTTGTGATGCACACTGGGCTTCAATGAATCTGAATCATGTGGAGTGGGTAAGTGTTGAATGCATTTTTTTGCGTTTTGTGGAACAATCCAAGGATTCATTTTTATATAATGTATGGCAATGTAGAGTGGGGGAAGCAGCCTCCCTCTTTTTTCTGTGTCTCACTCTGGGGAGAGAAGAATCTACAAGCGTGCGGCATGGCTGGCTTTCATGGCATTGTGCTTGCAATAACGGCATCAAAATGTTGGCCCCAGAGAATAGAAGACCAGCAGATGCATATATGCTGTGAGCTTTCTGTTGCCGTCTGTCACTGTCTGCTTCTTCTTCTCCTCCTTTCTGTCTGACCGCTTGCTCTTCTGCAGCCTCCACTGCCGAGCGCCGTCTGTGAGAGGGATGATCTATGGCGCTTTGTTTATCACTGGCCATGGTCACTTCTCTGGAATGCAATTGGCTGGAACTACACCGTGTGGGTCCTGCACCCTGCTCTCTCTCTCTCTAGCTCTCTCCCGCTCTGTATCTGTGTCGCTCGCTTGCTTTCAAAAAAAGAAGAACAGGAGTGTTTTGTCCAAGAAGCTGTCTTTGCAAGCACTGCTTTTGTGTCATGGTGATGTTTTGCATGGATCTGAATGATAATGGCACACAATGTCCCCTAACCAAAAAAACATGAAGGAATTTCTGCATGCACAATGATATAGTTTTTGTATACAGTATATACCTGTATTATTTTCATTTTTATACTTTTTGTGATACTGTATATTAAATAGATGACTTTTATATGCACATTTCAAATATCCCAGTGTATCCGTCAAACATAAAAAAGAGCTTAATAAATCAGTTTTTTTTAAAAAGTAATTAGGGATAAACTGTAACATAAATTACTTCTTTCTCGTTCAGCAGATGTGAATCAAAAGTAATGTCACATTTACCTTGAATTGACACATTTGCAACACGGTGTGCCCTTCGTTCATTGTATATGTCTGATATACTGTACATAAATTGACTGAAGCAGCCACTTTCCAAGAATGTTTAGTGGTGTGTATGCATGTGTGTGTGCGTGCGTGCGTGTGTGTGTGTGTGTGTGTGTATGATTACAGATAAATGGGAGGGCAGTGTGTGAAGGCTTAGCTGTGGATTACAGGTCTCATGGAAAGGCTTGTGTCCAGAATGCTGTTTGACAAGAGTTGATGAGATTACAGGCAGTGTGTGTCTGTCCTGGCCCCCCACACTTCATTGCGTGTATTAGCACCACTCCAGGTACTGTAACATATTTGACTGTGTTGGACATACTGTCAGAAAAAGGGTTACTGTAGGACATTCCCATTTACACCTATGGATGAGTCTCCAATTAGCATATCACATCTGTTTTAGTGGGAGTACCCGGAGAAATCTCCTCACCCCACACCACACACACACACACACACACACACACAAGGAGCACATGCAACACATGTGCAAACTTCACATGGAGGTATTCCAACTAAGAATTGCACCCAGGTCTACAGACTGTAAGCGACTAGGTCACCATGCAGCTCAATGTCTACCATCAATACATTTAACAGCAGCGCTTTGAAAACTAAAAGGCTAAATTAAGCATTTTCAAGCATAAATATGACTAAATGAAGTAAAATGCAAATATAAGGCATTCAGAAGACGCTGTGATGATATGTAGTATTCTACACTGGTCACTTGGTGTCAGTAATGTTACTATAATGTTCGGTGAGACACAAAAGCATCACACTTGATCACCAAGCGAAAACTCAACTCTGAACCCCCGACGTCACTTCCCGCCCGCCCCTCACTCAACTCCCCTAGCACCGGAACACATTTCCAGTTACAGGGTAACACACAGTAACACAAAGGGTTATTTCATGTCTAGAGGGCTGCAATAATGTAAAAAAAAACATATTTAGAAGGTCGTAAACAGGTTTTTAACGCTTTAAGTATGAAAATAATCAATTTCTAAATAAGGAATTCTACTTTGTAAAAATTCACTTATCACATTCAGGTCTAGAACCAATCAACCACCATAAATGAGGGATTACAGTGCATGTATATGTTTGGTTTGCTGAGTGTTGATTGAGGCCAGGTCCACACAAACACAATTTTTATGCCTGTGTTTAGGCCTCTCATCCACATGCAAACATTGTTTTTTGTCCTTAAAGGAAAACTGCACTTTTTAAAAATTTTGGCCATCATCCACAATCCTTATGGAAGGCATGAACACACGTGTCTTTTCTGTGTGTTCTAAAGATTTAAAAACACATAAAAAGAGGAAGCTAAGAACTCACGTAATGGGATACAACTATTCCACCTATAAAACCGCCAACAACGCTACATTTACATAATTTGACCCGCATATTAACCAAGCTACAATGACATTGTTGTTATTATTATTATTATTAACATTGTTGTGCTGAAGAACTACTTTACTAGTGTAGTGACACCTCGCCACACCACACCGGCTAGCTAGCAACTAACTTCACACACTCACACAGAGCACGTCAGCGCCTTGTTCACAATGACTTAGGACACTACCGAAAGGTAACGCTACATATTGGAGCTGCTGCCACAGTTGCTGTGTTTTTATTTTGAGTTTGGAAAAGTTAACACTAGGTGTAGCCTTCCTTTCTATGTTGTTATGTGAAATCAGTGCGCCCAGGAAGGAAGTTCCGGTAATGCTTAAAATGACCAAAATACAGCAAAATACTGTAAGTGTTACATGTTATCATGAATGTGGCTACATGCTCACAGCATGGATATAAAACCATAAAACAGTTTTGGAGGTGTTTTAATAGAGGGCTTTATCGATGAAATAGATGTGTCCCATTACGTGCACTAATTAGCTGTTTTTATATCTTTAGAACACACAGAAAAGAGACGTGTCTCACAAAAGGATTGTGGATAATGGGCAAAATAAAATAAGTGCATTTTTCCCTTAAAAGCTGAGCTTTTGGAAAACTCTGGAAAATATTGCAAAAACTGTGGATGGGTAAACTGAGCTTTTTGGCTTGTGTCATTTATTTAAATCCTATTGAATTAATTCGCATGAACAGATACACAGACGAGGTAGGCTCCTTCCTACTCCTTTTCGGAAATGTTGAATTCTGCAAATGTAGCCATATGATGTTGTTCCTTAATGTGCTGTAACTTATTAAGCATGTCTGAAACAAATAAACCATAGCATACCTATTTACCAAGCGAACAGGAGTAATGAAGTTATTGACTTACGGGTGTTGGTTTCATTTTGTGCAGTGACTGATGGCACATATTGGCAATTTTGTAAAAAAAAAAGCATTCATGGTTTTGGGCACTCCATGTAGGTGAGCACTATGTTGAAACATAATGTACACATCATTGTACATCTAATTTGACACTATATTGATGAATATAAGAGTTAGAATGTGTGACCAAGTCAGCTGAGGTTGCTTTTTTAGGCTTCTGATTGGCCAAAACACGCATGACAGCCGGTAAATGCCATTCATGTGGACAGCGATTTTTTTTAAAGCTCCACTGGGTTGGATAGAGAAATGTGTTGTGTTTGTTGGAGAAATGTTTGGTTTTGAGTGCCAAGATTTAACACGTTAATGTCCTTTGAGTCAGAAACCTCCCATCTTTTTTGATCAGTTTAATTATGTGATATTTATATACTGTAGTCCATTCATAGATTTTTTTTTTGAGAGCTCCCAGTCTTCAGTGGCCTCGAAGAAGGTCAATCAATGGAACACTGACATTTGGTGAAAAAAGCCAACTGAAACCATTTTCTTGTTTATGATTTTGAGTAACATTCTACATCTAGCCCTTTTTCTTTCTTGGTTAAGGCTCCAAGAACCCCACCACCATCCCCCCGCTCCCCCTTGGCAAACTTTTTACTTACTTACTTTAGAAAACACAGAAAACTTTAGCTGTTTGGAGACTGTTCCCCAAAATGTCCTGATGAAAGCTGGTTCTCATTTTCTAGTATACTAGAATAATGATTCTACTTGAGTCTACTTGCGGTGATTAGTGTGTGAAGTAAGCTTGTTAGCACTTCTGGAAGATGATTTGCAACATCTGGATATAAAACGATATGTCCTATACTGTACATACAGTAAATGTTGCAAGTTGTGGGATCTGATGTGACTTATGGAAACTATGAAACTCATCTATTGTGAACAGAAAATAGAAGTGAATTGAGATACTACGAATATGTTCCTGACGGCTCTGTCTTTTTTAGGTTAGCTTGCATATCTCACATGCATTTGTGTTGGACTTGTGCATCGACAATGGCAATTTGTGTTTGTGTTTACATATGTGCACGTGCTTGGGTTTTAATATATGCTGGTGGTTTGTTGTTTGGCGTTGGGGGGTCTGACAGCTCTGGGGTGCGCAGTGCAGTAATTCCTCGCCACTTTGTGCTTTGAATTTCACAGCTTGACTATATCACGTTTTTAAAAAAATATATTAATTAATAAATCATCGTTGTTGCGTGTTTTCTACTATCCTATGAAGCAGTATAGACATTGGATGGATGTTTTTCGTGGTTAAATACGGCCTACTATTTGTCAAAAATATGCATATTTAAGCAAATTGTATGTATTTTTAGGCCTAAATTAAGCATTTTCAATTATAAGAAATGTCTAAATGAAGTAAAATAAAAATATAAGGCATTCAGAGGACGTATTAAAGACTGATGATGATATGTAGTCACTCGGTGTCAGTCATGTTACATTGATGAGACAATAGCCACCTTAGGACGGACAAGAAACTCTCTCAATGCTCGCATGTTAGTCTATATTATTTCTTATTTATGCCCTATATGTCTTATTTTCTCTTATTGTGCCTACTATAATGGGTAATATGAGTGTACAGGTGACCATAGGGGTGTAATTTTATGTCTAGAGGACTCTAATATTGTTAAAACCATATTTAGAAGCTCATAAATAGGTTTTCTATGTTCTACATATGAAAATATTACATTTATAAATAAGGAATACTACTTTGCGGAAATTGAAACTCAAAACGAAACGAAATGAATGAAACGAAATCAGTGGTATCACACATGACTACTGCCAACCGAAGCTAACAATTGTTATAATATAGTAAGCAGAAGGGGTTTCACAAGACACTCAATCCACAAGACACGACGATACACAAGATTGCGTCTACCACAGGCATCAGGAACCTTTTTGGCTAAGAGAGCCATGAAAGCCACATATTTTAAAAAGTATTTCCGTGAGAGCCGTATAGTAATTTGTTAACATTGAATGCAACTAAATGCGTGCATTTTTCTGCAAGACCAACAATTGTAGAATATAAAAAGTCTCTGAATGTATTATTTTTATTAAGATTGTTATTCTGAAGCTATCCAATAAAATAATAAATAAAACATCACCATTAACGTGACATCTGGTGCTGTATGGTTTTGCACTTTGTCAAAAGGGTTCGCTCTGCAGAATTAGCTGGGTGACTATTTGATTAAAGGAGGGAAATTTCCTTCTTGATTTCTCAATGACCGCATTATCCAGTAATAATCGATGTGTCTAACCCGGATAATATTGTAAGGACAGCTGGCTGGTTCTGGCCACCCGCACTGCAGTAGAAAATGGATGGATGGATGCATAAAAATGTTTTATATTTTGAACGTCATTTTTAACACTGTGATTTCTGTCATGTTTTGCTTTAAAATGTCAGCGAAAAAACCTAAAATAAATACAATTGATTGTGTTAAGACATGTCTGAGAGCCGGATGCAGTCACCAAAAGAGCCACATCTGCCTCCTGAGCCATAGGTTCTCTACCCCTGGTCTACGAGAACGAGGCGAGAAAAGATTTTAGCATTACTTTTTAGAAAATTACAATAACAAATATTAAAAATAGATTTGTTATGTATACCGCAATCTACTAATTTAACTTCTTCTACGTTACAATCTTCTGCACTCAGTGTGTATGCTAGCGACCCCGACTCCACCCACCAAGACAAAGACACTGTATGACCGCCAGGTTTTTGTCATGCCATTGCTCTATGGAACAAACATGCCAAGATACTGAAAGGAATGCACAGAATGAACTCTCTTACTGCCCGTTTGGAGGCGAGAGACGAAGAAAACACACACGCATGCACATGGAAATATATTAAGGCGGGCAAAATTATCCAATTCATTTTCATTTATTGTGCGATTAATTATTTCATGTATTATCATCCCAGGCCTAGTGCCCACGAGACAGTTTTTTTTTCTGCACAAGAAATTTTGTCTTTTGTATTTTAATTGTATGTATTTTAATTTTAATCTCACGAGATCTTGTGACACAAGATCCCCGAGTAAGCAGTATATAATTTAGCCTGCAGTGATTCTTCATGTGTGCGGTATTGAAATGGACCATGGTCCTTTACCATATCAGTGCACAATAAGCTTCACTTTAAAGGATCAATTATTTTATTATTGGAATCAGTCTCTGCAGTGCCGGATAATACATTTTACATTGATCCTCCTCCCTAACCAAAAAACCTTTTATTGCCATTCCTTCCAGCGAGGCTCACATTTAAAAAAATAAATGTGCCACAGAATAAAAATGTTACAAAGTGACTGGAGGACAAATAAGCCAAATAAAACAAGGTATTCATATTTTAGAGGTAAGGAAAGATGGTAGGCAATAAAGAGTCACAGTAGCCAGCAGGCATTATTATAGAAACTGAAATCCTAAGCATAAAGAAAGTACCTGCTAATTAAAAACTGTCGCAGTGCCAGCTTTGATTGTGGAATCAGAAATGTGTGTGCATATGCGTGCATGTCGAAGTAGCAGGTGTAAAAATGGAGGAGAGGTCTGACACAAAGCACTGGCTGTTTAACACGCTTGTTAGTGTTTACAATAAATCATACTCGTACATTCTGACATGAGAATTATTACCTTGCATATTTTTGTCATGTAATGTTTGCCAAAAAATTACAGGTAGAGTTTGTTGTATTTATTTTGATGAAACACTTTATCACATTCCAGATATGACCTAATAACCATATTCTTCTTTTCTACCACACACTTCAGTGTTTCACAAAATGTGTCATCTAGTTTGAGAAGACCTGAGTGGCTTGACACAGCTGAATCCAAATCAAACCCTGAAGCACGAGTCCCAGACCCTTATTGAACAAATTTGCGCCAGCCGTTGAGGACTTTAATGATCTGGACCCACTGGGGTCTGGTGCTCCACGCCTACAGGCTACCCGCTCGATGCCCAATCGATAGCTTTTTATTAAAATTGTTTGCAAGGCAACACAAATCCATATTGTTTTGCCTCGGACTCGGGCACCCATGTGAAATATGTTAGGCATATTTTTCATATTTTTTTCCGAATGAATGCAGAAAATGATTGTTGGCTATGCATGAGAGAAAAATAGAGAGGCAGTGGTTTGGTATTATTGGAATATCCATTTCAACATTGATTTTCATAAGAGATGCATTTGTGATTATCTTGTTTTCGCTTCCCTCAACAGGGTTGAATTAGATATCATATTATCCCTGGTATTAAGGCAAAATTAATAACACAAGTAATTATAATGCTTATGTCTAATGATATGCTGCGAGGGCCTATTGATTCCGTGGAGATGCATCGGGGGAAAGGCTTGGAGCGTTGCCTGACGACAGGCACCGTCAGCGAGCTCAGCTTTGGAAATAAGATCAACTGCTGAACACAAGCCTCAATCTCCATTTAATGTCATTTCATACTTCAAATCTAATCTGCGGTCAATGATTCAACTCTGTTATCTGTTTGTACCTGTTTTCTCATAAGGTACCTGAAATGTAAGCCTCTCATGCTATCTTCTGATACGCTTTGATTCACACCATTATTTCCTCCTTTTAACGCTAATGGTAAAGACCACACATTGGACGTAGATTTCTCTTTAAAAAAACGTGCATCGGTGAACAAAATCAGATCTTCCAAACAAGTTTTGACATTGCACCCGTCTGGTGTTCAAACAATGTTACATCATTTCAGTATATGAATAGTTCAGTAGTCAAAATGAGGGAAGGTGCATACAACCCAAGAAGTAAAAATGTTTGGCTGTGACTCTTTATTTGTATGATTTCTATCTAATATGTAACGCTACACACTGCAACACGGTAACCCATCTGAACAAGGGATTCTTTCTGTGTTAAACTTGAAGTCAAGAAAGTTTTGTGTTTCAGAAATTAAAAAAACATTTACTTCATCATACCTCTTCCTTGTAGCTGAGAATATGAGATAAGCTGCTGACCCTGTGTTGGAGGTGAGAGGACAGTGTGGTGCAGTTGCAATCACTTGCCAAAAGAGGGCAACATGATATCAGAATTGTGCCCTTCCACGTAGCAGTGGAGAGTAGGAAGCCGGTTAGAAGAGAAAGGATGGGGGTGTTGTAGGTGCTGGGTTAAACGTATAAGTAACAATAATTTACATTTACGGCTCCAACGGCTTCCCCGCGCTGTCAGTCTGAAGTTCAAAGCTCTCCTTCATTCTCTCGGCAACAAAGCGTGCTGTCTTGGCACACAGGTAGCATGGTGGAGTGGATGAAGTTCTCCAAGGTGTCATTGGAGGAAACCTTGCCTCATTGTGGTGACCCGCTTCAAAAAAATACAAGTAAATCCATTTCCTTCTCAAAGGCCTTATCACTTTGCACAAGTGCTGGTTCTACACACCCTAAAGTGACTTTGGGCCTCCGCCAAGGTCGTTGAAAGGATGAGTTCACTTGGATCTTTAGAGTTATCAGATTTTCATCTGCACTCAAACACCATTTCCTATTAGCTTTCCCTAACGTTTTGATGAGTTGACGTGTGTTGGTCAGAGCTTTGCATTTTATTGAGAAAGGCGCGGAACAGCAGCAGCAGATCAAACGTAACGTCACCTTTTGCCATCACTTGTATTTTGGGCTGTAAAAATCCCACAGCCCATTTGTTCTATGATGTGACAGCATTGATGATATGATGACAGATGTCTTACCAGCCCACCCCTTGGTGCCAGCAACCGCCACCCACCCAATATCATCGTCCCTCTTTTTTCACTCTCTCTCTCTCTCTCTCTCGCTCTCTCTCTCTCACACACGAACACACACAGACACACACACACCTAGAGGAAGATGATGAAGCACGTGGCCCAGGTTAGGCTCACAGTCGACATCTGCATTGCTCTACTTGGTGGACTCCAAACCCCCCACCCACCCCCCACCCCCTCTCCCTAGAGGAGCGCGCTAGTCGTCTTTGGCACAGCGCTGCCTCTTTGTTCTCGGCCAGGACGCTTGCAGGAAGTCATTGAGACAGGGTCAGATGTATTTCACTCTCTGGCCAGCAGAGGACGACGCGTCATGCATGGCAATCTGGTGCCCCACTGTAGCAATGTTTATTCTTCATATTGACAGCAGCTGTGCATAAGTTACACCAGTATTTGTGAGCTGTTATTAATAGAAACAAGCCCTAATGACATGTATCCTAATTGCTTTCACATGTAGTAACCATGTAGCTCTACTAACTGCAATGTATAACACCAGGGCGCTGCTGGTAATAGCTCTTAATTACAATAGACATGCACCTTAATAGGGCTTCAAAAGGAAATACAAGCATATTTCCACACAGCTACTTGCAAGAATTTAAGGCCGGAGCAGCCATTAAAATCATACAAAATAGCGTGTTAAAAGTGGTAACAAATTTATTTAATTAATTACATTAAATTGTTTAGTGCAATTAACGCATTCGCATCAACTCTCTGTTATGACGGCAGACGTGTAGTGTCCCCACAGAGTCTGACACTCTTTTATAACTTTATTCTGACCTGAACACATCAATAGCGGTGCAATTCCAACACCATACATGTATCTCCAACTCACAAACACGTTTGTAGTCCTCCTTGGAACAACACTTCCTCATTGTCCCACTCCTAAAATCACAACAACAGCTTTAGTATGTGTGTATGTGTGCTCTAAATAAACAGAAAAACAAAGAAAAACAGTAAGTGGATATTCATATCTCTCACTCATGTAACTTACTAACTTACTACGCAAGTACAATTTGATGCATTTAAGTATGCTCGGAAACCCCAGGAAGTACATCTACACTCAAAACACGTGAATTCAACTTAAATTACTTGTTGTCTTTAAACTCAACTCTTAATGGCTCTAATAACATGGTTAATGTGTGATTCAAATGTTGTGCTACTGTTAAAGACACAAGAGTTAGGCAAATACATTTTCACACATGAGCTGTATGAGAGTTCCATTTTCAGTTCATTTGGAGCTCTTAATACATACAAATATACTGTATACAATCCTGTTCTGTTATTTGTCTTTTTGTTCATAAAATACAGTAAAAATGGACATATTTCACACATACTGTAGTTGCAAATGGTGATTAATCATGATTAATTCATTTGAAAACCGTGATTAATATGATTAAAATTTGTAATCATTTGACAGCCCTGTAAATTAGGTGATTGACAGAAAATGAATCTGCGACACTTCTGATAAATAATGACACAAAAACATTCTCTGATTTCAATGAGGCAGAGGCTTGTTCGCTCTTCATATCTGTCACTCTTAGGGCGCTTTACTCACTTAATTCATCCTTCTTAATCTATAATCAAATAAATCCCTGGTGGTGTAATGAGGCGCGCTTCTGCCTTTCATGGCAAATGGCATGGGTTCCATTCCTGGCCAGGGTTGTGCCGCGAAGGGCATCCGTTGTAAAAGCAAAGCCAAAAGCATTGATGCATGAATGACCCCTGACAGGGAAAAGCCCAAAGTGGAAAAAACAAAATCTATAATATAATAAAATATGATAATGAGTCCCACTCTTGGAGATGGCTAACATCTGCTTGAGTGATTCTCTGGAATTTCTTCAACTATTCTCAGTAAAACAGGTTTGATGCTAAGCTGTGCTTTTGACCTCCCTAACTGCCTCACACACACACACACACACACACACACACACCCGCACCCACACTCTGTATCTTTCCCGACAATATTCCTCATCCCACGCAGACAGACAACAGCAGGTGCATTGGATACACAGTATGTTAAACAAAGTGTTATCATACGAACACTAGAAAGCAAAGCGTCTTTACAAATACATATTTTGCTTCCTTTGTGATATTCTATCTAGGGTAATGTGGTATGGATATTCAGTGCAGACTTCTGCTGAAATCGTCATTTTGCTTCTTGTAAGACACCGATGGGAAATGTGCGCGTGCATATTTACAACGATTGCCCCCCCCCCGCCAGGTTTTTGTAGAACATTTGACTAATTGATTATCACATGCCTTGGCCTTATCAGTAAAGCGTTATTTTGTAAATGAATATTCAAGAGAGATTTTTCCCCTCTTTGCCTTTGTACTTGATTATTTGTGGACAAAATATGCAAACAGTGAGAAAGGCAGATTGCTTTTCTGCTTGACTACCTAATTACATTTTGTACTTGCACCTATACACAGACACAGTGTGTATTTATAGCAGAGGAGAATGAATTCACACTGCAATCCTATGCCAGGCACCTGCTTATGAAGTGTCGCTTTCTTCCAGGATGTTTCTGCAACACGCACACACACACTTCATACACATGGAATAAGAAAGATCAAGCTTTGGGGAAAAAGAGAGAAAGAAGCTTAATCGTTCTTGTCTTTTTCAGCCCAGCCCCCCAGAATCCCATCGCCTGCCTCATTTTCTGTGTGATCAATTTGACTTGTTTATGTTTATGCCGCCATCTTTGTGAGAATCCTTGTCAGGGGAGAGGAAATGGATGGCAGCCACAGAGAGAAAGAAAAGAGAGTGAGGGAGGAGGAGAGAGGACCGAGGCGAGGAAGGAGGTGTCTGACAGGTAGAGAAGGTGGGGTGGTGGGATCAGAGAAGGCGGGATGGAGTGACAGCGACATACACAAGCAAGAGACGGGAAAGAGGGGAAAAGAGGGGTGGGTGTATTTTTTTGGATGCTTTTGTTATCTGGATCATCTCTTGTCGTCATATATGTATACAGTCATACTTCGGGTTTTGTTATCTATTCATTCCAAAAGGTCTGGACGAAAAACGAAACATACGAAATCGAATGAATCCATTCCAGACACCCAAAATATTAACAAACAATAGAATTATTAGAGAATAATTATACGTTTACATGTTTTAACATAGCTTGCCACATCGAGGTTCAAATTACACGGCTTCACCCGATCACAGTTTTTCAAAAATATATTAATTAATAATTCATGCTGCCTGTGAACATTCTCATTCTTCCAGATCATTGTTTTCTCAGGACATTCAATCGATCACAACTGGACTGTTCAGGTTATGACACTAGAGCTGCCCTATCTAGTCTGACTGGTGTGTGTGCCACCTAGTCTTTGAGCATGAACTGATAAAGCCTGCTCAGATGAGAGACGAAACGTCTTCTAAGACAACTTGAACAGTCCAATTGCGATTGAATGCCTTGAGAATAAATCATTCTGTTTTGGTTGAATATGGCCTATGATTAGAAAGAAATATGCATAGTTAAGCATATTTTATGTTTTTTTTTGTTGCCTAAATGAAGCATTTCAAGCATAGAAATGTCTAAATCAAGTAAAATACAAATATAAGGCATTCAGAAGATGCATTCAAAGACGTGATGTATTCTCCACTGGTCACTAGGTGTCAGTAATTTAAAAGTTACTGTAAAGTTTGGTGAGTGCATACAAACACAAAACTTGATCGCCGGAATAAAGGCTTTTGTTGCAGGTATAATACTAATAGAATAATCCTAACAATAATATACTGTATATATACAGTATATATATATATATACAGTACAGGCCCAAAACAATAATATATATATATATATATATATATATATATATATATATATACAGTACAGACCAAAAGTTTGGACACACACAACACAACTGATGGTCCCAACCCCATTAACAACAAATTCCGCTAAGTAAGCCTGACAAGGCACACCAGTGAAGTGAAAACCATTCCAGCTGATGACCTTATTGAGAGAACACTAAGGGTGTGCAGCGCTATCAAAAAAAAGGCATACAATATATGTCTATAAGACATATTTCGAGCTATTTCACACTCTTTTGATAAGTACATAATTCCACATGTGTTCATTCTATGAATGGATGAATTTCCCTGCTGTGGGATTAATAAAGTACTACTACTCTACAATCTACAGTGACATAGTAGAAAACACGTTGAATGAGAAGGTGTGTCCAAACTTGACCTGTATGGAACATATATATAGTGTTTGTCTATAACCATCCTTTTTCTATGCCGCTTATTCTAATATCCTGACTTCGGGCAAGAGGCGGGGTACACCCTGGACTGATCGCCAGCCAATCAAGGGCACATATAGACAAATAATCATTCACACTCACATTCATACCTATGGACAATTTAGAGTTGTCATTTACCCTAACATGCATGTTTTTGGAATGTGGGAGGAAACCCATGCACGCACGAGGAGAACATGCAAACTCCAAGCAGAAATTCCTCTGGCTCTCCGGACTGTGTGGCCAACATGCTAACCACTCAGCCACCGTGTGGCTATATTTGGCCAAAATGCATCGAAAAGAAAAAATGCATCCAGAATCAAGAGGAAATGACACATCATAACAAAGCATAACACTTCTCATAATAATAATACTAATCATAATAATAACACGGGCTACTGTTAATCCACTCCAAGCTATAACCCAACTCTGAATCCTGACGTCACTTCCTGTCATCCACAAGTCTAGAACACATTTACAGCAACACACACGAGCACAAGTCTTATTTATTTGTTAAATGTCTTATTTTTTTATGTCTACTACATTGGGCAATAGGAGTGTAAAGGTGATTATAGGGGTGTTATTTCATGTCTAGGGGGTTCTAATAATGTTAAAAAACATATTTAGAAGGTCATAAACAGGTTTTCTAACTACGAAAACATTCTGTTTCTAATTAAGGAAATTCACTTATCACGGTCGGTCTGGAACCAATTAACCACCATAAGAAGTCTCTTGTTGAGCGGAGAGCGAGGAGGGCATGTACACCAACAACAACTTCTCTTCCATCGTTTATGATGTTTGTTTGGTAACAACTTAGCTCCTTTCACAACATTGGCTTCCTTCATTTCTTCTTTTCTTGGCCAGGATGGAAGTTATTGTTGATGCGGACTTCCCGTACATCCTGGCGAGATCAGCCATGCGGACGCCATCTTCATACTTGACAATGAGTTATTTCTTGAATTCTATCATGTTTCTACACTTCTTTACCAAACTGCAGACACGAAAAATGCACGGTTAGTGAGTCAGCAACGTGTAGGGTGCTTTCGATGATAGAGTACCATACAGTCCAGAAAAAAACGGACTAGTTTGTTACTAGTCTGTACGACAACCAAGAATCATACAAAAACCCTGGCGTTGGAAACCGTTTGACTGTATTTACTAGAGATGCACGATATCGTTTTCTGCAAACTGAAACAGATAACTTTCTGCTTCTCAAAACCAATATGGTATTTATAACGATAACTTTTTTATATCTACTTTTTTATTTTTCTTTAACTGTAGTTTGTGCACACCTGGAGGTAAGGACTCAAACAAATTTGGATTTGACCAACTGTACCTGTTGATTTGTCCTAATCAAATATTACATTACTACTACCACATCACTACTATCCAGAGAATCAGTGTATAGAGCGGACGGAGCCACCTCCTGTGGCTCTGCAAAGTGCACTATATTCGCTATGGAGGTCAGGAGAGCTGGAGTATAGAGTGGGAGGAGCCACCTTGTGTGGCCCAGCAAGGTGCACTGTATTTGGTCACACGCTCCAAGCAGCCGGTGTGAGGGGAATCTCGCCTCATTGCAGTGTTATTTGAAATGATAGGTTATCAGAGCTATTTTTAATGTTATCGGATTTATCGTTCTGATGTCATAATTCCCTCATATTTGTCCAATAATTATCGTCCACCCGTAGTATTGACCTTTTGAAATTGGCAGTGCTCTTGTTCCTTGCACTGCGTACGTCTACACAAAACAGACACCACCAATCAAAAGTTTGCGCACACTTCCCCATTTGACTGTTTTAGTGTGAGTGAATGACTCCATAAAACGTGAGCTGGTTTTGCAGCTACCTGGTAGAACACACTTCTTTCATTTGAGTTGCAATGATGCTAAGATGATACTTTACAGAGCGGAGGAAAGTGGAGGCAAAAGAAGAAGAAGAAGAAGAGTGAAAAAAGGGAGAGGAGGAAAGAGAAGCGCTGGGAAGGTGATTAGTTGTTCTGGCGGATCTTGGCGGTAGAGGAGGTTGGAACACTAATCCTTGCTTTGGTTGGAGACATTTTCACGCAGTAGGTCCCTTCTTTCCGCCCCCTCTCAATTTTAAGCCCCATGTCAAGCTCAAGCCCTTCTTTTCCAGCACTCACTTGCTCTCATTTCCTCTGCCTTCTGGCAAGACCTGCTATTTATAAAATAAAAAACTCATTTTTCTTTTTCTCTCCCTCTCTTTTCCTCCTTGAATTCTTTCCCGGCGTGTCTGATTTTCTGCCCTGCTTAGGGAAGAGCGGCAGCCAGACACGCATCTTCCTCCTTCTCCTCTTCTTCCTCGTGTTTCTCACATGCGTGTTGCAAGAACCTGAACGCTTGCACGTATCAGATTTACATTGTAAAACAGTAGTGGCTGTTGTATATTGATGACGCGCTCATGTTCGAAGCGTTCCTGCTGTTTTGCATAACCAGTGTCGTCATGTGACTTGGCTCTCTGCCCGGACAATAAGCCATAGATTTTGCAGTGTGACATCATTTATCCACTGCATTATTTGATTGTTTTGGCTGCTTTTTGAATTTGATGGATCTCTCTCTTGTCTCTGAAAATGACTGGGATGACTTCTTCAGCATAATCCTTTCAGCTAAAAAGAGGAAATGTATGTATTTAGCACATCGCTCCTACCGCTGCTTGAAAGCACATAAATGCATCAAACTTTGAAATGTGTACACTGGAGAATGTTGATTAGGAAGAAAAATAGCACATACTAAAGCTTTGGGCTGCTTTGCTGTCTGCTATATGAAAACTGCACTTTTCACATTTACATTCATGCCAAGCACTGCAGGGCCTGTCAATGCGTAAGGCCAGATATCATCCAAACCGCCATTGATTTGTTCGTCCTTTGGCTTTTTCCTGGTTTGGGAAATGAATCATGGCTTTTCGGTTGTTGTTTTTAGTCTTGGCATCTTCTCTTTAATCCATACAACCCCCGATGTCCATAAATAAACAGGGCAGAACCAAGCTTGGCTTGATACAGTGCAGGGTGCGTTTGTTCCAAAATGACAGGAAGGGTTGGAAGTGCTTCACCCTGACATACTGGAACACACACACACTCACACACACACGCACACACACCCATGCACACACACACAATTTAGAGAGCAATGAAGAGATACAAATCCATATCTATGAAGCTACAAGTTCAAATTCACCAGCGTTCACAGTTCACACATTCACAGATGTGAGTGTATTTCCTCATAAATTGAATAAAATAGCCATGATGTCTTATTCTGTGCATAACCTTTTTGCTCCTCTCCATTTCCCTGCTGCTTTTTTGCCATCCTTCCCCTGCAACAGTCGGAAAAATTAATTTCCCTGACCTTTTGTGTGACCCAACAACATGGGGTCAAATTGCAATGCTGACTACACTGCTGTTTTATTTCCCTTTAATTTATGCACAACTGGATAATGAGAGCTGAGGGAATGCAAGTATAGATTTTTATTTTATGATGCTTGGAAAAAAAAGAAGATGTAATTAAAGGAGGATAAACAGCCACCTGGTAAGATGCAGGGAATTTGTAAAAAGTGATGGAAGAGGTTGTGTTTTTCTAATGGCTACGTGTGTGTGTGTGTGTGTGTGTGTGTATGTGTGTGTGTGTACTGGGGGAGGGATAGCATGCAGTACACAACATATGGTACTCATGTGATGTAGTAGCTTGTCTTTTAATGATCTGTATGTCTCTTTGCGTACGTGCTCTCATTTAAATGCAGATGCACGAATATGAGGACCATATACACAAAGTTTGTTTCAAACATCTCATTACCTGCTGGCTTTTCAGGCGGCTTCGGCAGCAGGGTTTTACTGTTTCACTTTCTAATCTCTTTATGATGGAATTTGCCACTATACTCATAGACATATAAACCTGAAACGTACTGTATATTTGTCAGGCCGTGTAGGAGGCCTGGATATGGTGGAGGCTTGGTTTATAATGGCAATGCACTGCAGGGCTATTTTGCCAGGTGTGGTTCATGGGCATAAACACCGTGTAAGCAGAACTGTGTCGCTTACTTCCAAATAACCTGTGGCCAACGGCTTTAGCAGAGCAGGCAGGACTTCATTCCTCATATGTTCTTTATAAGTTCCATGTTTTGGTGTACAAATTGGCCCTTAGGAGAACAGCGGATGAGTATAATAAACATAGAAATGTATTTATGAACTACTCCAAAGGAACTGAACAATTTGCGTACACAAGTAAATGTGTATGTGTATGTCTTTATGATGTTGAACGGCATAAATGACATGACGGTCTGCCAGTTTTTACCAAATTGAAAATGCTCTTGTGTGCAGTTCTGCAGAGTTTAAGGTTATTTTGTATTGTGTAAAACTAAGACAGGAACAACGTCAAATTAAAAGCACTAAATGAATACAGACCCACCATCCACCAGTACAAACCTGAAGTTTGTTTTCCAGAGAAAAGATTACAAGTACTGTATGTTTGATGTGTGTGGTAACAAGCAGTGTGCTAGCATGAATTAACTTTTAATTAAAACGGCACATTAGCACTCAGCAATGTCACAAATCCTTAGCTTTATGCATTCCCACATAGTATCTGCATTTGGGACCAAATATATGCAAAACCTTTGGTATTTCTAAGTGTAGATTTAAAAAAAAAAAAAAAAGGCCCATATTTCCAAAATTCATTTGCATTTACATAAAATTCGATGTAGTCAATTTTTTAAAGGAGATCTATTATGCTTGTCCTCTTTTCTGACCTATAAATGTTGTTACAATGTAGTATTCTCGTGTTAAATGACGCATCAGATAATGAGGTTTGCGCATTTGGAAGTGACCGCTGAAAGCAGTTTTGGACGGCTCTGCACGCTGAGTTTTTTTTTAACACCAAGTTCCATTGATGTCAATGCAACTCGGACTGCCTTATATGGGCATGTCTGCTTCGCTTTGTTCGCAGTGTTAGCATGTCGAGCAATGGCTCCCGGGAAATGTTTGTTCGGGTGTGCCTAAAGAGGCACGCATGAGGCAGAAGTGTTTGGACTTGCTGATTCCCGAACCAGCAAGAGAAAAATGCTCATCTGTGAATGGCACTTCACACGGGACTGTTTTGTGAACATGGGCCAATACAAAGATGGACGATCCGCCAAACTGTCGCTGATGTCCGACGCCTTTCCAACGTTACTCAGTCGTGTTGAAGAGTGGGAAAAGCAACCTGTAATTTATCAGTGTCCTAGCTGTGTTTATTTTGTGTAAGTAATCGGACAAAAGGGGTTCGGAAGCTGTCCGGAGGTCCTCGGGAGCACTTGGGAGTGTGACCAATCACAGCGGCGTGGGCTCGGTGGGAGGCGTACCTGGAGGAGGGCAGGGGGTGGAGTAAATTACACAGACCGTTTGGGCTGGAGGCAGAAAACCTAAGGAAACACTGCAGGAAGAGGTGCAGAGCCTGGAAGATCTAAAAAGCTTGCTGTGTGGGTTATCATGTGTAGCTGCTCTATAGGAGTTCAGAACTCAATACAAAGGCTCGAAAATTTTTATTTTTCATCATTGCGCCTAAACGTTTGGGTTGGGGACCCCTGTTGTAGTATATATACATGATGTGTTTTTATTGAGCACTTTAAAACTTGTAGGCATGTCTGTCCAGTACTCAAACACATACACACACACCCTCAATAAAGTCTCAGTACCTGCTTTGTGTGTGCACATGTCACTATTGCCATGGTATAATGGTATCATGACTGGTAGGAAAGATGGACAAACACAGGAAACATAAAGATGAACATCAGAGTCGTGAATTATTATGAATATGGGGTTTGACTAAATATTTAAAGCCATAAAAGTATGAGATCCTCTTTATTAGGCTATTAAACGGCTGTTATCATTTTATTGTGATTGACCAATGCCTCTGTATAGTGCATATTCAGGAACCAATATACCTAATTATATTATTCTTGTTACTGTCGGAGGCCCTATTTAAACCACACAATGACAACCAAACATTTTAATTTTCACTTTGAGAGTAACTTTAAATCGTTTTTTAGAAGGTTATTATTTTTTAAACGTCTTTATGCCAACAGCAACTTTTAGTATATCAGTATGTGGAATAAAATTATGGAACAGCATGAGCAAGGAACACAAACGATATGATACCAATATGATGCATAGTAATGATGCAGAATGGTGTCAACCACAGTGTCTGATATCATTTATCCTAAATCCATTCATTTATTATTATTTAATTGAAAAATATCATTGTCTGATATAATTTATCCTGAATTCATTCAGTTATTATGATTTTTAGAAAAATTCAGTTTGATATAATTTATCCTGAATTCATTCATTTATGATTATTTTGCATTTCACTGGTAGGTATGGAAACGAACTCCTGGTACATGTATACTGTATATACTTTATTTATATGGTGAAAGTCATCCACTGTTAACAATCCAATATACTGGCCTCTCTAAAATCTATTATTTGATGACGTGTACAGGAAGCAGAAGCTGCAGTGTCAAGCCAAGTTTCATCCGAATCCAGTAAGATTGCTTTTGCATCCATTTTACTTGAACAATACAACATGTCCAGTTGGGCCATATGTTTAATCCTAGATTGTGTTCCTGCTTTGCTTTTGCAAGCGTTGGCATGGGTCTGCATTCTCTTACTGCTATCATGGTTTCTTTTCCATTCGACTGAGGAGGGCAGTGGCCTTGCAGAGTCGGCGTCTAGCCGTGTCCCTGACAAAACTCCTCAGCTCCATCAAGTTAGGCTGACAGCATGGTTAGCGAGAGGAAGGCACAAGGAGGAGACGATAAGGGGTCTTCTAATGGCAGGGAGAGTGTAAGGAGAGGACATTGAGGGAAGATGAAGGAGGTAAAAAGGAGGGAGCGTTCAGTTCTGATAGATATTGATAGAGATTGTAATGAATGTGGTGAGGGCATGGCACCCTAAAGCTCTGCAGTGGTAATGCAGGGTGACAGTGTATTTGTACTAATAACCCTTAAAAGTGGTGATAAAATACTCCACTCCCCTACTGGAGCCCCTGATGGATGTGCTGGGAGTAATTAAACTCCATTAGGCTGCGGGACCACTTACCATGCATCTATGTGTGTTTGGTGTGCGTGTGCGTGCAAGAGTGCCTTTGAATGTCTTAAAACATGCTCAGAAATCAGGTCATTCCAGGTAGGAGGGAAAGTGTACATTTTCTGTTCATGTAACATTCTGTGGCATGTCACATATGTTCCCTAAAGCTGAGGTCACAAGCGGACGTACAACTTCCAACGTCCAACGTCCAAAACCTCACCTGTCTCTAAAAGATCATTCACAACACTATTGCGCTATACTGTCTGCCCTCTCTTGTATACTGTAAAACGGAAATGTACTTGTATTCACTATATTTTTTCACACTATTTGTAAATAATCCTGTTTATCTTATATTATTTTTATTTTAGTATATTTTACTCATATTGCATTGCATTTTATTTACGAGTGTTTGTCTTTTTCTTCCGCAACTGAGCTACTGTAACCAGGCAATTTCCCTTGTGGATCCATAAAGTCTGTCTAAGTCTACCCCAGTGAGATATTTTTTGTGGCATGTTTTGCAGGTTGCAAAATTCTATCACTGTCACAAACGACAGGTAAGTCCCACACGGCGGACATGATTGTTTTGGGTTTGGCACACCTGCGCAGTGTGAAGGAAAGAAGAGTGGGCGGGAGGCGCTCGCTACAGGCTGCATGCTGCAATAGTACGAACCACAGGCTTTTGTGATCGGCATTGAAAGGCATTTATCAGCATGCCTTTTCACGGAAATCGGCCGCTTTTGATCGTTGGCCGATCTATCGGAGCATCCCTGCAATAAACCATATCAAACAAAGCCATAGGCACCCCTGCAGCTGTATATAGTTTTCGTGCAACTGATGCATTCTCATTGTCCAGGCAACACACGACTGACTTACTCGACACGCATGGAGCATGTAAGAAATATATGAATGTGATGATGTACATGTAATGATGTACATATGTGGGGTGCATGTGTGGCGCACAACACACATACGGAATCCGCTATTGCAACGTATGAAAAAAAGTGACATTTTGCCCAAACCTAACACCAGCAAAACATACAAAAGACACACGTTGGCATTACAGACGATGCACAAAGACGTACACAATCCTTGAGTTTGTCTTGCAACCTGAAAAAAACGTAAACGCCCGTAGAGTTTGTTTGACATGGCAAAACTCTGCGGCCGGTCTGCGGCCAGTCTACGGCTCAAAAATCAGCACGTTGCACGTTACACGCCCACGCGCCCTGCGTGCGTTTCTTGTGTTTCTTGCACATAGACCGGCCGTAAGAGCCCGTATGACTGCTTGTGACCTAGGCTTTAGTAAACTAAAGTGTTGCATACAGTAAGTAAGTTCCACCAAGCCATAATGCTTGTTTGGAAAGCTAAAAGTTGATCACCGTGGCAGTTTTGCATATTGAGCAAGTGGACCTGGTCCAGCCCATAGCACTATGCTGGAAAAAGTTTGCTGAATTGAAATGCAAAATGAATGTGGATAATATCATGGTTTTATGATGCGGATAGTGTTGTTTTGGATTAATTGCAGGTGTGTGGGATGACGTTCCTGGTGTTTTTTTAATTGACTGTAGAACATAATTAGCAACATAAATAAAATAAATTTAATTCTCTCTTGCCTCACTTCACCCTCCCTGTCCTCATCTTCCTGTTTAAGAGGCTCTGTCGTCAACCAAAATCTGAAATCTTGGATTTCTCGGCCACTCAGTGAGCCAAACAAATGTGATGCAGTCCACAGACTAAAAATATTTCAAAAACCATAAAATATAGAACTCTATAAGTCTATGACTGAACCAGTTTAGCCAATTTGAAGGTAAAGAAAGGTTGAAAGAAAGAAAGTTATTTCTCTTTCAAAGTTAAAGTCATGAAGTATTCCAACAACATCCCAATAAATCAAATGCTATCTCAGTGGTATATATCATTATTACCCCTCTAGATTCAGTCTATTAGCTCAGTGCATTTGCAGTCTAATAGCTTCTTATAGAAGCCTTCTTGACAGATACTCTCACATAGCACAATCAGAGTTCCACAACAGTTACATATAACTGATGGAAAAATACTTGATGAAAAGGCAGACTCACGGTAGATGCATTGTTCTCACTCACACAAGCTTAACTCTCACTTTAACACAAACTTAGCTTTCACTTTCTAGAGGGGCACGACAACTGCTAAATAAATACTGTGCACTTTAATTCTGGGCTCTTTCCTCGATCTTCCTCATTGATGACAAGAGTGCAGCACTGTAACCAAGTATATTGCTCTTATTTTTTAATGCAGTTTGAAAACCATTTAAATTGTGTGATTGACTACTTCTCCGATAGCAACGTGGTCCAAAGAACCAGGAAAAAAGGCTAAAGAGAAGGAACACCCTTAACATCGGTAACATCTCGTTTCACATTCATTCCTATTCTTATTACAAAACTTCTTGCAATGCAAAATTAACACAAATGTGTGTGATCCATTAATGTAGCAATGGTTCAGAATTGGTATTTAAACATCTTCTGCATCATCTTCTGGACATTTGCACGTCATGAGACCAAGACCACACCTAACAACTGATCAGCAGTACCTCACCATTGCCAGGCTTCAAACAAGATGTTCTCAGAGGGAAGTGGCCACTAAACTTTGAGTATGGCTGCAAAAAAACACAACAGAGACTGGAAGCCTGGACTGTAAAAATGTAAAAAAAACCCAAAAAACTTCATGTATTGTGTATTTTTCTGTTCAGCTCCTTGTCAGAGAAAAGCAAGTTGTGCAAAGAGTAGTGAAACAGTTGGACGTGTGCATTCAAAAGTTTAGAAAAGGTCAAATGAAGTTCACCTCTAAAAGGTTATTGTGCATTTTGGGATGCTGAAACTTCACCCAGAAGCTGAATATCCCTAACTTATGGTGAAAAGTGTATTTTACTGAAAACTGCAGAACAAGTCCAAATGTCTTGTTTTGTTGGCAGATTATTGCTTTTGTTTAGTAATATATGCTTTTTGTTTAGTAATATAGCTCAGATTTGGATCCTCACACATTTGCGATTCAGCAATCACGGCCCACGTAAATTCGCAGATTTTTGGTTGCCCCCATTTTTGTCCCCCCATTTTTTCCTGATAAAATAAAAACAAATTTTCACAGAAAAAACATCTCCTTCATCATAAGTTGATAATCATTTATAAATATGTGGTATATATACAGTATGTCACTTCCCGGATGCTTTGTGTTCACATTAACAAGTCATATTTTTTCTTTATTTTTCTCCGATTATATCTACTATATTGGGTAATTCAAATGTAAAGGTGACCATATGGGTGTTATTTCATGTCTTGAGGGCTCCAATAAGAGGAAGGAACATATTTTAGTGTATTTATATTATGTGTCTACAGGTCCACAGGTTATGAGGTGCAAATCTTTGACTCCCTGGCAACCCAGGTTACCCTGAAGGTGTGTCAGTGTCATTGTCACGCAGCATGTTGCTTTCAGTAAGACCACTCTGTGAAGCTCTCAAGCAGGAATCCCAGTCCTGTCTCCTAACTTTCCCAAATGCCACAACATATTGTGCAAGGATGTGATAAAATATATACACAGCACAGGGCGGCCCTAAATATATTGCTTGCTAATTTAGCCTCCAGTCCATAATTAGGGTGCATAAAGAAAAACATCAGCACAAGTGATGAAGACATGGGCACACACACATGCACAAACTGATTTCAAAAGCAGAGAAATGCCAGTTTTTAGTGCAGGTGATTCTGGAGGCCTCACAGAACCGTCTGGCACCCAAGCAGGTCTGACAGAGGCTGCATCCCTACTTTTAATGACCCTCCGGGGAGCCCTTACCTGATGGGCCAGCCGAGCCAACGTGTCCAGGTGCAGCAACACAAGCGTTTCATTAAAAATTAAAGCCAACGTTTTGGAGCAAAGCTCTCAGTCGGCACAGAGGGGAAAGCGGGAGAGAGAGTATGGTGATTAAAAAAGAAAACGGTAATCCATGGCACCGGGCCAAAGCTCATGTCGGCGATCCCCTTTACCCAGCAACCAATCTTCCAAACTCTCTCTCTATCTCATTACATTTTGACTTTTCCTGGCAAAGAATTGTGGTTGTATATTTTCAGCGGTGACCAAGATGACTACGTGTTCCCAGACTTCAATTCTTGTTGTTGAAATGAGAATATGACAGCATAGTGTCCTTTGTCTTCATAACCTCCGCCAAGCACAGCGCAAAGCGCAAGACCGGTGCTCAGGTTATTTTTTTGCTGGTGGTTATGTTTGTTTGTTTGTGTTCAAACAAACTTGAAAAGTTCTGTTTGGATTTGGATGAAATTTTCAGGAATTGTCAGAAATGGGATATAGAAGAACCGATCCGGATCACCGCCTGGATCCAGGATTTTTTAAAAGGATTCTGTAACATTGCGAGATAGGACCATAGGACCATTCTTGGCATTTGTGCATGTAACGCCACAAAAAATAGTCACAGCACTTGGAAATAAAATACACAAGTTTCCATCAGATTCTACAAAATATCAAAGACTGATCCAAAAAATGTAGGATTATTATTTTTGGTATGAATCACAATATTGGGGGAACTGTGGTACTTGGAGGAGGTCTGTGCTCTCCGAGTGCTTCTGTAGTTGTTAATATTGTGTTGATTTGAAAGTACTAATAAACAGTAACACCAGGATGTACAGTCGTCTTGCTACATCGCAGTTCAAATATCGCTCCCTCAATTAGAGCACTTTTTCCCACGAAGGGCCACATACTGAAAAAAGAGAGGATGCAAGGGCCACTTTGATATTTTGTAAACCAACACATCAGCATCTCAGCTTTGTGATATAAGTGAAAACACCTACTATTAGTATGAACTTCGGTCTTTGCTCATTTTTTCCCCATTTTGGCTGGTTTGTCCCCCCAAATATTTATATTTAATACTTTTTTCTGAAATCTTTGTACGTTTTCTTCTGGTAATATTATGACACCCCAACGTAGTTTTTTGTTTTGTTTTGTTTGTTTCTCATAATATTATTGTAACCTTTCCCCCAACCTAATTTTTACACAAATTAAACTTGTTTTGTTTGTTTCTCATAATGCTACGACTTAAAAAAAATCGTATTTTTTCTTTAATATTTCAACTTTATGCTACTAAAATGACGTTATCTTTCCTCATAATGTCATAATATTACTATTCTCATAAAATTATGACTTGTTCTCATAATATTTTGTCATTATTCTTAAAATTACTGCTTATGTTTTTGCTGTTGTTTTTTTTTTTTAAGTTTCTTGTTAAATTATATTGTTAAAATGTGCCATGGGTCAATAAAAAACGGCCCGTGGGCTGCACGTTGGATAGCCCTGACTTAGAGGTCTGCGGAACATTTTGGTTACGTAAAATATCATCATTTATTGACCTTGGTGTTAAAAAAAATGATTCTTTTTAAATCAATCAAAACAATCATTAATACATGGTTAGCATGTTGGCACTTGGCTATTGTTCTGCTCCCGCTAACATTGCTAAAGCTCAGCAGACAAGACAGTTTAAAAATAGAGACTTTTCTGCAATTCCATTTGAGAGCCTTTACTTGAAGCACTGTAAAAATAAACATACATTAAAAATTATGTCAAACTACAATACACACACAATATAAAATAACAGAATAATGACATAAAACATCAAAGAAATGCATTCAAAGAAAAGTGCTAGCTCAATGCTAACTTGCATTAGAATACCAAATAGTACATGCTCGCGATTAACATTAGCTATTTATACGGCAACTTCAAACACCTCCAAAATGATGCACATCCCATTTTAGCATTTAGGTGAGGGAGAAAACACAAAAGAAGGCACAACACACTTACAGGTAAACACTTCCTTATGCTCAACAAGAGAAACTGGCACATTTTACAATCTCAATAGCTAGCGACTACTTTGAATGGAGCAGTATACAACAGTGTACAATAAATGACTGCTTGAATTTAATTTCTTTAAAATATCTTTTACTGTCCTCATTATTTGTGATACAGTCGTCCTTCATTTACTGCGGTTAATTGGTTCCACACTGCGATAAGTGAATTTCCGCGAAGAAAGATTAAATATTAATAAATGTAATATTTTCATAGTTGTGTCAAAGTGTTTGTTTCGTTGTTTACGACCTTCTAAATACCCATTTTAACATTATGAGAGCCCTCTAGACATGAAATAACACCCTTATAGTCACCTTTACATTTGTATTACCCAATATAATAGATAATAATAGATATACAGTAGTAGATAATAGTAGATAATTATAGAAATTATGACATATTAGACATAAATAAGATAACATAGACTCAGTTCCTTGTTTTTTTTCTGGACAGCGTACTTTTCGCGGTGGCTGTTGCCTCACGAACGTATTGTAAAGGCGGCTTGAAATAGCTTTACACTCGCAGACATAATAAGAGTAAGTAAGCCATTGAGGAGGTAAATGGCTTAAACATTTCGCATTTCCTGTGTCACAGGAAATGTTTTCCCGAGTGGGACTTAGTGGCGGACGGACACAGATGTGTGGAGTACCGGAAGTGACGTGTAGAGTTGAGTTTTAATTTGTCGTGGGTTATGGCCCCAATGATTATTATGTTCTTATTATTGTGGCTGTTGTGAAATAAATGAAACTTGCAATAAATGCCTGTGCTGCCATCACACCGACTTAGTGGCTAATGTAGGATACTACAGTTAGAATGCTTCTGCCTTGTATTTGTATTTTAGTTCTTTTTTATTAAACTAATAATAGGCCGTATTTGTATTTATTAATTAATTATTTTGTGAAAACCCTGTTAGAGTGAGGCCGTGATGTCGTGAGGGATGACTGTACTGTACTGCCTCTCGGCTCGGTTATCATACAATATTGCACACAGCAAACTCGTACATTTGCCCTGTACTGTATCATTCAAAGCATCCTATTGAATTCAAGACGGAACTCACCACAAAGTATAACGATGGCGTCCCATACCCTCCTCTATTGCCGCTCCTCGCCATCTTTGCCAAAAGCAGTGTACAATAAATGCAAATTTCATGGCCTTTCATTCTACATTGCTGTAAATTGGATTTACAGTATTTTCTGTGGGAAAAAGTGCTTCGGTTTTCATACATTTCGGTTTTCATCTGACCTTTGGGAACAGACTAAAAACCAAAACCAAAGTAGCTCTGTACATGAAATCGCTCCTCGTAATATCACAGCTTGATTATCGTTCCCTCATTAAATCACATTTTTTCAGAAATTCACAAATTAATAAATGATCAGTGTTTCATGGTAGACTGTGGTCTATTTATTAGTCAAAACATATTGAAATACAAGTGATATGCTGGTATTCTGGTCACTAGGTGGCAGTAATGACACAAAAACGTGAGACATTACCTTACATTACATTACATTAACACTGCATGAAGTCATAAAGTCAGCCATGGCGTGTCTGACATGATAGAGTGTAAAAAAGTGCTCCTCCCAATCCGTGTGGAAGTGGTAAGTTTTTGGCTTCTTAAGTTTAAAAGAAAGAAATTTTGAGCTCTCTAACTACGAAAATATTCCATTATTAACATTGACTCCTATATCATGGAAATACACTTATTGCAGTGGGGCCTGGAACCAATTCACTGCTATGAACGAGGGACGACTGTACAATACAGCATTCAAGATTCAAGATTCAAGAGAGTTTTATTGTCATGTGCATGGTAAAACAGCAGTTATACCATGCAATGAAAATCTTATTCTGTTCATTCTCCCAAGAAAAGAAAGAAAACAAATGAAAGAATAAGAACATAAGAAACATAAACACATAAACATATATACCAATAAATTAAGCAACAACAACAGACGAGACATTAATACAAGTAAATAATACAAATAAATAAATAAATAAAGTGCTATGAGTGTGTGCGTGTGTTGCGTGCGGCGTGTGCGAGTGCTTCGTTGAGGAGCCTGATGGCCTGTGGGTAAAAACTGTTTGCCAGCCTTGTGGTCCTGGACTTCAAACTCCTGTAGCGTCTGCCTGACGGTAGGAGTGTGAATAGTGAGTGTTGTGGATGTGTGCTGTCCTTGATGAGGTTGTGTGTTCTGCGTAGGACTCTAGATGTATAAATGTCTTGCAGTGTGGGGAGGGCTGCCCCAACAATGTTCTGTGAGGTCTTGATCACCCGCTGGAGTGCCTTCCTATCACGTGTTGTACAGTTACCGTACCAAACAGTGATGGAGGCGGTAAGGACACTTTCGATAGTGCATCTGTAGAAGCAACTCAGGATTGTGGTGGACATGCCAAATTTCCTCAGTCTTCTCAGGAAGTACAGTCTCCTTTGGGACTTCTTCAGAATTTGTTGGGTGTTGTGAGACCAGGTGAGGTCCTCGCTGATGTGTGTGCCAAGGAACTTGAAGGTTTTCACCCTCTCCACCTCAGTCTCATCAATAAACAGGGGTCTATGCGGCTCCTTTTCCCTTGTTCTTGGGTCGATGATCATCTCTTTAGTCTTATCTGTATTGAGAAGGAGATTGTTATCACGACACCAAGCTATGAGGTCCGCCACCTCTCTTCTGTATGATGTTTCAACACCACCAGTGATCAGTCCGATGACTGTAGTGTCATCTGCAAATTTAATGATGCTGGTGTTGTTCTGGGAGGCCACGCAATCGTAGGTGAAGAGCGTGTAGAGGAGTGGACTCAGCACACACCCCTGTGGGGTCCCAGTGCTCACAATTCTTGAGCTGGATGTGCGGTTGTGGACTCTGACTGACTGGGGCCTGCCTGTGAGAAAGTTAAACACCCAGTTACAGAGGGAGGGAGACAGGCCAAGTGTGAGGAGCTTATCTGTGAGTTTGTGGGGGCTGACTGTATTGAATGCAGAGCTATAGTCTATAAATAGCATTCTGACGTATGTGTCCTGGCCCTGTAGGTGAGAAAGGGCTGTGTGGATGGCAGTGTTGACTGCATCATCCGTGGACCGGTTCTGGCGATATGCAAACTGTAGAGGGTCCACGGTTGCCGCCGGGATGCTCTTTTTGATGTGGGTCATGACTAATCTTTCAAAGCACTTCATAACAATAGGAGTGAGTGCTATAGGGCGATAGTCATTCAAGCAGGTCACGTTGCTCTTCTTGGGTACGGGCACTATGGTGGTGGACTTAAAGCAGGTCGGTACAGATGCTTGTGCAAGCGACAGGTTAAATATGTCAGCAAGCACATCAGCTAGCTCTGATGAGCAAACCCGAAGTGCACGTCCTGAGATGTTGTCTGGCCCTGCTGCTTTTCGTGGGTTTGTTTTGTTTAGAACCCTGCGCACATCAGCTGATGTCACCATGAGAGGTGAGTCCTGTGTGCTCCCCAGGTTCAGCCACCCTCTCTGCTCATCAGGAGTTTGGGTATCAAAGCGGGCATAGAACTCATTCAACTCATCAGGAAGTGTGGTTTGGCTGGACGTGGCTACGCTACTCTGCTGTCGATAGTCTGTGATGTGCTGGAGCCCCGCCCACATGCGCCGAGGGTCTGAGGTGGAATAGTAGCCCTCCAGCTTCTGTCTGTACTGCCTCTTGGCCTCCCGTATGGACCTCCTCAGGTCATATCTGGCCTTTTTGTAGTCATCAGCGGTGCCCATGACAAATGCAGTCGAACGAGCACGTAGCTTAGCCCTTACATCACAGTTCATCCACTGTTTTTGGTTAGGGTATTTTCTGTAATACTTGGTGGTGGTAACAGTCTCTATGCATGTGCTAATGTAGCCAGTAACAGCAGAAGCATATTCATCCAAATCAACAGTACAATCTTCCCTCCCCGCTGCAGTTTTAAACACATCCCAGTTTGTGCAGCCAAAGCAGTCCTGAAGTACTTGATCAGTTTCTTCATTCCATACTTTAAATGCTGTACGTACAGGGGGAGCTTTTTTAAGAAGTTGTCTGTATGTTGGATAAAGGAATATAGAGATGTGGTCAGCCTTTCCAAAGTGGGGTCTTGGAACAGCCTTCAAAGCACCTTTCATGTTGCAGTAGACTTGGTCCAGGATGTTATTTTCCCTTGTGGGAAAGCTCACATGCTGGTAATATTTGGGGAGGACAGTCCTGAGGTTACAGTGGTTGAAATCGCCAGATATAATAAATACAGCGTCTGGGTGTTTGGTCTCGTGTTTATCAATGATGTCATGCAGGAGGCCTAGTGCATTAGCAGTGTTAGCTCGTGGTGGGATGTAAACAGCAGTTAAATACACAGCGCTAAACTCACGAGGCAAATAAAAAGGTCTGCATTTCACCATCAGCAGCTCAATGTCCTGCGAGCAGTGCTTTTCCATCGTCTGTACGTCTGTGCACCACCGTTTGTTTACGTAAACACAGACGCCGCCACCTCTGTGTTTACCAGACGCTAAAGTCCGATCTCCCCGGTAAGCAGCAAATGATTCCAACTGGATCGCCGAGTCCGGTATATCCTCCGTCAGCCAGGTTTCTGTGAAGGTGAGGACACAGCATTCCCTGATCTCACGTTGAGCTGTAATCCTTGCTCGTAGTTCGTCCATCTTGTTTTCAAGAGAGCGGACGTTGGCTAGCAGCAGGCTTGGTAGCGGTGGCCTCGTCGCTCTAGCTTTTAGCCTAGCATGCAGGCCGGCTCGCTTGCCTCGTTTACGCCTCGGATGCTTTGCTCGCCGGGTATTCAGCTCACCAGGTCCGCAGGCTGCTGCGTTCTCCCGGCGCAGAAGAAAGGCAAAGTCTGAGAGGCTAAATGAAGGTTCATGGTGAACCCTGCCGATGTTCAAAAGTGTCTCTCTGTTGTAATGTACTGCGTGAGTGTGTTGAATGTCCAAAATGAACAATAAAATAGCAAAAAATAGAAAAACACGGGAGAGTGTCACAGAGACGTCTGCCACGGAGGGCGCCATCTTTGATCTTTGATTCCAACTTACATCTGCTATATCGTGATACTCTTTGAAATAAACAACATGACGTGGCATTATTGTTACCAGCATTCTAGTTACGTTTGTATTGGGAGACATTTTGATAATGCCACATGAGTTAGTGCTGTGGCTGAGTGTATTTAATAAAAATACACAGTAATCTCTTTAATCCGTGATAAGTGCACTTGCGCGAAGTAGGATTCCTTAATTAGAAATAGAATATTTTCATAGTTAGAGCATGCGAAACATGTTTACAACCTTCTAAATATGATTTTTAATGTTATTAGAGCCTTCTTGACATGGAATAACACCCCATAGTCACCTTTACACTTCTATTATCCAATATAGTAGACCTAAAAAAAGAAAGGAAGACATATCAGACTCACACACGTTAGCATTGGGAGAGTACGTTGTCCTTTTTTTTCTGGGCAGCATACTTCCTGCGGTGGCTATTGTCTCATCAATGTAACTTTACTGACACCTAGTGACCAGTGTAGAATATTACATGTCATCACAAGGTCTTTGAATGTGTCTTCTGAATGCCTTATATTTATTTTATTCAGTACTTGTTTACTTTATGTAGTCATATTTATGCTTTAAAATGCTTCATTTAGGGAAAAATATACAATTGTCTTATATATGCATATTTTTGGACTAACAAAAGGCCACATACAGCCACAAAACAACATGATTTATTAATTCATATGTTCTTGAAAAAACGTGAGAGAGTGAAACCGTGAAATTTGAAGCGCAAAGTGGCGAGGGATTACCGTATATTTCAAGTGAAATCTGCTTTTCAGCCGAAACCTTGCAGACCAAATGGCGTCAAGCAGCAGCAGGCAGACGCCTGGTGCGTGTCTTTTTCACGCAACGCGATGGAGACCTGACTCTCTGGGTGCCACTGTGAGTTCCAGAATAATGAACACGCTCTTCAGAGAAATCATTTCCACCATCACACAGTGTCTCAATAACATGAGTAATTTGAGTGTTAGTTTGGTAGCTCCAATCACATGCTTTATTAGAAGCAAGTGTAGGATGTGACACTTTTATACATTCAAGCAATGCCACATATTTGTCTCATGGGGGGAATCACTGTTGATTGCACTACTTTGTAATGAGCGTGGAATTGTGCCATAAAAGAGAATATTTTTATCACTTTAATTATATCAATTCTTCTTTTTTTGCAGTGTTTTAGTCATGCTCAAATGCAGGCAGAAATAATTGAGTGTTTGTCTGTGTGTATGCCCGTGTGCGTATGACTCAAGTCTTGGGATGATGGCTGTTCTTGGCATGTGTGATGTGTGCCTTCAGGTGCATAGTGTTCTCCATTTCACGCATAAAAGAGTTAGCTCACATGCACGCACACACACACACACACACACACAAGGCACGTTGACAAGGTAAATGCATGCAAAAACATCTACCCACCTACACACACACTAGGGAGAGGAGTGGTACAAAGTAGGTGTGTATCAGATCCTCACAGCCAATCCTGTTTGATTGACTGCGTGTCTGATGTTTCCCTGTCTGCCGCCTCATTATTACAACTTATGCTGTTTTTCAGATGAATAATTGATCTTCTTTTGTTGGAAGAAGAAACGTTACGTTGTACTGCATGAGAATGTTCCTTCTCAAATCCACACATACTAACGTGGACTACGACTTTCATTTTCATGTTTCATAAAGTCAAGGCAGAAAATTATCCGTATTGTTTTGTGGTGCAAAGTAAAATGGATGGAACTTAACACTTCTCTGCGTCATCTTGAAATGTGTTTCATAAGGTAACCCAAATATTTCAAAAACCCTTTTCCATAGCATGCAGTGCACTTATACACAACTGCAAACCACACCCACAATAATTAATCATATTTGAAATGATTACCCCACCCCTCTGATGAAAGTAAGGCATTTTTGATGCTGATGTTTGTGCAGATGTACTTAATGTTGCGGTCTGCAAGAGTACAAATACTGTACATGACCTAACCTCACGCGTGCTAACATATAATGTTCTAAAACCCGCGATGATATTTTTTCATGAGACATTTTTGTTCATCTTCACCTGTAATTAAGACACTATCATAAATAAAGTTAGTATTGATTAACTATTTATTTATTTTTATTTTTTCTTTTCTATAGTTTACTTTAAATCCCTTCTGTGAAAAAATGACATTTCAAGAAAGTAAAAAACAGTTATTTTTCTCCAAAAAAGAAAAAAATTACTTGTTTAGCCATTTTCACATGAGAAAAATCACCTTATGTTAAGAAAGCACACCTAGCCAATTCTTAAGAAGATTTTTTTTTTTTTTTTTTTTTGCCAGAAATGAGTTATTTTTCTAATAACAAGATTTTCTCATTTTGATTATCCATCAGCAACAGATTTGATTTTTTTCTTAATTTAAGAATAAAACTGGTTAGCTACACACACACACACACGCACACACACACACACACACATAGTTAATTGGTGTGAATGATTGTGTACGGGAAATCTTTTGAAAAGAACAATATTCCATGTTGCTTAAATCTAGCCCCATAAAAGTAAATGTTTATAAGAGCCTTTGGCTTAATTCTTACCTTGTAATAAAAAAAAACCTTTTACTTAATTCTACCTAAGTGATAACAACTTGCTTAAACTTAGACCTGATTTCTTATTTTAGGACTCATTATATTCTTAAAAGTCACAAGAAAAATATTCTAGTCAGAAGAATTCTAACCAAGTAAATTTTGCTTACTCCAGGCAGATTTATTTTTTGATACGAAAAGTTGTCTCATTTGAAGATAATTTGGGCTTGGTTCAAGTGGTGCAGTGCTATTATGCATTTCTATTTTTACTTTAGTAAAATGAAAATCATCATTTTTTTCCTTTTTATGTGCACAACATGCACGCACTCAAATTGCATCAATCTTTTGTCAAGCAACTACCGATGCATGCTAAAAATCTCACTTCTCTATGTGGAACAAGCTGTTGCAATCAATCAAATAAAACATAGCTCAAACAACAGCAACAACAAAAAAAATCATTTCTTCCCAAGGAAAACACGAAACAATTAATGTGACACGATGAGGAAGGGCAATCTATAGTTTGGAGGATTTATTCAATTTGCATCCGTAATTGTGTGCAATTTACAAAGTCATTATTTTACAATTTACTGCATTTAACAGCAGCTGGAGGGCAGATAATGGAAGGACTATTGGGGGCTAGCATGAGCCCCTGATGGACCCCAAACGTGATGCAAAGCGCTAAAATAATGATGTCCGTCTGTTTCTTCTTAAGATGTCAGATTTCAGTGGGGAGAATCACGCATAATAGCTTCTCCTCTTCCTTTCATGGACAGAAATAGCATCCAAAATACAAACATGTTGACAAGCCCCTTCTGGTGATGGGGTGGTGACAACCTGATATAGTCCAGTTTTGATAGAAATATTATTTCACGGGGGGGATAATAATTGAAGAGGAATTTTAGAAAGTGCAAAAGGCATTTCTTGACTTTCTAATTCGGCCCTGTGAAAACCAGTTTTGTCAGTAGATAGTCTGAAGGTGACACAACTGTACTGCCTGACAGCCTTTGTGCTTTTCCTTGCATTCAGGCTTAATCTGCCTTGTTAAGATCCATTAAAAGCCACACAATTCCAAGGTAGGATTGGATAAAAAAAAGTTGGATTGCGGGTCTGTTAGTGTTTCAAACCGTGCCAGTGTGTTTGTGTTCATAATGGATTGTTTACTTCCATTTGCTTTCTCTCTGAGCCTGTAAGTATTACGTTTTAATTAGGAAAACTGACCGGTCTGCTGCATGATCCGCAGCATTGGATCTGTCACAGAAAAAAGCAAAAGTGCGACTCAGACGGCACTTTCTTTCTCATCTTTTTGTCTCCCAAATCCTCATCTCCTCATCCTCCCCACTGCTTATGCGTGAGCCGGACGTGAGCAGCAGGTGCCATATTACTGTGTACAGAAAAGCAATTAGGCAGCATATTGGATGAATGAGGAGTGCATTAATATTAGCAAGTGCATTTGTCAGTGGCGTTTGATGCAAGTCCTTTTCTTTTCTTTCTGCAACATTAAGATTGTGGCTCTCATAAATTCACTGCTTAAAGCACCATCTGCTGCGCTGTCAGCCCACACCGAGGAGAGCAGAGAGAGGAGCCATTTATTCCCTTCCGTCTCTCACACGGCCAAAGAGTGAAAGACAGATAGATAAGAAGAAATGCATTCACTCCCCTTTAGTTTTTTTTGTTCCACAGGGAAAGACGATGTATTAGGATTTATGGAGATGTTTGGCTCACTCGGAATGACAGTGCTCTTAAATCGGGCTTTTTTCTTTTTGTCTGCAGTGCTACCTTCTGCTTACCCACACATCGCTCCTCATTGCACTCAAGAAGCAGATCAATTCTTACAGGCGTAAAAAGAAGCCACAACAAACACTTGATTTTGTAATTACAATTCAGTGAGTCTCTGCAACATCTTCTCACCACCGACTGAGAGAATAGTCAACAAAAAGTGAAGCACGATGCTTCTTCATGGGATTTTCATTTAGCAACACTCGTGCCTGCACGCATGCTGCTAATCCTAATCGTACAGTCACACCCACACAGATATATACTGTATGTATACGAACAGTATACTGTGTATATATATATATATATATATATATATATATATATATATATATATATATATATATGTACAGAACACTAACAACAGTCACGGTGGTAACGCAAAATTGACAACACATAACAGGTTAGTAAACACACACACAGGGCAACTACACTACTAAGAGGGGATAATAAACAACAATTTACTTAACAATAAACATGTCATTTCAAGCAACTATTTACAAAAAGAGCTATTTACAAAGACCTCCCAGCTGCTACTATATAAATGACATAGAAATTATTTGGCCAATGGTAACATGCTAAAGAATTTAGCATCGAGCATTTCATTTATTCATTGGTTCCAAACCTGGCCGCGATAAGCAAATTTTGGCAAAACTAGGATTCCTTATTTATAAATAGAATATTTTTGGAGTGAGAGCATAGAGAACGTGTTTACAACCTTCTAAATATGGTTTGTAACATTACCAGAGCCCTCCAGACATTAAATAACACCCCTATTGTCACCTTTACACTCCTATTACCTAATATAGTAAATATGATAAGAGAAAATAAGACATACAAGACATAAATAAGACCTAATATAGACTTACACATGTTAGCATTGGGAAAGTACCTTGTTGTTCTGGGCAGCATATTTGTAACATTGTAACATTACTGACACCTCGTGAGTAGTGTAGAATACTACATATCATCACGTCTTTCAACACGTCTTCTGAATGCCTTATATTTGCATTTTAGTAACCTTAATAACTGATATTAATAACCTTTACACTTCTATTACCCAATATAGTAGACATAATAAGAGAACAAAATACATAAATAAGACTCGTACTTATGTGTGTTGCTGCAAATGTGTTCTGGTGGCGGGATTGCGTTACGAGTTGCGTTACGAGTTTTGCGTGTTACTCCCGTGTCCCACTTGTAATTGGTATGTCAACAAAAGTGTGCAAATATGACACAGTTATCTTGGAACCCTTTTCACAATATTGGTTTGGTTTAATTTTTATTTCGAACATGCATATGTCCGAATATTCAAATCAAATATAGCACGCTCTTCTATTACGGGGCTTCAAAACCACTGTAGCTGCGCCCCACCAGACAATAATGCCTCTGCATTCACAATAGACATCTAATAAATTTTATGTGTAGCATAAAAACAGCATATAAATAATAGATAGAAACAAATGGCAACAAATGTGCTGATTTGGGAGTGTGATATGATGGTATTTCAGTGGATTATTGCATAATAGTATTATCAGGTGCATCGGATGTTATTTCAACAATCGGCGCTGTGTTGCGTTTAGTAAGTGTCACAATACCTACATGCACATAGACTGTTTGGCGGGTTGTGTTTAGATATACTACATATGCATGTATATGGATGTGGTGAGGTGGAGGAGGGTGGTGTTTGTCCCCTTTCCCATTAAAAATAGTAAAAGAAAAAAACAGAGAAGTGGAAGATTACTGTCACACGGCCGTCACTGTGACGGTGCCCTGCAGGCATTACGGGGGTGAGATTGGCGGGGGTCGGCTGCTTGGACGGGGAGTTTGGGAGTTCTGTGGGGGGTGATGAACACCACTCTGCCCCCCTCCTCAATGTCTTTCTCTCCCCCAGCCCCTCTTTTCCCTTGGTGATTAGCGTGCCCTGCGGTGAGCGCTAAGCGGCCTAATCTGTAACACTGAGGTGGTGGGTGTGAACGACAGGAAGAGAGACAGATAACAATACACACTGCTATACTCAGCACACAAACACAACATCAATACATTTAGATGTGCACACACTCGCCCACCCTCTCTTCTCTGTGCATATTTGTGTAATAGCTTCATTTAGTTCAATGGTTAACCATAAATTACGGCCCCATCCAGTTTGCTACATTATCTTTTATCTTGTGGATTGCTTTTGAAAATGTGGCCTGATTCATGCAAAAACATGATATAATGATGATTGTCTGATTAGATCACTCTATATTATTTGATAGAAAAATAAAGGACCCCAAAGGAGAGTAAATGTCAAAACATGGAAGCTTCTTCTCAGTTATTGACTTTTGGAATCATGGTTTTAAGGAAAACTCCTCCATGTTAGAGTGCGGGGATTTTATGCAAATGTACAATTCATGACAATTCTTAAATAATGGCTGCTTGACTGCAAATGTCCATGACATGACATGACACATCTGGGAGACTTCTGCCAACTTAAACTACTGACGACACTTAGATCACGAGAAAAACAGCTGCTCTTCACTACTCCCATATTTTCACCATGTGTCAATCAAAGTCAGTGGGAAGTAAACAGATGTTTGAGCATTGAGTGGCCGAAGTGCAATTGCCATCGTATTTGCTCACTAACATGGCCACTTGTCTTTTGGTTTATTGTACTGTAAGTTTTGTGCCTTTTAAAGCAAAGAAAAAAACCCATGATTATCTCAGGTCATGTCACATTGTTTTAGACTTTCCAAAATGGATAGACTCACATTGCAGCTGTGAAAAACAATACAAATTATTAACTGTATACAGTAATCCCTCGCCAATTTGCACATCGAATTTTGCAACTTCACTCTATCAACATTTTTCCAAAATATATGAATTAATAAATAATGCTGTTTCATGGTTGAATACAACCTACAAGTATGAGTAGTAAAAACAAAAGCATATTTAAACAAATGTTACCATGGAGCCCGGTCGGGCACAGCCCGAAGAGGTAACGTGGGTCCCTACTACTTGTGGGACAGTCCAAAGGGGTTAGGAAGTTAGCACTTGGCACATGGAATGTCACCTCCTGTGGGGAAGGAGCCTCAGCTTGCTAGATATAGTCGGACTCACCTCGACGCACAGCAAGGGCTCTGGAACCAGTCCTCTCAAGAGGGGCTGGGCTTTATTCCACTCTGGCATTACCAACAGTGAGAGACGACAACAGCAATTCTTGCTGCCCCTCTGGTTCAGGGCCTATATGTTGGAGTTTAACCCGGTGAATGAGGGTGTAGTTTCCCTTCGCCTTCGGGTGGTAGAATACCTGTCCTTTTTGGAGTCTTTAGAGGGAGTACTGGAGAGTGCGCCCTCGGGGGATTCCCTTGTTCTGCTGCGGGACTTCAACCCTCATGTTGGCAGTGACAGTGAGACCTGGAAAGGCGTGATTGGGAGGAACGCTCAAGTGGGCCATGTTTCGTGCCTCTATTGTCGAGGTGGCTGATCAGACCTGTGGCCTTAAGGTGGTCGGTGCCTGTCATGGTGGTAATCCCAGAACGTGTTGGCGGAGACCAGTTGTGAGGGATGCCGTCAAACTGAAGAAGGAGTCCTATTGGGCCTTTTTGGCTCATGGGACTCCGGAAGCAGCTGACAGGTATCAGCAGGCCAAGCAGTCTGCTACTCTGGCAGTCGCTGAGGCAAAAACTCGGACATGGAAGGAATTTGGAGAAGCCATGGAGAACGACTTCCGGACGGCTTCGAAGAGATTCTGGACCACCATTCGGCGTCTCAGGAGGGGGAAACAGTGCACAGTCAACACCGTGTATGGTGGGGATGGTGTGCTGCTGACCTCGACTGGAGCAGTTGTGGACCGGTGGAAGGAATACTTCAAAGACCTCCTCAATCCCACAACAGATCTTCCAATGAGGAAGCAGTGCCTGGGGACCACGCAGTGGCCTCTCCTATCTCTGGGGCTGAGGTTGCCGAGGTGGTCAAAGAACTCCTCGGTGGCGGGGCCCCGGGGGTGGATGAGATCCGTTTGGACTTCCTTAAGGCCCTGAATGCTGTGGGCACGTCTTGATTGACAAGACTCTGCTGCATCGCGTGGACATCGGGGGTGGTGCCTCTGAATTGGCAGACCGGGGTGATTGTCCCCCTTTTTACAAAGGGGGATGGGCGAGTGTGTTCCAACTATCGTGGGATCACACTTCTCAGCCTTCCTGAGATGAGGATCCGCCGGACAGTTGAATCTCGGATTCAGGAGGAGCACTGTGGTTTTCATCCTGGTCGTGGAACTGTGGATCAGCTCTACACTCTTGGCAGGGTCCTTGAGGGTGCATGGGAGTTTGCCCAACCAGTCTTCATGTGTTTTGTGGACTTGAAGAAGTCTGTGAGAAGACTGTGTTCCTCAAGGAATTTTGTGAGGAGTCCAGGAATATGGGGTACCGGACAACCTAATTCAGGCGGTTCGTTCCCTGTATGACCGGTGTCAGAGTTTGGTTTGCATTTCTGGCAATAACTCGGACCCATGTCCCGTGAGGGTTGGACTCCGCCAGGGCTGCCCTTTGTCACCGATTCTATTAATTTCTTTTATGGACAGAATTCTCAAGAATTCAAAGCTCAAGAACCCAGATTGTAAATTTGGATTCTCCTCTGGATCCAGTCTTAAAATATACATAATGTTTTACCACAACATTAATGATTGCATTTTATTGCTAATATAGTAGTACCTCGCATAACGTAAACCTCCTTTTACGTAAATTCCACTGAACGTAAAGAATTTATGTAAATTTTTTGCATCGTATTACGTAAGGAATTCCATATAACATAAAGCGTCAAGTCCGTGCAAGCGACAGAGAGACTAACAGAGTACACTTGGTGACGCCTTCTGGCTTCACGTTCTCATTAGCTGATTATCGGGGCACCGCCTACGCTCTTATCTCATTGGCTGACTTATCCAGCGCGTCCATGTTTGTATGTGAGCTCCCTTCCTCATCGTAGTCTCCCTTAGACTGGTTTGCATGCATTGAAATCGCTTCTTAATTTCATTAATTTTCTTTGTGTTGAAATTACCGTAGTCATGGGCCCTAAACCAAGTGTAAGGGATAAGAAAAAAGGGAAAAGTTGTCGATCGAAAGGAAGCAGGAAGTTATCCAAAAATTCTGACACTTCATGCTCCCATCGGCTGATTATCGGGGCACCGCCTACGCTCTAATCTCATTGGCTGATGATCGGGGCACCGCCTACGCTCTTATCTCATTGGCTAACTTATACAGTGTGTCCAAGTTTGTGTGTGAGCTCCCTTCCTCATCTTAGTCGCTCTTAGACTAGTTTGCCTGCATTGAAATCTCTTCTTAATTTGTTTACTTTTATTTGTGTTAAAATTACCATAGTCATGGGCCCTAAACCAAGTGTAAGTGGTAAGGAAAAAGGGAAAAGTTGTCGATCGAAACGAAACAGGAAGTTATGCAAAAATTCTGAAGCTTCATGCTCTCATTGTCTGATTAGCGGAGCACTGCCTACGCTCTCATCTCATTGGCTGAATAATCCAGCGCGTCGGTGTGTTTATGAGAGAAATGCTGCTCTGTTCCTCATCGTAGTCGCCCTTAAACTAGTTCGCACACATTGAAATCTCTTTTCTTTGTGTTCAAATAACCGGAGTCATGGGCTCTAAACCAAGTGTAAGTGAGAAGAAAAAAAGGGAAAAGTTGTCAATCGAAACAAAGCAGGAAATGATCCAGAAGCATGGCGGCGGTATGACATTAAGTGATGTTGCTAGACTATACGGCCGTTCCCCATCGACCATTATACTTTTATATATACGTTATATTTTCCCACCATATTTGGTGGACTTTGAATATTTTGAAGGCCCAAAGGTGTGAGTTTGGGAAGATCTTGGAACGGATTAGGCTATTTACATGTATTTTACGCTTCGTATAACATAAAATCCCTATAACATAAAGGTTCTTGGAACGGATTATTTACGTTGTAGGGGCGTCTACTCTATATTGTTTATTTACTATTTCACAAATATAAGAAAATCTAATTTCTCCAACTGTCTTTAAGTCTGACAAATGACAACTCAACAGAAATAGCCGCAGTACACTAAGCAATTAAACAAACAAAACTGTATAGTTTGAATTCCTTATTCAGCCACTGTGCTGTCAGATCTCGCAAGCTAACAGGACTAACATCACACATCCATAAATCACTATTGAAGCTTATGTCCTTATTTCTATCTATGAATGTATGCTGTCCTTGAAATGTTTGGCCCAAGTCAGCATGTGACTGAAACCACCCACAGCAGAGCGCACACTCTTGATTTGATCATTGCTAAGGGTTTTGCTATTTCAAATGTGAACGATGTTGATGTTGCTTTGTCTGGTCACTTTTGTGTTTTCTCTGACATGTCTGTTACACCCAAACCAGCAGTTGGGTCTACAGCTCTTCAGGCAGCAAAGGGACACACTTTATGGCAAGGATTACTGTATGTATGAAAACACCTCGTATTCTAACGTTGATTATTCATCAAGTGTTGTAAATGTTTTGGATTACATTGCTCCTGTCAAGGTTAGAATGGTTAAAAGTAAGCAAAAGGCTCCATGAAGAAAACAAGTGACAGTCAGCCACGGCACAGAAAAGGGAGTGCCGGAGAGCTGAATGGAAATGGCGCAAGTCAAAGCTCGACGTTCATTATGAGGTTTACAAAGGAAAGCTACATGCTTTCAACCAAACCTTGCATAGAACAAGGAAGAGTTATTTTTCTGAAATCATCACCGACTGTCGTAACAACTCTCGTGTACTGTTTACTACAGTTAACAGATTAAGAAATCTTTCAGTTTCACTGCCCTTACAACTCATTTCTACATCTAAGTGCAATGAGTTTGCAACATTATTTCATGACAAAGTTCAAGGTATAAAAAATACAATCATTTCCACAACGCATATAACTATTCTGCAGCCAGCTAGACATCTCGAGCTGACACATTTCACACTTGTCATTGACAAAACAAAGAGATCATCTGAAGTCTGAGTGCATCAATGTCCTGCCTTGATGAGTTACCCACTAGATTTCTAAAGGCTGAGCAGTTTTCTACCACAACTCATTCATCTAGTTAACATCTCACTTCAGACTGGAACATTTCCAAAGGCCCTTAAAACTGCTGTCATTAAGCCTCTTCTGAAGAAGAGCAGTCTTGATGCTACAGTACTGAACAACTATCAGCCCATATCAAACCAGCCATTCTTGGGAAGTCTTGTATACCAAACGCTGACTGACTTTCTCCTCTCTAACAATGTGTTTGATACTTTCCAATCAGGCTTTAGACCCCACCACAGCACTGAGACAGCTCTGATCAAGGTGACAAATGATATCCGTCTGAAAACAGGTGCAGGCAAAGTCTCACTTTTAGTTCTGCTAGACATGAGCGCTGCCTTTGACACAGTTGACCCTGTGATCTTATTACAGGTTAGAAGGTTAGAGGTTAGAAAACTAGGTGGGAATCTCTGGTACTTTTCTAAACTGGATCAAGTCCTATCTGGAGGACAGGAAGTACTTTGTTAAAATTGGTAACTGTGTCTCAGACCAAATGGCTATGACCTGTGGGATTCCCCAGGGGTCAATCCTGGGACCTCTATTGTTCAATCTGTACATGCTAATACGCATCTGCAATGTGTCCTTCTACAACTATGCAGACGACACTCAGGTCTACGTGTCACTGACGGCCGGTGAACATGGTCCTGCGGATTTACTTACTTTACTTGTCATTACATCAAACAGATCCGTGTGCGGATGCAAAACAAGTTTCTCTGGCTAAACTCAGACAAAACCATAATCATTGTCTTTGGCCCACAGAAAAAAGAGAAAGGGTTATTAGCCACCTTGAAACTCTTTCTAAAACCTAATCATCAGGTTAGAAATCTAGAGGTAATAATGGACTCAGATGTGAACTTTAACAGCCACATTAAATCAATAACATCATCACCTTTTTACCACCTAAAAAACATTGCCAAAATCAAGTGAATAGTGTCTAAGCCAGATTTACAGAGACTAATCCATGCCTTTGTCTCCAGCAGGCTAGTGTCAGGATAGACCGGGGCCAAATAACTAGGATACCAGGATGCAGAGAAGAGTCAGTGTCTGTGTCACAAAAAAAGATAAATAACCAAAACACTACTGGACACGGGGATAGCAGGATATAAAAATACAAAAATACTAACAAAAAAACCCACTGCTGAAAACCTAGCAGGGAACGAGACTAAGCTAACTCAGGACGCTGCTGAAACAACCAGCAGATATTACAACACCAAGGTGAAACAGAAGACCACTGCTGGACATAGCCAGGCAAGGAAAACACTAGTACTCACAAAATAGCAGGATTGAGCAGAAAGCTAGGATACAAGGCGCAAAACACAATGCAGGGAGCAGCATGAAGCAGGCGTAGACAGGAAGACAATCTGGCACAGGTATGAGCGGCCACGTGGCTTAAGTAGTCAGGTGAGTAATCGGATGCAGGTGCGTAATGAGCTCCTCCTGTGCCAGTAGAAGGTGTGCTGCAATAGGTGGCAGATAGAGGGCAGGTACGCAGCACTACAAACTCATGACAGCTAGAGTACTGTAACAGCCTTTTCACCGGGCTCTCTAAATGAGCTGTAAAACAGCTGCAGTACATCCAGAATGCTGCTGCTCGAGTCCTAACAAGAACCAGGAAATATGAGCATATTAGTCCAGTACACAGATCTCGGCAACTGGCTTCCTGTCGCTCAGAGAATAGACTTTAAAACAACTGCTTGTGTACAAGTATTTTTATGGTATTGCGCCAAAGTGTATCTCTGACATGTTAGAGCCACATAAACCATCTCGAGCTCTGAGAAGCTCAGGGAGTGGGTGCCCAGGGTCAGGACTAAACACGATGAGGCTGCATTTCAGTTTTACGCTGCCAAAATCTGTAACCGTCTTCCAGAAGATGTGTGACAGTCCTCAACTTTGGCAAGGTTCAAATCCAAGCTGAAAACACTCCTATTTAACTGTGCATATGACAACTGAAAGTACTTTCAGGAGAGTGGCCATCATGTCGTATTTTGGTGGCAAACATACATCCCAAAAAAAGCGGCGGCTCGGAAGTACAAACTGTGGCTGTAAGTGGTTTACTAGCCGACAAAAGCTGGTATCTTCAACAATAGTAAAGGGCTGGCTAGCTTTGTGGCCGCTTCTTTAACAGTGCAGGTGTCTTCATAGGCTTTCAAAACACCGTTGTAGCAATGATAAGGTTAATGTACTGAAGGCCGATGTTTTTTTTTCCCTTTGGTACAAATAGCACGCAATTTAACGCCTTTAGAATGAAGTCCAACAATTTTCCTCTTGACCAACATGGCCGTTACCTCTGACCTATGTTGTTCTTCTGGATGAACTGATAATAAATCCTACAGGCACACTCCAACCTCTTTCAGAAACTCTTTCCAGAAGAATGGAAGCGAGGCTGCAAAGACCAACTCCATCCGTGTCCCGATACCATATAACCGTTCACACTCATAACTTAGGTTAACTTAGGCTAACTTGCAAGTGAAATCTAGTCAATTTTATTTCTATTGCACCACTTCACTCTCCAGGCACTTTACACATGGAGCAGGTCTACAACCACGCTTCCAATACAATAAAGAGAACCAACACACATGTGAAAGCACTTGGCAATGGAAAACACGCTCGAACAGAGCCCAGGCTCTGTGGGCTGGCCGTCTGTCTAGAGGTTCACAAGAAAAAGAAGAGAATAATTCACTTTGTTTAAACGTTTTGTTTTCAAATTCTTCACAGTTCCATTTATTATTTTTTTTGTAAACTGAAAAACATTTGTGTTTCTTTTATTTGTATATGAAGTACATGCGCCCTATCCTTCTCCAGGAAAAGCTGTGATGCTTTGTTGTAAAAGTCTGATCACCTCCTGGTCAGTTTGGATATATAGTCCTCCATCTTGGCAGTCAAATTACACTAAGTCCAAAACTAACAAACAAAATTTTTCAGACGACCGTTCTTAAGTGGAATTGTTCTTAAGTCGAAAAAAAAATGAATATTACCCATTATATAGGTACTACATGTACGTGTATACATATACAGTATATGCGTATGTATGTAAATATGAGTTTGGATGTAGTAGTAATATTAAAGGAGGATAGTTAATGAAAAAAACAATAATAAAAATGATATAATAATACATAATGATAAATGTTATTTACCTTTGAAGAGGAGTGGTGGAGGAGGAGATATTGAAAAAGGACAAATCGTCGTCGTTAGACTCTTCTAAAAGAGGTAGTGTTCTGTGGGTGGTGTAGAATTAAGCAGGCCGATTAACTCTTCATAAACTTAAATCACACGCTCTGTCCGGGTTGTATCATAAAACTCTTAGCCTTCCTCTCTCCTCTTCCTCGTCTTCCTGTATCTGTTGGTCCCATTAGCAGTGTCACAGTGCCCTCTGCTGGTCAAGCATGTACCAGTATAAATATGGACTTATAATGCAAAACACATGAAAATATAGACCAGTCGGCTTGTGTTCGTATCTCCGAATGTTCGCACGTCGGATGTTCGTTAGTAGGGGACTTAGTGTAATGAATGAATTCAGTAGAGAATAAAAATATCTTTCATGCATTTGTCTTATGACTTATTGCTAAATCTAGCACGCCAGCTCAAAACCCCCCCCCAAAAAACACTGGATTTTCCTCTCTATGGAAGGACGGTAGCAACAAGCAGCAAACCAGCTCAAGCCACACCCCTTCACGGTGAGGTGGAGCATTGCAGCGCCTCACTTTCTGTATTTTTTATTGTGGGATTAGCAAGAATAATGATGTCACACTTCCATGAAAGACATTAGAAAAGGTGAAAGTCATGGGGTACAATAAATGTTTTTGCAAGCATATTATTGCCGGCATGCTGACAAACAAAGACAGGTACGTGCCAGCCGCCATCCAGTACACTCTTTAATGTTAGGCTTAGTTAGTGCACTTAAGATGAGAGAAGAGATGCTGGCAACAGCCTCATCTCAGCTCTCTGCCCTGTATTTGATCAGGAAATGTGCAAATTCAGCACTTTTAACTGAAGAAAATGTAAAAAAAAAAAAAAAAATGGAATCATATAGAAATACATTTATAATACAGCTCAATGGACAAATATTTATATTTACTAAATGTTATAATTATTTTTTTCAATAATAGCATTCTAGTAGGTTGGTCAGGCACCATAACGATCTGACGTTATAATGGTGCCTGGCCGTGTAGTGCTTGAAGTGAGGAGGAGGATTCAGTTCTCCATTTTATAGGAATCCTGCAGTGCAGTGAAGCCAATAGAGGATAAATATCCTGCTCTGGTTAGAACTCATGCAGCATATTTTGGACCAGCTGGAGGGTTTTTACAGACTCGCTTGGGTAGCCTATGAGCAGAGAGTTTCAATAATCCAACCTGGAGGTCATAAAAGCATGGACTAATTCTTCAGCATCTGCAAGCGTCATTTTATTTCCACTTTTGTTTTCATATTTCACAAGTGAAAAAAAGCTGTTGAACCCACAGAAGCACAGGAAGAACAATGTGACCCTTCTCGTAACAGTCCTGACCAAAAACACTGTGCTGCCCTGCTGCTACTAATGACACTAACATGTCATTGAGTGTGTCAATAAGGATTTCAAGAGCCCACTATTGGGTTAGGGGCTACTGACACTGAGGTATGCATACAGATGTTTTAACACACTTGTGACTGTACTGTACTGGCTGTGTAGCTTGAAGCTCACACAGGGTTACACAAGTTATATATGGATTACAAGCTAATGCAGTGGGACACTGTGCATCTTCCTTAAATCATAACTGAACACTATTATGGTCCATCCATTCTGCTCCATTTTCTGACCCCACACGATGGCTTTAGCATGTTGGCCACACAGTCAGGAGATCGGGAAGAACTGGTTTCGAACCTCCGTTGGGCATCTCTGTGTGGAGTTTGCATGTTCTCCCCGTGTGTGGGTTTTCTCAGGGTACGCCGGTTCCCTCCCACATTCCCACAAAAACATGCATGTTAGGTTAATTGGCGACTCTAATAGGTATGAATGTGAGTGTGAATGGTTGTTTGTCTATATGTGCCCTGCGATTGGCTGGTGACTAATCCAGGGTGTGCCCCGCCTCTCGCACGAAGTCAGCTGGGATAGGCTCCAGCATACCAGAGACCCTAGTGAGGATAAGCGGCATAGAAGATGGATGGACTCACTCCTTGCTGTTAGCCAGAAGCATGGTTGCTGCTGTTGCTGCCAGGTTTCTCATCCAGCACAGACTCAACTGCCTTGTCAGTAGCACGGCTGTCCTAATCTCTATAACATCCTCAAACTGTTCCTTAAGGAGTGATGAGACAGGAAATGGAAGGGAGAGAGAGAGAGTTTTTTTAATGACCTTTTTATGTTTCCAAAACAAGCAAATGAGCAACCTGGCCCAAGTGTAAACCTCGCAGCAAGTTGTTTATGCAGCCTGCTCTTGGTCCTTTGAGAAAGAAGAGTTGGCCTGAATGGAAGTTGGAGGTTAGATACAAGATGCAGACTTGGCACAAAATGATGTCTTATGTTCTAAATTAGCAGGGGCCCGTTCACCCCCACTTCCTCTACAACGTCCCTGTTTTTCTTTTAGTCATCCACTTCTTCCCCACGTTTCTGCTTGTCTAAAATAGCAGTAAATATACAAGGCTTTTATGTTCGGGAGCGCTTTTAGGAGCCTTTGCTACATTGCTGTTGAAGGTTTACAGTTTGGCTAAAACGACTGGGCCTGATTCACCAATATGTCTGTAAGAATTTTCTCACATTTGTTCTTCGGGAAAAAGGTCTAAGTGGGATTCACGAAGTTCTTAAACTGTGCATGATCGTGGCAAAGCATCCCCATGCTTTAACTTTATTGTTGTGAAGTATTCAAAATCATTGGTTATTTTACAACTGTGAAATTCCTAAGTGGTACATTTTTTATATTAACTATTACAATGTATTTATTTAAATTAAGAATATTAACAGTAAATGTCATAGACACATGTCAAGACATCTTAATTGTTTTATTCCAAATTCATTGTGGTGGTCACTGTCCTGAGCCTAAATGTAGATGTAAAAAAAAACCCCAAAAAACAGCCTCTTGAAATGCAACTTCAGTATTTTTTTATCTGTCTGTAAGGAATTGTTTCCACTCATGCATAAAATATTTCAAAGTCAGAGGTCGCCAGTGATGGGTGATGAGGCTCATGGCCCGTGAGGAGGTTTTTATATCAATACTGGTTGCTCATTGTCAAGTTCTTCTCAACTTCTTGCATCCCTCGAACTGGACAAAGGGGCTGAAGAATGCATGAAGTTGAGAAGAACTTGACAGTGAAAACCGGCTGCCTCTTCAGACTTGTAGCTCCAGATTGCACAAAGTTTGGTGGTAAAGCTCTGATCACCTTCCGATCACACCAAATCACCGCACCTGTCTGCAGCCTTGCCTGCTTAAAGGAAGCTGCGTCCCTATTGTTGACGCCCAGGTGCGCTGGTGACTCACTCACTTCCTGTTCTGATCTGATCTTCTCTAGCATACTTTCATATCTAACTTAATAAAAAATAATGTTTTTAATAACTACACTAATGAAAATCTGTCATTTACCTATTTAAGGATATGAATAAATAACTGTATAACTTTTTTTCTCCTTATTCGACTTTTTAAAGTTATTATTCTTTTGTTTTTAATGAATTTAAAATAAAGTATTTTTCACTCACTGGTTTTTCTTATTTATTACCTGTCTGTTTAATGAATGAATTCTAGGCTGCCAGACTACTTTTAACTATAGTTTGACATCACACTCATTAACTCATTCAATACCAAAAATATAAAGTTATATGCTTTTAGAAACCCGAACACCCAATCCCAACAATGCATTTATTCGTGTTACATTGTTTTGCACGGGAGGCTAAGAGGTGCTGATGCAACTCCTCACCAACAGATTAGGCTTGAGAGGAATTTAAATGTCATAAAAACAGCCACTAGGTCAGGGGTCTCAAACTTGCGGCCTGCGGGTCATTTGCGGCCCGCTGAGTCACATTTTGCGGCCCGTGACTTGTCTTCAAAGATTACTGTAATACGGCCACGGTTACTTGTAGGATGCATACATAAGACTACACTGAACTAAGAGTGAGTGAGTCACTTAAAAAACATGCAGGTGAGGTTAATTGACGACTCTAAATTGTCCATAGGTATGAATGTGAGTGTGAATGGTTGTTTGTTTATATGTGCCCTGCGATTGGCTGGCGACCAGTCCAGGGTGTACCCCGCCTGTCGCCCAAAGTCAGCTGGGATAGGCTCCAGCATGCCCCCGCGACCCTAATGAGGAAGAAGCGGTATAGAAAATGGATGGATGGATAGTTTATTTGAACATGAAGGTTCCAATGGAATACATCTCATGAATCATTCTTTGACAGTTCCACATGTCCAAAAGGAGTAGGAAGAAGCAAAGCTTATTTAATCCTACCCCCCATCCATTCTACATCTAGTACAGTACATGTAGTTCACTTCCTGGATTCCATGTCATGTTTTCAGTGATAGTCAGAATAATAATACATAATAGATAACGGTGAGACACCCCTCCCAAAGAAAAAAAAAAAAAAAAAAAAAAATATATATATATATATATATATATATATACATATACATTAATAACAATAATAATAATAATAATAGATAAATAAATAAATAAATGTTTAAATTAAATATGAATAAAGAACAAAACTTAACGCATGCACAAACACACACGCACACACACGCACGCACACACACACACACACACCCACACACACACACACACACACACACACAGTGTTCAATTCAAACTCACATAGTTCAGTTCCAAATGTGAAAATTGTAAATAGTTCATGGTATTTGCAAAAACATTGTTCTTTTTTTGTCTCGTTTATGTTGTGGTGTAGTTGTTTCGATATTTCAGCTGTCACAAAAGCAAAAAAAAAAAAATTGTCAAAGTGAAAGTTATGCTTGAAATATATCTTTTCACAAACAGCTTGTTTTCTCCCTTTTCTAGGCTATGTGCACACTGCAGTAGTGTACTCCAGTACTTCTCACATACTACTCTCAGTGGCAGGGTAGCAAGATAACTACAGGTATAACAGACCCACCCAAGTCACACAACGCCCAATGGCTGGCAGACGTACAAGCAGAGCACAGCAACCTCCCAGAACAGGACCCAGTAGTCATAACAGGAGATATCCGAGCAAGAGTGTCTATGATAAAGAGCTGGACAGCACCAGGGCCCACCATGAACGTCTGGCAACACAAATGAACCAGCTGCTACAATCGGGGACCCAGCCAGAAAGGTTAAGCCAAGGTGGGACGATTCTCATCATGAGGGACCCCCAGAAGGGAGAAGCACCATGAAACTGAGTGTGAGTGTCCAAGCATGGCTTAAGAAGGGCCTGATTACAATTGCTTCCAGGTGTGCGCAGGTGGCTCCGCCCCGGCAGGACCAGCAGTGCACCGCAATAAAGAGAAGATAGGTGGCAGCAGAGCATGACACTTCAGTCACAATCAAATACTGTTGGACCTAACTGCATGTGCCACCAAGAATGAATGTAATGCTTTCTCATTTTTCCTAGATACATCATCACACCATGGGTTCTTCACTATGTAATTAGGCACTCTCTCTGGTCGGAATTAAAACGGCTACACACCTACACACAACCACGTCTTTGGGCGAGAGGCAGGGTACACCCTGGACTGGTCGCCAGCCAATCACAGGGCACATATAGACAAACAACCATTCACACTCTCATTCATACCTATGGACAATTTAGAGTCTTATTAAAATTCTTAACCTAACATGCATCCAACATCTTTCTTTGTATTAAATATCCCATGTTAGGATGTGGACGACTGAGGCTTGTAGAGCGGTATATATGTACATATCTTTTTTCACTTTCAGTTTAGTGGGTGCATATTTTACCTGGGAGCTATTGTAATCAGGCCCTTCTTAAGCGATGCTTGGACACGCACATGCTGCCAGAGTGTTGCAATGTCTACACTCACTTCCTGCTCAACTTGTTTTGTGCTACCCTGTGCGTTTCTTGCTCGTTGGCCATTTACTACCTGTTGTATTTTTGTGAGTACCTTTGCTAGCTCTGCTTAGCGTTTTCAGCAGCTCCCTTTGTTGTAGTTTTTCCGCATGGCTTCACCCGGATTTTGTGATGTACTTTGTTTTTTTTATTTTTGTATTTTTTCCACTCCGTTTGAGTGTCCCTTTTGTTATTAAACCTTTTTTCTTCACCAACATTGTCATCTCTGCTTTGGGGTCCAACCACTGGCTATCCGCCAACTCTTAACATGAAGAGTAGGCATTAAGCCATATCATAGGTTTAACAAAAATATGGTGTTTATCATTTGGGAATTACAGCCATTTCATGTAGAGTGAAAAAGTCCACACTGCTGTGATTCACCATGGCAACCAGCCAAAAAAGTATTTTACTCCCTTGGAGCATGAGATATTAATACAGTCTTACGGTGAATCCAAAGACATTTTTAAAAGAAAAAGTAATACTGCTGCAGTGGAGAACGAGAGAAGCGACTTAGAAGAAGACTCCTGACGGAGTCGATGCGTAAGTTTGCATATGGTCCGCTTATTGTACTCAGCCAACGAAAAAAAGGCAGAAGCAAGAAAAACGGGTGGAAGGCCAACACCACCACCTCTAACAGAGGCAGAGGAGCTGGTCCTCAGCCAGAACACTAAAATGCTAGTAGTGGATGGAAGACCTGGAGGGCCTTCATCGGAGCTACTCACCACTCAAGATACAAGCGTCTTTGTAAATTGTAAATGCCCCCTGTTTTTTCTTTTTATGTATAAAATGTATTCCCATTTCATGTATTTCATGCATTTTTCATACGTGGCAGCAGATTCTGATGGTGACCTGCCTTGTACAGCCCAATGGTTTGACAGAACTCCTTGGAGCTGTAAGTACGTTAGACGTAGTACTTCAAAGGTTACTTCAAATATGAAATATTGCTATTAAATAATGGTTCTCTTCTTCAGGATGGCTAAAACAGACAAGCTTAAAGAGTTAATATTTTAATCTTCAGTCAGTCAGGCATGGGCCGGTATGAGATTCTGATAACCTTGGGCAAAAATATCATGGTTTGATGCTTTCACAGTGTTATAATTACAGCTCTAAAAGTCAAAAGTCCAGTCAAAACAGACATTTTTAAACTGTATAGTAAAACACGATGGAACATCCATCCATCCATTTTCTATGCCGCTTCTCCTCATTAGGGTCGCAGGAGCCGATCCCAGCTGACTGGTCACCAGCCAATCGCAGGGCACATATAGACAAACAACCATTCACACACACATTCATTCCTATGATTAACCTAACATGCATGTTTTTGGAATGTGGGGGGAAACCCACGCACGAAATGCCACACAGAAATGCCCAAGGGAGAATCAAATCCAGGTCTTCCCGATCTCCAGACTGTGACTGTGTGGCCAACATGCTAACCACTAGACCACCATGTTTCCCACGATGGAACATAAGTATTTAAAATAAATAAGAAAAAATAACTGAATTCTTTCTGAATAAATTATAAATGAATAAAATGCAGTCTCCTGTGGCAAATCCTGCAACTCAAATCACAACACAATAGATATTTTCTTGGTAAAAAAAAAAACAAAAAACCTCCCAAAATGCAGAAAGAAAGAAAAGAAAACGATCACAGCATAAATATTGATTTAAACTGATAATTGCTTGCTTGATGTTGTGTGGAGTAAACAGTTTATAGCACTTATCCTCCACTCCTGGTGACCCTCAACATGAGTAATATGTGGGCCGACAACAGCGCGGCCGTACCGGCGCCGCTCAATGCTAACGAGGCAGCTAACAATGCCTGTGCTATCAATGCTTGACGTATGGCAACAGCACATGGCTGTGGTTTCAACACATCAAAGCCCAGTTTCGACTGAGAAATACAGGAACACAGGCTGTAACAAAGTGTTTCCACGTAGTGGCCGTGCTGTACCTCCGCTTTCGTTGTCTTCACAAAGGTAAAGATATTTGTTGGACCACAAATGATCTTGACAGTGCAGAAAATAAGATGTGTTGATTTACTGTAATGTAGTCTTTCCAATTTTGAGACAGTAGTCTAAAAGTGCATTAATACTGTGAACTGGACTTCCTATTTTCATAGTCTGTTTAATTTTCGGATGCAGTGGTGGAATGCAGTCTATTACGCTGGGAACTCCTAAAAGACATTCAACCTGATGGTCACAAAGCAAAAATCCGCCGAGAGACAGTGCATATCTGAAAAACACTCGTTAGTTGGGACACTCGTATGCCACGGTACCACGGTATATTTGACAATTTAGAAAATTCCTGCAGTGCACCAGTAACTTCTCTCTTCGGCGATGTACTTTGTGACAACTCGACTCACAGTGACACAAATAACTTTGGTCTTGTTGAGAGAGGCATCTCCCAGGGCTGTGAAGCTAAAATACCCATTCAAAATACCCTTTTCTTTGCCCATCTCTGCTCAATATTTGTTCCCGCTTCTGGCTTCAAATCAGCTGCCACGCCGCTGCGTTTCCTCAAACAGGACATGCGCACGTTAATCGCGCATCAAAAAAAAAATGTTGTCGTTAAAGGAAACTTGCGCAAGTTCATGGCCAAGACCAGGGGTCTTGGTCTCAAAAATGTTGGTGACCACTATCTTAAGTGTTGCGCAACTCTGATTGTGCTAGGTGAGTGTGTGTGTGTTTCCCGAATTCCTCTAGGAGAAGGCTGACAATTTACTGAGCTATTAGGCTGTGTTCTATCTAACAATATAAGGATGACAATAAATAAATATTTGCTTGCCTAAGTGACATTTGGTGACAAGATTTCAATTTTTATCAAGAAGTTCTTTTCCAGATTTGAAGTTGAAGTTGTTTTCTTGACAGATTGGCGGTGAAAGAGGGACAGCACTGGGCTGAAAAAGGAAAACGAGGAGGGGAGGAGTCAGCCTATGAATAAAACAGCCCACAAACAAATATGCCTTTCTGAGGCAGTGCATGTGTATGTATGAGCTTGTGTGTGTCTGTTGAATCTCCATATGAGTGTTGTTGACCTCAGATGCAAGTCCATAGGTCTGCTTGTGTGTGTGTGTGTGTGTGTGTGTGTGTGTGTGTCTTTCAGCAAGATACAAGCAGCCAAGTCACATTTCCTCAACTTGAGTAACTAACGGTAATGGTTTAGTTGGTTTCAAACATGGGTCGCAAAATGACTTGCAACATATTATGGTTACACTGACACAGTTCAACATGCCTTAAAAGGGGTTGGAAGAAGCGGATCTTTATAGGATCCGACCTCTTCTCCATGTCTCAGCAATCACTGATAGTCTGCTCACTTGTTTCTAAAAGGGAAAGACAAGAATAAAGAATGAGTACATCAGTAAATACTGACAGAACAACTGTATAATGAATGAATGAATACTAAGCATGAATATATATGAATGAATATATGAATGAGGAATAAATGGTATCACACTATGGCATATTGATATGCTAAAAGTTTTTGTGTAGTGCAGACATACAGATGTTTTCACACAAAAAAAATCCCTGAGGTTGAATTTCTCCTTTGTTGTTGAAAAAAATGTGTGTGAGAAGCAGGTTATTGTTTGCTTTGTTCATGATTATACCTGTTTGAAAGTGCCAGATCAATGAATTTCAATATTTTGGATGTTTGGAATGTAATGTACTGTAATCCCTCGCCACTTTGTGCTTTGAACGGTTTTCAAAGACATTAATTAATAAATCATGCTGTTTTGAGTTGAATATGTCCTGTTATGAGTCAAAATATGGATATTTAAACGAGTTTTATGGGTTTTTTTGCCTAAATTAAGCGTTTTCAAGCATAAAATGGCTAAATGAAGTTAAATACAAATATAAGGCATTCAGAAGATGCATCTCTGTGTGGAGTTTGCATGTTCTCCCCGTGTGTGCGGGGGTTTTCTCCGGATACTCCGTTTTCCTCCCACATTCCAAAAACATGCATGTTAGGTTCATTGGTGACTCTAAATTGTCCATAGGTATGAATGTGAGTGTGAATGGTTGTTGTCTATATGTGCCCTGTGATTGGCTGGCGACCAGTCCAGGGTGTACCCCGCCTCTCGCCCGAAGTCAGCTGCGATAGGCACCAGCATACCGCCGCAACCCTAATGAGGATAAACAGCATAGAAAATAAATGGATGGATGGATTCAGAAGATTCAAAGATGTTGGGATGGTATGTAGTATTCTACACTGGTCTCTAGGTGGCAGTAATGTTCTGTATTGACACACAAGCACCTGATTTGATCACCGGAACAACAGGCTTTTATTGCAAGTTTGAATGATCTCACATCAACAGTAATACCTAACACTGGCTCCTGTTGCGGCCGTAACCCACGCCAAGCTTAAACTCAACTCTGAACCCCTGACGTCACTTCCTGTCTGCCCCCTGCTCAGCTGCCCTTGCAGAGGAACATATTTACAGCAACACACACGAGCATGAGTCTTATTTATGTCTTACATATCTTTTTTCCGTCATGTCTGCCATATTAGGTAAGAATATAGATTATAGATAGATACTTTATTAATCTCCAAGAGAAGAATGATATTTCATGTCTAGAGTGCTCTAATAATATAAAAAAAACGTATTTAGAAGGTCGTAAACAGGTTTTCTATGTTATAACTAGACAAATATTCCATTTATAAATCAGGAATCACACTTTGCAGACATTTGCTTATCACGGTCGGGTCTGGAACGCTTTTTTTGCAGTATGGTTATATATAATATTAGTATATATAATATTAGTATACATTAAGTATAATATATAGTATATGGTGTATGGGTACTGGGGGTAAAGTTTGTTATTTCATGGGACCCAGAATTCCTTGCTGCTGGCTATATGATATGAAAAAGGAAACATCAAATCACCTTAATTTAGAGAACATATATCACTCATGAAACTTACAGAGGATGAGTGCTTCTTTCACCAGACTTTGGGTACGAGGGTACATTGGTGGTACGCGAAAGAGCACTCGGCGAACCCGCTGAGAAAGGCTGCTCATCTCGTCCGATGAATTCATTATTTTTGGGTTATTAGCTTAGCCTTCTGACTGTCACACACATACGAGCGAGTGTGTTCGCCACATGGCTGCGTTAGATGCCGTTTGACTAGTGATCACACCGTGAGCCTCGAAAACTCACCAACTCCAACAAGCGTTTCTTCTTCAAATGTCGTATTAAATTAAAGCTTTTTAACATGCTACCCCTGCAAGATAGTTTTCGTGGCATGTGTTGGCAGTTAAGTTCCACACGGTAGACATGATTGTTTTTGTTTTGAAGGAAAGTGGGAGGATGTTAGTTCAGACAAGGCACTACACTGCACACATGGATCGCTGCACACTGCAATAGCGCTAGCCACAGGTGGGTGTCTTTTCTGTTATTGCCAAATAACATCATTTTGGTTGTATTCAAGCTAAATGACAGTATAGTTTGTATATGTACAGTATCACACAAAGCCTTCCAAACAATTAACATAATTCTTAACAATAAATTAGGTATTCATTTATTATTTTGCCCATCCCTAATACTATTTGTGACTGAAATGGCACTTCAAAGACGTGCAGGGTGGGGGTTTATGAATATTAAAATAATAAAAATAAGTACAGTGGTACATCTGTTTTTGTTATTAGTGGATTCCAAAAGGCCAGACAAAAACTGAAGCATTTTTTGCCACAGGAAAGAATGTAAATCTAATTGAAGGGACTGTATGCGACTTTTTGAAACCAAAACGCCACCACAGGAGAGCATATGATACCAATAGTGCTTCATAAGAACAGACAAAAAATGTCCATATTTTCACAAGTATGAATCAAACTGCATACAAATTGTCACTGTTGTCATTCACGGCTGTCTGCTATTCATGTACATGTCCGCGGCATGCACACACACATAAAAATCACTCTTAGCGATAATTTGCAGTCATGTTGTCATCACAAAAAGCTATACATCTGCGATAGCTAACATTAGTAGCTAAACTTTGCCAAAAAGCTATCATTAGCTAACAACAAACTTAACCAGTGTGAGTGTTACATCAATGTACTCAAAGCAGGAGGTATAATGCTTGTGTGGTGACCCACAATATAGTTTAGACATCAAGTGGGTACACCTCCACTTGTATATGTATTTGTATGGAGTTGTAGCAATTGAGCCCTTCCTAAGGTGTTGTTGTTGCCTTGTTAAGTGGAGAGGAAATTGTTGATTCTATCTCTCATCCTCAACCCCTGTCTCGTTGGAATGTTGGCGCCCTTTAGGCAGCTGGAGGAACCCGCTGCATGCAGTCGCTTTAATCCCTTCCAGACACCCAAAAATATGAAAAAAACATACACTCTCTAGAAAGTAATTATACGCAGAAAACAATGTGAAATAATTCTAAATGATGGATGAGCATTTTGTATCACTTGTATTGAACTGAAGAGCAGTGGTGAGAACACCATCTTTGGCCTTTGCAATAAGTTCTTTCTTGAATTCTATAGTGTATATCACCTTCTTCATCAAATTGCTGGCATTAGAAACTTTCTGTGGCCCCATGGTGAGTTATTTAGCATCACATCCACTAGAAAATACACGGACAGTGAGTCACCATCGCGTAGGATGCTTTGTTTCAGGCACTCGATTCCTCAGAATGACAGCACATGGCAAATGGCCTAGTTTGTTGTACGATAGTAATGTGCGGATTGATATTGAAATATTGATACTTCTGATACCAGCTCTTCATGCTCTAAAACTGATTCTCCAATCAAAATAGCGATACTTTTGATACTTAAGTCATTTGGGGTAATGTTTGTCCGAAATGTTTGACTGTTGAAACGTTTCCCGATCGTAAATGGAGAGTGTGTGAATTGTGAATACAGTTTTCATTCTTATAGTAGTCCTTAATAATTCATCATTTATTTTTAATGGTTCTATTATTTTACTTATTTTCTTTGTTATTTTTTAAAATAAAATTTCCACATTTTATGCAATTTTTGTGTTTTTTTCTGTTGTTGTATATGAGCTTGGCTATATTGTAAATCCTCCTGCTACCTCAATACACTTCAGGGTTTAAAATAAATACATAAATAAATTAATGATTACATTTAAAAATGACCGAAAGTACTTTATTTGATTAATACATTAATTAAATGTCTTGCATTCTTGATGATTTTTTCAAATTTATCAAACACATACAATTAACTTGCACAAAGCATCAGTATCGGATCAGTATCGCAGATACCAGCCTGAATTTTACTCTGTATCGAGTCAGAAACAAAATCGCACATCGCTATGTACAATAACCCAGACAGTGCACGAAACACGGGGCAAAATTTTGGCCAAAATATGCGTTGAAAACAGATTCATACTAAAACTGGGATGGTGGAAAATCAAGTTTTTTTTTTTTTACAACAAAAACACTCACATGTAATTACACACTTTCGCACACTGATGCCTTAACTTATGTTCTCCCACACATATTTCTTCTGACACACACACACACACACACACACACACACACACACTTCTGGAGTGAATGGCCCTAATGGTGGTTTTGTGAATGCTGCATGTGAGTGCTTAAATAAAACTTTGTTGTGCATCCGTTTCAGTGTGTGAGCATTTGTGTGTTAGTGCGTGTGTGTGTGTGTGTGTGTGTGTGTGTGTCTTAAGCTGTATGTGTTCAACCGATGCCTGAGGGTCTGCAGTGAACGGTGCTAACCGGCCCTCTGAACTCCTCCCTGTGAAGAGAAAGAGAAAGCCACCGGGCATGTGCAAGAGGACAGCATGCCATTTACCTGGGCTACGGATGTTTTTTAAAACTGGCAAGAGGGACTTGTATACACACACACACACACACACACACACACACACACACACACACACACTAGACACTCCAGCCTTCGCCTGAAACGCAAAAGCACACCTTTGCTCCCTTGTCTAAAACACAAAACTACTTCAAACATTTTCCCTTTTATTTTATTTTGGTATTTTTGGAAGTGATACAGGCTAAAGGCTCCTACATTTAAAGAGCCAAACTAACCTCCTCGTGTGCATTTTTCTCACTTCCTGCTAAAAAGTAGTGTCTGCATCAGCTGCAAGGATTTGTTTACATTCCATGTTATGACGACTCGGACTCCTCCACCTGCATACGGTGAGGAAAGCTATGTGTTTGGGCCGCGGCTCCACCTCAAACTGAGGCCTTTGAGTCGTCTGCCGACATTTCAACGTGCTTACAAAGAAATAAAAAGCAGTGACACAGAAGTGCAGTTCATCAAGTGACAGGACCTCATGTGTGTGTGTCATGGAAACACGACTTTTCTGAGAAATGGTTACAATATGTCAGCTAATGTAGTCATAAATCACAGGAGAGGCATAAAAAGCATTTTCTTCACCTTCTGCCTTACCTGAACCCTGGTTAGGCATGACTGTGGGAGGGTGGAGTTGAATACTGCTGACCCAGATGTGTTAATTGGGTCATGGGAACACCACCACCCACACACTGGATGTTATGGGGTAGGCTTTGTGGTGTGTGTGTGTGTGTAGACGGGGTTAGGACACTGGGGCAATGCCCTGATTATACTCAGATTAGTTTGGGGATTTCACAGTTCCTCCTCTTGAGCTTTCCTCCTCCCGATAATGCTGCCTTTCTCTTTTCTGTTCCCCTTTGGCTCTTACCTCCTTTTGTTATTCTTTCACTCTTCTCTTGGCTATATAACATATAACAACATATAAGGTGGACAGAATAATAATCATGCAACTCACACGATTCACTTTAATATAATCATAAATCTATCCGTTTCCCTTCACTTCATAGTGTAAGGTAGAGAGAGACCCTTCCATGTGTCGTTATCATTTCCAGTGTTAAAGTGCTTCAGTGTTTTTCTGCGTTTGGAGTTAAGCACGTCGCTCTTATTCGTATTCTCCCATCCAGACTCCTGACACGGGGACTGCACATAAAGCAGACCCACTGGGCTTAAAGCAGACCCATCGCGAGTAAAGTAGAACCACCACGCGTAAAGCAGACCCGTCGCGTGTAAAGCAGACCCGTCGCGTGTAAAGCAGACTCACCGTGTGCAAAGCAGACCCACCATGCATAAGCTGTGATTGAAGGCGAGTTTATGTAATTCATTTCAGCAATTTTTTGGGCTGTCATGGAACATGGAGTTTTCCCAACACTTGTGAATGTCATTGAAATCCATGAAAAAGATAAAACACACTTTTAATTTGAAAATGCCTCATCCGTTGAAGGAGAAAGTAACAAGTTTAATTGATATGTGCGTTTCACCCAGAAGAATATTTAGCTACATACTCCGCTGCGTTGCCTCCTTACCTGTGCTTTTGAGCGTATGTGTCGCCATGGTGATATGAGGGTACACTACAACCAGAGCATATTCTTCCTGGATGGACCTAAATAGTAAGCCAGTAGATAAAAGTTTGTTTCACTGGTTATATAGTGTTGCGACCCTGAAGTTATGTGTGATGATAAAGGTGATGATAAAGGGACAGTTCCGATTTTTTGACATGCAGTTGTGTGATATTGCCATCAGCATTGTAGTCCAATAACAGCGACTTACCCCCCACTTGGTCTTCTAAGTCCAGTTCTGCTCAGATTTCCGTGATGAAGAACGTAGTTCCACTTAGTTGCTGGGGACAATTAAGTAAAGACTTTGGCTTCTCAAAATAATATGCGTTCAAAAGGTAAAGATGCGAGTGTCTTCGTCACATTCACATGAACGCACGGGCGACAGTGGGCAGGGATACGGCGGGAGACAAATATATAACGCCAAGCGTTTTGAGAGGTCAGATTTTTTTGAGAAGGCACATTTGTGATGCAAATGTATTCATCTTTTGAACGCATATTGTTTTGAGAAGCCAAAGTCTTTACTTAATTGTCCCCAGCAACTAAGCGGAACTACGTTCTTCTGTTACGTCTCCGTTATTGGACTACAATGCTGCTGGCGATGTCATACAACCTCATGTCAAAAAATCCGAACTATCCCTTTAAGAGTTCTGTTGCACCGTTGCCATGACATGAGGGGCTTTTGGTGTGGGTGTGTGATCGGGGAGAGTGACAGTTGACAGTTTGACAGTTGGCTCCATTTTTATTTGCCTGCTACGTTCTTGCTGATTGTGTGGTTATTTGGCAGACAGCAACCTGTTTTGTTTAATAAAGCGACTGTTGATTCATCACCTCAATCACTTCCTCATCCTTTTTATACACGCTACAGTACGTATTTGCTATCAAAACAGTCGCAAATGGTTCAGACTGTCAGACCGTTAACAATAACGACTGTGAATAGTTTCCCTGCTCCCTTGTACAAACGTAACGTGGACCGTTTGTTGGAAGGCAGGCTCTGCGGATGCATAAACGCTTTACCTCGCAATTGAAGCGATCAGAAAACTGATTAATAATCATCACTGAATGATTTGCGTTCATTTTAGATGAATCAATCGTGCAGTGGAATGACAAGAAAAATGTTGTAGGTTTATAATATTGTTCAGAAAATAAGAAAGAAAGAAGGAAAGAAAGAAAGAAAGGAAAGAAAATGAAAAAAAGTTGGTGATAGTGGCATTTTGAATGGATGTAAATTAAAACATCCCAAACTTCAAGTGCAATTTAATGTTTCACCTTCCCTGGGCGCTGGACTTATTGCAGCCTCAGAAGCGTGCAGGGACAAAACTGCTTACGTCAAGGAAAGAATACGCGCAAGGCCAGAATTGCAGGGAACGACCATATTTCAGGGTTGTTCCACCCAACGTGGGCATCTTGAATGAAAGTGCACAGTGACCGACTTAAGTAGAGGGGGAGACTCCTGCACAGTCAGAGTCCGTGCAGCTGCGCGCCTTAAGCACATGGGAGAATAGGGCCCCTAGAGAATAGGGCCCATAAAGAACAAGCACATTACTGAAAATCCAGTCCCTGTTCTTCCTGAGACCCTACTTGCACTGCGTCCCTGATGCGAACAGCATGAAAAGAGCAAGAATGGATATTAAAAAGTTTTCAAGTATTCATCACTGCAGCAGTGGTGAATACTGCAGGGGGTGGGCATGTCCTCCTATTTTCCTGGGAAATTTCCCATATGTTCAAATGCATTGTTTCACCCAAAGACAGCTGGGATAGACTCCAGCATACCCGCGACCCTAGTAAGGACAAGCACAGCATGTACAGTATATACAGTAAAACCATAAAACCTGGTTGGAGGATTTTGGAGGCGTTTTAATGGCGGGCTTTCTAGCAGAATAGGTGTGTACATTAAATACCTGCCTCTTTTTATCTGTTTTTATATCTTCAGAATGCAAAGAGAACAGAAGGACGTGTGTTCATGTCTCACTAAAGGATTGTAGATGATGGGCAAAATTCCAAAAAAGTGGAGTTTTCCTTTCAAATGTAGTCAGTGCTGAAAAAAGGATGTTTGGCAGTAGGGGTGTCACGATACGCTCAGCTTACGAGACAAGACGGTACATGAAATTGGGTTCACAAGTACGAGACAAGACAATATTTTCACATTGCTTTTATGAAAACTACAATGACAAAATATAGGACTGGACTTTTTTATTTAATTGAGTCGGAAAACAGATGTTCTCCTCATGCAGGATTTTCCGCGGGTGCTCTGGTTTCCTCCCACATTCCCAAAACATGCACGTTAGCTTAACTGGTGACTCTAAATTGGGTGGCAAACCCGGGCCTTGGCGAACCCGGGGCTGTCGAGCCGCATGCCGCTCTTTGCCCGTTTTCATGCGGCTCTTATGAAGGCATCAAATCATGTCGAAGTTTAGTTAATTATGGTATTTGCGTGCGCGCTCTGCTTGTGTTTACTACAATATTTTCGCTGGCATGCACATTGAATGAAAATAGCTTCCAGTCGGATCGCGATCTTTCGAGAAAATAATTTGTCAAATTCGCTCTCAAAATGGCAGGGAAAAAATGCACAGTTAAACGCAAATATGTGGATGAGGACAGGATGTGTTCACAAGAGCGGGAGAGCTCATATTTTTTTGTTAAGCGCAACGGCAAGCCACTCTTTTGTGTCCGTCGTCTTTATCGCATTTCAAAGCTTCAAATCTTCAGTGTGTTGCACTCGTCAGTACTCTGTGTGTATGCTACCGGCCCCTCCTCCACCCACCAAGACAAAGAGACTATATGACTGACTATATGACTCACTCTGTTCATGCTGTTGTTCTCTGGAACAAATGCACCAAGGTGCTGAAACCAATGCACAGAGTGAACACTCTTCCTGCCTGTTTGGAGGCCAGAAATGAGGAAAACAGACACGCATGCATATGGCAACATATTGAGGCCGGCAAAATTATCTAGTTCATTTTCATTTATTGTGTGAATAACTAAATCATTTATTATCGTCCCATGCTTTGTGCCCACGAGACCTTGTCACGTTTTAATTTTGCGAGATCTTGCCACCCTAATGTTTATGTTAATTTCCTAAATAGACTCTACTATCACAATTTGATAGCAGTCATATAAGGCGACTGCGTTTTGGTCTGACAAATCTTCAGTAAGTTTGATCAAATGTAGAATTACAGCTTCTGCTTGGACATTAACACCATGGTAGCTGTTGACAGTCACATGTCGCAAGCAGGTGACGCTGTTAACGATGAGTGCAGGTTGGATTGGATTGGAAGGTTTATAGTGTGTGTAAAGTGCTTAATGTGCATTTCCAATCTTGCCTTGCGCAAAGCTCCTTACATATTATGTGTATTATCATTCACAGTAGCGATGCTATAACTCAGTGTGATTGGCTTCTTAGCTGCGAGACAGCTTTTCTCTAAATGGGAAATATTGTCACATATCATGTCATGTGACTCCCCTAGTTTACAGCAGAGTAGACCTGATTAATTATACTATAAAGTGCTTTATAATAGTTCGGTAACATGTCTGTGCCACAGAATGAGCTCTTATCTTAACCAGAATTTGATAAGGATCATCTCAGACTGTGCACTTTATGTTGTGGTCATTGGGTGTGTGCACCTGCTTTGATGCCTGCATTTCATGATGACACGATTGTAACTTAATTGTTTTTTGTTCTTTTTATGTGGCTCAGGCTGGTCGAGAGGATTTTAAAGCAGGGGAAACAAAATTGGGAAACAAACGGCGTTCTCCTTTTTCACAGTCTTGTGTGTTGTTAATAGAAGATGATTCATGCGAGTCTGTATATAAATTGGATTTGGAAGCAGAAAATTAACACACAAGTTGAATCGTTACTAAGGAAGTTTTAAGATATTTATAGTGTGAAACTTCACACAGGAAATCATCTATGTAAATATAATTTAAAAGCAATGGCTCTTTGTGGCTGCAAAGGCAACTGAATTTAGTGCCAAACGCATCCCCCTTGACAAATGAAACAAACCTGTGGCCAGACGGTGAACATCCATCGGTCAGACACAGCCAAGTGGTGTCCAGTGAGAAATACCCTGGCCAAACAGTGCCTTCAGGCTGGTTGGCATGGTTCATAATCATCGGTCTGTGTATACAGACAGAGGGGTCAGCTGCCAATAAACATGCTAGTTTTATCCCTACAGGTCATGTGACCTTTACCTTGCAAGATGTTGCAGATTTTTATTCCCACACTACACGCATTGGGGCATGTGGTCAGTGCATCCCTTTTGCTGCTTGGTACCAATCCAGTCCTTGAGGTAAAGATGGCACAGACCAGAAGTTGGCACATCAGTTGTGCAGCGGCTCAGTTCATCGTTGCCTCCACAAACAGTACACGTGGCACACGACTAAACACATAGCCTGACACACACAGACTCCGGATAGCCAAAGCTGAATTTACAGCCAAGTCCACTTACAGGCCATGGGAGGGTAAACAGATACTTTGGCCAAATACACAGACATACACGTCCAAAACCAGCAGCATCGTCACGCTCTGCAGGGAATCCCAGCATTTGGCTCTGTGTCTCACAGGGAAAATCCATCAGGCAAAGGGAAGAAAAGGCGGGGGCTATGGCAAGAAGAGCTGGACAATCAAATATTACACAGTGTTTAACACTTCTTATTCACTCCCCACCGATTCCATTCCCAGCCAGTGTTAATTGCCGCTGCGCTACCTGCCACCAGTGGTCCTTTATAAAATGATTTCTGAATTGAAGCATATGGACAAGGAGCCGCGACGGGAGTCTTGAACGACTTGAGGAAGGGTCCCATTAAATAAGGGCGGGCTAATTACTTTGTCCTCCCTTTTGTCCTGCACTATCCAGGCTCTTTCCGCCATTCATATATCTTACAGTAATGAGTAAAGCCAGGGCCTGGCACCTGCGCTCGGTAATTAAACAAATAAATTATCCCTGCACAGAAATATTTGTACTTACGAGGATTGATTTATACGCTTCTCTAAATTGCACTGTTGTGCTTAATTTTATTGGCTGCTTTTTTTTAGTTGGACTGTGAAGGAGAGACTCATCAGTTCAGTGATGAAGAGCTCAATATGTTAACACTCCTATTGTCTTGCAGTCAAGTTCCAGTTCACTGTTTTTTTTTTCTTAAAGGAGCTGAGCAAGGTTAAAACTAAGGATTTCCAAGGTGGCAAGAGTTTCTAAAGAGAGATGATCTGCAATATGTACAAAATGTTTATAGTCCCCTTGCAAAAAAGAGATGTACAGTAATCCCTTGTTTATCACGTTTTCAGAATCGACTGTGATATGTGAATTTCTGCGAAGTAGCATTCCTTATTTATAAATAAAATATTTCCATAGTTAGAGCACAGAAACATGTTTATGACTTTCCAAATACAGTTTTTAACATAATTACAGCCCTCTAGACATTAAATAACACACCTATAGTCACCTTTACACTCATATTACCCAATATAGTAGACATCATAAGAGAATACAATAGGGACTTTGCACGACTGAACCATTTAAGACATAAATAAGACTCATACTTGTGTGTGTTGCTGTAAATGTGTCCCGTAGGTATGGGAGCTGAGTGGGGGCACACAGTCAGTGATGTTGGACGTTCAGAGTTGAGTTTTAGCTTGGCGTGGGTTACGGCCGTAGCGGTAGCTCATGTTAGAGATTATTGTGCCTGCTGTGAGATAATTCAAACTTGCAATAAAAGCCTGTTGTTCCTGCCATCAAGTCCGGTGCTGGTGTTTCTCACCTAACATTACAGTAACATTGCTGACACCTAGTGATCATATCATGACAACGTTTTTTAATGCGTCTTCTGACTGCCTCACATTTGTACTTTACTTCATTTAGCAATTTATTGATAGTGCAAAATAAGTGTGCCAAGTTTAATGAACATTTCATGGGCAATAGGTTTTTTATTCACAAACTCAAACACATTTGACCAATTGTGTCTGTAAAGGTTTTTAGTACATGGTATATCTGAAGAGTCCATTTCCTCTGATGTAGCTCTTCTGAGAAACACAAAGTGCCATTCAAAAACATTTAAACATACAAATTACACTTTTCTTTTTGATTAACTCAGTGTGCCATTACAAAACTACTAGTTTAATAACATGATATGGGGTCTCGCTCTGGGCACCATTGGTGCTCGAACCGCCACTGATATAAACACAGACATCGTCACAGCGGGTCTGCCTCCTGCCGTAGCATGTCTGTCCCCCACGGTAGCATATTAGCTATTGTAGGTCAATGGCTGAGTTCGGGGGGGGCGTTGTTAAGCCATGTTTCGTTGGGTGGGTGTTGAAAGGCATACATGCTATATTTTATTGTCCGGGGAGCAAACATTGACCAAGATGATCAATAGAAAAGCTGGTTTGTATGGGTTAGCCTAGCCTGGATTCCTCTTCTTCCTCTCACATCACCTTTCGCTTTCCGCTTTCTCTGCGGTGTAGCGCAGCAGTGGGGGTCGAGGCTGAGGTGGGCCACCAGAGGATGCCTAGCTTCTGTAGATCCCTGGCATCCTTGGGTATTAAAGTCAAGGAGCAACTGGGGACAAGAACACCAGTGTAAATGCTAAATTGATTGCACGAAAATGCTTACCATATTTTTTTCATTTGTTGGTCTGGACCAGAGTACCTGACTGTCATTTGCTAAGGTTGGGTTCACACTTGCAGAATAGTTATGATGCGACTTTTAAGATAATACTTTTCAATGACACAAAGTCATCAAAAACAACTGTTGAGCAGCTAAGAATATGATTAATAAAATATGCTGGATGAAATATGATTTAACTGATACTAAAAATGCAATTTAAAAACAATTTTGCCTTTGATTTTGTCTTAAAAATATGTTTTCCAAACACAGCTGTTGAACAAGCAGGGTTGTCTTATAGTCACAGTCGTCTAACATTTGGGTCAATGTGGCAGTTGACCAATACCCTATATAGTAAAGTCATTACAAAGTCTAAGACATGTAATACTGATTCATTATCAATGTCACATGAAGGCCTTCTGAGAAAATTCACTTGGGTAAAGTTTCCATTTGTGACATTTGAGTCTTGTTTCATGCTGGAGCTGTCCTCTTCAGACCCGTGTGTATTGTGTACAATGGCCATAGTCATGTGTGGCTTTGGTCTGTCCAATGCTTGGATGGGCTGCTTCACCTCAGTAAATCCATCATTTCTCAATTCTGACTCTGTGAATAGGAAAGTCCTCCTCAGCTAGCATGACCACATCTCCCTGCTTTCTGGTCTGATGCTGGTTATTCACAAGCTGGAATTGAAGCATTGTGTGTGTGTGTGTGTGGGGGGGGGGGGGGTGTTTGCGTGCATGTGTGTGTGTGAAATCCTTTTAACTGTTTGCATTTTGCATGAGTCAGATTGTTAAAATTCAATGACACAAATTGCATTCACCCAAGTAGCCTACAATAACAGACTATTGATCATACATCAGTAAAGTTTACTTGTTACATCAGCATGATATAGTAAATGCAAAAGTAATTGGCAAAATGTTCACACAATTTTCTGAAAACTATCCAGTGTTGGGCAAAGCACTTTAAAAAAGTAGTTAATTACTTGCTAGTTACTTTCCTCAAAAAGTAATTGAATTAGTAATGATGAATGTAATGTAATGTAATTTGTAACGTAATGAAAGTAATTTGTTACCAGCATTTAGATGACCCATTTCAGGAAGACAAACAGGTCCTACGGGAGGGATCAGACAAAGAGTAGCTCAAAAGACCCAATGATGAGTGACAGTTTAGAACTTACTTTTCCCTCGCCCGAGCCAGGTGGCCTGGTGGTCAGGCCTGCACCCATGGGGCCTGGCTGGGCTTAGTCCGAAGAGGCAACATGGGGTCGCCCTCCATGGGCTCACCACCCAAAGGGACAGACAAAAGCGGAGATCTTTGCGGTCCGATCCTCATTTGCAAAGCTCTGGGTATGTGCAATGTCAGAGGGGTTTTACTCTTCCACTCTGGTGTTGCCAGAGGTGACAGGAAATGGCTAGGTTGGCAATATTTGTTGGCCCCATCTCTGTGCCTGTACGTTAGAGTTTAACCCAGTGGATGAGAGGAAGTCTCCCTCTGCCTTTGGGTGGGGGGACGGGTCCTGACTGTTGTTTGCGCTTATACACCAAACAGCAGTTTAGAGTACCCCCTCTTTTGGATTGCTAGAGGGAGTATTGGAGAGTGCTCCCTCAGGGGATTCCCTTGTTCTACTGCAGGACTGCAATGGTTACGTTAGCAGCGACAGTGAGACCTGGAGAAGCATGATTGGGAGGAATGGCCCCCCTGATCTGAGCTTTGTTATTGGACAAACTGTGATACGCACGGGAGTCCATTACAAACATCATGTTCAAGCATAATAGTTCACATTCCATATGTGAACTTGGCACGAGGACACCCTGAGCCGCAGTTCAACGATCAACCTTGTGGTTGTGTCGTCGGACTTGGAGTCCAATGTCTTGGACACTCCGGCAGACTGTCAACCGATTACCAGCTGGTGGTGTGCTGGCTCCAATGATAGGGGAGGACGCGAGTCAAATCTGGCAGGCCCAAACACATTGTAAGGGTCTGTTGGGAAATCTGGCGAGTCATCAAATCTCACCTCCTGCAGAGTTTCAAACAAATTCCAAAGCAGAGGACATTGACTCCAAGTGGGCTTTTGCGTCTCCATGGTCAAATTGGCTGATAGAAGCTGGTGGTTGGTGCCTGTCGTGGCAGTAATCCCAGAACCCAGGATTACCGGGATTGTATCAGGCTTTTTTGGCCCATGGGACTCAGGAAAAGCTGACAGGTACCAGCAGACTAAGTGGTTTGCAGCTTTGGTGGCAAAAACTTGGACATGGGACAAGCTCGGTGAGAAATTCTGGTCCTCCATCCGCCGTCTCAGAAGGGAGAAGCAATGCAATATCAACACTATGTTGGTGGGGATGGTGCTGCTGACCTCAACTCAAACGTTGTGGACCATTGGAAGGAGTACTTTGACGACCTCCTCAATCCCACCCGACACGTCTTTCAATGACAAAGCAGTCCCTGGGGACTCTTTAGTGGGCTCTTTTATCTCTGAGGCTGAGGTTGCTGAGGTGGTGAAGAAGTGGCAGTGGCAGGACACCGGGGGTGGATGAGAGCTGCCTGTAACTCCTCAAGGCTCTAGATGCTGTGGGACTGTCTGAGTTGCCATGGCTGCAATATTGCGTGGACATCAGGGGCAGTGTGCCTGGATTGGCAGACTGGGGAGATGGGTTCCCATTTTTTTAAAAGGGGGACAGGAAGGTGTGTTCCAACTATCGTGAGATCACACTCCTCAACCTTCTCAGTAAGGTCTATTCAGAGGTCTGGAGAGGAGGGTCTGTGCTAGTTACGTAGTTGAAAGAATGCTGGCTTCATCAGGCCGTGATCTTCAGCTCTCGCTGGATTTCAGCCGAGTGTGAAGTGACCGGAATAAGAATCATCACCTCCTTGTCCAATACCATGGTTCATGACCAAAAAAGGGTGGCGTGCCATGTCAAAATAGTACACATTAAGTGAAATCCGTGAAGTGTTTACAATTATTATATATGTTTTAAGGCTGTAAAACCCCTCACAATACATGTTATACACTTTTCTCACTGATATGAACATTTTCTCGCATTTGAAACTCTCTCAAAGTTCAAATTTGGGATCCATTTTAATAATTTTAATGGTCAAGCTACTAGATCGGACACAAAAAATGATTAAGTCACTGGCGTATATTCACTCCTCTGACGGTTTTTCGTCCTGGTGCCGTTTTTGTATCCTTGTTCATACATATTGCTCCTGCCATCGTCCCCCTCGTCCTACTTCTTGAACCGAAGATTAATTTAGCCGGTTAGCTTCTTCTTCTTCTTCTATTGTTTACTGGTGGTTAGCAAGCAGCTCACACACTTAGGTAGTTTGCTAATGATGGCATGAAGGAGATTGATTGACAATGGTTTACAGCCAATCAGGACGCAGAACACAATGGGCGGGTTCTCCTTTAGCCAATAAGGACTGTTGTGGCGCTATAGTTGGCTGGCTATTGTCTACTGTGGGTTCCTAATATGCTGTACAAGCACGTGAACACACAAACGACACAGACGTAAACACACTCGACTGGTAGAAGTAGTAAATACAATAACAGACACATAGAGCACCGATAAATGGCTCTAATACACCGCAAGGATGCAGAACACAATGCGCGGTCATATGCTGTTAAAAAAAAAAATGCTAAATTGCACTTTAAAAAACCCATGAAACAGCATATCCGCAAAAGGGGTGGGTTTTCGTGGGTCTCCTGTGTTCTTTTGAGGGCTTGGGGAGCTGGAGTGGTCTGGACTGAGCCCTCGGTGCCCCCCGCAGTGGGGGTGGCGCGGCACTCCCAGGGGGAACTAGCACCAGCGCCAAGCGACACATTTTAACACACTTAATCACACACACTAGCATGCATGCACGGTCTGTTTTCAGCATCCTTTAATTTGGTACTTAATGTTATTAAGCGGCATAGAAGATGGATGGATGGATGGATGGATGGGTGGGTGGATGGATGGATGGATGGATGGATGGATGGATGGATGGATGGATGGATGGATGGATGGATGGATGGATGGATGGATGGGTGGGTGGGTGGATGGATGGATGGATGGATGGATGGAATATCATCATTGTTTCAGTCTTTGCTATTACATTATTATTACAGTAATGACAGTAACCATAGGAGTAATAATAACTATACAGAAAGATACTTTTACTGTAGTTATTGCTGTGTCTGCTGGTATGTCTCGCCTTCTCTTCTCTCTCCCTGTCCATCCCCAGGTTTTCCCACTAGGCTCTATATCCAGTCCCAAGGTTTTTCAATTCTCACAACTACACCCTGACTATTCCTTCACCAGCTCACTATCTGGGTCATCCAGCACTACAGCAACAGGCGAAGAAGTGGTTGCTCTCACCATCTGCGGCTACATTCTGACTTCTTCCCCGAACCCTTTCTCAATATCCCCAACTCAGACTCCGATCACAGTTCTTCATGTGACCTAATGCTGACTTTTCTCTTTTCTCTCTTTCTTCTTTGTCTGCCATCGCTCTAATCATGTTCTGTTTGGTGGTCTTAACAATAAATTTGTAATGCACTGGGTACAGGAGCAGTATACCAGACTCACCTGTTGGAAAGCAAAAGTGTTCTGTTAAAACAATCATACAGTTCACTCAGTTCACTCACACTGCATGAGTAAACTGCTGAACAGGAAAGGACAGGTGAAAAAAAAAAAGGCTCGCCGAACAAAGTGGCACATCACAACGCTTGATGAAAAAACATTCCGTGAAGCATAAAGACATAAACATACAAATTGTGTTGTTGTTTTTTTTTTACAGTGGTGAATATATGCTGTACATTTTACCAATATTATCAACTATTTACAAATTATTAATGACTGAGAATGAAAAGAGACTTCATTTGACCATGTGTCACATTATCTATTGGTTATTATTCCTCTTGGATATCATGGGTAAATGAGCAGGCTTTATACAGACAGTAAGGTCACTGGCTTACTCCTCGCCCCTCCTTTCATCCCTATTTTATGTATGAAGGCTTACAAAAACTGCATATAAAACCACATGAGCCTCAATTTCCTCCATGGCTGATGGAATTCCCTATTAGTCGGCTGCAGAACGTCTCCCAGCTGGGAGTCTCAGTTTGAATGTGCTGCGTTAAAACCTAATGAATGTCATAATTAACTGGATAACTTTACATTTAGAATGGAATTGGCTGTTATAAAACCATCTACCTTTTAACCCCTCACTCATCCCGAGTCCTATCGCTCATTATTCACCCCCAAAAATGACATTTCCTTATTTGTCTCACATTGATTTTATTTTGTAGCATGTCCAACTTTCATCATTTTTCTTTCCTTTTTGAGTTTTAAGAAGAGTGCAGGTTTTACAGCATTCCTGACACTTTTGTTCATAAATCACAGGGAAGTTAATGAAAATGGCATTCAAGCATAACCATAATGATTGTGTTCTTTGTCATGCTAATAAAGTGAAAGATGTTCATCCACTGGTGAATGTCTGCACATTACCAGCAACTTTTTGTGCGTATGCGTGTGTGTGGCGCGCACGCACTTCACCATCACCTCCTCTCTCTTTTTCACCCCATCCTTGTGTTTGCTCACCCTCTCTTTTCTCAAAGATGAATGCTTTTGCATATTTATCCCATAGGTTATCAAGAAGAATCCAAAAGGTTCCTCAAGCGGATGTTTGTGTTGCTCTAAATTGCTTGGAGGAAAATAAAAGGAGATGGTCGCCATGACTTGTTGTTGACCTCGACTTATTTTTCTCCTTGCCAGCACGCACCACCCCACCCCCCACCCCATTCTCCCTTTCCTCTCCATTTACCACCTTTGTGTCTAGGCCTTATACGCAGGAGAGCGGAACTTCATTTACCACACAAGTTTGAAATAAATCAGATGCTGGCAGCTTCTGCCAATGCTTTGAAGGGCAGTGATATGCAGGATATGGCCAAGTTCACGAGCTGCAGCCTTGCATGACTTTTTCGGCATATTTTTGTTTGATGGAAGAATAACATTAGAATTCCAGCGCTTCTTTACAAATAAAGTTACCTTTAGAATTGCTGGTTTTGAATTTTTGCTACTGAAAACTGAAAACCCTTAGTATTTTGGTTAACAAATAACAATATATTTTTTTTAATTATGTGAATTAAGATTTTCATAGTTGACATCCTTGGGCAATGGTCAACTATTTTTTTTTAGCGCACAGCTATGGGGATCCCAACAAATTGTTCAACTGCAGCAGGTGATTTTATTCATGCCAAGGTATAGGTCTTGTGCACACGCTAGTTTCAATTATTTATTAACACAAATTAGACAAATGGGCTATTTATAACAAAATCAAAGACATTCTATGTAAAAATGTATGCCCAGCAGCAGCCGTGAGCACCTCCATGTAGTCAGAATGCTACAATCTTGATCACATTACTTTTTAATACAATTCCACTACAAGGTTGATAGTTGATAGACTCCTCTGCATCGAATCGTCGAATATTCTAAGACAGAGGCGTCCAAACTGCGGGCCACGATTGTTTTTTTATTTTTTTTATATACAGCAGTAATTTTACAAGAATAACGTCTAAACATTAAGGGGAAAAAGTTGTAATCTAATAAGAAAAAGTCGTATTTTTACAAGAATAATGTGGTATTATAGGAAAAGTAACTAAATATATTCTAAAATATGATAAGAAATATTATTCATACATATTATTATTATAGAAAATGTAAGAAATAAGAGATAATTTTTAAAGGTGTAATATTATGAAAAACAAACAAAATCACAAATAAATTTTAAAAAATAAGGTATGTTACAAGAATCAATTCAAAATATTATTATTATTAGTATAATATTAAAAAAGTTATAAAAACATTTACAAGAAGAAATCAGAAGTAGTTGGAAAATAAAGCAACAACAGCAGAAATGGAAAAAAAACAGCTGTAATTTTATGAGAATAAAATCTAAATATTAAGAGAAAAAAGTCATTCTAACAAGAAAAAAGGCACAAGTTTACAAGAATAAATTTGTCATATTATGACGGAAAATAATTAATTTCAAATTCATTCATTTTTTGTAGCATAGATGTTTTTTTTTAATAACATAGTTGGCCACACAGTCAGCAGATCTGGAAGATCGGAGTTCGAATCTACGCTTGGGCAACTCTGTGTGGAGTTTGCATGTTAGGTTAATTGGAGACTCTAAATTGTCCATAGGTATGAATGTGAGTGTGAATGGTTGTTTGTCTATATGTGCCCTGCCATTGGCTGGTGACCAGTCTAGGCTCGCCCGAAGTCAGCTGGGAAAGGCTCCAGCATACCCCCGCAATCCTAAAGAGGATGAACGGCATAGAAAACGGATGGATGGATGGATGGATGGATAGAGCTGAAATATTAAAGAAAAAAGACATTTTTTAAAAGTCATAATATGAGAAACAAACAAAGCAACATAATGTGTTTGAAAATTAGGTGGGGGAAAAAAGTCAATATTTCGAGAAGAAAATGCATTAAGATTTAATTTATGATTATTAAGTTGAACTATTTGGAAAACAAATTTAAAAAAACAACTGTAATGTAACTGTAAATGGGGAAAAAAGAGTTTCTTCTTGAACTATGTATAACTTTTTAGCATTTGTAATTGTAATTGCAATACATTTGTTTACTTCCCGTGTTCCAAATGTACTAATGAATATAAAATAGTAACTGATGAAAGGGTAGTTGACAGAAACATAGTGTCACGTTCCACGTTCCCATGCTTTGAGCCCCTGCCTCCTCCTTGTTTGCTTTCTGTTTCAGATCCTCTGTTCCTGGCTGGAGGCGGAGCTTCTGAATGCACCTGAAGTTGATTGCCCATTCCATCTACTTAGGCTGACTGCTGACAGCTGGGGAAGGCCGGATTATTCCTCTTGGCACCGTACGACACGTTTTGCATCTCCTAGACTTAGTCTGCTTCAGTTTTGTATATGCTTTCAGCAGCCACCACCTTCAGCCATTACTTTTGGATGTTTTGGGAGGGTTTTTTTTAATGTTCCATGGTGCACGCTTCTATGCACCATCGCTTTTGGTTATTTTTTTTAACTCAATCAATTGTGTACCCACCTGCCTCCGTTTGGGCCGTCCCTGTATAGGATCCCGAACTACGCCAAACCGTGACAGAACAATCCGGCTAGGACAATGGAACTCACGGACGCGGAGCCTGTCAAGAAGACACTCTGTCATCAAACTACGCGCATGACCAAGCAAGAGGAACAATTCGGCACAGTGGGAGCCAGTGTGCAGAGTTTAGCTGAACGACAAGACGCTTGTATAGCCGCTCACGAGTCTCAGCTCAATGGCGTGCTGTCGGCCCTTCAGGTCCACCCAGTTCTCGCTCCACCACCAGCCGAAGACGATTTTCTGGATGTTGCTCCTCTTCCGCCAGCGGAATCCAGCGCTACTGCCAAGTGCCCACAGCTCTTGAAACTGGAGCGATTCTCCGGGGACTCAGGTGATGTGCACACCGTCCTGACCCAATGTGAGCTGCATTTTGAGCTCCAAGCAGCTGCAAGTGTTCCAGTGGAACCCACCCGGTCACGAGGCAGCTTGGACCCTTCTGCAGCTGTGCCAAGGCAGCGTATTGGTCTATGCTATTGAATTCCACGCTCTTGCGGCAGAGAGTGACTGGAACCCGTCGGCTCTCCTTAATGTTTTTTTTGTGGGGGCTCGCTGACCGGATAAGAGAGCACATGATTCCCCTAGAGACTCCAGGAAATCTCGGCTTGACTTGATCGTGCTGGTAGTGCGCATAGAGACACCTAAACAACCGTGAGCAGGACCGACTGCCGGGACGCGTCACACCGACCTACACCCGGAGTCACCTCGAGCACCCCCTCTCCAACCGGCCGTCCACCTTTACGGAGACACCTTTTACGCTGGCACCGGAGGAGCCCATGTGGGTTGGTGGTCATCGCCTCACGCCGGCCGAGAGGAATCGTCACATACGGCTCCATGCATCTACTGTGGACAAGCGGATCACACCCACGGTCCCGTGTGTCTTGGCAGCCAACGCTCCCAACCCTCTGCCTCGCTTCGTCCTGGTTTGTCTGTGGATTTTCCAATTTACGCCTCCAGCAGTTCCAGCAGCCAGTCGATTACAGATGCCAGGTACGGATATCAATGCCTTGATCGACTCTGGCTCGACTGTTTCATTGACAAAGCGTTTGTTATGAGCTTGACTATTCCTGTTGTGCCATTATGGATTATGCCATTATTGTGCCATTATTAAAGTGGTTCATTCTCTGGATGGGCGTCACAGGCTAACGTCACACACCAGACCCATTTTCTTTCGCTCCGTTTTTCCAGTAATCACCTTGAAAACATGCCCCAGAACGGCAAACCGGATGCGCTCTCCAGGATGCACTGTCACCCTCGACGTTGCACACCAGCAGACCATCCTACTCCAGTCCCGCAACCTCCGGGCATTCAGTGGGATGTGGAAAGGCGTGTTGCTGAGGCCATCAAATAATCCTCCCCCCCGGGACAGCCCGTTCATCGTCGCTGGACTTCGCCCTGAGGTTCTACGCTGTGTGCATACATCTAAGCCCGCTTGTCATTCAGGAGTATCACATACTATCTTTCTCCTGTCGCAGTGGTTTTGGTGGCCTTCCTTGCGTGCGGATGTCAAGTACTTTGTGGCCGCCTGTGCAGTTTGTGCCCGAAACAATCCATCCCATCAGGCTCCTGTGGGACTCTTGCGCTCCCGGCCCCTATCCTCCTGTGCGTGGTCCCATCTGGCTCTGGATTTTGTGACTGACCTCTCCCCATCCAACGGCACGGGCCTTACGGGTACCAGCCCCTGACTTTCCCTTTGCTGGAGGTGGAGTCGGCTGTTCCTTCAGTCTCCACCCACCTGCGCTTAAATGTCCACCTGCACAACACCCGGACAGCCCTGGTGCGCACGGTGAGCGAAACCAGCGTCTGGCCAACCGAGTACAAGCCTGGATAGAGGGTGTGGTTGTCTACTACGGATATTGCCCCTCCACAGAAGAATGAAGAGGTAGTAATAAGTATAGTAGTGGTTAGACGTAGCATTGTATGTACACAGTGGTTCAGGACACTTCTTCCTTGTACTTTGTGTTGCTTTACAAAATATCAAAGTGGCCCTTGCATCCTTTCATTTTTCACTATGTGGACTTGGTTAATGATATCACACTGCTGTTTATTACTACTTGGAGATATAATTTTCAAATGTTTTATTGTATTGTATTGTATTAAAAACCCTCCATGACAAACTTTGACTATTATCGTTCAGTATTCCATCCATCTATCTGTTTTCAATACCGCCCTATCCCAGCTGACTTTGCATGACAGGTGGGGTACACCGTGGACTGGTTGCCAGCCAATGGCAGGGAACATACATACAAACAAGCATCACACTCACATTCACACCTTCACACCAATTGGCCAAACATGATATTGGAGGCAGAAGTACTTGTAGAAAGGCAGAGCTCTCCAGACTGTGAGGCTGACAATCACTAGCCCACCGTGTTGCCTTAAGGGACACACCTATTCCGCCTACAAAGCCTGCAATTAAAACACCACCAAAAACCTCCACCAACCTTTTATGATTTTTATATACATGTTGTAACCATGTAGTAACGTACATTCATGATAACATGTAATACTTACAGTATTTTGCTGTATTTTGGTCATTTTAAGCATGACCGTAACTTCCTTCCTGGACGCATTGATTTCACATAACAACATAGAAAGGAACACAACACCTAGCATTAACTTTTCCAAACTCAAAAACAAAAACACAGCAGCAGTGGCGGCAGTTCCAATATGTAGCGTTACCTTTCGGTAATGACGTGAGGCATTATGAGTGCCGTGCTGATTTGCTGTGAGCAAGTGTGGTGAAGCTTGTCACTAGCTGGCTAGTAGCTAGCCGGTGTGGTGTGGCGAGGTGTCACTACGCCAGTAAAGTAGTAGTTACGTTTTGTAATACCAACAATAATAACAATGTCATTGTAGCTTGGTTAATATGCAGGTCACATTATGTAAATGTCAAATGTCAAGTATTAAAGTACATTTTTATTCATAAATTATGCATTTATGAATAAAAATGTACTTTAAAAATGTAAAAATTGTACACATTGTGCTCCACTACAGAGAGATCAATATAATCCTATCAAGTCAAATTTGTGCTTTTTGGAAAGAAAATAAAAGAGTTAATTTACTGTAATGGTGTACACTGTCCTCACCTTCAAATATTCACTTCTCCATTCCTACGCTGTACTTTTTTCTTTTATTTCCTAGATTGCGCGGTAGGCCTCAGCGCAGTGTATGATGATGATGTCTTTTTTTCCTCATGAAGCCAGAATAGTGAAAAAAGGGAATGGAATATTTGATAGGGGTGGGCTACCATAATCAAGCTGAAATCTCCATCATTATCCCGTATCAGCTGCTCCCTTTTTAAAAAGCACCAGGAGTTACTGCTCTTTTACATGAATTTGTGGTCCTGCAGCGGCTACGAGGTGCGGAATACATTTGTCGGATCGCTCTGCTCAAGCCTCTCCCAAAATCCCTCTCACATGTTTTACACACACACATGCACACATGCACACACGCACACACACACAGAAACCAGTTGGTAATGACAATTTTACAAGTTGACGGGGTAGGCGGCTAAGTAAGTGTGATGTTAAATGTTGTGTGTGTAAAGAAGATAGAAAATATGTCGGTGGAGAGAAAGATGAATAAAACTGCTGCACCAAATATATTTTTAGGTTGCAGGAATTGCTTATTACAGTACAGTGGATCCCCGCACATTTGCAAGTCATATTTTTTTGTTTTTAATTTGATTTTTTTCCCTCTGAAAATGTGTTTTCTTCATTCACCATAAGTTGGTAATCATGTTTAAATACGTGATAATACAAGTATAGTATGATGTACAGTATACATGTACCCCTACAGTGCGCCATCCTTATGGTTTGATACGTACCTCGGCAGTGTTTGGTATTATACAGTCTTATAGCGCAGTGCATTAACAGTCTAATTGCTTCTCATAGAGGCCTTTACAATACACACTGACCTTCCATGGTGCACACACGCACCTAGCACAATCAAAGTTGCGCTGAGAATCACACAACTGGTGCATTCTTCTCACTCACACATACTTAACTCTCACCTTCACACAAACTTAGATTTCACTTTCTAGAGGGGCGTGGCCACTGCCATATACAGTATGCTCTGTGCACTTTCATTCCGGGCTCTTCTTCGTCATTGGTGATGGTGATGGTAATGGTTTAATTTTATTTTAATCATAGCCATAGAACAAAATATTCTGTCTGCCTTGAAAGATCAGTCAAAATCATCTGAAATGGCTGGTACAGAAGGGGTTGTATTTTGAAAAATGGGATTAAATGAGTTCATGATTTTCAAAATGTTAAATATGTTAAAAATTTACACCAAAATTTTGCCTCGGTTTGCGCACATTTTTTGGTTAGCACACAATTTGTCATGTTATTAAAGCACTGCATGACTCCAACAGTGTTCTTCATGTATTTTATCACAAAACATCCTTGTTAACAGCCTATTAGCTTGCTAATACAGTCATGCCTTGTTTATAGCGGTTAATTTTTCCAGACCCGACTGCGATAAATGAATTTCCCCGATATAGGATTCAATGTTAATAAATGGAATATTTTCGTAGTTAGAGCATAGAAAACCTATTTATGACTTTCCAAATTCGGTTTTTAACATTATTAGCCCTGTAAACAATCCTACAGTCACCTTTACACTCCTATTATTCTTTGTTTACAACACATTGCTCAGCTAGCTTGCTAGCTAGCAAGCTAACCAGTTAGCCGCAAATTTATTTCTTCTAAATTTAAGAAGCCAAAAACTTACCACTTCCACAAGCACACAATCACACTATCATGACAGACATGCCATGGCTGACTCCATGACTTCATGCAGTGTTAAGGTAATGTCATGTAAGGTAATGTCTCAATGTTTTGTGTCCTACTGCCACCTAGAGACCATTATAGTACATGTCACTTGTATTTCAATATGTTTGACTAATAATAGACCATAGTCTACCACGCAACAGCCATAATCTATTAATGAATTAATTTCTGAGGGAGCAATAATCAAACTGTGATATTCGGAGGGACGACTGTACATGGAAACAGGAAGCGAAAGTCAGCCCCATCGCCCGTCTATGATGCCATCAGCGGTTGATTTTGTAGTTCTCGCTAACACATTTACGCCACAAGTCTCTGCTTTTCTCTTGATCGCGACTGCAAAATAACCCAAAATGGAGACAGGAAAGTTGCAAGGGCCAGGAGGGGCAGGTTCTGGAGCTGCATCGAATCAAATAATTACCAGTCACTTTTATTGCAAATGTTGATCTGAAATCAGAGGGGAACGTCAATGTCAAGCTGGCAAGAGAGTTTAGAGGGGAAGGGAAGCAAGTTGTGTGTCAAAAATGAGGATCTACCGTGTAGCAGCAATGCCTTTTCAAAATGTTACCTGAAGAAAAAAGTGCTGTTTGTAAACACTTGTGATCTGGCAGTGCTGAAATTATAATTGACTTGAAATCTTTCCTGCTAATAAAGCTTTCTTTTGTGTGAACTGTTGTTGCCTTGGACATATCTGTGTTGTGTGTGTGTGTGTGTGATCTTGAACATGATAGCTTAAGGGGACATCTGTTTGCCTGGAGGAGAGGGCAGATTCATGTGGTGTGTTTGGGCGCTTGCAGGGCCACAAGGGAGCACAGAGGCAGACACAAACACACAAGCCCAAATGGCAGCGCCGGCACTTTCTTTCAAGAGTTGACATTGGAGCAGGTAACTGCAGGCAAGGGCAGAGGCCTCAAAACACAAAAACACTTATTTTAAGTCCAATTAAAGAGGGTCTGAGCTGAAGTCTGAACAATATGTTTCACCTGCACCTTGATGCTTTCACAGATTTACACAACCTCACCACTGCATTGTGGTAGAGAACCTGCACCTCATTAGAAGAGATATGTCCAAAATCACTTCTTTTCAAAAGATAGAAATGAAAAAGAAAGCATTTATGTCATAACAATGTGGAGTGGAAATGCGCTACATCATGGAAAGGACTGTTATTCCGTATTGTATTTTATAGGGATGAGCCGGATACCGGTTACAAACAAGTATCCGTTAGTGATAATGCATTTTTGCCGAATACGAGCATGAAAAGAGTACATCTCATCATTATCCGTAATCGGAATGAAAGAAAATCGTCATTATGTATTCACTCTGTGATTGGCCAGTCACACACAGTCCCCGCCCCACCCGAGACTGACTGTGCAAGCTGGAGCCACAGAGGAGATGATCGGTGCCTCATTCACACACACGGTGCAATTGGCAAGTTGAAAACGGCTCGTGTGGCGTTGCCCACTGCCTCCACTTTATTGGGTTTTCCTCAGCTCGCCTCTATTTCGGTTTGTATCGAAAGTTACTTGGTAAACTTGTTTCGTAAAGTACGCGGTGCATTTGACAAGACAGCGCTGTGCAGGCTTGTGTTGCGTCAGTCACTTATGCCAGTGGTCCCCAACCTTTTATGACCCACGGACCGGCTTGTGTTCCCGCAAATCTCCCGCGGACCGGGGGGAGGGGGGTTCGTACATTATAGCGATCTAATTTATCTTATTTATTATGTATTGAGTAAAACTAAGACATGAATAACATCAAATTAAAAGTACAAAATGAATGTCGACCCACGATCCACCAGTTCAAGTTCCAGCCAAGTTTTTCCAGAGAGATTATTACATCGCTGTTTGACGTGTTTGGTACAAGGCAGTGCGCTAGCATGAATTAACTTGAGACAAATGTCCACATTAGCACTCAATAAGTCATCAAAACTTACCTTCATGCATTCCCACATAGTATCAGCATTTAAGACCAAATATGAGGTGTAAGAAAAATGGTAAAAATACAGTAGTAGTCTATCTGTGCGGCTCACAGTTAGTTAGCACACATACAATGGACATGCGTAAAGTGAGACAAATTTAACAGAAAAAATCTGGCCACTTTTCAAAATAAAACATAAAAAAAATTAAATAATGTAAATTATTTTTTCTTTCTGTGCGGCCCGGTACCAAATGACCCACGGGCCGGTATCGGGGGTTGAGGACCACTGACTTATGCAACTCAATTGGTGTAGCATGGCCGCTTTTTTCCTTGAAATGTATTTTTGTCTTATTCTATGAAGTCATCATAAAACAGGCGTGCTACCTGCAATATACAAATTTTGTTAATTTTCAGTTGGCAGTCCACAGACAGTGCAGCAAGAAAGTAACATGCATTGACTGGCCACAACATTAGGTACACCTGCACAGCTGCATCAAACATTCTGCCTGTATGGCTATCATACTACATTATATACATAAGCGTGGTGAAATATTACACCCCTCTCAATACGTTGCAGTATGTCAGTCAATGCTGTTTGTTGTTTTTTTTTGTCTGCTTGCTTATAATTTGGCTGGTGATATAAAGTCAGTTGGAAAACTTTGCTTGTCGTACTGAACGTGGTGCTTTTGAGAAAAATACAGTGAACAAGACTGACAAATTATTTCCCTCTTTAAGTAAAGTCTTACAGATGACTGACACACTTACACAGTAAACATATAGCTGAATAATAAACAATAAATATAGCAACTTCTGATTAATCCATGTCAATTTCACACTTAAAATAATGTCTATAATGGGAATACAATCTTTTCCCATTTTTGCTGTTACTGTCCTAATGTTATGATTTTATTCCCTGAATATTTTGACTTAATACTCATAATATTAGAACTTTTCCAAAACCTAATTTCCCAAAAAATTCAACTTAATTTTGTTCTGTTTGTTTCTCACAATAGTAAAACTTAAAAATATATATATTTAATATTTCAACTCTATGCTAGTAAATTAAATTTATTCTCATAAAATTGAAACTTTTTTTCTCCTTAGAATACACCTTAATAGTTGACTTTATTCTTGTAATATTACAGGTGTTTTTTTAAATTCTGCTTTTTTTTTTTAATTTTCCAAATATTTCAGCTTTCTTCTTGTAAATTTTATTCTCGTAATATTATAGACCAGATACTTTATTGCTCTCCAAGAGAAATTATGACTTTATTCCCATAATACTTAATGACTTGATAATATTCTTTTTTTCCAACCTAATTTATTTTACTTTATTTTGTTTTATTTGTTTCTCATATTTTGTGCTCATAGTGTTCAGTGCACGTCCAACCGGTAGGAGGCCTCCGGGGAGACCCAGGACATATTGGAGAGACTATGTCTCTCAACAGGCCTGGGAACGCCTCGGGATCTGCCCGGTGGAGTTGGACGAAGTGGAATGTTTCTATAACTTAAAAACATAAACATGTTTTCTTCAAGATTTCCACTTTATGTTACTAAAATGACATTATTTGTCGTCATAATATTATGACGTTATTCTTGTAAAATTAAAATTTTTTCTTGTCAGATTATAACTTTTTCTCTTAATATTTTGAGTTTATTCTTGTAAAATAACTGCTGATGTTTCTGTTTTTGCTGTTGTGATTTTTTTTGTTTGTTTTCTTGTTAAATTATATTTTAGAATGCGCTGTGGGCCAATAAAAACAAAACCGAGGGCCGCAAATAAAAAAATATCTGGCAATGAATTGGTTAATTGATTACTCATCAATTTATGGATTAATTGGATAATTAATTGTTGCAGCTTTGGTTTGAAATAGTAATTACATTACCTGTCACTGAAAATATTAACAGCATTACTAAAGTCGTTATTTTTAACAGTGTTACTTCCAACACTGGATAAGACTTCGAAAAGCCAAAGTGCAATGTAAAAAAAAAAAAAAACGGACCACAGCAGTACTGATCTGTCCAGGGCATGATTTGCTGTCAGTAGAGGAGCACACTCTCAAAGCTGCATGCCAAGTCTCCTTCCTCCCTCAAACAATGTCTCAACAAACCATGCCATTCTCAACCAGGGGTTGAGGTCAGGGTGCTCAGATTGAGGTTGGGTGCACCCTGGAGTGCTAAGTTTTGGGCAGGTTTCAAACCTAGGTTAGGAGGTGGGGAGGAGCAGGGGTTATAGCTGCAGGACTCTGGTAGTGAGGGCGCCGCTGCTACACCTCCACAGACATTTGAACAAGGCTGAGAGACCTCCTTGGTGGAACACAAGGGCAGGAAATGCAAAGACCGGCAAACATTTAGCATCACTCCGCCGAGCAATACGTGGGAAAAGGTTTTCAAAAGTTCCAGCAAGTAACTCTAATGGAGCAGACATCGCCCCAAACCACTCATGAGATGTCATTTTTTTCCCCTTGCACTACTTCCTTCCACACAGCTGAGGTTGCAGCCTCGAAAGGTGAGGCTGATGATCCTGGACTGTGCTGGAGAGGGCATCTGCTACCTCCAGCATGCGCAGGCTCCAGTGCGGCCAGGATGAAAGGCAGTTGGAGGAGAGCAGCCTCTCCAAGGCTGAGAATGAGTATTGATGTTAGAAAAAATCAACTCCTCATTGCTCCGCAAACGAAAAAAATGCAGAAATAGAATCTGCTCTCGTGACATCCTGCTTAATGGTGACCATTTCGTTCTCTCCTGGCTCCTTCTTGTCAGGGATTGGTACTGGGGTCATGGGCTTAACTTCAAAACACAGACACCTTAGGCCCGAGGCCCATTTGCAGCCCACAGTTGTTTTTTTTATTGACATTCTAAAAATATAATTTAACAAGAAAACAAAAAAAAAGAAAAAAGAAACACCAAAAATGGAAAAATCAGCAGTAATTTTACAACAATAAAGTCAAAATATTAAGAGAAAGAAGAACAATGTTGTCATATTCTGAGGAAAAATAAACATAATTTTTGTTGTATAAAGTTTAAATATTAAAGAAAAAGACCTTTTTTTAGTTGTAATGTTATGACAAACAAACAAAACAACAAATAAAGTTGTAATTTTTGGAAAATTAGGTTGCGGAAACAGTATGAGAATCTTTTTCTGTTCCTTTCGGCTTTTGCCTTCAGGGGTCGCCACAGCGAATCAATTGCCTCCATCTAACCCTGTCTTCTGCATCCTCTTCTCTCACACCGACTACCTTCATGTCCTCTTTCACTACATCCATAAACCTCCTCTTTGGTCTTCCTCTAGGCCTCCTGCCTGGCAGTTCCAAAGTCAGCATCCTTCTACCTACACAGTATATTCCCTATCTCTCCTCTGGACATGTCCAAACCATCTCAGTCTGGCCTCTCTGACTTTATCTCCAAAACCTCTAACATGTGCTGTCCCTCTGATGTACTCATTCCTGATCCTATCCTTCCTGGTCACTCCCAGAGAGAACCTCAGCATCTTCATCTCTGCTACCTCCAGCTCTGTCTCCTGTCTTTTCCTCATTGACGCTGTCTCTAGACCAAAGAACATCGCTGGTCTCACCACAGTTTTGTACACCTTTCCTTTCATTTTAGCTGAAACTCTTCTATCACGCATCACACCTGACACTTTTCTCCACCCGTACCATCCTGCCTGTACACGCTTCTTCACCTCTTTTCCACACTCTCCATTGCTCTGGACTGTTGACCCTAAGTACTTAAAATCCTCCACCTTCTTGATCTCTTCTCCCTGTAAGCTCACTCTTCCACTTGGGTCCCTCTCATTCACACACATGTACTCTGTCTTACTGCGGCTAACCTTCATTCCTCTCCTTTCCAGGACAAACCTCCACCTCTCTAGCTTCTCCTCCACCTGTTCCCTGCTCTCACTGCAGATCACAATGTCATCTGCAAACATCATCGTCCATGGAGATTCCTGTCTAACCTCGTCTGTCAGTCTGTCCATCACCATAGCAAACAAAAAGGGGCTCAGATCTGATCCCTGATGCAGTCCCACCTCCACCTTGAACTCCTCTGTCACACCTACAGCACACCTCCCCACTGTCTTACAGTCCTTATACATGTCCTGCACCGTCTAACATACTTCTCTGCCACTCCAGACTTCCTCATACAATACCACAGTTCCTCTCTAGGCACCCTGTCATAAGCTTTCTCCAGATCTACAAAAACACAATGCAGCTCTGTCTGGCCTTCTCTGTACTTCTCTATCAACATCGTCAAAGCAAATACTGCCTCTGTAGTACTCTTTTTTTGGCATGAAACCATACTGCTGCTCACAAATGCTCACTTGTGCCCTTAGTCTAGCTTCAACTACTCTTTCCCATAACTTCATTGTATGGCTCATCAGCTTTATTCCTCTGTAGTTGCCACAGCTCTGCAAAACTCCCTCGTTCTTCAAAATGGGCACCAGCACACTTCTCCTCCATTCCTCAGTCATCTTTTCATGATCTAAGATCCTGTTGAACAACCCAGTCAGAAATTCTACTGCCACCTCTCCTAGACACTTCCAAACCTCTACAGGTACATCATCAGGACCGATGGCCTTTCCACTCTTCATCCTCTTCAATGCCCTCCTCACGTTATCCTGACTAATCTTTGCTACTTCCTGGTCCACAAAAGTCACCTCTTCTAGTCTTTGTTCTCTCTCATTTTCCACGTTCATCAGCTCTTCAAAGTAATCTTTCCATCTTCCCATCACACTACTGGCACTTGTCAATAGACGTCCATCCCTATCCTTAATCACCTTAACCTGCTGCACGTCCTTCCCATCTCTGTCTCTCTGTCTTGCCAACCTGTATAGATCAGTCTCTCCCTCCTTACTATCCAACCTAGCATACAAGTCATCATAAGCGCCTTGTTTGGCCTTTGCTACCTCTACTTTCACCTTACGCTGCATCTCCCTGTACTCCTGTCTACTCTCCTCAGTCCTCTCAGTGTCCCACTTCTTCTTAGCTAACCTCTTTCTCTGTATACACTCCTGTACCTCCTCATTCCACCACCAAGTCTCCTTGTCTACTTTCTTAGAATAAAGTCAAAATATTATGGGAATCAAGTCCTAATTACGAGATGAAAAAACATGTACAAGAAAAATAAACAAATAATGAATAATGTCAAAATATTAAGAGAAAAAAAGTTGTTTTCTAATGAGAAAAAAGTTGCACTTTTACAGTAATAACCCTGTAATATGAGAAAAATAATTACATTTCAGTAGCATAGAGGTGAAATATTCCATTGACTGCCAGCCATGTTCAGAGCAGAGCTCCATACTGCCAGAGTTTTTGGACATTTTTGCTGAACTTTCAAGACCCACAAAATATTGAGTTTTAGGACTACATAAACATTGAAACTATATAAAGAAACTTCATACTCTCTTCTTTCATCGGAAAAAAAAATGTTTGTAGCCTTTTTGGGTCTTTAGATAATGGTGGTAGAACATGGAGTAGTTTCAGCAAAAACACCAGATTTTGACCAAAAAACAAAGAAAAAAAGGTTATTCTGCAGAGATGCAAATTCAAGCAGGGTGACGGTGGGGTCTGCTGGATGTAGGGATGAATCCCTGCTGCTGACCGATCCAGACGGCAGCAACTCGTCAGAAGAATCAGGGTCGGGTTCTGAGTTACCCGACTCTGAACTGCTTCCGGTGTCAGGCTCGGGTGTCGCGCCACATGGCTCAGCAACGCTCACCACTAGCTTGTTGCTTCGGTTGCCATTGTCAACTGCATTTGTGTCTACGTCACCTGCATCACCCATGTCACCTCTATCTTTCACGATCGCATCACTACTAAAGGCAGATCCACTGCCAGACAAGCTCTGTGACAGCGTTAGCTGCCTGTTTTTTTTTGTCTCCGCTCAATTTCTGCATGTGTTTCGCCATTTTCCTCTGTCAACCCACAATCCGTCTTCTTCTGTCGCTGCCGGTTGGAGGAAAAGAGAACTGTTGCCCGCTACTGGGACAGAAATACATTGCCTACAATTTAGAAATTCACACACAAGATGAATAACACTTTGATCTGTAGCTCCCGTGAAAAAAAGCAAAAGACGTCAATGTCAACGTCAATAGACGTCTTTGGCAGTGAAACAGTTAAAGAAAAATATGTTATTTTTAAAAGTCATAATATGAGAAACAAACAAAACACAATAAAGTTGTAATTTTTGGGTTAGTTTGAGGAAAAAGAAAGTCCAAATATAGCAGGAATTAAGTAGGGTTGTCACCTTATATGTATCTACAACTCACAAACACATCTCTATAGTCCGTTCGGCCTCGGAACGACACTTCCTCATTGCCACTAGACGACCACGAGATACATTCAGACTCCGAACATCACAACCTTTTTATTATGCGTGTATATAAAGAAACAGAAATACAAAGAAAATCAATAAGTGGATTTTCTTATCACTCACTTTGTAACTCTTAATGTGGAGGTAGAATTTGCTGCATTTAAGTATGCTCGGAAATCCCACAAAATACACTCAAAACTTGTGAATTCAGCTTAAATTAATCTGTGTGAATCAGTGTGATCTCAAAGTAGCGCTTGCTCCCACATCTACCGGGTTCTTACTAATGGTGACACCATCTCTGAATGAGTTACCCAGTGAAACAGCGGCGCTTTCATAGCCAATTTCAAGCTGAAAGTCTGGACATAACCTGATCGGGACCAGGTTATGAGTTGAGCCTACGTTACCATGGTGATATAGCTGCTTTAAAAGACAACCACCTTTGTTGTACAGGCAAGCCTGGCTTTAGACTCAACAGACCTCGCTAACCCACGAAATCCGCTTCGCAGTACCAACCCCTGATAACAATGAATGTTCTGGCCTTCTTGAGCCTGTCTTTTGTTCATTCTTTTGTGGGTTTGTTTCGTTGTACACGTCACACGCCTTGGAACTCTAGACCCTTTTTCATTATCCAAGTATTTTGTAGTTTCTAGTTTGTTTCTTTTCTTTTGTCTCCTGGCATCGAGTCCTCTGCCACTTTGCTCAGTGAGTTTTTAGTTGTTTTTCTTTCCTCATATTTTTGGGGTAGTTTTTCAGGCCTTATGTCTTGCCTTTATTTGTACTTTATTACAATTATTTTTATATCTATATTTTTAAGACATGTGCTTCGCCTTTTGTTGTTCCTGCTTTTCAGCTTTTTCCATTTTTGCCTTGCTATTGGAGTAATAAAAACTCTTTTTTTTACACGCATCTGCCTCTTTTTTTGGGTTACAACAACTCAGAACTTAACACACTGGGCAGTATTTTAGAGAAATGTTCAAAAGTTTGTAAAAGGCCAATCATGTTTATCAATGTTTATAAATGTTTATATACAACATTTGTTTATTGTGCATTTAAGTTCAAATGTATCAGATTAGGGTTGGGTCAAAAATATCAAACCAAAGGTATCTATCGATCTATTTTTGCAAATGAACTCTGAATCTGTTTGATTAATCCTAATATCTCTCCTCATGAGGGAAAACAGAAGACATACACTCCTGATCAAAATCTTAAGACCAATTGAAAAATTGGTAGAATTTGTATTTTGCACATTTGGGTCTTAATGAGGTTTTATGTAGAGCTACAATATGCAAACAAGAAGGGGGAGAGAGACAAAAAGCATTTTGAAAATGTAGTTTATTGAAAACAACAATTAAACTGAAATAGGCTGTTTATCAGCTGACCAAAAATTCAAGACCACAGGCTATAAAAGCCAAAATCTGCCCTCCTGATGGCTAAAGCTAAGAAGCGTTCTCTTTTTGAACGTGGTCGGATTGTCGAGCTGCATAAGCAAGGCCTCTCGCGTGCCATTGCTGCTGAGGTTGGGTGCAGTAAATCAGTCATTCGAAATTTTTTTAAAGATCCTGAGCATTATGGAACAAAAAAGTCAAGTGCTAGACCCAAAAAAAACACACCTGCGCTGAGCCGGAGGATCTGATTGGCTGTCCATCAAGACACAGGGCGGTCTTCGACCCAAATTAAGGCCCTTACTGGTGCCTACTGCAGCACAATAACCATCAGACGGCATCTGCGGGAAAGGGGTTTAAAACACAAAAAAAGACCTTGTCTCCTTCAACACCACAAAACTGCCTGTTTAGACTTTGTCAGGGAGCATCAAACATGGGACAATGAAAGCTCTACTCAGCTCTACTTAAAATCTACTTAAAACCTCATTAAGATCCAAATGTGCAAAATGCAAATTCTAGCAATTTTTCAACTGGTCTTAAGATTTTGATCAGGAGTGTATTTCCCCCTAAAATTTTGGTGGAATACTAAATTGCACAACTTCAGATGCTTTTATTCATTGCACAATGCAGTTTTTACCCTCCACTACTTTGCTTCCCTTTCACTTTACTCAACTTGCACGCAAGAAAAAAACTCCTGAAGCAGATAAATACAGTAGATACCCATTTTTTGTAGGGTTACTTTCCGGGACCATTTCAAAATTGGCAAGTAAAATAAAACCATAAAAGTGTCTATTATTGACACACTCACTGCTTTGATAAAAGATTCAAATGTTAAAAAAGTGTACCAGTTTAACATTGCAGAGTGAAAGAGATAAGAGAGCTAAAGGTAAACAACTAACAAATAATATCATTGACAGGAATCCTGGGGTCAGGCTTGCTTGCTTGGCTTACTAAAGTGCACAGTCATCACTGTAACCAATCAGCGCAAGACAAGAAGAGTCTAACGACGATGACGATTTGTCCTTTTTTCAATAACTCCTCCTCCTCCTCCTCCACAACAACGTATGCTCGACCACGCCTCTTCAAAGGTAAATAACATTTGTCATTACGTATTATTATATCATTTTTATTATTGTTTTTTTCATTAATTATTCTTGTTTAATATTACTACTGCATGCAAACTCATATTTACATACATACACATATACTGTATATGTATACACGTACATGTAGTACCTATATCATTGGTAATATTACCTTTTCCCCTACTTAAGAACAATTCGACATAAGAACGGTCGTCTGGAACCAGTTGTGTTTGTAAGTTGGGGACCTAGTGTAATCCATTCCAGAAAGCCAAACATGTTTACACAAAGCACATTTTTTGTAATTTTACAATTATAGTTTTACATGCAGTAAACAATTCCAAATGCATATAAATGCCAAATTAAAGGGATAAATGAACATTTCAGGGTACTTTTACCTTGAGTGAAGAGGAACGCTACACCTAGCATAAACTTTTCCAAACTCAAAAAACAAAAACACAGCAGCAGTGGCGGCAGTTCCAATATGTAGCGCTACCTTTCGGTAGTGGGCTCAGGTATTGTGAGCGCAGAGCTGTGAGCACATGTGTTGTGAAGCTAGTCTCTAGCCGGCTAGTAGCTAGTCGGTGTGGTGTGGCGAGGTGTCACTACGCCAGTAATGTCGTACTTTGGCATAACAATAATAATAACAATGTCGCTGTTGCTAGGTTAATATACAGGTTACATTATGTAAATATAGCGTTGTTGGTGGTTTTTGGAGATTTTTTCAGAAGGTTTTTTCGGCGGAATAGGTGTGTCCCATTATGTGCATTCTTGGCTGCCTTTTTTGATCTGTTTTTATATTGTTAGAACACACAGAAAAGACAAAAACATATGTTCATGGCTCAGATCAAGGGTACCCAAGTGTTACATTTTGGGTAGAATTTCAAACTGGTGGATAGACCTTGGTAATGTTATCAACACAAACTTCAAACATTGCAAAACACACACCCAACATACCAGAGCTCGAGACATCTTCCATTTCCCATAGCAACCCTCCAAAGTTCACGGTCTTAAAGGTAATGTACATACTGTAACTCTGTTTTTTTCGCCGCTTTGTGCACGTGAATGAATTCACAAGTTTTGAGTGTATTTTGTGGGATTTCCGAGCATACTTAAATGCAGCAAAAATCATTTCAAAGTGCATAAAGATCTTCTCCAAAATATATAAAAATGAAAAAATCTTACATTAGACTTGACAATGGTTGTTAAACCGCCGATTGCTCGTCGAATTCAATGATACTGCTTCTCCAAAATCGGGACTGAACGTACATAACGCTGACACAAAATGGCGGACACGACGACACATTCCCCTGCTGAACGCGTATTTGGCAAATAACCGGCGGAAGGATACAAGTTTTGTTTGGCACAAGAAGGCACTTTTTATATTCTAATTCAATATTTACTAGCAATACGCAATTTACGCTGTGAGCTCGAAGTGTACATACATAACGGGCTGGAAACGAAATTTGGGTGTGTTAGACTTTTGTTCAAATAATTTTATTTTACTCTTTTATACACAAAAAATCACTTTAGTTGCAGAGTTGAGTAATTATTCCATGAATATATACCATTTTAATCATCATGGGGTTTGTTTTTCCATGGAATTATGTTCTTCAAAATTTTCATTGGCAGGCGGACACTAAGGTTATGTACGTTTCACTAATGATTACACGACGGTTATTCTTTTTTACACTGACAATATTTGAATAAAACACATTAGAAACCAATTTCAGACATCATTCTTTAATTCTAAGTAGAAATCATGACAAAATTATGAGAGAAAATATTGTTTATTTCACAACAAAAGTAGACATGCTTTACATATAACATTTCAATGTCCAAATATAGACACTTTTTTACAACATAGCCGTGCTAGCGCAAAATAAAAACACGAACAGGCTTAATTTATGGTTTGGTAAGCTTCCTCACTCTATAAACGTCAGAGTGATAGGGATAGTACACATTGTTAGAACAGCAATTTCAAATACTACTCAAGTGAAGTTGAAGACAGCAAAGGGTACCCTTGATCTGAGCCATGCATATATGTGTTCACGTCTCACATAAGGATTATTGATAATAGGAAAAATGTTTAAAAAGTGCAGTTTTCCTTGAAATGTTCATTTAATCCCTTTCATTCTTTATTTATATGTAGAATCGTTATGCATGTAAAACTACAAAAACGTATTTTGTGTAAACATTTTTGGTACGTAGCTGACTCGCGGTTCCAGTTGCCACTCTTTGTTAGAAGCTAAGGATGTTGTGTGATAAAAATAGATTAACAACACAGTTGGACTCACGCCGTGTATTGATAACATGACAAGATGTGGGCTGTATTGTACACTAACCAGAAAATGCACGGAAACAAGGCAAAATGTTGCCGTAAATTTTCGACAATAACTGAAAAACAATGCAACTGTGGTGGACGCTAACTGAGGTTCCACTGTATTATGTCTACCATATTGGGTAATAGGAGCGTAAAGGTGACAAACAGTCAAACAGTGTGGACATTGTCTTTATGCTATTTTGTGGGCATTTGTCATTAAATGCAGACATTGTGTCTGAATCATCATCATTTTTCTTTCACCCTTTGGTAATCTACTCAACATCAGCTAGCAAACTACTGGTTGGAGACCCCTGCTCTAAGCAGTATTTCCTTTTTCATATGCAAAACTGATGCATGATAAGAGTATTAAAAAATGTAGGTTTTTATTATTAACTATTGAAGTATTTTTTTTTTATTAAGTATTTAAAACACCAAGGCTGAGGTGACATTTTTTAGCAAGTCTGCTAACACTGTTAACACTAAAGGAAAGTTGTAATCCTCAGTTAACACGATACTTGTTGCTTTGTCTTTTTAATTGGCCATACGGTGCAGGCCATGGCGAGCCAAGAAACAGCTTGTTGGTTCAGTGTGTGAAACAATAATGTTTGTCTTTCCACTATTGTTGTTTTAGCTTAGCAGCCACAATAGGGATTAAGAGATCATTCATTCATTTTGCGCTATGTGTGTCCTTAAAGTTTTATTTAAAAAAAACAAACTTGAAAGTTCCCGGAAGCTGAGTAGGCAAAGTTTTGACGGACATGCTGGATACAGTAGTCTCTTTAGTGCGGAGTTAGGAGGTCAAAACATAAATAAACAAAACTGGGACAGCACAGTGGTCTAGTGGTTAGCATGTTGGCCGCACAGTCAGGAGATTAGGGTTGAACTCTTTGACTGTTTGCATGTTCTCCCCGTGTGTGCATGGTTTTCTTCAGGTACTCGGGCTAGCCCCCGCCTTCCAAAAAGATGCATGTTAGGTTGATTGGAAATTATAAATCATGTGTGTCCAAAGTGCGGCCCGCAGCTATTTTTTTAATTGGCCCACAGCACATTCTAAAATGACACTTTACAAGAAAAAAAAGCAAAAACAACAACAAAAATGGAACATCAGCAGTAATTTTACAAGAATGAAGTCAAAATGTTAAGAGAAAAAAGTTGCAGCCCTCGGTTTTGTTTTTATTGGCCCACAGCACATTCTAAAATATAATTTAACAAGAAAACAAACAAAAAAATAACAACATCAGCAGTTATTTTACAAGAATAAACTCAAAATATTAAGAGAAAAAATTGTAATCTAACAAGAAAAAGTAGTAATTTTACAAGAATAACATCATAATAATATGAAGAAACATTATGTCATTTTAGTAGCATAAAGTTTATTATTTTAAAAGTTGTAATATCATAAGAAACAAAGAAAAACTAGAAATTGTCATTTTTAGAAAATTAAGGTGGGAGAAAATGTTATAATATTATGGGAATAAGGTCAAAATATTATGGGAATAAAGTCATAATTGTCACGACAAGTTGCCGTCTGCGTAGCGTGAAAATAATTAACAGAAGAAAATTCAGAAAGTTGAAATAGTATTATATAAAAAACAGCTAATTTTACAAGAATAAAGTTCAAATATTTGGAGAAAAAAAGTCATATTATATCAAGAAAAAAGTTGTAATTTTACGAGAATCAAATTTTAATATTACGAGGAAAAAAATTTCATTTTATTTGCATAGAGTTGAAATATTAAAGAAAAAAATTCATTTTTAAAAAAGTTGTAATATTATGAGAAACAAAACAAAATAAAGTTGTCGTTTTTGGAAAATTACATTGGGGAAAAGTTATAACCAAACCAATCAAAAGTTATGACCAAAAATCACTCGATATTCTCGATTGCTCTCTGTTATTACCATAGAGAGCTTATTATGTGGCAATATGGAGAAATAACTCTAAAAGTACATGTCACTCGCTAAAGGTACTGCAAAAAATATCACTTAGGATAATCCATAATGCACATAGAGAACATAGAGAACATAGAAAAACTCTATTTCTACAATCACAATTATTTAAATTTGCTGATCTAGTAAATTTTCAAACAGCTAAAATTATGCACAAAACAAACAATAACCTGCTACCCAAAAATGTCATACAATTCTTCTCAACAAGAGAGGAGAAATAGGGCCTCAGAGAAAAATTAAACTTAAAACATTTAAACTCGAAAACAACACCAAAAACAGAATTTCAGAATGTCAGTATGTGGAATCAAAATATGGAACGGATTGAGCAAGGAACTCTAACAATGTACTAATGTGAGCGATTTCAAGAACGAAAACAAGCAGTTGATGGTTGCAAAATATAAGGAAGAAGAGTGTAAAAAAGGTTTGTCTAATCACGACAACACTCATTACTAATTACTCTTCATTCTTGTGAGTTCATTGTCAACCCACTATCCAACCATCCAACTATCCAACCAACCACTTATTATTATTTATTATGACTGTTGTATGAATTATTTACAATGACAAGAACTTTGAACTATTTTACCACATTGTTACAATACCTTATTCATGTATTTTCTTATGTATTTTAAACTAGGAAAGAGTACATTTGAATATACAGGAAGTGAATAAATGTATTTTAATTGGTGTGAAACGGATGGGGGTAGGATTATATACTGTAAGCTTTGCTTCTTCCTACTCCTGTTGGACATGCGGAACTGCAAATTGTATTATGTGATGTATTCCAATGTAACTTGTATGCATGTTCAAATAAATCAAACCATTTCCGTAAAGTTAAGGGACACCGGTCGATATTTTGGGGTCATGTTATAGCTTGGTTTTCGGATTTCCTTTCCCTTGTTTTATTATCTGCTTTTGTGTTTACCATGCAGACTGCGGTTCTCTAGTTGGAGGACATGCGCAGCTGTGCCTCATTTTCATTCACCCCTTTTAATTCTCACATGTGGCGGCTGGATGGCACTCGGTGATTCCTCCTGGCTGAAACCTCCGTGCCATGTGCTGTTCCTGCTGCCGTCGGACATCCAGACCCGCCTGGTTTTCTCTGCTTTACGTGTGTAGCTCCGCCTGACCGGCCTTGGTATTTGTTGGTATTTGTTTTGTTTCCTTGGCATTGTATTTTTTTGTTCCTGTGCTGTACGTACAAGCCATTAAAAGACAGTTCCGCTGACACTGGTTTTCGTTTCTGCATACTGGGATCCAGACACGTGTCCTACAAATCCTCACAGAATCACCGAGTCACTTATTATGGATACTGCAGAGGAGAGTCACGTCCAGCTGGCCCTCAGAGCCCATGGCCAGCGCATTAATGCCAACGAGCAGACTTAAGCGACTTGACCACGCTTGTGCAGGAGCTGCACGCGCCCATAACTGGAGCCCCGCAGACTGCGGCTGCTGAACCTGCGCAGCCCGTGGCAGGAAGCGGTGCAGTTGTCCTACCCTCCAATTACCCTTTCCGGGAGCCCAGCATTCCACACCCAGCAAGGTATGGCGGTGACTTTGGGCAGTGTCAGCTCTTCATCCATCAATGCTCCTTGATCTTTGCCCAGCAGCCCCATGCATACGCCACGGATTCTGCTGGGGCGTATATGCTCAGCTTGCTCTCTGGTCCTGCTGCCAGTTGGGCATGGCGATATGCGAGAGCAAACCAGAACTGTGCTCCAGTTTGCCTCTTTTCACGGCGGAGTTCCGGAGCGTGTTTGATCATCCTGTAAGGGAGCGGGACGTTGGCGGCCGCCTCCTCACCGTGCGTCAGGGCGCTTCGTCCATGGATGACCACTCTATCTCCTTCCGGATCTTGGCGGCGGAGAGCGGCTGGAATGAGAACGCTGTGCGGTGTGTCTACTTGGCAAACCTCAACTCTGGTCTGCAGGATGAATTGGCCACCCGGGAGGAGACCCGCACCTTGGAGGATCTCTCTCTCCATCTGCCTCAACAACCGCCTGTGGGAGCGCAGCGCACAGCGAAGGGCGGAGCCTTCCCCATCACCCGGCTAGATTTGGCTCCACCTCTCGGTGTAGGTTCAGATCCGCTTCTCCCATCTTCCAGCGTCAGAACGCTACCAGAAGACACTGAGGGGGTGATGCCCATGCAACTCGGAGACAGCCGTTTGTCGGCTGCAGAGAGGAACCGTCACCGGCAGTTTCACCTGTGCCTGTACTGCGGGGAGGTGGTTTACAAAATCTCGACCAGTCCGTCTCGTCCCACTAGACGTTGTTCGTCGTCCACTGGGGACACGCATCAGGGAGCGGGAGAGGGCCCCTCCCTCTCACTCAGGCTGAGGCCTCGTCATCATTGGTGGGATGTCTTCAAATAGAAGGTTTCTTGGTGGGAGGGGGGACGTGTCCTGTCCTGGCACTCATTGACTCGGGGGCTGATGAGAACTTTATTGATTGTGAGTTAATTAAATCTATGAATATTCCTATTATGGGGATGGATGAGCTTAAGAATGTCCGCTCTCTTGATGGGCACCACCTTGCATGCATTTCTCAGCAAAAACACGCGGTCTCGTTACTTCTTGCGGGTAACCATCACGAGGTTATTACATTTTTTGTTATTCCATCTCATTCGGCTCCCTAGGTGCTTGGGCTTCCCTGGCTGCGGGGGCACAGTCCTACTATAGATTGGACTGTTCTCAAAATTTCTAACTGGTCCACTTTTTGTCATAGCCATTGTCTCCGTACCGCCTCTCCTCCTGTCAGTTTGGATCTGTCCTCTGTGCCCTAGGAATATCATTATCTTCATGAAGTTTTTTGCAAAATCCGAGCGTCGTCCCTTCCCCTCATTGTCTTTATGACTGCGCCATTGATTTGCTGCCGGAATCTCCACTCCCCTCCTCACAGCTCTACAATATTTCTCAGCCTGAACAACGTGTGCTGGAGGAATATTTTTCATCCTCCAGGGCAGCAGGTCATATCTGCCCTTCTTCCTCACCTCTTTTTTGTCAAGAAGAAAGAAGGTATGCTACGTCCATGCATTTCCGCACCTTTAATAAAATTACTGTGCGTAATAAATATCTCCTCCCTCTTTTACTCCGCTTCATAATGTGGTTATATTCACTAAACTCGACTTACGCAATGCCTATCACCTGGTGCGGGTACGGAGAGGGGATGAGTGGAAAACCGCCTTCAACACCCCGCTTGGGCATTTTGAGTATTGCGTCATGCCCTTTGGTCTCAGTAATGCTCCTGCCTTTTTCTGTGTCTCATCAATGACATCCTTTGTGATATGATCGGCCGGTTTGTGTTCGTTCATTTGGATGATATCCTGTTTTTGTCCCGTTCCACTCAACAACACAGGCAGCATGTCCATCTTGTCCTTCAAAGACTTTTAGAGAATAAGTTGTTCGTTAAACCCCAGAAATGTACTTTCCACATGTCTTCAGTGTCCTTTTTGGGTTTTATTGTGGAGAAAGGGCAGCTTAGACCTGACCCAGCCAAGATCCAGGCCGTGGCCAATTGGACCACTCCTACATCAAGGAAGCTGTTGCAGAAGTTCCCGGGGATTTTTACCGGCGTTTTTTACGGGATTTCAGCAAGGTGGCGGAACCTCTGAATAGGCTCAGAGGTTCCCTTTTGTTGGTCTCCGGAGGCGGACCGAGCTTTTCCGCGCCAGAGGTCCTGGTTTGGGTGCATTGCTCCAAGATCGCCTGTCACCCAGGGGCCCGACGTACAGCATTCCTTCTCGCTCGGCATTTCTGGTGGCCAACCCTCCATGCGGACACTAAGAGCTTTGTGGTGGCTTGCAACAACTGTGCACGAGGCAAGTCATCCTATCAGGTGCCAGCTGGGTTGCTTCACCACTTCTGTATCCCTTCCCGTCCTTGCTCTCACATCTCTTTGGACTTTGTCACTGGCCTGCCCCCCTCTAGAGGCTTCACTGTCATCCTTACCATTGTGGATAGGTTTTCCAAGTTCACGCACTTCATACCTCTCTGCAAGCTCCCCTCCTCCCTTGAGACGGCCAAGCTGCTCATCCAGCATGTGATTCGTTTTCATGGTATTCCTTGAGGCGTGGTGTCGGACAGGGGTCCTCAATTCTCCTCTGCCCTGGGCGCATCGGCTAGTTTGTCATCTGGCTACCATCCCCAGTCTAACGGACAATCAGAGCGTGCCAATCAGGACTTGGGGGCAGCATTTGAGGTGCGAGTGCCAGCAGTGTCCTTCTTCTTAGTCCACTTATCTCCCATGGGTAGAGTACGCTCACAACACCCTCGTCTGCTGTTCTACAGGCCTTTCCTCCTTTAATGTGGTCCACGGCTTTCAGCCCCCTATTTTCCTCTCCCAAGAAGCTGGTTGCACAATGCCCTCTCTGGCCGCCTTCCTTCGCCGGGCCCACCACATCTGGCGGATTACCAGGTGTGCACTATCCCGCACCGCCAGTCATAATCAAAGGCTGGCCAATCGCCAATGCAAGCCGGCCCCGCCGACAAGCCCGGCCAGAGGGTATGTCATCTCGGGATATTTACCTGGCTTCGTCGAGAATCTAAAAAGCTGGTGCCCAGATTTATTGGCCCCTACGAGGTGGAGCGGATGATCAATCTGGTGATGGATCGCCTGAAACTTCCCCCTTCCCTTAAGATTTGTCCCGTCCACCATGTTTCCTGGCTGAAGCCAGTTGTCTCCAGTGCCCTGAGCTCCCCATCGGTTCCTCCTCCACCCCCCCGGCAAGTGGAGAGCCATCTTGCTTACACCGCCAAGGCTATCCTGGACGTCAGGAGACGAGGCAGGGGTGTGCAGTTTCTGGTCAACTGGGAGGGCTATGGTTAGGGAGGGCTTCTTGGATATCCCTTTTTCTTATTTGGTTTGGTTTGGTTTAGTTTTTTGAACATCAAGGTTAAAATGGAATACATCTCATGAATCATCCTTTCACAGTTCCACAAGTCCAAAAGGAGTAGGAAGAAGCAAAGCTTATTTAATCCTACCCCCCATCCATTCCACATCTAGTACAGTACATGTTGTTCACTTCCTGCATTCCATCTCATATTTTCTATAATAATCAGAGTAATAATAAATAATAAATAACAGTAAAAAGACAAAAAAAATAGAAAAAAAACAAAACAAAAAAACGAGCATGACAGAACAATCATTGTGATGATGAAGACTCTTCTGCCTTGCATTTAGCAAACATCAACTGCTTGTATTGTTTTTTTGAATTTGCTCATCTCTGTACATTGTTTGAGTTCCTTGCTCAATTCGTTCCATAATTTAATTCCACATACAGAAATGCTGTGGGTTTTCAGCGTTGTTCTCGCATATAAATGTTTAAGTTTAATTTTCCTCAAAGATCATATTTCGCCTTTCTGATTGAAAAATACTTGTATGAGGTTTTTGGTTAACAAGTTATTATTAACTTTATGGATTATTCTAGCGGTTTGAAAGAATACTAAATCTGCTAATTTTAATATTTGTTATTTTAAAAATAAAGGTGTCACGCGCTACGGTGACACCTGTCGCCTGTTTTAGTTTAGTGCTGCTTTCCTTTATGTTGTATATTATTGCTGACCTCTCCTGTTTACTTGCTCAGACGGTGACACCTCCTGAGCTGGGCGGAGCTACCGGATCCCTGCAGCTGTGTTCAATCAGCTACCTTTTTAGTCTCCTCACCTGCAGCCTGCCAGTGCTGGATTATTGTCAATGGTCGTGCTTCCAGACCATGTGCTCTTCTCCTGCTACCACTTACGTTATCCTCCTGTTGCAGTTCATCTGGCTACTCCAACCAGCTTTGTCGTCCTGCTGCACCAGACCTCTGTCCAGCTCACGTGGTAGTTCCAGTTCCTTTTTGTTCAGTGCTGTCCTGGTTTTTGCCCACGGTGCCCTCTTAGTTTTTTGCACCGTCGCCTTGAGTTCCTGTTTTGTGCCTCCTTTGCTTGCACATTAAATATATTTTGAACTTTTGGACTTGTACCTGTTTCTGCATCTCGGGACCCAAGTTACACGGCTCCCTGAGCCTGACAAAAGGGTTTGTATATACTTGTTATATACTTGGCATTATGAATTATCCTCACCAATCTTTTTTGCAGTACAGTGAGTGAGTGAAGATTGCTTTTGTAATTATTACCCCATATCTCCACACAATACATTAAATATAGTAATACTAAGGAACACTAAAGAGTGTGGAGTGATTTATGATCAAGAACATATTTTGCTTTATTCTCAACAATAATACAGATTTTTATCGTAGGTTCCCATACAAGCCAGGTGGTCCACCAGATGGCGCCCATTGAATGGAGGGGGGATACTGTCACGCTCTGCGTCGACACCAGTCGATATTTTGGGGTTATGTTATAGCTTGGTTTTCGTATTTCCTTTTCCTTGTTTTATTATCTGCTTTTGGGTTTACCATGCAGATCCCGGGATTCTCTAGTTGGGCGGAGCTGCAGGACGTGCGCAGCTGTGCGTAATTTTTATTCACCCCTTTTTATTGTCACCTGTGGCGGCTGGATGGCACTCGACGATTCCTCCTGGATGAACCTCCATGCTATGTGCTGTTCCTGCTGCCGTCGGCCATCTTCTCTGCTTTACGTGTGGAGCTCCGCCTGACCGGCCTTGGTATTTGTTAAAGGTATTTTTGCTCCCATTTTTCCGCGATGCCCTTTTGTTTCCTTGGCATCGGAGTATTTCGTTCCTGTGCTGTACGTAGAAGCCATTAAAAGACTGTTCTGCTCACACTGGTTTTCGCCTCTGCATACTGGGATTCAGACACGTGTCCTACAAATCCTCACATAAATAACTATATGTATAACGATATAAAGTATATAACTCCTGAACATATGTACATATGTTGGTTTACAAAATATCAAAGTGGCACTTTGTATCCTTTCGTTTTTCACTATGTGGCCCTCGCTGGAAAAAGTTTGGACAACCCTGTCCTACATTGTCTGTAGGTGTGAATGCTTGTTTGTCAAGTCTGCAGGGGGAAACAACGAGGCACAATGTCACAATGAAGCAGCAGTATAAGAAGGGGCTATCCACACGGAAAAAAAAATCAGGTCAAAGTATTTTTAACGTTTCAGCCATTCATCCACATGGAAACGGGGTTCTGGGTAAATCTGAAAATGCTGTCTTGTGCTTTCCATGTCGACAGCCGAACCGCTATTTTACAGAAACAATGACGTCACCGACCCATTGCCACCCTGTCGCCGTCACATGACCAGAAGTGAGCTTTGATGACAAGCCAACATAATATGTGACTATTTCGACAGACATGAGTCAACCCAGTCGACAATGTCTTAATATTTTGTTGTCTTATTCTCCAAAATGACTTGGTCATAAGTCTAGATGAACCTTGGAAACCAAAAGACGACAGACTTGTGCATGTGTTCTTTCTTCTTCTATAGTTTGGTGTGTCACGTGGTCACGTATGCATGTCTGTTTACAGCACCACACGAAGGTGTCCCTTGCCAAAAAAATAAGAATATCCAGAACGTTTCCGTGTGGACAGGGCCAAAGATGGCTTGCATTTAAACAAATTCAACCCCCCAAAAAAAGAAAAGTAGAAACTGAACATTGGACTTTTGACAGTGCCTGGACTAGAAAATATGCATTAAACGGAAAATCTTTTGGAAACGCTGTTTCAAAGGAACATAAACTACACTTTCAAATGAAATATCACAAGTTTGACACCCCCATTGCCACTGATTATTGACGGGTGGGCAGTCTGGATTTTTACATTTGGATCCGTAAACAGAATTTTAATTTTTCCCATATATTAACTTTCGTGAAAAAAAATCTTTGGTTTTCCTGGAGCAGCAAGCTTCCAGTCCGAAGCAACACACTCGGGCAACGAACGCATCTTGGAGCTGGTAAAATCAGGCCTTCAAAATAAAAGCATGCCAGTAAAATAACAGTTGCAAGAGCATCTGGCTTAAAAACTAAGGCAAAACCATTCATCGGATTGACTCGCTGTGGCCAAAAGTGAAACACACATCACAGTCGGCAGTCGAGTCTATACACCAGGACCACCAACTCTCCCCTGGCCGGAATACTTTCCTGCATCAGGGCAGGAGGTGCTAGTTGAAATTCTGATGGAATTTTCCATATTTTCCCTCATTTTCTTTTATTTCCTGGGAAATGTTGCTTATTTACAAATGCAAACGTTGACTGAGGTATTATATGTCGTTGCAGTATAGGTCATAAGTGTTTTTACACCGACAAAGGCAAAAAATAATTAAAAAAATTCTCTACAAATATATTTTTTAACAATATCATCTGGCCCTCACAGTTTCTGCTGAGACACTTTTGGCAACCTTTGGCCTTTGGACAGATGTAATTGAGGACCACTGCTGTAGAAGTGTAAGTGCTCCCGGTATTTTCATATGGCACATCATATTTACTCATACTCGCATTTAGTTATGGAGTGTATTGAGAGTCGCGTCCAATGCGGAGTACAGCTGCTGGAATATTCAAAGTTAGAGGAAAGTGGAAAGGAGAATAAAATGAGATTTAATTATAATTAGTGATTGACCAGGCTCTGTCAATCCTCAAAGCAGTGTGTCTTTCATCAGCTTTGTGTGTGTGTGTGTGTGTGTGTGTGTGTGTGTGTGTGTGTGTGTGTGTGTCCATGTGGTACTGAGTGTACCTGGGAGTGACTCTCCTACCTTAACTAGGAAACCTACACTTCTGTCTTGTAAAATTGTGAGTTAGCAGAGGTGGAAAGTAACAATAAATGGCATTTAATTGTGTTACGGTACTGAATTTTGGTTCATTGTGTGTTTGCCAAAGAGAGCGAGCCCTCGGCATATTCCACAGCAAACCTGCACAAACCTGTCAAAGTAAATTCATTATTATTGCTGGTTGATGGAAATATACGTACCTATGCTTTGCAAGAGTTAGCCACAAAGTTGATGTTAATGCTGGTAAACTTATTTAAATGTTGCTAACACCTTTTTATATAACATACATGCAAATGTACAAAACGGTGAACGCTGGATTGATAATTAATCATTCCTATCTTTGAAACATTTTTCAGAGGAAATGTCACGAGCTGGCTGCTGTCGGAAGCTTGACCCCCGGTATGGCGAGAACGAGGCAGTGGCGTGCAAATAAAAATCTTTAATAGTGCACGAGCAGGTGCATTTCAAATTTCAAATTCTTTTTTTTTTTATTTTATTTTTTTTTAAAGGGACAGTGTACATTAATCAACATTTCTTTACAGAAAGTAAATGTACCCGAGTTAGCTGAAAGGCTAATTTTCATCGGCAGTCCCTTTGCCAGATGGTAATAGACCCAACAAAACAAAACAACAAAAAAAGACACCATACACAACAGACATAGACAGAAATACAGTCAGCATTACATATCCCCACAGTACAAGTTATATAATAAAATGAATAAAACCAAAATGAAAAATTATAATACAAACACCGCCAAGCCAGCCATATTGGCTACCTTACCATTTACATTTAATTTGTTCTCTACCTGACACTGGTAGAATAATGGATAGTACCAGTGATACTGCTAGTGCAGATACTCACAATTGTACAGGAACTCAATAAAGTGCAACAGAGGAAAAAGCTCTGCGAAACAACACCAACGGCAGTAGTAGCAGGTAAGTAACTTCTCAGGTTACAGCACAGGTGAGATTAATACAATGATCCAGCGTCGTACTCGAGGCGGTGCTGGGCTTTTAAACCCCAAAAATGTTAATCACTGCCAGCTGTGCACCAACCACCTGGGGTAGAGTGGCTGCAGTTTTCTCCCAGCAGGAAGTGCAGCCTGCCAAAGTAAGAGCGCAGGACAGGAAGTGTTCGCTCCTGTCCTGTGGAACATGACAGGAAACACCCAACAAGCTAAAAGCGTTCAATTAAACGGTGGCTGCAATTAAGCGTACATGAAGCCACCTGAAACACCAGCAGGCAATCAATCAAAAATAAACAAGTAAAAACATTGCTATTTTCCAGTAATGGGTCATCTAATTATTTACTATTTCAAACGTTGTGTCATTACTGTTACCGACAGCGAAATGTGGCACCTTAGTATTTATTACTGGATGTGGCTTGCCGCACGGTGGCCTAGTGGTTAGCATGTCGGCCACACAGGAGATCCGGATGATCTGGATTTGAATCTCAGTGTGGGCATCTGTGTGTGGCGTTTGCATGTTCTTCCCGTGTGTGGGTTTTCTCCAGGTACTGCAGCTTCCTCCCACATTTCAAAAATATGCATGTTAGGTTAATTAAAGACTCAATATTGTGCATATGCATGAATGTGAGTATACATGGTTGTTTGTCTATACAGTATGTGCCCTGCGATTGGCTGGCAACCAGTCAAGGGTGTACCCCGCCCCTTGCCCCATGTCAGCTGGATTAGGCTCTAGCATACCCCACAAACCTAGTGAGGACAAGCGGCATAGAAAATGTATGGAAGGATGTGGCTTTGGTTATTATTATTATTATAATTCACTACTACTACAGAGGAAGCTAAATAGCTGGTCAACAGCTAGTCTCAGAGAAACACTGCCCCCTATCATTTTGGTCACAATTGCAATTGCTCAGCCCTTAGCCTTAAGCATCTCTCAATGGCACATGCCACAGCTAAAAACTACATTTCCCATGATGCTTGGTGTGGTCACGTTCCTCCTATACTGCAGAACTATTACTAATCGTTTAAATATGTAATTCAGAAAACACTATTACTAGGATAGTGCATCATAAGGGCAAAAAAAAGTTCAGGAAACAACCAAAACATGCCAAGAAGCAACAACGACCTGCTAACCCTGCTAACCCTGTCGCTGTCATTGCACACACTTGAGTGATCACCATTGATAACATAGGACGCTGTTCAGGTCTGACACAGATTTACCAAAAGTTGGATTTTTCACCCACTAATAGGGAACGTGAGCTGGGATTAGACTGTCGTGAGACAGGTGGTTTCACCCTATTGATCCATCCATTTTCTATACCGCTTCTGCTCTTTAGGGTCGCGGGAGCCTATCCCAACTGACTTCGGGCGACAGGCGGTGTACACCCTGGACTGGTTGCCAGCCAATCGCAGGGTACATATAGACAAACAACCATTCACACTCACATTCATACCTATGGACAATTTAGAGTCGCCAATTAACCTTACATGCATGTTTTTGGATGTGGGAGGAAACCGGAGTACCCGGAGAAAACCCACACACGCATGGGGAGAACATGCAAACTCCACACAGAAATGCCCAAGGGAGAATCAAACCCAGGTCTTCTCCAGAGTATTACGTGTTGGCCAACACGCTAACCACTAGACCACCGTGCGGCCCCCCCTATTGATGCTGTATGAAAAGTTAAAACAATCTTTCTGTGTAACGTCTTTCCGTCCACTAAATATCTTATTTTACATTTTACATGTTTCTATATTTCTGAGGTTTAACATTTGAGTCTAGTTGCTGTGTGATAAGTTTAATGTTGTTTGTAAGATGACACTGTGAGTAAGACTGTTATATAGTGTAATGACCTGCAATTTCCAATGGGTTGACAAGCTCGTTGTGAGTTTATTCATAGCACATGATTGGCTCCTGTCAAATAAAGAGCTGACTGGTCCTCACAGACATGGATATGACGTGGATATGTGCGGCTTATATAAGAACAAATCTGTTTTTTCCTCAAACTTTAGTGGGTGCGGTTTATACAGGACATCGGTTTGGCTTTTACAGCAGAAATTACGGTAGTTGCTCTCACTACTTTGCTAAAGCTAGTTGCCCAATACTGAAAATCAATGCAGTCTTGGTAGCAAACATTTTTTCATAATAAAATAGACTCCAACTATGACTGTGACCAAAGATGAAAAACTGATCATTTAATTTGCAAAAAAGTCTGATGTGAAATTCTATATTTTAAGTGTGCACTTGAATTCATAAAGGGGTGCTTCATGAAAGAACACCTGCTTTTCTTGTCAGACCACAGAGTATTTTCCCCAAAGTCTTGGGGATCATCAAGATGTTTTCTGGCAAAATTGAGACGAGCCTTGATGTTAAAAAAAAAAAAAAAGAACACCTGCTTTATAGTTACTCTGAGTACAATTTAAATCACTTTTTTGAGTAACGTTTCAGCATATCCGTACTTTTATGTGAGTACAATCTTTGAGTAGTCTTCTAGTTAGCATATGTTTAGCCTATGTCAGTGTGAGTATGTGCCGTGTGCACGTTGGTATGAGCGCATGGGCCTCATCTCAAGTCTCACTAGAGACTTGTTGTCTAAGATTAATGAAGGTCACCAGAATCCTCCAAAGTATTCAGATAATTAAGGCTTTGTTTATCAAAAACAAGTTATATTAAGAGTAAAAAGATGTATGGTAATTATTCATAATCTTAACAATTCAAGTGTAGCCACCTCATTTGTGCCTTTAATTCTTCTTGTTAATGTTTTGCATAAATCTGCATAATTACTGGAGTTGCCTGTTATATTTTTGACAGCTACTCAGTTCGTGTGCACTAAAGGGTATCAAATGTGCTGCTTGCTGCATACTTATAAAGTGGCTGCATGCTTGGAGCTGCACAGCATCTCTCAGCCATCAAATCAGCTGAAATGCACGCAGAGAATCTGCGGTTTTGTATCAGTTGGACGAATCAAATGCTTCTGCTTGTGATGGCTGAAATGAAGGCTTTTATAAAAATATATTTGAAAGGCATTCTATAAATGTAGTTAATGTATCATGTACAGCGGTGCGAAAAAGTGTTTGCCCTCTTCCTGATTTCTTATTTTTTTGCACCTTTGTCACACTTAAATGTTTCAGATCATCAAACAAATTTAAATATTAGTCAATGACAACACAACAAAACACAAAATGCAGTTTTTAAATGAAACTGTTTTATTATTAAGAGAGAAAAGCCAAACCTACATGGCCCTGTGTTAAAAAGGGCCATCTGTTCGTGACCTCAAGCAGAAACCAACTTGGGTTCTGCCGCAGGACAACGATCCAAAACACACCAGCAAGTCCACCTATGACTGGCTGAAAAAAGCCAAATGAAGACTTTGGAGTGGACTACTCAAAGTCCTGACCTGAATCCTATTGGGATGAAAAACCTCTAACTTCGAAAACATTCCATTTATAAATAAGAAATCCTACTTCACTTATCACGGCCAGGTCTGAGACCAATTAACAGCCAAATGAGGGACTACTTTATACTAAGGTTGTCATGAGACACCCAACTCCCAAGACAAGATGATGCACGAGATTGGGTCCATCAAGAAAAGTGCAAACCAACTTTTTTATGTAACTGAGTAATAGAACAATGCAAGTGCGTTTTGAAATGTTTATTGTCCCACAAACTCGTGCAAAAACGGCATTATTTTTAACATTTTTTAGACCAAATAAACCACTTTTATAATGACATATAATGATAAATAAAAATATATCATAATAATCAAACATCTCCATTCATATGTCATCTTTCACTTTGTAAAGTTGTAGAATTGCTGTTTGTGACATTAAAAAAACACTATACATACAGTTAAAGATGAAGCTTTGTGTTTTTGTTAGTTATTAGTATCAACATTTTACTTTTTCTATTTACATGTCTTTTTGACCTATATTTTGTTGTGTTTTATTTCTGCAATGAGCCATGGTCCACAGATGGCCCATGCGCCACACTTTGGACATCCATGCATGTTTCACCTGCAGGGCGAGTTTTGCCAGGTGATGGAAGAGTGTGTCGAAACTCTGCCTTCTAGGATCTGTCACTGGTTAGGGATTGGGTTGCATTATGGAGGGGTTTATGCAGCTTTCAGATACGCATTGCACGGTGGTACGAAGGTAGAGCGCCACTCCACCTCGCCTGTGTGGCGGATACTTCACCTTTGTTGACCGCGTGTATTTAATTACCGAATAAATTAGTGATGCAAGAAACACTTCCTGTCTTTCACTTTTAATGCACACCTCTACTCGCGAAATATAGCAACCATGTCACTAAATTGTCAAAATGGGTTACTTGTACGTATGAGGTGTGTTATGACGTTGGCACTCAGCCAAAGCCTAGTATAAATAGAGCCGCTTCGTTATTAAGAGTGCAGACAAGTCCAAACATCTGCGTATTTTCATCTAACAAATCTGAAGTAAGTTTGATCAAATGCAGAAATATTGCTTGGACATTAACACAGATGCAGCTGTTCAATTCTGGAAAAAAAAAAAAAAAACAGCACGTCACTCACTGACGCTAATGCTGCGAACACCGAGGCAGGTTGGATTGCAGGGTTTAAAGTGTGTGTAAAGGATTTAAAGGAAAACTGCACTTTTTTTGGAATTTTGCCCATAAGCCACAATCCTTATGTGAGACATGAACACACGTCTTTCAATTTTCTGTGCCTTCTAAATATATAAAAATAGCTAAAAAGACTTAGCTAAGAATGCACGTAATGGGAAACACTTATTCCGCCTATAAAGCCTTTAAAATAAAAAAGCAAAAAGTGCCAACAACGCTCCATTTACATATAATACAACCTGCATATTAACCAAGCTACAGCGACATTATTATTATTATTAACATTGTTACCCCGATCAAACTACATTACTGGCAGTGCAGTTTTGCTTTGATGTGTGTATCCAATAATGCCTCGAGTACTGTCACTTCCATATTGCTGTACTATCATTCACAGTAGCAATGCCATAGTTCACAGTCCGATTAGCTTCTGGCTGCCTTTTTCTCACGAGATAGCGAGAATAAGGAAACTGAAAATCTTGGGTCACCCCTACTGTACACGTTGAGATACAGTAAGTGAAACAATTATCTGGTCAGTAAAAAACATGTATTTTTGACATTGATTTCAAATATTCAATCCTGCTTAGATTTCCTAATATTATATTGTATTTTTTTTCTTTTCACTTATGTAGCAAATCTTCAATGAAAGATTGAGCAATCGAGTGGGAGCCAGCCTATTTAGTAACATGACATGAGTGATTCAATTTACGCTCTTCCTCTCTCATTGTTATTCTGTCTCTAATGTTGTTTAGCATACCACAGGCACGGGCTGTCTATGTGAGAGGAGCTGCACTGGTCGGTGGTCTTAATAAACGAGCAGTTTACAGGTCAACGGTGTTTGGATGCATCAGTTGCACAGGTAGGGTAGGGCTGTGCATGACTCACAAGCAAACCCACAAACACACTCAACAAAGTGACCTAGAGAGAAAGCATTACGCAGAACATTGTTTTAGTTTGTGTTTTAGTATTTGTGCAAAAGGTTATATTTGCATGTGAACTGCGGGCTAAAGTATCTACCGCATGATAAAACACTTTCAGCTTTAACAACCAAGAAAAGATACTAAAATTGGTTATTGGTTATTCACATAAATGTTATAAATATTAATTAATGCTGTCGATCGATTATTTAAAAAAAAAATTAGATGCTTTGTAAGTAATCGAAATGAATCACATTTGAAATGAGAAGGATTTGACAGAATACCGGTACATGCTACAAAAAGTGAAATCAAAGGAATATGAAAAATATCAAACTAGATATGTTGTTTGGTGTTTTTGTAATGTTATTTATTTGTGTTTTATATCTTGCTTTTGATAAGTCCATGCCTGAAACTAGAAATTCAATGCTTTTAAATGGTTTGGTCAGATATGATCAATTGAAAATGGTCAAAGTCATAATCTCTCATTTCAAGTATGAAGTACAGGGTTTTTCTAAAAGAGTGACCTGATTTCATGACGCATTGCTTCACTTCTCAAGCATTGTCTTGCAATGCGACAGTGACCACTTGAAAGACTTTTCTAAGTTTTGAAAGGCTGTAGTCGTGTTGTTCCTGTGGCAACATTAGTCAGAAGGGAGCCCAAGACCTTGCTCTTTGTACTGCCTGTGAGATCCCCAGACCTCACTGTGTGTGATTATTTCTTGTGGGGATACGTACAAGATCTCATTTATGTTCCACGCTACCCACTAACCACGATGACCTTAAACATTGAATAACAACAGCGATCAACTCAGTGGGTCGTCATATGCTGACATGCATCTGGGAGGAATTTTCTTATCACATTGATGTTGCCCATGATGCAGGTGGTGGCCATATTGAACACGTGTAAAACAGGAAATAAAACTTGATTGTGAGTAGAATACTTGTGACTTGGCTGGAGTTTTCTATTGCTTTTCCTTAATAAAAATATTGCATAATGGAATCAGTTCATTCTTTTTCAATAACCTTGTATAATACACACAAACCAACCACAACGAATTTTGACTGAGTGAAGGTGTACTCACACTAGGCCAGTGTGACCGCGCTGGGGCCTACGTCACACCTCAAGCTCGGCACGTTTGGTTAGTGTGAGCACAATGATCCGATTGCACAATAAAAAAGCATCAGACCACTAAAAATAAGACTGGATCCACACATTCAGGGAAATTGCAGTAATACAACAGAATAGAAGTGGTAGCACAAGGATGGTAGCATGATAAATTGTATTTACATGTTCATTTATATTACATTTATTTGCAAAGTCTACACATTTTATTTGGGTTATTGAGTATTTCTGAGTGCAACTGACAAACAGAACACATTGTGGAGGGTCGGGCCAACTGGCTGAACTAAATGATACATAATATCAATCTCATTGTAAAAGCAGAAAATAATCATTCTGACTGGTAAGAGTAAATGTGGTGATGAAGCAATGGAAAATAAGCTTAGCAGTATATTCCGTTTAAATTTCCACGTTAACAAAATGTGGACGTTCAGAAATGTAAGCTGCCATATACTGCATAGATATCCTTACATAACCACAGCACCATGTATACACATCTGTACGTGCGCTGAGGTTCATGGCTGGTGAGGCACTATTTTGGAGGTTTTTAATGTAAATATAGGTTGCTCATTAAGATGATAAGAAAAAGAAGAGAATAATTTGCTTTGGTTAATAAAATGTTTTCAAATTGTTTCAGATACTAAGTCCCATTTATTTATGTATTTTATGAACTGAAAAACATTTGCGTTCTTACCTTTCATTTGTATATGAAGTACATGCATACTATCCTTCTCCAGGAAAACATCTGATACTTTGATACTGGTGACTTTGGTTATGTACTGTATCCCTCCATCTGGCAGTCAAATTCATTCATTCATTCATCCTGCAGAGCAAAAAAATATTTTGCATTTGACTTATTGCCTTTCAGCTGGTGCTGCTGTCTGAAAAAAAACATGCTGGCTTTTCCTCTCTATGGAAGGACGGCACTTCCTTCACTTACAAAAACCTTCAACCCTCTGAGGATGAAGAGAGGCCGCATGTGACATTTGTGTGTATTTAATTGTATGATTAGCAAGAATGATGATCTAACACATTAAATACTTTACACAGGTTGTAGAAAGTCATGGTGTACAATAAATGTTTCTGCAACATCACAGTATTGGCGACATGATGAAAAAACAAACTGGCAGACGACATGATCCAACTTAGGTGAGTGCACTTAGAAGGTAGGCAGGGCTTGCACACTAAGGTAAAAAGAGATGCTGGTGGCAGCCTCATTTTAGATTTCTGCCCTTTTCCTTCTGCACTGCTCCTTTGCTGCCCTTAGCTGGAATCTTAACTCTTCTGTACTCGCTTAAGCGCTTGTGTGTCACTGTCTTTGAAGGTCTTCTTCTTCAGGTTCAGAAGGTCTTTAATGCCATGTGTTGTCCAGGGATTGTTGGAGGAAAGCAGCGTACAGTCCTCATTGGCACAACAACATCCATGCAGACGTTTATGTAGTCCGTGGTGCAGGCGACCATTCCTTCCATATCGTCACTCGTGTGGACCCTGAAATGCATCCCAGTCTGTGGTCTCAAAGCAGTCTATTAGAGCCTGTTCAGCCTAAGGGGACCACTTCCTGAATGAACATATGGTTATTTGGTAACTTCCTCAATTTAGGTGTACAGTAGTACCTCCTATGCCTCGCAAAAACGTAAACCTCCTTTTACGTAAATTCCACTGAACGTAAAGAATTTATGTAAAGCTTTTGCATCGTATTACGGAAGAAATTCTATATAACGTAAAGCGTCAAGTAGGTGCAAGTTCAGAAATTCGATTTCTTTCGCGATTGGTGACGCCTTCTGACGCTTCACGCTCTCAGCATACAGCATACAGCGCGTCCGTGTGTTTGTGTAAGAGACATGCTGCTCCCTTTAACCTCTCTTCCTCATCGTAGTCACCATTAAACTAGTTTGCACGCATTGAAATCTCTTCTTAATGTTTTTAATTTTCTTTGTGTTAAAATTACCGTGATCATGGACCCTAAACCAAGTGTAAGTGTTTAGAAAAAAAAGGAAATGTTGTCGATAGAAACCAAGCAGGAAATGATCCAGAAATTCTGACGCATCACGCTCTAATTGGCTGATTATCGGGGCACCGCCTCCGCTATAATCTCATTGGCTGATTATCGGGGCACCGCCTACGCTCTCATCTCATTGGCTGACTCATACAGCGCATACGTGAGTTTGTGTGAGACACATGCTGCTCCCTTCAAGTTCCTTTCCTCTTCGTAGTCGCCCTTAACTAACTTATAAACAATTAAGTTAAGTTACAAATTAAAATTTTGCACATAGCATTATCGTGTAGTTCGTGTGCGTTTGTCTGTGAGACCAGCTGACTCTTAGACTCTTTGAGTCGCGTTTTGACTCAGGATAGTCCACTTGCGTTCTCCTGATCAAGACATCTCGTGAACGGTAAGATCGTTTTTGTTTTTCAGTTTTATTCATTTACAGTAATCTTATTTATTACCTTATTTTATATTGGAATGTTATTCTATTATGTTTATGCTAAGGTTTTATTATATTTTCCCACCATATTTGGTGCACTTTGAATATTTTGAAGTGCCAAAGGGGTGAGTTTGGGAAGATCTTGGAACGGATTAGGCTATTTACATGTATTTTACGTTTCGTATAACATAAAAACCCTATAACATAAAGGTTCTCGGAACGGATTATTTACGTTGTAGGTGTGTCTACTGTATATGGAGGTTTCCGCAGGACCAGGTTGTGGTCTGCCTTCCCCAGTGCAGGCAGGGGGTGCCACTGTATGCATCTTTGATGTTTGCATACATGAGGTCTATAGTCCTGTTGCCCCTGGTGTAAGGTAGAAGGCAGCCAGTGTTTTGTTGAGTTTCACATGATTCAGGTTCCCAGAGATCAAGACCAGAGCGTCAGGGTGCTGTGTTTGTAGTTTAGGTGTCGCGCAGTTTATGGCGTCACATGCAGCCTCCGTGTCAGAGCACGGTAGTATGGAAACAATGAAAACAATGGCGTGACTGAACCCCCTGAGCATGTAGTACGGACTTAGGCTGACAGCCAGGAGTTCAATGTCCCTATTGCAAATGGACATTTTAACATTCACATGCCCAGGATGACGCCACTGTTTGTTCACATACAGCGCAAGCCCACCTCCTTTGCGCTTTCAACAAGCTTTATGTCCGTCAGCTCTGACTATGCTGAAGTCCGCTAGCTCCATGTTAGTATCTGGGACGCTAGCTGTTCGCTATGTTTCAGTAAAGCACAATAAGCTGTACTCCCTGAAGGTCTTGGCATTCTTTGTCAGCACAGCCAGCTCATCGATCTTGTTCGGTAGTGAATTAACGTTTCCCCAGATCATAGAAGGTAAAGCTTGAATCTCCATTTCCTTGCTAGCCACTTAGCTTTGAGCTGAGCTGTGGCTCTGCATCCTCGATACGGCTTCTCTACTTCAAAGGGGCCCACACCACTGGATGAGTCCATTTTTTTTTCATCAAAATAGTTGTCATGCCAAAATGCTGTCTTGCTGCTGGATGTTGACAGTTTCCGAGTGATACTGTAAGTTTGTTTTATTTTCCAAAAGATGAAGATTTAAAACAACAACAACAGACGAAGCAAGTGCAGAGAAGGAGAGACAGATGGACGCTCACCTTGAGATCTGTCCTTTGCAGCGACCATTTACTGACGACTGCTTTGAAGGAACACCTTTACAAAAAGTACTGTATAAACGTATTTTGAAAAAGGATGCTATTCCACCGGCACAGAGGAAAAAACATCAAAACAACAAAGAACGACCATCAAAGTTGGCACAAAAGAGAGTAAGTTACGTCTTCTTTACATAATGTATGAACACTATTCCACAATAGCGACAAGGCTGCAAAGCATTATACATGTTATGTAAACATATTTTTACAGCGATATGTTTACTGGGGGAAGTGGGCCTATGCCGATCATTCATCGTCGACATGAGGCCACATGTACATTAAAATAGACAAGCTGTAGAAACCCCCACATTAAGAATCCAATTTAAAACAATCATCGGATAAGGATAAGCAACCCCACAGAGTAATTTACCACTTTGTGCTTTGAAGGCAACCAATCTCCATCTCCATGTCTTAAGGCTAAAGTCCATGTTCTGCAAGTTCTCTATTTCATCTCCAAATGTTTTTTCCTCCTCAAGCTATTGACACATCACTCAAATCTTTGCTATAATCACTCTAAACATCCTCTGTCTCGTACACTGCTATGTTTGCGTAGCTCAGCGGTATTACCCTGATTACATCATACCCGTAAATGAAGCATGGCTGGCGCCATGAACAAATGTCATTTTTGAAAATGTAACCATTCGCATTCAACAAATCAAACAATGTAGAGCATAATTACAAACAATATACAATATATTCAAGCAAAATTGATGAATCATGTCAGGGACTCCGTAATTAAAAATGTAAATGCAATTGACAAATTGTAATCTATTTTAGCATTTTTTGTCCTGATTGTCAAAGCTGATTTTTGCATTGCAGAGATGTGGCTGAGATGATTATTAAACTTGTCTGAGAAAAAAAAGTTAACAATGACAGAGTGTCAGGAGCACAAAGAGCATAACAAGGAAGAGGAGAAAAGAAAATCTAACTTTCTTTAATTATGTTTACCCAACAGGCTTGGCGCCCTCATCTAAATAGCATAAACATCTGGCCATGGCACGCCACAAGCATGGCGGCAGTAGTCAAGCAAATCTTGTGGAAAATAATGAAATGAGATCCCTGGTGCTGTGACAGTGGAAGGGCAGAAGACATTCACTCCATGTTAATAAAATTGCCATGAATGAGTGAATACAATTAGGAAATTATCAGTGGCAGCAGTGAACTTTTGTAACTCGCCAATATTTGCATCATTTGATTAAGGCAGCAATTTAGACTTGTTTATTTGCATCTACTGCTCCTTTTATTAATTGTGACCTGCCAGTGATTGGCCTGCGATTAAAGCAGTCACATATAATGTGTGGGGTGGATTGGAGAGGCTGATGGCCTCTTTTCATGTAGCTGTCTGGCAGAAAGGAACATGCTTATTAACTCATACTGTATATACAGTATAAGTATAAATATAAATGGTTGTCTGTCTCGATGTGTCACGTCTGTGATCCATCCAGGGTGCACCGAGTGTCTCACCCAAATGTTGCATTTATACTGTTGCTATCTACTTGGCTTGCCACAGCTCGACTGGATCCTTAGCACTTTTCCATTGCTAAAATCAGTTCGTAGTTTACGTACAATTTCCAATACCTGGATAGCAACAACAACAGCAAAAACTGTGTATCATTCTGTAGAAAATACGCTGATGTGAGGAAAAAAAAAATCTATACCTTACGGGAAAACTCCAGGGTTTGTCTTTTTTGGCGCGATGGAAAAAAATGGCATCCACATTGTGCACATAAGTAAATAGCAACATATCACTGGGTGAAAACGATGTCATACATAAGGTACCTGTGGCGCTGTGAACAGACGCGCAGACAGAACCATGTGACACCAAAACTATAGAAGAAGAAGGAACGCATGCAGATAAAGTCCGTGATCTTCCGCTTTCCAATGCTTGTCTAGACTGATGACGAAGTGGAATTACTTCCTCAAGTCATTTTGGGGCATAAGACAAAAAATATGAGGAGGATGTCGACTGGGGTGAGTCATGCCAGTCCAAGTATTCAGATATTTTGTCGGCTTGTCACGTCTGGTCACAGGACGGAGGCGAGGCGTTGATGTCATCGTTTTTAGAAAGCAGCAGTTGGCTTGTCTACACGACAACGACAAGCCGGTGTTTTCAGATTTTCCCACTCTGGAAGCCGTTTTCAAATAAAACTGAACGCCATTTTCGTGTGGATGAAAGGCTGAAACAATAAAATACGATGCCGTTTTGACCTGAAAACATTTTTGTTTGGACAATCCCATCAAATGCACATTCTTGGTATCGTCTTAACTGTAGGTCTTGTCTTCATCATTTCCAGTTCCTTTTGCAAATTTGAAGTACTTTGAAGTACTGAAAAACTGCATAAGCAAGGCCTCTCGCAGTGGACCATTGCTGCTGAGGTTGGAAACAGTAAGACAGTCAATTGAAAAGTGACGTTTTTTGGTGTTGAAGAAAGTAATACTGGCTGGTTGGTGGGGTCAAAAAAGTAAAGCGTTGTGCTTCTGTAGTATCTGATACACCCATCCATTTTCTATGCCGCTTCTCCTCATTAGGGTCGCAGGGGTATGCTGGAGGCGGGGTACACCCTGGACTGGTCGCCAGCCAATGGCAGGGCACATATAGACAAACAACCATTCACACTCACATTCATACCTATGGACAATTAAGAGTCACCAATGAACCTAACATGCATGTTTTTGGAATGTGGGAGGAAAACCCACGCACGCACGGGGAGAACATGCAAACTCCACACAGAAATGCCCAACGGAGATTTGAACCCAGGTCTTCCCGATCTCCTGACTGTGACTGTGTGGCCAATATGCTAACCACCGTGCGGCCGTATCTGATATGTAAAATGCCATATCTTAATGTATATGTCTCCGCATGTGCTCCAGGAAGGTGAGGCTCTGGTGACGAGAGTTTACAAATCCTATAAGTTTGACTGCTTGCCGAATTCTTGTTGGAAGTGCTTCTGATCAGTTGCATAGACAAACATTATAACATAAATCCTTTGAATTTGTCAGCTTATGAAACCCACACTACTCCATCCATCAAGGATCAAACTATCCAAGTGAATTAAGAAAAATAACATAAAACACAAGTTATGACATTAACTTTGTTCAAAACGTTTTTTGTCAAAGTTAAAATGGGCTTAATTACCGTAAAATCAACAATTGTGAGCTGCTAACAACATGTATGACAGATGTAGCATTTTACAAAAAAAAAAAAAGGCTGCACAGTCTTGCATCCAACTGATGGTTTGACTACAATCATTTGTCTGCATGCACACATAAAACCTGCAAATACTAAATAAATGCAACAGCAGCTACACATAAATAATATGTAATCAACTGAAAATTACAAAATAAAAGTGGACTCAGTATATTGGTCAAGTTTTTAGGTTAGTAACTGATATTTTTTTATATCTGTAATTGGTCGGGACACACCTGCTCACAGACCTTCAGCATGCGCTGCTTCAAAAAACGCTATGTCTAAACACTGGATACATGCTTAAACGTGACCACACTCTGCTGCAACCGCAGTTTGCCTTTTAATTCTTGAGCAATTTGTTGCTTTTCTTAAAGGCTAGCTTTGGCGTACTTAGCTCCGTGTTTAGTGTCAAAATGCCGACGCAGATTGTACTCTTTAACAACCGACACCGCTTCGTAACACAAAAGACATACTGTTCTTTCTCCTTGAAGCACAAACAAGTACCCGCCTTCCCATCTTTCTTGAAACGGTCTTCTATCCGCATCAACTTTTCTCTCCCTGGAAATTTTGGGATCATTATTTGTCAATTCAACTCGTTGGCACTGATGTGGAGACACTGCCGTTTAGTGGCGGTGAGCTGGGACATTGTATTGTAGTCGATAGGCATTGTGGGAAATGTAGTTTTTGATCAAAGCACGCTTTTGACCTATTTGATTGCTCCCGCGGGCCTTGACTTTGACACATGTGGTCTAGAAGATAAATTCAGAATAACTAATGGGTAATATCGAGCAATTTCACAAGTGACCCTACTTAAACCTTATGTACGGTAAGGTACGTAGCGCCACGGCGTACACATCATATCTGGCGACGTAATTAAACAGAAATACAGATACATGAAATATACCATACATATAAAATATGTACAAAACAAAACACAAAATGCCGCGTCGTTCTCTTGGAGATGAATAAAGTATCTATTCATCTCAATTTCACAAGTGACCATACGTAAACCTTACGCAATGTACGTAGCTCCACAGGCGTACATGACATATCCGCTGACGTTCTTCCTCTTCTTGTTTATGGCTGACTTTTTTGTGGAAAACGGTTTTGTGATGCAAAAGTATTACTCTTTTGAGCGCATATTGTTTTGAGAAGGAAAACGTTTTGCTTTTGTGATCCCACCAACCACCTGGAAATACTTTCTTCAACACCAAAAACTGTGTTGGTTGCTTTGGGGGGGATGTTTACACCAACCAGGAGACAAATTCATGTTACAGAAGCTGGCATAAGTCAATATTTTAAAGTGTATGAAAAAATAAAATCCTGACGTTACTGAACATTCTAGGACAGACCTTTAATCCAACTTTATTTAGTGACGTAAAAATGAATTTCCCATGTAGAGGTCATTGACATGTCATTCATGGATGAATTAGAAATGATTCACTCCGTAGCGGAACGTCTTATTTTTAATCACCTGTCAATGCAGTCCATCACAATCCACTCTCTACATTTACTTTACATTTGCAGCCTTTCCAGTGCGTTCCAGATCAGTGTGTTGATACAAAACAACTTTCTCCAGCTAAACTCAGACAACACTGAAATCATTGTCTTTGGCCCGCAGAAACAAAGAGAAAGTGTTATCAGTCACCTTGAGACTCTTCCTCTAAACCTAATCATCAGGTTAGAAATCTAGGGGTAATAATGGAATCAGATCTGAATTTTAACAGCCACATTAAATCAATAACATCATCAGCTTTTGCCACCTAAAAAAAAACAAGGGAATAGTGTCTTCAGCCAGATTTAGAGAGACTAATCCATGCCTTGGTCCCCAGCAGGCTAGATTGTATTGGAACGGACTTCTCACCGGGCTCTCTAAACGAGCAGTAAAACAGCTGCAGTACATCCAGAATGCTGCTGCTCGAGTCCTAACTAGAACCAGGAAACATGACCATATTAGTTCAGGTCTCTGCACTGGCTTTCTGTTGCTCAGAGAATAGACTTTAAACAGCTCTGCTTGTGTACAAGTCATTTCATGGTCTTGCGCCAAAGTACATCTCTGACATGTTAGAGCCACATAAACCATCTTGAGCTCTGAGAAGCTCAGGGAGTGGTCGCCTGCGGGTGCCCAGAGTCAGGACTATACACGGTGAGGCTGCGTTTCAGTTTTATGCTGCCAAAATCTGGAACAATCTTCCAGGAGATGTGCGACAATCCTCAACTTTGGCAATGTTCAAATCCAAGTTGAAAACACTCCTATTCAATTGTGCATATGACAACTGGAAGTATTCTATCTGCACTCATCATTCTTAATCTTTTATGGAATCATTTATGAAATTTTATGTACTGTCATGATTTTTTTATGGAATTATTTTATGAAGTGATTTTACCCTTCCTTTGTGTAAAGCACTTTGAATTATCTTGTGTATGAATTGTGCTCTATGAACAAACTTGACTTGCCTTACACGGGTTGAGCGGGGCATAGTTTACCAAGTAACTTTAGATACGAGCTGAGCTTAGAAGACCTAAAAAAAAACCCGTCCGGAGTGGAGGCAGTGACCAACGTGACACAAACCGTTTTAAACTCTGTCATGCCAAATGCACCGCGCACTCCTCTCTCTGGCTGTAGGGGTTCTGTCTGGGGATCACAGAGCATGAAGAGTGTATACAAAAGTAGTTACCCAATGAGAATTTTCCTTCATCACGATTACGGATAATGACGAGCTGTACTCGTTTCTTGCTCGTACTCGGCAAAAATGCATTATCCGTAACGGATACTCATCTAAAACGAGTATCATCTAAAACGAGTATCTGGCTCCTCCCTAGTGAATGGCTTCCTTGTTTATTTGCCAGACAACCTCCTCAACATGTTTTCTATGAACAACACAGCAAAAATACGACAAACACGGTGAAACACAAAAGTACGTAAACTGTAAAAAACATCCAAATGTCCGACTAAAAATAGCCACTTTTCTTTGTCTCTCTCTGTCACATTGGTTCTAAAACAGATTCCTACCCACTCTACGTCGTATCAAATCCTCGTCTTCTTGGAGCTGCTGTGGCGCAGTCCCGATGTCTGTAATGACCCCCTTATATAACTGGAAAGCGTTGATTAGCTAGCAATGTTTTTTTTTCTTGTTTTTTTTTCTTTTTTTATTTCGAACATGTAGATAAAACATTCAGAGTGTAGTTCAGAACTACAACAAGCCATCCAAAAAGTAATACAAAAAAAATCTGCATATGTATTTCACATGTTCTAAAGGGAGTGGGAAGAACTTAAAACTTAACTTAATGTTCCCTCTAAGTTGCACGTGTGCGCAATTACACACGGCTCCCGCATTCTCATTGCACAGCCAATCCTTGCAGCACACAAAATAAAAATCTAACCTGAACAGTAAATGAAATAAACACATAACAATTTGTTCTGTACCATTTTACAATGCAACTCAGTGAGTGACAGGCGACAATAAGCGGTAACAACATATAACACAATGATGTACACTATATAGCCAATGATAAGATCCTGTCTGCGCCTATTTACTTATGCAACCAATTAGTTCATGAACTGCGTCTTACGTAATACATGCCGCTGCTTTGCAAGTTAGCGTATAGCTAATGGTGCAGCAGAGTTAAGAGAGCTAAATGCTGCTTGCTAACCCTGTATTATGGCAAAACTAACGGGCAGTGCATTATCCACTCAGCAAGCGAAAGTAAAAAAAAAAAAAAAGTGGTTTGACTGGCTGTCAGTGTGTGCAAACAGAAGAGGTGGAACTGGGTGAGATTTTTTTCTCTTTTGAGTGAGAAAGGTCTGCTCTAAAAACATGCTGAAAAGCCAAAGTTGCAACCAGTTTTCAGAGTGAAAAGTGTGGACTGATTGTGAGGCGTAACCGTGCATGTTTTACTGCCGTGCTTTTAGTTTTATGACATACCGAATAGTGTTACGCCGAGTTTGTGTTGCCAAAGGGACGGGAAGATCAGTTGAGGTTTTTTTTTTATTTTAATTTGGGTTTTTTTTAAGACAAAAGTAAACAAATGCAGTACAACAAATATGGCATCAATTTTAAGTAAATTTCCGGGATGAAAGTGTTGAAAGGTTGCTGCAAAACAGAAAGTGAAAGTCAAATAAGGAAATGAAAGTGTATATAATTAACAACATAAATGGAAAATAGGAAAAGAAATTTAAAATTAAATTATAAACTCGGAGTTTCGTACAAGATTCAGATGGTTAATTGTTGAGAATTCCTGATAATGCGGGCTTTCAAACTGTAGCATTTCAGCATTTCTTTTGTGATGTAGTAAAGTACACTTTCTGTCAGCGCACACCATTTTGCACTGTTCCGTATGTATTTACTTTGCTGATCAAAGTGAGTGTTAGCTGTCGAGACGAAGGCGCTGCATCTTGATGTAGTTTTTTCACAAGATGGGAAAACTGGGTCAAGAGGTTATGTTTTTGATGGATAAGTTGATTGTGTTGCTCTTTTTGTTGCCACCACTTTCGAACAAATTTGGCATACTGGCTCATCCGTGTTGATGGGCTCACCTTGCTAATTTGGTTTGAAGTCGAAATATTCCCACATCAGCGCTGTGGCATTTGGCCTTGCAAGCATCTATTCTTTCCTAGTTTCTACTACGTTACCTTGCATTGCTCCTCACAAGGCTAGACTGTTCTGCTGTGTGTATGCTAGCGGCCCCACCTCCCTTCACAGAGACAAAGTGACTCTATGACTGACAAGACGGATCACTACATTCATGCCGTTGTTTTATTTTTTATGCCTGTTTTTAAGGCAAGAGAAGAGGAAAAAAAACACCCATGCACATGGCAATATATCAAGACCGGCAAAACTATTGTGATAATTTTCATTAATTAGTTAATTTATTATCGTCCCCAGGCCCAGTGCCCGCAAGACAGTTTTTTTCTGAACGACAAACCTCATCACGTTTTCATTTCTTGTGACACCAGATCTTGTGACACCCCTGCTCATCACTGTCTGGTATTCACATCAATGTCCAGAGCGCATGTGTACACACAATAGCAGTCTCAGAGAAGCAACCAACAGTTTGGAGTCACTGTGTGCTTATGATAGGCTCAATGATAGCGAATGTTAGGAGAAAAACTTTGGCAAATCGCTATTGTTAGCTGACAACAATCATAACTAATGTGCATGCATTTGTGTTACATCGAGCATTGGAGCAGGAAGTGGGCGGAATATACAGTTTGAGGGTTAACGGACCCATGCAGTACCTAAGGTTAAGAAATTGTTTTCAAATACTTCTTAGTCCCATTTAATTGTTTGTTTTAAAAAGGAAAGAGGAAGCAGAGTCAGATTCCTCAAGGCTCTGGATGTTGAGGTATTGTCTAGGCCAGGGGTCGGGAACCTTTTTGGCTAAGAGAGCCATGAAAGCCACATATTTTAAAATGTATTTCCGTGAGAGCCATATCATATTTTTTAACACCGAATACAACCAAATGTGTGTATACAGTATTTAAGGAATACTAGCAATTTTAGAATATCAGTCTCTGAATGTATTCTTTGTAATAATGTTGTTATATTGAAGCTAACCAATAATAAATAAATTACTTTTTACCATTAATGCAACTTCTGGTGCTGCATGGTTTTGTGCCCTACTCCGTATCTTTCTTTCTTTTCCTTTTTCATCAAAAGGGTTGTCTCTGCACAATTAGCTAGCTGACTATTTGATTAAAGGAGGTTTGATTAAAGGAGGGACAACCCCAATAATCAAGTTTTGGTGTCTGACACGGAAAACATGGGAAGGACAGCTGGCATTGCGCTAGAAAAAAAAATGGATGGGTTAAAATGCATTACAATGCATATTTTGAATTTTGTAATGTTTCTGTTTCTGTAATGTTTTACTTTAAAATGTCAGGAAAACAAATTAAAATAAACACATTTTATGGTGTTAAGAAATGTCTGAGAGCCAGATGCAGTCATCAAAAGAGCCACATCTGGCTCCCGAGCCATAGGTTCCCTACCCCTGGTCTAGGCTGACACGTCTTAACATTGCATGGAAGTGGGGAACAGTACCTCTGGATTGGCAGACCGGTGGTGGTCCCCCTTTTCAAGAAGGTGAGTGTGAAGCCTCTGGGATGAGATTCTGCACTTCCAAATCCGAGGCCATGGTTCTCAGTCAGAAATGGGTGGATTGCTCCTTCCAGGTTGGGAATGAGGTCCTGCCCCAGGTGGAGGAGTTCAAGTATCTCGGGGTCTTGTTCATTAGTGAGGAAAGGTTGGAGCGTGAGATCGATAAGCGGATCGGCGCAGCGTCTGCAGTAATGCGGTCGCCATACCGAACCGTCGTGGTGAAGAGAGAGAGCTCTCAATTTACCAGTCTATCTATGTTCCCACCCTCACCTATGGTCATGAGCTTTGAGTCATGACCGAAAGAAGGAGATTGCGGATACAAGCTTTTGGGAAAGGGGTAGTGGTTCTTTTAGAGTTGGGACACCATGGAAAGATTCCGGTCAGAGAATCATTTAATCATCTTTATTATGTAGGTGGATGGGCTTTTTAGAAATGTGTGGTAGTCCATTGAAATTGGGTTTGTCCAAATGAGTGGATTTGTCCAAGTAGGTGTGTGTCCAAAGGCTTGTATGTGTGTGGTCTTGTTGAGTCATACAACGCACACCAAGGATGGACACTTCATACCCCACATGGGAAGCAAGCTCATACTAGCAAAACTGCACCCAGTGCTCAGCTAGTTCCTTTTGTAAGAAGGTTGCATTCAAGTGCATCACATACCTCCCAGGAAAAAGTTGCTTCTGCGTTTTTCTGCATTCACAGAAAAAGGCTACAAATGTTCTACTTATAACAGACTTCAGTGTTACCCAAAAAGAGTTTCCGACAAGCTGCTGAAATGAGTTTCCTCCATAGGGTGGCTGGACTCACCCAAAAGATAGGGTGAGGAGCTCAGTCATCCGGGAGGGGCTCAGAGTAGCTCCTTCATATCGAGAGGAGTCAGTTGAGGTTGCTCGGGCATCTAGTCTGGATGCCTCCCGGACACCTCCTTGGTGAGGCGTTCCGGGCATGCCCAGCCGGAATAAGACCCCGGGGCAGACCTAGGACACGCTGGCGGGATTTTGTCTCACAGCTGGCCTGGCTGGCCTCCCGGTGGAGCTGGAGGAGGTGGCCAGGAACCGAGATGTCTGGGCTTCCCTACTGACACTGCTGCCCCCGCGACCCAGACCCGGATAAGCGGAGGTAAATGGATGGATGGATGGATGGATGGAATACAGTTGTGGTTTTAACGTTTGTCTGTAAATGACGTACATGTGCCCTATCCTTCGGTTGGAAAAGTTCAGTTGTTGTAAAAGTCTGATCATCTTTTGTTGATCTTGGATGTATAATTCTGTATCTTGGCAGCCAAATTCATTCATTCACTCAATAGAGCATAAAAATATATTTAATGTATTTGACTTGCTGCTAAATCTAGCTCTAGCTGGTGTTGCTGTCAGAAAAAAAAAGCGCTCCATGGAAGGACCACAGTGACAAGCATCTTCCAGCTGACGCACGCCCCTACCCCTTCAGGATGAGGAGAGTACTGCAGCACCTCCCATATGACATTTCGGTGTATTTTACTGGAGGATTAGCCACTAATGATGCCACACTTACATTCAAGACGTTAAACAGTCATGGTGTATAATAAATGTTTCTGTAACATTATGTTATTGGCATGCTGACAAACAGAAACGGCCATGCGTCATCCACAGTCCAGTGCACTCAGTGAAGTGCACTCAGACAGTAGGCTCAGCTCACACACTTAAGAGGAGGGGAGAGATTTGCCGCAGCCTCATCTCAGCTTTCTGCCTTGTATTTGATTAGGAAATGTGCAAATTCAGCCATTTTTACTTTTACTAAGTAAATGTTAAAAACGATTGACATAATGCAGAAAATACATTTCTAAACATGTTTTTTTTTTTATGACAAATGACCTACCTCCCCTGACTGCACGTCACTAGTTGGGTCTATTTGTGTGTGCATATGCATTGAATTTTTGTCCAACTATCTATTTTTTTGTGAGTTGGCCTCTTTGCACAAATATCCATGATATGTGTGTGCATGTGTGTGTGTGAGAGAGAGTGTGTTTGTAGTGAGACAGATGGGTAATAGCCCCAGTGCAGAAAGCAGGGCCCTGTGCAACGTGCAGCCCTGATTGCAGACCTGATTACCTGCCATATGCTAGCTGAAGGGTTGAGGGCCAGACCAAATGAGAACAGTATGCAAACGTTAAAGCGCCGTTTTTATAGCAGAGTCATTATGCCCTTGCTTTGCCAAATGAAAATGAGCGTGGCAGGGAGGGAAAATAATGAAGTCGTAAAAAAACGGACGGGTCACAGTGCGTGGTTGCTGTCGCCACCACCTCTTGGCTCTAATCCCATTGTCTTGAAGGAAAGGGGGAAGGGCCCATTGCAAAGATGGCAGGAAAGCAAAGGTTGTACTGCAGGGTGTTTCTGTTCTATTGAAAAGAAGACAGCGTTTGAAAAATTTACTTTTTGTCTTGTGCCTAGATTACCTTTATTACCAAGTGTGTGTGTGTGTGTGTGTGTGTGTGTGTGTGTGTGTGTGAGGAGGTGATTATGCTCCCATTAGCCTTTGCATTCTCCATTATGCATGCAGCGTACGGGGCTAAACTGACCTTGTAAGATGATCATTGACTCTCTTTGGAAAACACTTGTTATCCCAGGATTAACGCACACATCAATTACTACCTTCTCACCACATGAGCTCAAGAAATAAAACATTTCCTATTTGTAGGCCTTGCAAATAGTATTCCCCCCCCACCCCCCTCCCTCTGTTTGCTTACAAGAGCTAAAGAAGCGTGCAAAAGCCTTTGGAGTTGAGGTTCATATTTAAAGTTGACTGATGGCATGTAAAGCACACTTGTATTTAGATCCAGTTCAGTTTCAATCCGCTCTATTTGCTCTATTGTCAAATATCTCAAGGCATATAGTTATAAAAATGCACACTAGAAAATGATTGCTGTCTCAAATTCCCTCAATTCTAAAAGATTACACTCAAAACATGAGTGGTTAAGTTGTGTCAATTTTGGAAGCAAAGAAAAAATGCAAACGTTCAGCTGGTTTGTATTTTGTGCTTTAGATACTTAATACCAAATACTTCAAATGAACTTAGCAATATGATCATTTGTGCTGCCCATGCTGCATTCATGTCAGCCAGGTGCTTAGCTTGGTGACAGAAAAGGAACCCAATTTACCAAGCTGAGACCAGACTGACTTCTCCAACCTGTTAGCAGGATATGCAGGGGATGACTTTTGTTGCCAGGGGCTCACCATCACGTTCCCCTATTTTCATCCATCAGGAGATATGGGGAACTTGTGCATAATCCTGAAGCCCATTGTGGCCTACTTAGTGGAAGAGAACATGCCTTTCCAACTGGTCGTGCCTTTGTATGTGGGTCAGCTTCATTCAAATTCTCTTTCATTCCAGCTCCTCTTCCGACACTGTGGCCGATCATTAGCTGTAATATAGGTCACCCCAGGCTTTGTGAGGCTCCAGCCCCATTTGCATTCTTGATTCAAATGTAGTACTTGTGGTGACTAGAGGTAGTGAAGAAGTGGGAAGCTTGGGGAAAGGTGGCATCAGAAGTTAAGGCAAAGCTTTTATCACTTTTGATGAAAGGATGGGGTCAATCTGGATACATGCTTAAAAGGATCAGGGTGTTTTCCCAGTGGTGAGAAGATGAAACTCCTATAGATGCAAGGTTGGGTAGTACAGTAGGTACACCATTTCTTCTTTTCTTTATGAAGATAAAAAGAAAAGATGAGGAATTGCACTCCATGTTTGAACTAATGGTTTCACTCATTAGGTAGGTGTATTAATGAATACAAATGACAGTAGTTGGGTAGGCTCTGAACAAATAAAAAAAGAGGGTAGCTTTCACTTACCCGTCATACAAAGAAATATAATAGTGATTTATCTTATCAAGCAAATAAAAACAGCTCCTGATGTACCAATTCATGTAATAGTTCTGTACTGTACTGTACTGTCCAGTTTCTTATGCAGACATAGACATCATACAACCAAGCTAAAATCTTTGAAATTCACTTTTTGCAGAAGTGCACAAGCATATAAAAACAAGTTCTGATCTATTCAATACGCCGTTGGAACTGATATCGTCAGTATATTCTTTCAAGTAGTCCCACTATGGCAGGGGTGCTACAGGTACAGCTACAGGTGGATCACAAAGGTAAGTTTGAGTCGATTGCATGAACGTCACTTTGTAGATGTCATATGACATCAGTCAGCTCACTCACGACAATGGTGAACAGACGTCTCAAACTACACACGGAGATGCAAATTCCATCTTTATAATTCTGATTATGGATAAGCCAACTCAGCGGCTATACTCAAGATGCCTATAACAAAAGTTATGCAGTGGCTAGTTACAGTATGTAGAAAAACAGTGAACTGTTCATGGACTCCACTATAGAAATGCCTGTTTTGTACACTTCCGTTATTTTGACATATTGCCGTTACTCAGGTTATGTACACAACTATTGATGAAATATGTGTATTTAGCTTTATTGCCATATTGAATCTAATTGTTATGGTGATGGCTACACTGACCTTGGACCTCAGAAAACACAATGGACCAACACTATCAAATGACATGGTACCCCAAACCATCACATCACTTTGGAAATCAAGGTCCCAAAGTCTGTAGGAAGAGAGGAGAGGCACAGAATCCATGTTGCTTGAAGTCCAGTGTAAGGTTTCCACAGTCAGTGATGGTTTGGGGTGCTTTGTCATCTGCTGGTCTTGGTCCACTGTGTTTTGTGAGGTTCGAGGTCAGTGCAGCCGTCTACCAGGAAGTTTTTCATGCTTCCCGCTGCTGAACAACTTTATGGAGATGCAGGTTTTATTTTCCAACAGGACGTGGCACCTGCACACAGTGCCAAAACTACCAGTACATGGTTTAAGGACATGGTTTCCCTGTCCTTAATCGGCCAGCAAACTCACATGACCTCAACCCCATAGAACATCTATGGGGTATTGTCAAGAGGAAAATGCGATATGCCAGGCCCAACAATGCAGAAGAGCTGAAGGCCACTATAAGAGCAACCTAGGCTCTCATAACACCTGAGGACTCTATGCCACGCCGCATTGCCCCAACCAAGCATTGAGTGCCGTACATGTTAATACTTTTCATGTTCATACTTTTCAGTTGGTCAATATTTCTAAAATCTTTTTTATTGGTGATAAGTAATATTCTAATTTTGTGAGATATTGAATTTGTTTTTTTCGTTAGTTTTCAGTTCTAATCATCAAAATTAGAAGAAATAAACATTTCATATTTGTCAGTCTGTGTGTATCAAATGTGTACAATATACAAGTTTCACTTTTTTAATTGAAATGAAAGGAAATAAATGAACTTTTAGGTCATATTCTCATTTATTGAGCAGCACCTGTATGAGTCAACGTTAAATAAAATACTTTCATAGTTAGAATGTCCTAACCTCTTTATCGCTTTCTAAATACGGGTTTTAACATTATTAGAGCCCTGGAGACATGAAATAATACCCCTATAGTCACCTTTACCCTCATATTATTCTTTCTGTACACTACATTGTGCAGGTTATGGGATCACTGCAGGAAAATAAGAGACGGCCGCCGCTAGCACAGCAAGCTACTGAGCTAACAAGTTAGCCTCTCCAATTTACTTATTCTAAACTTAAGAAAGTGTTTCAGGCAAATTGGGGAAGAAGGACAAAGAAATAAGAAAAAATTGACCACTTCCACACGGAATGGGAGGAAAACGTTTTTTCACCTTATCATGTCAGCCATGCCCTGGCTGACTCCATGCAGTGCGAAGTAGTATCCTGTCTCATCACTGTAAGATTACTGACGCCCAGTGACCAGGATACTACAAGTACATATACTAACAAATAACAGGCCGCAGTCAACCACGAAACAGCATTTAGTAATTAACACCTTTTTGAAAAACCACGATAGAGTGAGGAAGCGATGTTCGGACCGTGATGTAACGAGGGACTACCCTATTTTTAACAGATCACAAAAGGCTTTTGGAATGTTTTTTTTAAAAGGGCCGGTGTATGCACACACACACTGAGAAGACAGACAGACTGGACTTCTGACACATCTGCTGAGCTTTAATATTCAATATTTGTGATTTCTCTATGGTTTTTCCGTAATTTTACTTCTGGTCTACTTTGGAGCTCAAGTGAACCGAACTGCACTCGAATTCACTTGTGGATTAAAACCATCTCTTCAGGCAGTCTCAGTCTGCTTGTTTGGTCTTTCCCTGGGTTTAGATGATAGCATTCACACTTAACCAAGCAAACCACTCCAGCAGATAGCATACCTCAATTTTAATCACAGTGTACCAAAATCATAACAAGTCATTGTCCAAAAACTCCTGACTCCCTACAGCTAATGGTGAGTGTCATTTGAGTATGGCTTCAAATGCTTCCTTTCATATTCAGCTTTTAATGTTATCAAATCACTGTAATCAACAAACAGAGGTTTCAGTCTTGGTTTAGTATGCAAAGCCGCAAGGGCTATTGACAGTTTTTTCACCCTCCTTGGTGAATTGCACATCTCCTCCTTAATTGTTATTGGAGATGTTATCATGAAGCGGATGCAGCCCTTGCTTTTGAGGCTGTTAAAAGCCTGACAGTGGTGTGAAGGGGGCAGAACAGTAGAATTATGCAAAATACAGCCAATGTATAATTAATTACCCTTAGTAACCCCACTCACCCCTTATCAACTTCTCTATCCTCTTTAGGATGGACAGCTGGCGCCAGGGCGTCTCTTTGACCTCCAAGGGCTTCTGTGTTAAACTGAGATACTGAGGGCGAGGAAGGAGTGGGAATTTGTAAACAGGAGAAAAAGAAACACATACTTGTGTGACTAAAATGTTTGCTTTTACATTTAAAATTGGTGATATCAATTTGCAACAATTACGTGTTTGTGTTGATGGCATCAGGATTCTCATTAACACATCCCAACACAATCCGGTTCAAAATGTTTGTGACAATAACTGTGAAACAGCAACAAAATAGTGTGTTTCTGTAAAAGCATTTTCTTTTAGTTACCTTTTCCCATTTCTTGGGACCACATTGCTATGGGATAAGTAGTCACACCACTTAAAATTTTTCAAATGAATTTAAAAATAAGAGCAATATATTTGTCTACAGCATTGGAGTCTACATCGACAAGGAAGATGGACGAAGAGCCCAGAATGAAGGTACACAGAGTCTATATAGCAGTTGCTGGGCACCTTTACAAAGTCTTCACAAGTCTGCTCAGTCTGTGTGATTCTCAAAACAGAAAAAAATACAAATGATTCACACCCCAGTCTTTCTTCATTTCCTACCGTATTGACGCTAAACCCAAGGGCTATGTATGTTTTGACATATTTCCTGTTTTTTTCATTACGGCTATTGTCACTTTCCTTGCCTCTGCTGTCTCTACTTCTCCATTGTTCGTCCTCGGCCCTGCACACCGGTGTTCTTCTGTACTTCTTCTACTGGTTTGAACAGATGGCCTGTTTATTAGTTTGTGTAGCATTCAAGCATGAATACCATGTATGCAGGCAATGCATGAAGACTGTCAAAAAAAATAATGCATGAATTGGTGTAAAACTAGCTTTTAAACACACATGTAAACACCTTAATTAGATCATGTTGGGATCTTTCAAAGTCCGATTAACATACCTCTGTTATCCAGTTGGAAAGTAGTTCTCTCGCATAAGTTTGCTACAGTGTGGAGCTGGCGTTCTGAGCATGTGCCGTGTCTCTAGGTTGGGATGTAACTTCGGAATTAACAGTGGCACGAATGGGTAATGATTGTATAGAAATGGCTAAATATTCCCTGTACGCACATTGCTCTTAGCTGTTCAAGCTAATAGAGTCGTTCATCGCGGTTCGAATATCACGCCCTTACTCTATTGCTGTTTTTCCACAAAGTAATGAATAAATAATGACTCTTTGGTGTTTGAATACGGCCTATTATTGGTAAAAAAAAGTAAAAGTGGCAAAATGAACTAACTAAAACTGCATATACGAGGCAGAAAAAGCATTCTAATTGTGAATGTAGTACTGTATTCTACATTGGTGTCAGTGTTCAGTGAAAGAAGATATGATCGCCGGAAAAGGTTTAAATTATCTCACAACAGGCACAATAATAATAACATAATTATCATAATAATAACACCAGTTACTTTTGGGGCCATAACCCACGACATCCCATGTACTTTAGTTGTGATAGTTGTAATTCTGTGCCTGTATTTTTATTTTTTTATTTTTTTTAGTTGTTTTTATTCTATCTTATTAGATCTTACCCTGTTCTCATTTGCTATAACCTGTTTTTACTCTTGTGAAGCATCTTGGGTACCATTGGGATGTTGTAAGGTGCTATACAAATAAACTTTGATTTGATTTGACAAGCTAAAATTCAACCCTGAATCTCTGACATCACTTCCTGTCCTCTACACATCTGTACCATCTGCCATTAAAGCCCGCTTGGGAACACATTTACTGTGACACAAACATACAGGAGTTTTATTTACATCTTAAATGGGTTATTTACTCTTATTATATCTACTACATTGGGTAATACAAGTGTAAAGGCATTTCAAGCAGCCACTACACTGATGAGACAATAGCCACTGCGGAAATTACGCTGTCCAGAAAAAAAGAAGGAACTGTTAATGTGTGAGTCCATGTTATCTTATTTATGTCTAATATGTCTTGTTTTCTCTGATTGTATGTACTATATTAGGTAATACAAATTTAAAGGTGTCATGAACGGCTGAGCCGGAGTAAGGATCCCAAATGCAGAGCGTGACGCTTGAAGGTTAACAAAGGTTTTAATGTACAAAAGAGGGTAGTAACAACAACAAAAGCGGTAAGAGAGTCCGACAAAAACACACAGGCCAAGCCTAGCAGAAATACCAAAAAACACTACTACGTAAGGTAGTAGGGAAAAGGCTAGAACAACTAAAATGCACCACTACAAAAGGTAGCAGGGAACAGATTAGGAGTCCAATTCAAAAGAGCTGCTGGGGTAGCCAAGCAGGAAAAAGTACTCACAAATACAGTAGGACTAACACTAGAGGACCAATCGGGAATAGCTAGGACGGGAGCTCGAAGAACGATCTGGCACCAAACAAGTCCCAAGTGCCCTGCTTAAGTACACACCGCCTGTAGGTGTTTGCTGATAGCTCTGCCTCAGCCGGCTTGGTGGCAACTGCAAGACACAGCAGACAGGTGGCAGCAAAAGGACAGACACAGAATGTGACAGTACTCCCCCCTCTCATACGGCGTCCCCTGGCGGCATACCTGGTTTATCAGGATGGCGTGAGTGGAAAACTCTAATGAGGACCGGGTCGAGGCCACAGGAGCGGGAGACCCAGGAGCGTTCTTCCGGTCCGTAACCCTCCCAGTCCACCAGATACTGCACCCTCGCCCCCTTCTTCTGGAGTCCAAAATGGCCTTCACCGTATAAGCTGGCAGGCCATCGATTATACGTGGCGGGTGAGGGGGCTCGGAAGGAGGGCACAGTGGATGTACTTTGAGAGATGACGGAAGCTGCAGCTTGACTGAAGATGCGTTGATGATGGAGTCGATCACATACGGGCCCACGAACCTGGGCGCCAGCTTCCTGCACGTACTTGCCAGCGGCAAGTCCCGAGAGGCGAGCCACACCTCCTGTCCTGGCAGATAGTTGGGAGCCGGAATCCTGTGGCGGTCGGCGAGTTGGCGGTTACGTGCCGCAGTCCGTGATAATGCTGTCCTGGTGTCCCACCACACCCGATGAGCACGCCGCAGGTGGAGCTGAACAGAAGGTACGGCCACCTCCGCCTCCTGGGATGGGAGCAAGGGAGGCTGGTAACCCAGGGCGGCCTTGAAGGGGGACATACCTGTAGCAGAGCCAACGAGGGAGTTGTGGGCGTACTCAACCCAGGGGAGGTGGGTGGCCCACGATGAAGGGTGTTTGTGGCAAACACAGTGTAACGCCGCCACCAGGTCCTGGTTGGCCCGCTCTGTCTGGCCGTTGGACTGAGGATGATGCCCCGACGATAGCCTGGCGGATGCTCCTAAGTCCCTGCAGAAAGCCTTCCAGACACGAGAGGAGAACTGGGGACCCCTGTCCGAGACCAAGTCCGTGGGGATGCCATGGAGACGAAACACCTGTTCCACCAGCAACTGGGCAGTTTCAAGGGCGGAAGGCAATTTAGGCAAGGCAATGAAATGTACCATCTTAGAAAAGCGATCAACCACACTGAGGATGACAGTATTGCCTCTAAAGGACGGAAGACCTGTGACGAAGTCCAGTGCAATGTGGGACCAAGGGCGAGCAGGAATGGGCAGCGGCAATAGGAGATTGGACGATGGACGTCGGGAGGCCTTGTTCCTGGCGCAGACAGAGCAGGCTGCCACAAACTCCTTCACATCCGCCGACAGGGAGGGCCACCAGAATCGTTGAGCCACCAGGAATTGGGTTCGTCTGACACCTGGGTGGCATGCCAACCTGGATTCATGACCCCACCGGAGCACCTCTGGCCTGAGTTCAGCTCTAACGAAAAGCCTGCCGGCAGGGCATTCCTCTGGCGCCTCCCTTCCTTCCATTGCTTCCGACACCCTCTGCTCCACCTCCCACTGGAGTGCCCCCATCAACACCCGGGCTACAGGTAGGATGGTTGTAGGTGTTTGGTCCTCCTCGGCTGGGCCGTAGATCCGAGACAGGGCGTCGGGCTTGGTGTTCCGGGACCCGGGCCTGTATGTGATTGAGAAGTTGAACCTTGTCAAGAATAGTGACCAACGAGCCTGGCGGGAATTAAGTCTCTGAGCAGATCTTATGTAAGTAAACTTCTTATGGTCCGTTACCACCAGGAAGGGCAAGGCTGTGCCCTCCAACCAGTGCCTCCACTCCTGCAGCACAAGCACGATGGCCAACAGTTCACGATTGCCCACGTCATAATTTGATTCAGCCGTGGTGAGGCGCCGGGAGAAGAAGGCACAGGGATGAAGCCTCCGGTCGACCGGGGAGCGCTGCGAGAGGACCGCCCCCACTCCTGTGTCCGACGCGTCGACCTCTACAACAAATTGAGCAGAAGGGTTAGGGTGAGCGAGTACCGGGGCAGAAGTGAGCAATTTCTTAAGACTGACAAATGTTTTCTCAACCTCTGGAGTCCAAACAAAGGGAACCTTAGTAGATGTAAGCCTTTTGAGAGGTTCTGCCCTGCAACAGTAGTTGCGAATGAAGCGTCTGTAAAAATTTGCAAAGCCAAGGAACCTCTACAGTTGCTTCCTTGTTGTAGGAGAAGGCCACTCGACCACCGCCTGCATCTTGGCGGGATCGGCTCTTAGTTGGCCCTTCTCCACGATGTACCCCAGAAATGACACGGACGAGGAGTGAAATTCACATTTGTCAACCTTCACAAACAGCCGATTCTCCAGCAGTCGTTGAAGAATCAAACGGACATGCTCTTTGAGGTTTCTGGAAAAGATAAGGATATCATCCAAGTAAACAAAGCAGAAAACATTTATCATGTCCCTGAGGACATCATTAATAAGACTTTGAAAGACAGCGGGAGCGTTCGTAAGGCCAAAGGGCATGACCCGGTACTCGAAGTGCCCGAGGGGAGTATTGATAGCGGTTTTCCACTCATCACCCTCCTTTATACGTACCAGGTGATACACATTGCGTAGGTCGAGTTTAGAGAACAAATGGACAATGTGGAGGGATGCGAAGGCAGAGTCCATAAGTGGTAGTGGGTAACGGTTGCGTACTGTAATGGGCGAGGATGGGCGAATGTGACCAGCAGCTAGGGACGTCGTCCCTAGCAACGCAATGCCTGCAGTTCGGGAGCCGACGCCTTGTATAACCGAGCATTGGGAAGCGTAGCGTTGGGTAACAGTCTTATAGCAAAATCGTAGGGACGATGTGGAGGTAGTGCCTCGGCCTTGTCTTTACTAAAGACGGCCCGGAGGTCGTGATACTTGACGGTACCCTGGAAAGGTGTATTTTCTCAGTGGTAGAAGGTATAACGGGCGTGTCTGGCACCGCTGAGCGTAAGCAATTAGCGTAACAAAATGGACTCCAATTCTCAATACGGACGCCCCCCCAGTCAACCACCGGATTGTGCAAACGGAGCCAGGTAAGGCTCAGCACCACGGGTGCGGATTGTGAAGGAACAATAAAAAAACGGATGGTCTCAAAATGGTTACCGGACAGGCGGAAAGATAAAGTCTGATGCGTTAAAAGGACGCCCATCGAGGGACTCCACCTACTTAGGAGCCGAGAGTCTAACTCTAGCTAAGCCAAATTCCTCTACAAACCCAGTGTCCAAGAAGTTATCATCCGCCCCAGAGTCGTTCAAGGCCGATATTGGTATAGTCCTACTCCCCCCAGATAAGGGACCTGCTATCTACAGTCTATGCCTGTCTCCTGTTCCGCCGTGTGTGCCCCGCTGCTTGCGGACATACTCACAAAAAGGCTGGTTCGAACAGTCCGATCCCCTGGGTCGATCGGCCGATGATACCGGGACTGGGAGCCCCTCACGCGTCGGTGATGAACTCGGCCATCGCGTTGGTCGAGCGGGACACTTCGACAGCAGGTGATCAGGTTGGCCGCAGTAAAGGCAAAGGTGAAGCCGCCGGCGGCGTGATCTCTCTGCTGAGGTGAGGCATCGGGCTCCTAGCTGCATGGGTTCCTCCCAAGGAGGTGTCGGCGGGTCCTCGACTGGCATGTCCGTGGAGACGCCGCTCCTGCGGTGAGTGGGCAGGGTAGGTGCGGGAGTGGTGGTTCCCTCCTCTGCGTGCTCCCTGTCCCGCTTGCGGAGTCTATTATCCAGTCGGGTGGCCAAGTCAATGAGGGCGTCCAGCGAGGTGGTGTTGGCGCGAACCGTCAGCTCGTCCTTTACGCGGGAATTGAGAGCCTTGCGGAAGACACCGCGTAACGCTCGCCGTAGCCGCTCTCCGCTGCCAGTACACGGAAGTCGATAGAGAAGGCGGCTACGGATCGGTCGCGCTGCTGGAAGTCCAGTAACCGACTAACCGCCTCCCTTTCCTTTATAGGGTGGTAAAAAACCTTCCTCATCTCCCCCAGGAATGAGGCGAGGGAAGAGCGGATAGTGGGGCTAGCTTTGCTAATAGCTAACGCCCAGGCTGCGGCCTTGTCAGTTAGCAGGCTCATATTGTACGCTACCTTGGCGGGGTCTGTCGGGTAGGTTCCCGGTTGCTGGTCGAAAACCAGGGAGCACAGATGAAGAAACTGTTCACAGGATCCTGTCTCACCGGAAAAGCGTGGAGGACGCGGGATATTCGGCTCGTGAAACGGTGTGGTGATCGCGGCCGCCGGAGCTGTACAAAAGAGGGTAGTAACAACAAAAGCGATAAGAGAGTCCGACAAAAACACACAGGCCGAGCCTAGCAGAAATAACAAAAAACACTACTACGTAAGGTCGTAGGGAAAAGGCTAGAACAACTAAAAAGCACCACTACAAAAGGTAGCAGGGAAAAGATTAGGAGTCCAATTCAAAAGAGCTGCTGGGGTAGCCAAGCAGGAAAAAGTACTCACAAATACAGTAGGACTAACACTAGAGGACCAGTCAGGAATAGCTAGGACGGGAGCTGGAAGAGTGACGTAGCTGAAGGTACGATCTGGCACCAAACAAGTCCAAGTGCCCTGCTTAAGTAAACGCCGCCTGTCATAGTGTGCAGGTGTGTGCAGGTAGCTCCGCCTCAGCCGGCTTGGTGGCAACAGCAAGACACAGCAGACAGGCGGCAGCAAAAGGACAGACACAGAATGTGACAATATGGGTGATATTTCATGTCTAGACGGCTCTAATAATGTTAGAAACCGTATTTAAAAGATTGTAAACAGGTTTTCTATGCCATAACTAGGAAAATGTTTATTTATTTATTTATTAATATTTAAAACAAACTCAAAACAACACGGAACTTGGGCATTTGCAGGTGACTTTAAAAACACAAGCCCAAAACAACAAGAAAATCGGGAACAAGCCCAAAGTCACTTCTAATAGACGAATCTTGCAACACTGGCCGCGCTGCATTGTTTATATGTGACGTAACAGGTCAACCTGAAAAACCAAACATTTACTCGCACTGAAAGGAGCACAAGTGCTATCTAACGTTTTAGGCCAGTACGGCCAGTAATCACAGTCGAGATAGTTCAAATAAATAGAAAACCATATTAAAATGGAGAAACCATATTATTTCAGAAATCTGACGAATTTAGTCTATCGCAACATACTGACTGACGCTGAAAGTCCTCCGTGCCTCTTAACAGGGGGGCACACCCCACTATTTGAGAAGCATTGCCGTAGTGAATGGATTAAATTACCACAAAGCAAAAAATTTTAATTACCTTGTCATATGTTTAAAAAATACATCATTCTACTCTCTTCTTTTGTTCTTTTGCATCTTATGCAAATAAACTGTTCTGTCTGGTTTAAGTCACCACAGCATTGATGCATTTCAGCTGCCACATTTGACTAACCTCAGTATTGTTTGGACATGTTTTCAACCAGGTCAGTGTACGTGTTATGTATTTATTGTTGTTTTTTTATTTGTTGTTTTTTCATCTTATCTCATGAAAAATGTAAATGTAAGAATGTCTTCATAGTTTAGCAACTGTTAGGAATAAAAGATTTTCGACTCTGTTTTGGATAAGTACGGGAACATGTTTTGTATCTTTATCTGTATCTGTTCATCCATCTAAATGATCTGTATCCTATCTGGACTCAGACTGGGCGGGAAATAAACCGGAAGTGGTCGTGGTTTAACCGTAAATGGGTGGGGGCTTAAATCAGTACATTATTTTCTGAAATTGACATGGATTGATCAGAAGTTGCTATATTTATTGTTTATTTGAAAACTATTTACAGAAGATTCAAATTACGTTTTTGATCACAAAAGTAAAACAACTACTTACAGAACACGTTTTTTTTAATGACGATTTTTAAGTTTTTTAATGATCTGTGTGAAGTTGGTGATTCATGCAAACATCCTGTGATGGCAAACAGGGAAATAATCTGTCAACCTTGTTCACTTTAGTTTCCTCAAAAGCAACACGTGCAGTACTACAAGCAACGTTTTCCAACTGACTTTATATCACCACCCAAATCAGAAGCAAGCATACGGAAAAAAAAAACACAGGCAGTGACCGATGCAACACGAGCCGTTTACTGCTCTGTCTTGTCAAATGTACCGCGTACGTAACAAAACAACTTTACCAAACTAACTTTAAATATCTGACAAACCGATAAGCAGCAGCGAGCACTTATTCAGGCACTGCGAGCAAGCAGCAAGCGAGCAGTGAGTGAGCGCATGTGTGCCAAGTGAATCTCTCAAGGGAGGGGCTGTCGCTGTGTGTGACTGGCCAATCACAGAGCGTGAAAAGTGAATACATAGTAATTTATTTACATTATTTACATTACACAGTAATTTACATAGTATTTATTTGTGATTGAGACTGGTTATGGTTTATGGTGTATTTTGTCCTGTAGATGTATTTTCCAATGACACATAAGTAGTATATACCCCCACCTATTAAATTGGAGCAATGGGGGATTTAGTTGCAGTAAAGGGGATGTGGCCTAATCATGTGATATTTACTACGGTCACGGTTTCCTTTACCAATCCTAGACAAAGATAAGACGCCGCATCGAGTGAGTCAACGCCAACGTCGCCGCCATATTGGATGTGTCAAGGCTGAGCTGTAAATGAATATAAGTAAATGTACTTACTTATATAAAGTGCCTTTCCAAAAAGAAATTTAAGTTAATGTCTCTCATTTCTTCATTCACACACGCAATAATAATCAGAGAGTGAAAGCATCAGATCCAAACGGCTAAGGACAAAAGAGACCTCCATGTTACCTTCCTCGACTTGGCTAATGCCTTTGGATCAGTACCCCTGAACCTCCTCTGTGAATCCTTCAACTTCTTCCATATTCCAATCAAGCCGAATAAATCACAAAGCATATCAATAGTCAAGGGAGAGCTTAAGAATGTGAGGTTCTGTATTGGTGTGCTCCCATCCCCAAAAAACCTTCACCAGTGGTATACCCAACCTGCGCACTCTGTCCAAATTCAGCGAATCTCAAACACATCTTGACCAGTTGTAGGACCAGCCTCACACAAGGCCTCACACAGCAGCCTGTGAGAGCAAGAGGAACACCATCAACTCCTTGCCCTTGAGATCTGCCAATTCCATCTCTGTGCCAACATTCGTTCGAGAGGGACAGAAACAGCCTAACCACCCAGTTACCAAACCAGAAACTGGACAGCTAGCCATGGCCCAGGTTTGGAAGATGCCAGTTGACATTGGCAAGCAACTAATCTCAACCACCACCTTCGGGCCAGACTTGGTGCTATGGTCCCCTTCACTAAATGTGGTCTACATCATAGAGCTCACGGTCCCATGGAAGGATTCCACCGAAGAGGCCTACGAACAAAAGAAACTGCGCTACACTGATATGTGTGTGTATATATATATATATATATATATATATATATATATATATATATATATATATATATATATATATACTGTATGTATATATATATATATATATATATATATATATATATATATATATATACAGTCAACGTTGTCTATAGCGGCCACTAGAGGGAGTTTGCAAAAGTGGCCGCTATAGACAGGTGGCCTCTATAGACAGGTTGGCGACCAGTTTGAATGTTGACCAGTAGAGGGAAAAAAAAGGAAAAAAAAGGGAAAAATAATAATAATAATAATGTTGACCAGTAGAGGGCACTGCAGACTGCGGATCAAAGTTGTGCAGCACTACTAGGCTTGTAATTATCATGGTTCATGGTTTTAATTAATCCTGAACATGCATATGAGTCAAACAGTAGCACATCACATAGTACAATTCACAATTTTGCATGTCCAAAAAGGAGTAGGAAGAAGCAAAGCTTATTTAATCCTACCCCTCATCAGTTTCACATCAGTTGCAATACATTTATTCACCTCTTGTTCTTCCAAGTGTACTTTGTAGGTCTACATGACAATGTAGTGCAATCATAGCCAAGGTTTTTACTTACTAAAAGGAAGCTAGAAGCTTAATAATAACTGATAGAATATATCCACGACGCACAGAACAAAGCTGTGCTAGTAATGTCTTACGCTTGTTTTTAATATTTTACTTTTTATACGGCAGTGTCATTACAGCTTTAGTTCATCAGGAAGTGACGGGAAGTGACGGTGGGCGTCCCGAGCAGGAGAGCTAGGCTCAGTGCTAGCTATGAGTTTGGAGAGAGTTGGGAAGTGTGTTTATGTTGGCGTGGATGTAAAGTCCTGCAGTGTTCTCCGCTGTTAATAAAGCCATTAAAGTGCATCGGCGACGTGAGTCTCTCCTTCGCCACAACAAGCGTCATTACAGTATTGACCAGTGCACACCAGGAAATAAACGGTGTCATTTCTTACAGGCATTGCCGGGACAGCTATGTAGTGGGGCTTGTTTAACCTTTGCCTTGTGGGCAAGCAGGAAGGAGAGACGATGCTGAGAGATGTGTGTGTGTTCTGAGCTGCTGTCTGGTGGCCGCGTTCAATAAATAAAGTTGGCAGAAGCAACAGGAGAAGTTTCCTTCTTTGCTTTGGAGCTGAATAACACTGACAAGTTAACAGACTAGTAGCGAACGGAAAAGAAGACGGCTTTTTTGTGTTGAATACAGAAGATGAGATTGATTTGTGGATGAGGATTGATCAAAAATAACGTGAGTACATTCTAAAATACTTCAATTAAGTAAACCGAACTCAGTTTTGCTCCCGCTGCCGCATGCATGCTAGCGTATGTTTTTTTTTTTTATTGTAGCGTCGCTGGGAGCACGTCCTGTTCCCAGCCTACTTTGCGGTAATGTTTTGGTGCAAACGCTCTTAAAGTTACGTGTTTGACCAGGAAATAGCAAGCTCAAAAGAAGACGGCTTTTTTATGTGGAACAACTGACAGTTTGTGTGGCTCTGAATGATTGTGACTGAGCTAGGACTCAGTAATTAAAGTCTACACACGACGGCTTCATTGATTGAAAAACGAAACTTTTTCGTGCATGAAGCTTCTACTTGAGTCGGTAATTTGGCCGCTATATGCGGTCAGATATTGACCAAGGGAGCCAAAATGGGTGGCCGCTGGCTGCGTTGGACAGGTGACTGCTATACACAGGGTCTATAACATGTAAATTTGCTGCGGGGGATTTTTCAGTGGCTGCTATAGGCAGGTAGCCGTTCTATAAAGGTGGCCGCTAACACAGGTTTGACTGTATGTTTATATATATATATGTATATATATATATATATATATATATATACAGTATACTGTGTATAGTTTTTCGGCATTACTTTGTGCTCTATAGCTGATGTAATGTGAATTACTAGTGTGTCAAGTTCTTATCTTAGCCATCTGAGAAAATCACATTGTTTTTGGTGCCTAACTGTTTCCCCTATTCTATTATTGCATGTATGAATGTAGAAACGAGAGAACTTAAATTTCTTTGTAGAAAGGTGTTTTATGAACGTTTATTTTTACACATACTGTATGTGACGTCTATATATGTCTATGGTAGCAACTAGGGATAAACGAGTACACCATTATCTGTATCTGTAGCTGTTCACCCACCAAAATGTTCTGTATCCCTATCTGTACTTGGAGTGAGCAGGGTACAAACCAAAAGTGGGCGTGGTTAAATGGGTGGGGTGGGTGAAACAGTTGGGGCTTATATCTGTACATTATTTTAAGTCTAAAATTGACATGGATTGATCAGAAGCTGCTATATTTATTGTTTATTATTCAGCTATATGTGTCCTGTGTATGTGAAAAGTTAGACTTAGACTAGGATCCTGGCTGGTCCCCTGCTTTACCATCATGCTTTGGGGGTTTAAGCATACCATGAGTGTGGATAGTGTTGTGCTAACTGACCTCCACCTCTTCATGCCACTTCATGTCAAGCGCATTGGGTGCAAAAGTCTTGAGAATAATGCAAATGCGCCCATGCTGACCATCATGATCATGTTGACTATATCTTGCTGATTTCATTACAGTGTTTCTACTTTATGCCCTTTGAGTTCAGCAGTACTGAATTACAGAGGTGTGGACTCAAGTAGGGATGCTCCGATCAGGGTTTAATGCTACTGTTTCTGTTCATCCATGCGTGAAATCAGCCGATACTGATCACAGGTGTTATGTTTTTTAATTTATTTATGACTTGTGCTATTGGCCAGGACTGCCTTTAATGGGGAAAGGTTATGACAATCTCAAGGTCCCCTGACTGCCAGGGGGCCCAAAAAATAGGTAATTATTAAAAAAATAAAAAGGCCACAGTGATTTTTTTTCATGGTGCCCAGAATTCCTGGTTGCACCCCTGCTATTGGCTATATGATATGAAAAAGGGAGCCATAAAATCATCCTAATTTAGACAAAAACATATTTGAATTTGTTTTTCAAGAGAACGTGTCACTCGTGAAACTTACAGAGGATGAGATACCTTCTTTAGGGAGACTTTGGATGTGAGAGTACATTGATGGCGTTCTAGCAGGTCTTCCTGGTATCATGCAGCGGGGCTCCAAGTGAGAGAGCAGTCGGCAAACCCGGTGTCTTCCACCGCTGAGAGAAGCTGGTCATCTAGTCCAATGAATACAATTATTTTTTGAGGTATTTGACTTCTGACTGTCATGCACATATGGGCGACTGTCCAGCGTTGGCTACATTAGCTACCGTTTGACTGATGAGCACATCGTGAGCCTCGAAAACTCAGCATACTCCGTAAAGTTTGCTCTTCACATGCAGTATTAAATTAAAGCTTTTTAACGTGCTACCCCGGTGATATATTTTCCGTGGCATGTTTTGCAGGGTGTAAAATTTATGTAAAACGACAGGTAAGTTCCACAAGGCAGTTTTGGCAAGCCTGCGCAATGTGAAGGCAAGTAGGCGGGAGACGCTCGCTACATGCATGCTACAATAGTATGAGCCAGAGGTGATCGGCTTTTGTGATCTGCGTCGAAAGGCATTTACTGACGTATGCCGATCACGTGCTTTTTCAAGGAAATCGTCTGATTTTGTTCAGTGGCTGATCAATCTAGATGATCAATCTAGACTCAAGTAAGAATTGGACTCGAGTCACATGAGTCTGATGACTTCGGACTTGACAATATCATCAAAGACTTGAAACTCAACTTGGACTTTGACATCAGGACTTGACTCAGACTTTAGTCTGATGGCTTGAAAATACTTGAGATTTTCACGTGACTGTCATTTCCAGCAAGACAACAAATGGTCCCACAGAATCTATTAATGTCCAATCAGGTTTAAGAACAAACAAGGAGTGCATGGATTACATTCCTGTGAGAGTAAGAATGCTGGAGAGTGGCAGTGATTATCGCCAGGATGTCAGCATCCTACCAAGGATAATTTCATTTGCAGTCGCAAATTAAGAGGTCAAACAAAAACACAAAAACTTGCAGCAAGAGAATAACACGAGAAACGACAACTTTGGCACATAAAGTTGCACAGAGAATGATTTGAAGAATCCCAGCAGATTAGAAGCCTCCCAAATGACCTTAAACATTCATCAATCTTGCAGCTCCTTGATGCACAACCAGGAAATTACAGCGCAAGTCATCCGCATCAGAAAGCCATAACGAATGGTATACTGTCTGACTTGATCATTGATTGCAACCTGCCACTGTCTATCATTGAGAACAAGAGTTTTCAAACACACTGCCACGCACACACACAAAGCTAATAGAGTAATATTAATATATTTTGAAGGTCTTCACAAGTTCATTTGTTGTGTATTGGTTTGCACTGACTAAATCCAGAATGCCATGTGAGCACTCTTTTTCTGTGACTATCTTGTTTTAAGGATTCTTTAACATTGCGAGATAGCATTTGCGCATATAACACCACATAAACTGGTCTGAGCACAATAAAAATACAGGACAGGTTTCCAACAGGTTCTACAAATATCAAAGACTGATCCAGATAATGGAATAATTCCGGATACTATGATCCAGAATATGAACAAATAAGGGACCTTTGGAATTATCATCCTAGGAAGACAACAAATAAAGCTGTAAACATGCAACAAACACCATTTTATATAGCCAAAACAAGCTGTGGAACCTGGAGACTGCCAACGGATTTTATGTATCTTCAAAAGCTATGGCGTTAGATCCAGGAGAAAAACGCCATTACGGAAAATGTGATTTTTGTTCATAACTACTGAACTAATATTATGAATCCAATTTGCTAATGGTATGTTTTCATGGTCAAGGAATCTAAATATGTAGATAATATTCATGGTGTAAATCCTAATATGTGGGGAACTATGGAGCTTGGATGATGTCTGCACTCTTTGAGTACTTTTCTAGTTTTATTTAAAAAGAATACTATTCAAAATGCATTAATTGTAGTTGTCAAACTTAATGGATTGTTACATTGTTAGAATGGCATTTTATTTGGGGGCTACTAAACAATGCTTATGACTTGTAAGGACTCAAAAATTTCAAACCTAAGACTTCGGAACTGACTCGGACTTGTCTTGACTTGAGACTTGGACTTGCCATACACTGACATTGTTTACCCTAAAGTGTAAAGTGTCTTATTTTTAATAACACATGCAGAATTAAGCATACCAAGAGTATTGGGTACTACTGGGATGCTGTACCTGGCTATTAAACTGAAAATAGAATACTTGTGAGATAAAATGCTACTGATGGATGAGAGGGTCTGGTTTACAATCTCAGTTTTAGTTCATGCCAAAGGTGTTTGATGGGGTTGAGGTGAAGCTATTACACACCAATCTCATCCAAACATTTCTTTGTGGACCTTTGTTCACTGGGGCACACTCATGCTGGGACTGAAAATGGCATTGCCCAAAGTGTTCTGGGCATACTGGAAATGGAAGATTGAGGGTAAACAATGTGGTCCAACCATTAATTGTCTCATAATCTGTGTGGCTATAGCATACTGTACAGTTAGCTCTAAGCAGGGCTGTCACAATGAAATCCCACCCAACTTCACCCATACTTTTGTATAACATTATTCTATTCGGAGTTATCGGGAATCTTTAACCTTCCAGTTAACTTTGTGTGAAAGGAAGGTACACTCTGTATACTTCACACAATACTCACGTTTACACATAAGAGCAATTTAGTCTTCAATGATCCTAATATTCAAGTTTTTGGACTGGGAAGAAAGGCAGAATACTGTACTGTTCAAAGAAAGAACCCACACAAGCACACAGAGAACATGCAAACGTGGCTGTGACGAAATGGTGTTAACCACTCAGCTACCGTGTTTCCCCCACGGGCTCTATACACATACATGAATTCTCTAGAATACTCTTAATACTCTAATGTAAGGACCATTTTACAATGCCCACTGACGACGTGCAGATTCTGAGTGAAAAAAGACAAGAGGCACGTTTATTCTTGCGCGTTTATTCTTCCAGCTCGTATCAACCGTCAATCGCCATTCTCAAGACACACAACCACTTCCGGCCTTAAAATAAGAACACTCTTTGTCACATTTGTCTAATTGTGTAAACAAAATAAGGGTGTGATAAAAATATCTTACATTAATAAACCGATTGGACTTACATCTGTGACTACATAGTCCTTAATCACAAGCACGGGCATTACAGTTTGTACAGTTTGATTTTGTAGCAATATGTGCTGAGGTTGACATCCCATTAGAAAAGTTAGCAAAGCTACATCAATTTCTCAATTACTGGACACAATTTCATCAATAAATGTAAGGATTTTTGCATTTCATTCAGGGACGTTTTATTCACTAACCCAAATAGCACAATAGCACCAAATAGCATAATTGGAAAAGGTAAAAAACGGAATTCTAAAAAAATAAAATGGAAAAAAATGAATTTGGAAAAAATAAAACGAAATTTGGGAAAAATACAATGGATTTCATAGGGCCCTAAGAGAGTATGTTAAAAGGAGATCATGTATTCTGAATCACACCACAAACTGATCTACTGTATAACCATTCAAATGATTAGTCCTACCCTAAAAGTATTTTGCACGCCCAATTTTATTTTTTTATTGGATTAAGTCCTGTGTGGCTTTTTCGGGCTGTGATAAGTGAATTTTGCAAAGTAGTGACCAGTTTAGAATTGTACATATCATCACGTCTTTGAATGTGTCTTCTGCATAACTTATATTTGTATTTTACGACATTTAGCCATTTTAATGCTCGATAAGGCTTAATTTAGGCCAAGAATACATACAATTTTAAATATTTTTTTTGACTAACAATAGGTTGTAGTCGACCACAAAACAGCGATAATTAATTAATTAATATATATTTTTAAAACCTTAATAGTGAAGCCGCAAAATTGGTCACATCTTTGTGAGGACACTGGCAAACACACTTGTCTTTACTGTCACACATTCTCCCCAGTACTTACTGTACTCACATACTGTATGCCTTGCATTGATATGAACCCACTCCGATTATTTTGGCATTTATGAAAAAAAGGCATAAGTGCCGACACTTTCAAGATAGCAGAAGGTGAGTGAAAAGAACTTCACTGTAACTCGGAGTCCTTAATTCTTTGCCACCCTCACCTCCCATACCTTTATATTTCCAAGGCAAACCTCTTTTGATTTCCCGTCTCTGATCACCTCATTCATGGCTGACAGCTGACATAGCACAATCGTAAGAATCTAAATCATGACATCTCTCCTGACATTACCTTGGCATTTTTGTGGCGGGAGAGTGAGGATCAGTTCATAGGGACAATCATTCTTTCCACTCCAATATGGCAGGAGAAGGCTGAGCTGTGGGGTTTGAGGTGAATGGCATATTCATATTTGGTGTGGAATGAGGTCTTTTTTGAAATGTGCAGGAAGTCCAGTGATTGTGAGCGGCGAACCGGAGTCCGCACGCATCCTGATCAAAGACGGTGTGGGATCTTTTCATTCCAACTGCTATCAGCATGAATTCTTTGTGACATTTCAGATAAGCATCTTGACGGAAAGTTTCCAACTCGGTAGACACCAGAGATGTCAAATAATAGACATTCTACATATTTGCAATTCACATACTGTATACAGCATACATCGATATATAAATTAGGCTGATTTGGTTATACAGTAATCCCTCATTTATCGTGGTTAATTGGTTCCAGACCCGACTGCAATAAAGTTAATTTCCTCAAAGTTGTATTCAATATCAATAAACAGAATACTTTTGTAGTTAGAACACAGAAAGCCTGTTTATGACTGTCTAAATATGGGTTTTTATCATTATTAGAGCCCTATAGACAATAATCACTTTTACTTCAAATGGAGTGGGGAAGAAGGACAAAGAGGCCAAAAACGTACCACTTTCACAAGGAATGAGAGGAGAACCTGTTTTTAATTTGATCTCAAGCATGCCTGTCTCAGCCTCGGCTCTGCTGGCTCAGTAGCCTATATCCATGTAGTGTGAACGGTAATGTAATGTAACGTCATGTCTCATAACATGACTGATGCCTAATGACCTGAAAACTACTTTTTTCAATACTTTTTGACTAATAATATGCAATAGTCAACCAAGAAACAGGGTCATTTATTAATTATTTTTTGAAAAACCGCAATATAGCGAAGGATGACTGTATTCCATCTTTGGCATGTCAACATCTGCATTCCATCTGCTTCTAATATGCTAACATTTCCTGAAGAATTACACTTTCATATACAAATATGTTTGCCAATGTAAATAGAGCAGTGACCGCTACATACTGTATATCTGCCCAGTGTTGGTTGAACAGATTATCTATCTACTGCATTTGCTGTTTGTCAAGTTAAGACAGGAAGTCAACACAAATCAATCTAATCCTTGCATTATGGATCTGATTTTTATCATTAGTTTAGCAAGGACAAAGGCCTCATACTTTGGCCTTTGCCATGTATAGCATAGATCAATAAAGGATCATATTACTTCAAAGTAATATCAGTATATGGGAATGATTCACCATCAAACTTTTAGTGTACTGTAGAGCCCCCCTTTTCGCAGGGATGGATGTTCCTGGACCACCAGCAAATGGCGAAAATCTACTAGTAATTGATACACCAATAAAAATGTATATTTTTGATACAGGGCTCGCTCCCCTTCCCCCTCCAAACGCTGCTGCTAACTTGACGTTGATATTCTCCTCCGATTTCAGGTCAACATTTGCAATAAAAGTGACTGTTGTAATTATTAAATTACAACCCTCCCCCTCACTCTTTAATATGCCTCACACACTTATTTTTAAGTGTTATAGTATAAAACGTAGAGCTACTCACCACTAAAGAATGACAATGCAAGTGTCACGATTGGCTCAAACAGTGTTCCTGGATCCCGTGATGCAGAGAGAGGAGTCAATCTGAGATGACAAAAAGTGTTTATTCCAAAAGGTGTCCTCAGGAAGCGGTAAACAGGTAATACAAAAAGGTAAAAAGAGTCCACCACAAAATCACCTGGCAACGCCACGAGAAAAAGTTATACAAAAAGCACTGCTAATGAAAGAAAATAAAGGAACTAATAACTAAAGACGCTGCTGAGAACCAAGCAGGGCATGAAAAATCTAAAGTAGCTGCTGAAAACAGAGCAAGCAGGTGGCAATAGCAAAAACACTAAAGATGACCTGCTGGACGTAGCCAGGCAGGTAGCGCAGATACTCACAATACAAGCGAGGATGACCAGAGAGTAAGTACACCGTATAGCAACATAAAAGACACAGAAATGTAGCAAGCAGGTGAGGAGCAGAGAGCAATCTGGCAACTATTGCCAAGGTGACTCCGCCTCTGCCGGGAACAGCATCATGCACTGCAAGAGATGGCAGAAAGGCGTCAGCAGAGCGAAGACACACAGCATGACAGTATCCCCCCCCGCCTTTTGTAAGACGCCCCTGGCGGTCTACTTGGTTTATCAGGATGGAGCGAGTTGAGGTCGTGGATGAGGGACGGGTCAAGGATACAGGAGTAGGACACCCAGGAGCGCTCCTCCGGTCCATATCCCTCCCAGTCGAACGGGTACTGCACCCTCCTACGCCATCTCCTGGCATCCAAAACGACTCTCATCGTGTAAGCGGGTAGGCCATTGATCAAGCGCGGCGGGGGTGGAGGCTCAGCAGGAGGACACAACGGGTTTGTGTTGAAAGGCTTTAACCGGGAAATGTGGAAGACTAGGTGTACCTTCAGTGATGGTGACACTTTGAGCTTGACAGCAGATGCGGTGATGATGGAGTCGACAACGTACGGGCCCACAAACCTAGATGCCAGCTTCTTGCATGTGCCCACCAGGGGCAGGTCCCGGGATGATAGCCACACTTCCTGACCAGGTTGGTGAGTAGGTGTCTGTCTTCAATGTCGGTCCGCCAATTGGCGGTTTTGTGCCGCAGTCCAAGACAGGGTCTCCCGCCAGACCCGATGAGCCCATCAGAGGTGAAGGTGGACTGAAGGTACTGAGATGTCAGCTTCCTGGGATGAAAATAAAGAAGGTTGGTACCCAAGGCTGACATACCTGTAGCTGTTCAGATGAGTGTTATGGGCGTACTCCACCCAGGGGAGGTGGGATGACCACGTGCAGGGGTGCCGGTGGCAGACACAGCACAGGGCAGCCTCCAGGTCTTGATTGTCCTGCTCTGTCTGGTCGTTGGACTTGGGATGGTATCCGGACGACAGAATGGCCAGTGCCCCCAATGCTTTGCAAAACAACCTCCAGGCCCAGGAAGCGAACTGGGGTCCCCTGTTGGAAACTAAGTCCATGGGAATGCAGTGTAAACTAAACCCATGTCTCACCATCAGGTGCGCTGTTGGCTTGTTCCGGTCCAGAGACATTATACAGACGAGCGTTGGGTAATGGTGTATCTGAAAGCAACTTGATGGCGCAATCAGACAGCCGGTGGGGTGGCAGTGTCTGAACCCGATCCTTACTAAACACTTGTCTAATATCATGGTACTCGACAGGAAATTGACAAATTGATAATTTCTAGAGGTGGTTCAGCCACCGCGAGTCCTACCCCAGTCTACCAAGAGGTTGTGATATGACCTCAAATCAATATCACGATAAATTGGGCAGTTTTACATTCATAACGATAAATGCAAGATAAATCCCCGACCACTATATATCTTTGCCTTCTGAAAATAATTGCAGGAAATGCAAATTAGCTGCTTTTCATTGATTTATTGACCAACTGGCACACATTGCTTTGTAATGGGACGCACCGATTGCGCCTATAAAGCCTTCTGAAAAATCCTCCAAAAAGCGCCACCAACGCCCCATTTACATAATGTGCTTTGGATGGTTAGGACAGTTTTTATATCGTATTTTCATGACCATAAGGCGCACCGTATTAAAAGTCGCAGTCTCAGTTACAGGTGCTATTTCTGTATATAACACATACATAAGGTGCACCGTATTACTGGGCGCAGGTATGGTCAAACATACGGTAGCACGCAAAAACATACTGTGTCGCTTAGGAATCAGTGAGGAAACGATTGGGCTTAATTTCTTTGGACAGATTAAGGACAGAACTCTAATTCAGTTTATCAAACCGACTTGAAATTAGGAAGGTCATCACACAACACAACACTCTCAGTCATGGTGCACAACTAAAAACATCATATAGCAATGCAGCAGATAGACAAAAACAGACAAGACACAACCGCTATTTAATAACTATGTAGCTCAAACATGTAACTTTAAGAGCATTTGCACCAAAACAGTACAACAAAGTACGCTGGGGAACAGGAAGTGCTCCCAGCGATGCTACAATACGCTAGCATGCATGAACGCTAAAACATAAGCTAGCATACATGCTACTGTATGTTTTTAAAAAGGCAGCGGGAGCAAAACTGAGTTCGGTTGTACTTAATTGAAGTATTTAACACGTTATTTCTGATCAATCCTTATCCACAAATCCATCATCTTTTGTATCCCAAATGAACAGCAGGGCAAGTTCTCCATCAAACACGCCAGGTTCCGTCTCGTCATTGTCAGAGTTAGTCTCGTTGCCGTGCGGCTCCTCAGAAATTATGCCGGCATTTGTGAAAGCTCGAACAACAGTGCAAGCAGACACGTTAGCCCAAGCATCCACATTTGTTCATTCACAAATTGTGGCGTAACTCACCACTCAAGCTGTGTTCGCCATCTGTCATCCATCGCTCCCACGCCGCTCGCAATGTCACTTTAAACGCCCTGTTTACACCGATGTCCAGCGGTTGGAATTCCTTCGTCAAGCCTCCCGGAATGATGTCAAGCTCCGAGTTCATTTGCTGCACTTGGTTTTTCACAGCGGCTGTAAGATGGGCGTGCATGGAGTCAGATCAACAGGGACGGTGACGCCTAGGAAAAAAACATCCGGTCTCGTTCCGCACACGTCACTCAGCCATTTTCTCCTTGCCCTTCCAGCCCTTTTGATTGGTCTTAACAATGACTCTGGCTGGCAACTTTTCTTTATGCAGCGTCTTCCTCTTAAAAATCACCATAGGTGGCAGGTTCTGTCCATTACCATGGCAACCAAGCACAACAGTAAAAAACAACTTCTCGTGCCCTGTTGTGTGTATCGCGACCGTGCTGGTCCCCTTCTTCTCTGCAGTGTGGTCCACCGTGATGTCGAAAGTGAGCGGCACGTCGTCCATGTTGGTGATGTAGTTGGGCTGGATGTGTTCGTCTGCGATGTTTTTACTGCAGTAGGAGTGGAAGATAGCCAGCTTTTCCTTGTAATCCGCTGGATGTTGATGCGCCACGGTAGTCCTTGCCCGGATGGATAGATGGCGCCATTTCATAAAATATACCTATATAACTACTCGGGGCGTGCCTTTAGCGTCCTTTTTCACGTCCGCATGCTATCCTGCTCTTTATATAGGCTGCTCTTTATATACAGCAAGTAATGAAAGAGGTTTTTTATCATCAGCGTTCAACTTGTTTCAATGACTTTGCTGCTAAATATGGGTGTGTTTACTACCTGTATGCACGCACTTTAAATGTCCGTTAATGTACAGAATTGTTTTGAGATTGTTTATTTCAGAAGTGCTTATATTTTATGATTCTATCTTGCTCTAGCTTTTTAATGATTGTGCCTTGTATTTATATGTGGTTTCTTGTATTTCACTTTATTGCATTTTTTGTACCTGATATTTATATGTACTCTCTTGTATTTGTATTGCACTTTATTGTATTTTTGTATTGTATTTTATGATGTGAGGACTGCAGATGGAAATTAGCTCTGAGCTAAATCTGGTGCAGACATCTTTTTAATGAAAATGCACACTGTCCTTAATAAACTACACTAAACTACACTAAACTAAACTAAACTTTCCTCAGTCACGTCCGCCTTTCCTCCATATAAGCAGCGTGTTGGCAGGAGATGCTCCCAGTCAGTCAAGCGGAGCGCTCATCAAAGTTACACAGCAACACTTACAGATTTTGGAACTCGGTGCACTCACAAGGCACGCCGCATGATAAGGCGCCCCGGCCATAATGATGCATACAGGAAAATAAAGTATTTTTAGCACATGAGTGGGAAAGCACTATAGTACGTCACAGAGAGCAGTCATCTTTCCCGCAGCGCTCCAGTATCTGATAACATAGTTAACTACGTCAGCGAGTGCAGCTTGTACGATTGAGATGTCATCATGCGTCAATGCAAGTTGCCGATTTGGATGAAGAAAAGTTGTAGGAGACTTGTAGATTTATTGTTACTTTACTTTGCTCTATTTCCGGTCTATTTCTAGGCGCATATGCAAGCGAAATGCGGGCACTGTACAGCCGCTTCTTCATTTTAACCATCAGCTGCTCCCTCATCGTCTGTTCCCCTTCTTGTTCAAGGCTGAGTGGGTGGAGTCACGTGACTACACATGCTGTACCTTGTCTTAAAGGTGAATGAACATAGCATATCAGCACACACAGTCAAAATAGACAAAAAAAAGAATTTACCGACATGGGCAAAATGACGTAGATTATCATGGTAAATTTGGGTAATGGTAAATTTTTGGTTTATTGCTCAGGCCTACCAGTACACTGTTTAGCAACATACGTGAGACACAGAAATGTAGCAAGCAGGTGAGGAGCAGAGAGCAATCTGGCAACGAGTCGAAGCAACCAACCAGCTTAAGATGTCCATGAGTCTTAATGAGCGGCAGGTGTGCCAAGATGACTCCGCCTCTGCGTGGAACAGCATGCGCTGCAAGAGATGGCAGAAAGGCAGCAGCAGAGTGACGACACAGAGCATGACAGCAAGATGATCCATGAACACATGCAATGCTGTCACGGTGTAGGAGTTATACATTTTACTTTCTCACAGCAAATATGGTGCGTTCAGGGACCATCAAACAAATATCTCAGCGCTTGATTAAAAAAAAAAAGCATAAAGACAGAAACATGTAAAAGTTGTAGGCTTTTTAACAGCTTTTTAACAATGTATGCTGTACATTTGACCTGTGTTATCACAGGTTTATCAATTATTGGTGAGTTAGGGTGAATGAGATGTGTTTTCCGTGGAAAAAATGGTTTGCGTTCAGTTTCATAATGATAACAAGAGAACAAAGTTGTTAAAAGACACTTTAAAGAAGTAAGTTTGCACGTACCTCATAAAAATGATGGTCATTTGTAGCTTCCCTTTGGCACAAGAATGAGCGCCGAACTAACTGCATTGCTTGTTTGTTTTAGAAAAAATATAATTGTGGTAAAAACACATTTGACCATACTAGAAGCTAGGCAAATAGCTAGCTCGCTGCTGCCAATATAAGGCAGAGTGACAGCCAGGCAAAGTGTGTAAACAGAGATGCCAGAAAAGGAGAACAGCAATGAGATTGGTAGGTGAGCAATCATACACGCTGACATTGATTGGCTTAGCCTGTGACTAGCTGTCATCAATAGAATGCAAATTTTACAGTCAGTTTTAATTAAAGAACAAAGTGCGTGGATGGATGGAATATTTTTGTAGTAAGGAAATCTGATTTTGACTTTCTAAATACAATGTTTCCATTATTAGAGCTCTGTAGACATGAAATAACACCCCTACCCAGAGGGAAATTTTACTGCTCAAAGTTTGCCTGCTCAAAGAAAAATTAGAGATTCTCATCTCAGCCTCATTTTAGTTTGAATTTAGACATATCATATGTTTCTCCTAAAATGCACTTGGAGAAAAAGTGAGCTGCACGCCTTCACACTCCTGTTATTCTTTGTTACCAACACATTGCTATTGCGCAGGCTACGGGATCACTGCAGGGACACAAGAGACTGACGGCTTTAAGCATAGCATGCTGGTAAGCTAACTAGTTAGCCTTCAATTTATTTATTCTAAACTTAAAGAGTTTCAGACAAACTGGGGAAGAAGGACAAAGTAAAAATACAAAAACGTATCACTTCGACATGGAATGGGAGGACTTTTTTTTTCGCTCCATCATGTCCGACATGCCATGGCTGACTCCATGCAGTGTGAAGGTAATGTACAGTCATGTCTCAGCAATGTTGTGTCATTACTGGCACGTAGTGATCAGAATACTAAATATTACCTGTCTTTCAATATTTTTTGAGTAATCGTAACCAACCACGAAAAAGCAATCATTAATTAAAAAAATTTTAAACGTTAATAAAATTAGAAAACGATGTTGGACCTGCAATCTGGAAAAGGACGACTGTACCACAGAAAGTGGATAGATTTGTGTTACATTGGAGCCTCATTTAGTGTGCGCCCTGGTTAACATGTTTTTTGGTTAATGCTGAAAATTTACGGCAACCGTCCACCTTGGTTTGCTTACATTACACGACATTTTGTCGTGATATTAATACACTGCATCAGTCCAGTTGTGTTCTTAATGCATTTTTTCTCACAAAACATACTTGCTAGAATCCTATTAGCTTGCTAATACATGGAACAGGAACAGGAACAGGAACAGGAAGCGGAAGTCAGCTACATTGCCGTCTATGATGTCATCAGCAGGTGACCCTGGAGTTTTTTGCTAACTAACACAGTTATGCCAGTCTAAACATTTTTAACACAGGACATGTTTTATAGTTTTACAATTATAGTTTTACATGGATAAAACAATTCTAAATGCACATAAAAACTGAGTTTTGTGTTAAAATTGTTTCCTTTTTGGAACAGATTAATTGGATTTAAATTATTTCTTATGGGAAAATTGAAAATTGTCAGAAGGAGTTTCAATAGGGATAAGCGAGTACACCACTATCTGTATCTGCATCTGTTCACCCATCTAAATTATCTATAGCTGTACTCGGAGTGCGTGGGGCATAAACTGGAAGTGGGCGTGGTTTAACCGGAGTCTGAAATTGACATGGATTGATCAGAAGTTGCTATATTTATTGTTTATTATTCAACTATATGTGTACTGTGTATGTGTGTAAGTCATCTGTAAGACTTTATTATTTAATTATTTTTTCATGATCTCTGTGAAGTTGGTGATTCATGCAAGCATCCAGTGATGACAAACAGGGAATTAATCTGTCAACCTTGTTCACTGCATTTGTCTCAAAAGCACCACGTTTGCTCCTATGAGCAAAGTTTTCCAAGTGACTTTATATTACCAGCCAAATTAGAAGCAAGCAGACGAAAAAAAACAAAAAAAAAACGGCAGAGATGTATCACCCAGCACCTGACCCCACGGAGCAAACCCCTGTGTACACCCCCCCCCCCCAATAAAATAAAATAAAATCAAATAAAATCAAATAAAATAAAATAAAAGCATGCACACACATATGCACTCACACACACACAGTGGTCAACTGCCCGATACCCGGAAGCCTCGCTGCCAGACGTCCCCCGCCGGGGACCCAGGGCGCAGTAGAGTAGGGGACCCCGGGGTCCCAGACACACAACCCAGGCAGACCACCAGGGAGCAGGAAGACCCCAGGCAACCCCATCCCAATGGCAGGACACTACCAGCAAGGCAGACAGAGGAGCTGGCGAGGAGGAAAGCCAGTAAATGAGCAAGCGGGCAGGCAAACGGGCGAGCAGCCGGGCGAACCACCACACAGCGAATCCCGGAGATGGAGTGGGAGTGTTGCACCCCCAAGCCGCAGGGAGGCCAAGCACCAGAGCCGAGAAGGCGAGACCAGCAGCAGACCAGCTGCCGGACCCCACCAGCCACTGGGAGCCAGACCACCCACATGCTACCAGAGCCGACGACACACCACCCGCACACCAGAGCCCCACCCCTGACAAGCCCACAGACAGACGGGGAGGAAAAGACACAGACAACGGCCCAGCAGAGCACAAAGACCAGCGGCGACAAATGCCCAAGCGCCCAGCAGCGCACCACCCATCGCCCAGAAGCACTGTCATCCGGGAGAAACTCGGAGTAGAACCGCTGCTCCTCCACATTGAGAGGAGCCAGATGAGGTGGCTTGGGCATCCGGTCAGGATGCCTACCGGATTCCTCCCTGGGGAGGTGTTCAGGGCACATCCGACCAGTAGGAGGCCTTGGGGAATACCTTGGGGATCCGCCGGGAGAAGCTGGATGAAGTGGCCTAGGAGAGGGAAGTCTGGGCTTTCCTGGTTACTGGTGAACTGTTGACCTGATATTGGACGCGCATCGTGTAACAAACGTGAATATGCTTGATGCACAGTAACTTTTCATATCTTTGACCACAATATCTTTTTGTGTATACCAGGACAACAATTTCCCGATGACATTGAAAAGAAATATTCTTCGAAAAAGAAACACATTCACAGCTGAATGAAAGTATGGTGAAAATAGATCAAATGCATGAGAAAGAAGTTACTAATACCAATGTGAAAGAAAGCCTCCACACATGCATGTTCATGTGTTAGAGAGCTGTGGCCAGTCAGCCACATAATAGAAAAATCATCCTGTCACTCATTCTCTGCTATTCATATGGATGTTACTCCGTTTAAAAATTAAAAGGAAAAAAAGCGGCTTCATCCTGTTTTGTCCTTTTCTTTCTTGTCATCTTGGTTTCCTTTCTTCTGCCCTGCTCTTTGTTTCCACTCTTCCTCTCTCAGACGTGTCCTTGGTCATCATCTCCCATTATTCCTTCATCATGAAGCATTGTATGTTTTTGGCAACCAACTATTTCAATGTGTCTTCCTCACTGCCGAGCACACTTTGTTCTGTGAAGACCCGATGAAAAGAGTCTGCTTTTCTTTTCACGTGTCAGAAGAAAATCGACAACGGCCGATGCAACCGATCAACTTTTGTGTCATTGTGAAATTAGTTTGGTAAATGTGCCGATGCCTCTGCTCTATGCACACATTAAACTTCTGAAGTACATCAATAATTTCAAATCAATCAATAATTTCACCTCTTTTAAGGAAGTAAAGTGTTGGCCGTGTTCCTTAAATTTAAGTTTTAAAAGGTTTGGGGTAGAATTCAACAGAGACCATGACCAAGGCCCTCTTAGAATTCATTTAGAACTCTGTGTCAAACTCAATCGCACATGTACCTGTGAATATTGTCATTCTTCCAGGTCATTGTCTTCTCCGGGCATTCAATTGATCGCAACTTGACGGTTGTCTTAGAAGACGGTTTGCCTCTCATCCGAGCAGGCTTCATCAGTTCATGCTCCCAAAGTGTTAACAGGTTTGAAGTGTACTGGTATCCCCTCAAAACCTGTGGTTACGCCAACTGGATGTTTGCAAAAAGTGTATCTCAGTCCAGAAAGAACAAAAGCAAGGTGGATGAGGAAGAAAAGATTAGCAGATGCAATAACATTGCCATCTCATATGTCTCAGGTCTATCTGAGAAACTCAGAAGGCTTTTTAACAAACACAACATACCAGTACACTTTAAACCTGGTAATACTTTGAGATAGAGGTTGGTATGCCCCAAGACAGGACACCCTATGCCCAGAAGAACAATCTGGTGTCTGCTATCCAGTGTGGTGAGAATTGCACCATTTTTTACATTGGAGAAACCAAGCAGCCACTGAGCAGGCGCATGGCACAACACAGATGGGCTAACTCTTCAGGTCAAGACTCTGTGGTCTACCTGCACCTCAAAGAGAAAGAACAGTCTTTTGAGGACAAAAATGTACACATTCTGGACGGAGAAGAAGGATGGTTTGAAAGAGGAGTGAGGGAAGCCATCTACGTTAAGGGTCTGCAGACCTCCTTTCTCCCATATTCATCATTAATCCCTTCCTAACGAAGGTGGTGAAATATCAGTACTTCCAATACTAGCTCTTCATGCTCTAAAGTTGATTCTCAAATTAAAATATCGATACTTTTGATACTTCAGATATGATTTTGCCCTCTGTTTTTCCTGTTTTTGTATATTAGCTTGGATATGTTTTAAACCACCCACATATACTTGAGGAAAACACATTATCAGTGTAGTATAAAGACATAAAAATTGTTGTTTTTGTACCAGTAATGCATGCATACTGTGTTATGATTGACCTGTGTTAAACAGTTTTACCTGTATCATCATCGATTGAGATGTGTTTTCTGTGGCAAAAAAAAGTATTTTGGAGAAAAAAATTAAGAAAATGTATTCTTGGTCAAATGTCCATAAATTAGTTGTGCTGTGAATGTGCGAGGATCTGCTGTTCTACCTGCAGCAACGCCACACCGATGTCCTAATCATTCTCAAAAACATGAACAAACTGTGCAACTTGCAGGAGCAGGAACAACATGCGTGCACACATCGTGTACAACATGAATTTTGTTTCATTTTCAGCTCCTGGAGTCATAACAATCAGGTGTCCCAAGGATTTTAGTCTGCTCTTTGGTCTCTCTAGCAGAGCCGTGGTATTTTGGGAGCTTAGATCTTTTTTTTTTTTTTTTGGAGAACAGTACCTTGTTGAAAATATATGATTGCTCGTAAGGTCATTTCTTCTTTCCTTCCCATTGTTGTGGAGAGTTGAGGAATGAGCAGTGAGGGTCTAAAAATAAATGCAGCATGCACAAATCACCACCTCCTAATCTTGAGAGAAAGAAAGAGATTTCTTAGTGGTATCTATCCACACCTTATTTCTCTCCATGCTATCTCTTCACTCTTCATTCATGGCCTCCCTGTGAAATGCAAAGTAGCCCCACATTCAGTCCACACCCCTTTTGTTTTATGCATTCCTTTATTTTTTTCATAAGCACTTCTTGTCACTCTGGTGGCATATTTTCAATCATTATTAGAATGCCGGCAGCTCAAGGCTGGAAGGCTTTAACCTCTGGTATGTTTGGTGTGTGATAAAAGCAGAATGAACTATCAATCTTTATTGTCTGGCCTGCGCACTGTAATTGCATTCAATAGTCCACTGATTCTCTTGTCTGCTAATGTCGGGGAGCAGAGAGGAGCCAGATGCTCTGACTGCACCGCACACTCACACATGCACACACTTCAAACCGTTATATGGAGGAGAAAAAAAAAACTCACATCGAATACATTTACAAGGAATATGCACAGCAACACATATGACACACACATACATAGGTGGGAGGCAGGACTTTTTTTTTCCACTTCTGGCTGATAAACTGATGACAGTATAGATTGGGAGCAGCTGTGTTTTAGGTGTGTATGCAGAAGATTCTGGATATAAGTGTATATATACAGTATGTGTCAGTGATGTTCTCGCAGGTGCATGGTCCAGGTCATTGATTACGGGATAAATGGGTCAGAAGTATTGGAGGAGTATCAAACTCTCAATCAGATGTCACTGAGAGGCAGAAAGAAACAGCATGAGATGTGGCAAATGAAAATAAACTGTGTATGACAAAGGAACCAATACATTCAGGTTGCAGTTGTTGTAAGGACTTATTTTTTTTTTTTTGGACAGACAAAACCAAGATGAATTGGATCAAAATGATGGGATAGTGACCTGAAGCATACCACATCGTGTCAAGCATGATGGAGGCAGTGTTAGGGCATGGATATGAATAACTGCTCATGGAATGATCTCACTGGTATTTATTGATGATGCGACTGCTTACTGAAGTAACTTGATAGATTTCGAGGTGTTATACTCTAGGAGTGTCAAAGTAATGCATTCATTGTGATGAATTAATTAATAAACTTTAGCTTACCACATTAATGCAAAGCACCCAGTTGCAAGTGCCGCCATAGCTAACTTTAGCAGTGAAGACGTTAACAGTTTAACGAACCAGCTCTTCACCAAACTAAACGCGAGGAGAGCACTGATGTATGAGCAAGTCTGTGACCGACAGGCTGACAAATATTCTTGCCGAGTGGATAGAGATGAACTGCAGACCCAGAAATAGTAATAGAGGTGTTGCAAACTGCGTCCAATAACCTATCACACAACCCACCGTGTAGACCTACAATGACCACCAAAATCAGGAAGATGTACGACAGCGAAAACAAGACAAATTTAAGATTTTGGTGGAGGATTCACACAACTCTGTTGCTGTAAACAAAGATCAATGGACTTCATCTTTATATTGACCTGATTTTTTTTTTTTTTTTTGTATTTACTAATTATTTGGAGACAAATCAACACAACAATATTTCCGCTTGGTGGAGGAAGCTAAAGGTTGCGGTCAGCATGGGACTAGTCTCAAATACAGCGGAATGTAAATGGCTAGGACTGCATCAATTACTTTATAAGGAGACTTTTTTGTTATATATTCATATTGATATTAATATTATCTTCCACGATAATCTAATGAATTTCAAAGAAAATAGCTTTTGCAGAAATTTGGTTGAGATTAAAAAAAAAATATTAATTAGATCAATTAATTAAAGGTCATAGTTAATCTCTTAATTCTTCATAATCTCATGACGGCACTGCGGTACTCACGGTCTCACATTCCACGGATAAAGACGGTAAATATACTGTGAAAGCGACTCAACTTTTTTTTTCTTCATTGGCCAAGTTAGTCAGCTGATCTCAACTCAATCCTACTTCCTACCGGTTACATTCACACCATATGTTTTACATGCTGAGACTTGCAACATTTAGTTTGCTTACATTTTGTCATTTGAATTGTATTTACTTACTGTGGGAAAAGGAGGAGGGTGTTGAACAAAAATTACATTAACAAACAAATAGGAGTGGAAAAAAATGGCACTAAATAGCTTGTGAGTGTTGAGAAAAAAAATACATACAAATGTTAAAGATTAAAAAATAAGATTAAAATGTAATAAAAGCAATACAATACAAATATATGTTGTTTTTATGTTCAAATAAATGCAACAATAAATAAATAGAAAATAAATCAGTTAGAATTATTTGGGCCATAAATATGTAATTACTGCAGCAAAATTTTGAGTGTCAATTTATGAGTAATTTCAGGCTAAAGATTAAGCAGTAACTTACTGGTCACGTTCAATGAATGAAATGTATTGCGTAATATTATTGAATTTGGCATAATCTATGTTATCATTGTAGGGTTATTTTCGATTGTTGCTGACTTCAAGCTGCTGTCTTTTTGTAGTACAGAAGATGTCCAGTTTTGATGATTTGTCCAGTTCCTTGATGCATTTGACAACAAGTACCTTGGCTTGCTCCAGTCCTCCATTTAACTTGATGTACATTTTACAGTTGGTTCTCCAATGTGTTGAGGGATTTCCAGATGATTACTAGAGTCTATGAGCATGCTGACGTCAGGTGCTTGTACTTGATGCAGAGTTTCCCACGGTTGGCCTTTCCAATATAACACGCACAGGTTTTGGACATTTCTGCTTCTTGTTAGATCCACACAGAGCATACGAAGCCTCGGACATGGAGGATCAAGACAGATGAAACTTTGCCCTTTGGTATTGGCTATGCCAAGGCCATTGCTACTGTATGTTGCATTTGAATTAAGTTGCATACACAGGAATTGTTGTCTTCTTGCCCACAGGGATGTGTAGAAGAGTTATTTCTTCAGCAGTTACAATGCACTTGTGGGCTATACTGTGCTAATTAATGCACCGGTGCCGTTTTTGTTGCACTTTTAAATGGGTCAAGGCTAACAGGATAACTAGCGCCAAATCCCAACAGAAAAGGTGAAACTCCTCTTGGTACTGTAGTGCCTTCTTATGTATAAATATGGATTTATTTTTACATTGTTTTTTATTTTGGCAGAAACGTCCTGAGTTTACCATGAGGTCATAATCATGCCACCTTGCGTCCACTGTTCATAATGTTCTAATCAGCCATGTCTTTGTTCAGCTGTTTGAATGTACATACATTTGCATTTTGCACACATGCATACACTTTCACTCGTGCACTCAGAGCCAGTGGGGCATGCAGGTTCCGCACTACATAAAGTAATACATTGCTGCATATCAAAGGAAATTACCCTTCACCTCAGTGCATGGATCTTAGCGAGTTCCTTAACCAGAGGAATGGGCTTTGAACCACGCAGATTCCCCCAGGGCCCTTATCCCAGCCCCTCCCCAGAACGTTGCACCGGATAAGGGCCGTAATTCCCACTTTTAGGTTTCCATTAATCTGATCCTGACACAGGGGAGATGGGCTGCTTTGCATATCGCCTTCCCAAGATGGAGGGCTATTTACATGATCGCCTCCAGATGAATATGATCAGTAGCTCACCTCCTCCGCCATGCTCTGCAGCCGAGACGGAAAAATGCAGATTTTCAGTGGGTATTTGCTACATTACCACGGGTGAAATATTATTCACTCAGGTATATTCACTCTAGCGTTTCAATACATCTCAAGTTAGACTTGATTGATACGTGTTGCGGATATTACAACTCGCCACTTGATTCCCTTGACGAAGGCCAAATTTCTTTTATGAATGTGACAGCGGAGATGGATAGATTGACCCATTTATCATCGTGCAGTGATAGCGCTAATGTGAGGAGGACTATGCCCCTCCCCTCCAACAAATGTGAGGAACACCAGTGAACAGCGCTCCATTTGAAGCCGTGAAGGCGGACCCCATGTAAATGTATCTGTAATGAACGGCGCGTACAGGAGGTGCATTATTCTCTTTCTGCTACATTTATTTCTGAATATCAAATGAATATGATAAATGTAAAGCGAGGGAGCGTTGGAAGCAAAGTAAGAGATGAGTGATATAGTTGTTATGCCACCGTTGATGATGAACACACACAAACAGACATACACACCCTAACTCAATGTATTTCCCTGACCTTAGCACAAGCGTACTTGGTAGCTCTCTTATGCAAACAAGCTGTACCTTTTGAAGGGTCCGTCTCTTTAGCTGCATTTTTTTAGCAAGCCAAGCAACCATTCCACACTCATGTGAATGAACAATAGGATGTAAAAAAAAAAAAACAACAACAATAAAGGATATAAACACCACCGCTGTTTAGTGTTGATGAAAGAGTAAATCCGTGTGCACACGGTGCCAATGAAATATCACGGTGGGTGTAAAGACTGACCGAATGTGAAGGCTCTTGTCTCTCACTTCAAAGTGTTTCCATGTGGGCATCTTAGTGGGAAACTAGTGGGTGGCTGTAATCACACCAAAGGTGCCATTTTTATTTGAGTAGATAGAAACATACTTTTTTTTTGTCTCCTGATATCACCTCACATTTTGTGTGAGGTGCAGTCCAACTTGATAATTACCAAGAATAGGCGTGCGATGCTAATTGTCACTTCTGCACATGTAAATAGTGTGATCGAATCCTCTGCCACTTTGTCTCAGTGTGCTTGGGTGCAGCGAGTGCATCCCTTAAGTGTATTTCATGCTTTTAATTGACACCATTGGATGTTAATTTCAAGCATGTCATGGATGTGTCACACCAGTAAGCTGCCAGTGTCTGACCTCATGTAATGCTGAATTACTTTCCTGCTTCTCTTCGCCGTGACAATAGATAAGCTTCTCCTAGGCAACACCAGGGGGGTCTTCTGCTGCTGCTGTCCTTCCTGATTGTTGTTCTCACTTCGGAAATAGCCAATGAATGGACTAAATATATTGTCTGCAAATCAGTTGTTCCGGTAATGATCACTTTTTATGATCTTTTTTGAATTGATTATTGTGCTCCAGTACCAAGAATGTACTGTTACTTGGAATACTGAAATACAGTTGGGACATTAGAATGTACATCGGAACCTCGGTAAGCATCATTAATATGCTCCAGAAGGTCAGACTGAAAGGGGAACATACTCTAACTGAATCAAGTTTTCTCATAAGAACCAATGTAAATCAAATTAACCAATTCCAGACAAACAAAAATGTTCAGTTTTATAATTATAGTTTTACATGCAGAAAACAATTTCAAATGATTTGAATGGTTGTGTGTCTCAATATGTGCCCTGTAATCAATTTTACAAATAAGTAAGTGAGAGACTCCTCCTTGAGTTACCACTTTATCATGGTGGAGGAGTTTGCATACCGTAATGATCCTAGGAGCTAAGTTGTCCTGGGTATTTTTATGCCTCTGGTGGGGTCACCCAAGACAAACGGGTGGTGAGGGACTAGCCCAGAAGCAGGTCACCAGGGTCCCCCTCATGGTGGGGCATGATAACGAGCATCTAGTGGCCGGGCCTGCACCTATGGGACCTCTTAGACATTAAAATGAACATCATCCCAAAAATAACATTTCCACTGCATTTCAGCCCTGTACAAAAGGACCAGCTGACATCATGTTAGTGATTCTCTGGTTAACATGGATGAGAGTGTTGGCTGAAGATGACTCTGTCATGCTGACTGAGTTATAAGAGACTGGAAGCTTTAAAAGGAAGGTTGTGGTTGAAATTGTTTTTCCTCTGTTAACCATGGCTAACCTCCAACCTCCAAGTCATCATTGCTTAGCACAAAAAGGGATTCACAGGCTATTGCTGGAAGTGTGACTGCACCTAAACCAACCATTAGATCATCAAGAACTTCACTACTTTTCGATTGTTTCAGGCATCCGGAAAAAGCTTGAAGAAAGACGAAATGTGAGTGCTGCCATCAGTTTTGTGTCACACCAGCAGTAAACCATCCTGAAATCATTCATGTGTGGGGTTGCTTCTCAGCCAAGGGAGTAGGCTCACTCAGAATTGTGCTTAGGAACACAGTAATAAAGAATGGTACCAAAACATCCTCACAGGGCAACTTGTATTAACCATCCAACAACAGTTTGCTTTTTCCAGCACCTTGGAGCACCTTGCCATAAGGCAAAAGTGATAAACTAACTTGGGAACAAAATCAACATTTTGGGTCCATTGCCAGGAAACTCCTCAGACTTTAATCCCTTTGAGGACTTGGTGGACAAACAAAAACTTGCAATTCTGACAAACTCTACGCACTGATTATGCAAGAATGGACTGCCATTAGTCAGGATGTGGCCCAGAAATGAATTCCCAGCATGCCATAGTGAATTGAAAAAGAAGGGTCAACACTGCAAAGTGAACTCTTTACATAAACTTAATGTAACTGTCAATAAATATGAAATGCTTGTAATTATACTTTAGTATATTATAGTAACATCTGACAAAAATATTTGAAAACAGTGAGGAAGCCAACTTTGTGAAAAACGATACTTGTATCATTCTCAAAACTTTTGGCCGTGACTGTACATCACAAGTAGATGCTCTGTCCCTGCTGCTGTTTTTCTTAGGCCTAAACCTCCTCAGTCAGATCATAACCAAGTGTGGCTCTGGGTATCATTTTGAATGGAGCAATGGTCAGCCACCAACTTTACATGGATGACATTAAGCTGTATGCCAAGAACAAGTGAGGCATAAACTCTCTGATACAATTCACAAGGATACACAACGTCATTGGCATGTGATTCAGAGGAGATAAATGCAGGCAAATTATATCTAGACGAGGGATAAATGATCACAACTGACGGCGTTAGACTACTTGAAAACAACATACCAGATATGCAACATTGCCACTAATACCTGGGGATTCCACAGGTCAGCCACATCAAAATACCGACAGAGGGCGAGGCAAATCCTGAAGAGTCAGCCAAAGTGAAAAATACCTATGCTCTACCACTGATAAAATACCCCGCTTGAAAAGGTGCAAGTCACTGATATTAAAACAAGAAAGCTTCTGACAACGCCTGGGGGTTCCATCCCAAGTCCAGCATCCAGAGGCTATACACAAAGTGAAAAGAAATGAACCAACAGGCCACCAAGAATACATCAAGTAGATGGCCGCCACGGACAACCTGCTAAGTGAATGCCTCAAGCAACAGAAGCCCAATAAGAAGAGGAGCCAGATATGTTATATGTCAAGGTAAGACAAACCCTGCATGGCATGTACCACCAAGAATTCTACCACATCAAACATGACCCAAGGTGGAGGCTGTGCAAAGAAGCTGCGGAGACAGTGCAGCACATTACAACAAAGTGTAAAATGCTGGCAGGCAACTAGCTCAATAACTCCAATTTACAAGCAGTAATGTATGTTATGCGTGTTGGTGACAGTGGATTATTAGCCATCGTTTGAATTTTAATGCTAAACCTATGAGGTTGGACACTAGAAATTATTAAGTCACTTTGTCCTGGCGCCACTCCACTAAAGCGTTTCTGTATCCTTATTAAAATATATTGTCGTTGTCGTCATATTTTCCTCGTTCTCCTCCTCCAACGAAAGATTCACTTATTCCGTAATGGTGCCCTACAGCCGTGTAATGTCTACCTTCCTTCAGCATGTCCAGAAGTCCAACTTTTTGTGCGACGGTTAGCATCTTCCTCTGCCTTTTGGGTGCAGAACATTTCGTGGACATTGTGGGTTTTGTCGTTGACAAAACGTGCAAACATACAGAGTTCGGAGTCTCTGCAAGGTCTTTGCTACAAATCAGACAACAGGAAACATGGCGGTTCTGCACGAAGGAGATTGATTGACAATGGTCGACAGCCAATCAGAATACAGAAGACAATGGGCGGGTTCTCCCTTTGCCAATAAGGACGCAGAACACAATGCGCGTTCATACGTTGTAAAAAAAAAAGCACTAAAAAAAACGTGAAACAGCGAGTCCGTGAAAGGTGAACCGCGATGGAGCGAGGGAACACTGTACAACCAAATCAGTCATGGCCAAAAACATTGGCATCTTTGGAATGCCCATGGTGTATGGTGCAGAATCCAAAGTATTTATCCTCTAAGATAGCAGCACACCCCAAACAAGAATGGTTTCACTCCTTTGTAGTGCAAAACAACAGTTGTTAAGATACGGTGGAGTGAGGCCTCTGCCAGTCAACGACAGTCATTTAGGTGTAATCACCCATGTTATATTCCATTCAATTCAACAATGGTGTTGGACGCAACTTAGAACAAAAGGTGGCTGTGTTGTGTTTGTTATTTGTTAGAGGATATATCTATATCTATATATCTTTATCTATATCTATATCTATATCTATGTATCTTTTAGGAAGAAATGAAATGAACAGCGTTGTATGTGGGAGATTTTGAGTTTTTAAGTAGATGGACTCCCTCACTCCTCTTTCTGTTTTCTCTGTACAGAATATACAGTTTTGTCCTTAAAAGAGTGTTGTTTGTCTTTGAGGTGCAGGTGGACAGGTGTGTCTTAACCTGAAGAGTTTGGCCATCTGTCTTGTGACATGTGCCTGATCAGTGGCTGCTTGGTTTCCCCAGTGTAAAAGTCAGTGCGTTCCTCACCGCTGTCTATATGTCCCATGCGATTAGCTGGCGAGCAGTCCAAGGTGTATCCCGCCTCTCGCCCAAAGCCAGCTGGGATAGGCCCCAGCATACCCAAGATAGATGGATTCCTCACTACACTGGACAACATACAACGGGTTGTTCAAAATTTTTCCGACTTTCTCAGATAGACCTGATACATACAGAATGACAATGTTATTTTGTCTTTCACTCTTTTCTTCCTCATCTACCTTTTTCCTTCTGGAACTTGATACTCTTTTGACAAATGACTAGCTGGGGTAACTACGGGCATCCCTCAGGTGCTTATGTTCTTTTTGTCTTTGACCTGTGGGCTGGTGGGAACATTGTCAGCTCTGTGTTGTAGGGTTCTGATAATGCCCAGTTTGTGTTTCAGTGGTGGTGTGAGTCAAAAAGCAGGTATTGGTCAGTGTGTGGGGGTTTTATCTGGTATTTCATAAGCCTGGGCTTCCTCACACTCCCCTTTCAGCAGGAAAACTCATGTAAAGTTCCTCTATCCATTGTTAATTGTTTTTTTTGTTTTGTTTTCATGCCTAAATAAGTATGAAATCAAATCATTGGTGTTGGTTGTCATTGTGGTGATGTGGGTGGTATGATGAAGAGGACTGTTTAAGTGCCTCTTACTATTAATTAAACCATCAGATTTGTTGGTCTGTCATGGATCACACACCCTCTGCTGTTTGGCTCCTTGTTGGAAGGCAGCGTTGGGCGTTGGGTATTTGGACTTTTGCATTCCAGATTTGGGGAGGGTCGAGTTGGGTTCGCCTGCAGAGGTATGCATGTTTTATTGATGAGTTGAAAATCTTTCCCAGTGACTAGCTAGCGCGCTGCTAATACAATTTAGGTCAATTCTCATCTTGTGTTACATTGACACCAGCCCCCAAATAGCTGTCCTCGGCTATGCCTGCCAGTAACGAGCCGCTCGTAATCCAAATTTTAGCTCACAGTTCACAGCAAAAAATGAGCTGAGAGGTGGCTCGCATCTAAAAAACACTTGTTAGTTGGGACACTTGTATGCCAAAGTACCGCTGTAGAAATTACAATAAAAAATACCTGCACTGCACCAGTAACTTCTCTCTTCTCTCTGACATTTAAGAGGCTTCGTACTCCGTGACAACTCAACTCACAGTAACAGTAGATACAAATAACTTTGGTCTTGGTCTTGGTCTTGGTCTTGGCGTTTCCTCAAACTACGGTTGTGGGCCAAGGGTCAAACGGGACCTGCACATGTTAATCGTGAGTCCAAAAAAATTGTGCCGTTAAAGAAAATTTGCGTTACTGCCCTAAAATACTGTCTATACATATACATGTCATGGATAATGGGGCAAAAAACCTGCCTATCACCAAGCTTCATAAATAAATGTTGGTTAGCACAAGAAGCACCCACTTTATTAAAGCAGGTTATTTAGATGCTTGTTTACTTCTTAAGCTTCCACTAATGAAACTTTGGAGGGTATGAATAGTAAAGAGCAATAAGAACACACACTCACACACACACACACGGCTCACGTTTAACCCTCAGGCATTGCATTTCAGATTCATTTACTTGATTAAATTATATTTGCATATGGAAATTATTCCTTTTTTTATTAATTTGCTACATTCAAAGGAGAATTACATCCTGAAATTAAAGCTATATCAAAATAAAAGATGAACATTTTAGTTGCACTCAGTAAGCATGCAAGAAAGTAAGCATCTTCCATCCAGCATTTTGTGTCCAGGTGTGTGACTATTTTGGTGCTGCAAGGCATCGCTCCTAAGTCAACTTAACTTATCAGTAATATGGACCTACAAAAACAGGCACATTAATTAAGAACTGTATTAGAAGTAATGGGATATTATAATATAAATTGCTACATTCTGGAACCAATTTAATCCAATTACTGGAACCCCTCATGAATATAATACCTCCAAAATCACTGCGTTCGAGTCCAAAGGGAGATGACTACTTAGACTAAGAAAAGAAGGAAAAAAATATGCTTCATTTTAACAGCGAACACCATCGATGATTTAAATGGTTGAGGTTATACTGTTAATTTGAGTAATAAACCTAATTAGGATTTTTTTTTCTCCCGTAATTTACATTTTGACCATTTACAACCTGAGTGGAGTTCAGTTTGAGCTCCCATGTGTTTGACAAAGAGAAATGTCTGTTAAAGCTGATTGATGCTTTCTCTCTTAATGGTCTCTATCCAATTAAAAAAGAAGTCATAAAAGAGACAAAGGAATACAATTCCTAGCTTGTTAAAGTGGAGGGAATTTCGCTAGATAGACATGCAAAATCACAGCAATCTTGGAGACTCAGAAATCATTTGATGAGAGATAAATCTACATTCCAGCTTATGAAAGAATATGTTAGAGGCTGGTACCACCTTGTAAAGGGTCAATGGCAAATTTCTTGTCTGTCAGCTGCAGTGCAAAAAAAGGCTCATTGTCTTAGTAATTGCTTAGCAGTGAGTAATAAGGTGATCCTCAAATGCCACATTGTGTAAATACTTTCCTGCAAATAATGGTCTGCGTTCAGAATTTAAATATTTAATAAGTTTATGTAAAATACTGAAAATGCTTGTTAAAAGACCAGTTCCAATTCATTTCAAATACTATACAATAACCCCTCGCCACTTCGCGCTTTGAATTTCACAGCTTCACTCTACTATGGATTTTCAAAAATATACAAATTAATAAATGATGCTGTTTTATGGCCTATTATTAGTGAAAAAATATATGCATATTTAAGCAAATGTGTCTTTTTGCCTAAATTAAGCATTTTCAAGCTTAAAAATGGCTAAAAGAAGTAAAATACAAATAAAAGGCTTTCAGATGACGCATTCATTGTGATGATATGTGGTATTCTGCACTGGTCACTCGGTGTCAGTAATGTCACTGTAAACTTTGAATGATCTCACAACTGGTACAATAATCCCACAAGGGCTACTGTTGTGGCCATAACCCACCCCAAGCTGAAACACACCTCTGAACCCTCTATGTCACTTCCTGTCCGTCCCCCCATTCACCTCCCCGACCATTTTTACATATTTACAGCAGCACACACGAGCACAAGCCGTATTTATGTTTTAAATGGCTTATGTTCTATTGTTATGTCTACTATACACTTCTTCTTCTTCTCCTTTCGGCTTTTGCCTTCAGGGGTCGCCACAGCAAATCAATTGCCTCCATCTAACCCTGTCTTCTGCATCCTCTTCTCTCACACCAACTACCTTCATGTCCTCTTTCACTACATCCATAAACCTCCTCTTTGGTCTTCCTCTAGGCCTCCTGCCTGGCAGTTCCAAACTCAGCATCCTTCTACCTATACAGTATATTCCCTATCTCTCCTCTGGACATGTCCAAACCATCTCAGTCTGGCCTCTCTAACTTTATCTCCAAAACCTCTAACATGTGCTGTCCCTCTGATGTACTCATTCCTGATCCTATCCTTCCTGGTCACTCCCAGAGAGAACCTCAGCATCTTCATCTCTGCTACCTCCAGCTCTGTCTCCTGTCTTTTCCTCATTGACACTGTCTCTAGACCAAACAACATCGCTGTTCTCACCACAGTTTTGTACACCTTTCCTTTCATTTTAGCTGAAACTCACGCATCACACCTGACACTTTTCTCCACCCGTACCATCCTGCCAGTACACGCTTCTTCACCTCTTTTCCACACTCTCCATTGCTCTGGACTGTTGCCCCTAAGTACTTAAAATCCTCCACCTTCTTGATCTCTTCTCCCTGTAAGCTCACTCTTCCCTCAGAGGAAGGAGAGGAATGCAGAAGGACAGATGGTGATTGACTTTGCAAAAAGTCTACTATGTCTACTATACACTGTTGACTGTTGATCAAAATCAAAATCGGAGAGCATCCACTGTCTGGAACTGATGTCCGTTTTTGTAAACTTCCCTTGCCATGCATCCCCAAATGTTCTCAATTGGATTTAGATCAGGGGAACACGCAGATGTTATTCCTCTGGAAGAAGTCTTTTATCAGGCAGGGATTGTGAACTGTAGTGTTGTCCTGTTGAAAAAGCCAGTCATTACCACACAGACGAGGGCCTTCAGAAGATGCATTCAAAGACGCTGTGAATGATATGTAGTATTCTACACTGGTCACTAGGCGTTAGTAATGTTATTGTAATGTTGGGTGAGAAACACAAGCACCAGACTTGATTGCCGGAACAACAGGCTTCTACTGCAGGATTGAATGATCTCACAACAGGCACAATGATCCCTAATACAGGCTAATGTTGCAACCGTAACCCGCCCGCAACATCGCTTCCTGTCCACACTACCGGAACACATTTACAGCAAAACACACATTACGACTCTTTTTTGTGTCTTATTCTGTTTTAAGTAAGGAATCCCACTTTGTGGAAATTCACTTATCACGGTCAGGTCCGGAACCAATTAACCGCGATAAACTAGGGATTATCATTGCCGTGCCACACTACGTTTACAACATATCATGCAACACTCTATTGTATAATATAATGTTCAAAGTGTTTGTTTGGGTCAAACACAACATCTGCTTTTATGCTATCTAGAAATACCAATAATTTGAAATTACAGTACTGAAAATCAGCTTCTGGTAAAAAAAAAAAAGTCATCAAGTATATACTTTTTTTGGTTACTTGACTTTCATGCAAGTAATGCCGAGGATGGCTAAGTTTTTGTTTTTTTTCCCTTCAGGTTGTGGACATTTTTCACAGATTAAAGACATTTTAGTTCAGCGCTTTGGCAGGAGGCAGAGAGGTGAATCTTTCTCAATGCTCCAGGGCATTAATCACATCAATGCAAACCTTTTGTTTCTGTGTGCTTATGTGAAATGTCTGCATGTCAAATGGTTGCTCTGTATGTACTTTCAGTGGCAATAACCTGGGTGCATATACTAGTATAGTGTTGCTGTGTATCTATTAAAATTGTGTGTGTGTGTGTGTGTTGTGTGTGGGAGGAGATTTGGCCTGCGCCCTGTTTTGATTGTGACTTTATTACGGTGTTTGTTCTGAAGGCAGCACCACAGAGCAAGCTAAAATAGAAAGCTCATAATCTGCACATTATACCCATCGTGTGTCAAAATATGGAAGAGTGATTTATGTGACAACCCTGGTGCACAACATTTTGCTCCTTTATGGTACCAGAATATCATGCTAAATAATTTATTATAAGCACAGCAGGAATTTACCCACGAGTTAGGAACAAATTCAAATGCATAGTTCATTTTGTTGTTTATTTTTTTGGTTCTTTCATCTAAAAAATAAAAAAAAAACATTACAAAAATATCTACTAAGATATTTAATTAATTTTAAACATGGCACTAAATTGATCCTAGCAAGTGCCATATCTGTGTTATGGTGCATTTTATTTTGGTTTAATTGCTGTTATAACTGCTGTGAGTATATGTGTAGCCCTGTATAAAATTATTCAGCATACAGTGCATAATAGGAAAGTCACTTAATGTGATTATGCATTAAAAGAGTTCATAATATTCAAATAGGTTAAAATATATACGTCTCATATGTACAGTTTCATAAGTTAAGCTATTCACAGTTGAATAGTTGAATAAATAACGTTTTATGGTCTTTTGCAATATCTGTTATTTGAAAGTGTGGTTGATGTGCAACATGTATTAGTTGTATTTCTAACTTGTTAGTAGATTCGCCTGTCAATCATTTCATGTCTGTATTGTCATTGGGTCTCTGTGAATGTGACAGCCAATCCAAAGTGTTGGTGGCGGGACTAAGAGAAAGTGCAGGTTAGACAGAGGGAGCGGGAAGCAGAGAGACGTTATGTCGGGAGAGTGCACAACGAGACATCGTTAAGTAGTAATAAATAAGTTTATCATCAAAGGTCGACTACCCGTGGTCCTGATATTAACTTCTTGTGAACTGCAAAAGGTGAATACTTGTATATGCTGTAACTACTTGTTGTAGCTGTAAAAGTATGGAAATGTAATGCCATTTAGCAGTCGCTAGTTAGCCTAGTAATCGCACATGTGATTAGGCCTTGGTATCAAAATTTAGCATTGTGATGTGTATCCAGCTAAAGCTAACGCTAATTCGACATGATGTAGTGTTTCATGCTAGCTCAATGGAGTTTATGTGCTTAAAGGAGATGATGCTTTCCCGGTGGATGGGCCCTGCTGTTTCGGCTGTTCCTGCTGTTCTGCTGAACTGTGTTCTTGCCCTGTTTGCTGTATTTCAGATATGATTCTGGGCTGGGCCTGCTGAGTGATGCTGCTCTGCCTTGCCTTGCTGTTGGATGCTAAGTGTGCTAACATCAAAGAGAGCATCTGAAGACTGCATATCCACACGTTATCGGTATCCCTAACCACTCATAAGGATTCGTGAGTACCCAATTGACTTATTGTGCACGTGCTTTTATTTTCTGCTCTTCTTGAGTGAAGTGGCCATTTTGGTTTGTAGGCCTCACCGCACCCAAGCAACGGCACAGGCCTGCAACTGAGTGAACTAAGTTTGAACTGGGTTTAAACGAGGAAAGTAAATAGTGGTACTGATTGGACACTTTGAGTTATTATTGTGCTTTATTTTTGCTCACTTTATTGAGACCAAGAGGTGATTTGAAAGACTCAGAACATACAAATTGATCTGGTATTTTATTTGGGAAACTTTATTTGATAATGTGGACATCTTTTATTTAAATTTATTCTTTTCATCAGAAAGGGTCATTTCGAATTTTGGGTGTAAATATTGTAAATAAATCTATGTTCATCTGTTATATTTAAAATACAGTTGTGGAGGTCTTTATTACAATTGGACAGAAATATACATTGCAAATTATTGTGTACAAAACACACAAACTCAGGCCCAGTCTTATTGTATTAACCACTTCAGTATTTATAAATTAACTACTTGAGACCTGGGTTACATATGGATATTAATGAAGAATTTTACAATTCTATTAAGATCACTAAATTGACCAAAAACATATTTTCAAGTATATATTGAACAATAATTTTTATTGAACTCAGTAGAGTGCACAAAAATACAGTTGAATCTGATTATCTCGGCACCCCGGACTGGCTGACTGATGTCAAGATAAGGATTTGTCGACATAGCCAAAATGAAAACCGAACCTAACCACTGCTTACTTTCTAATTTACCCTGGTATTTTGAAATACTTCCGTGCGTTCCCACCAAAAACTACACGGGTAAAAATTTTATTTTTGTGGCTGGAAAAGTTCCAGGCCACCATCACGGTCTTTTTCAATAGTTACAGGAACTTTTGTGGAGAATCTGTGTCCTGAACAACGCTTTCAGTGTTTCTACTTAGCCTTATCTATTCATTTTTGCAAGCTTCATATGCAAGCTGCATATGAGAAGCTACAGGGAGTGGGTGAACTCTTTTGAACGTATTTACTGAGGAATATATTCAACAGCACTTTGAGGTGGCGACTCAAAACAATTGAGTCTGAGGGAGAATAGCCAACAAGCTGGTGGCTCTAAATGTAGGGACACATACCCAAACAAAAAGCGGACGAAAATGAAGGAAGAGGTCAAGTTGCCACTTGCTCTCGCTCCACGCCAGGCCAAGGTCAAGTTGGCACCTGTGCCTACTCCACACCAGTCCAAGACCCAGACGTCGTCAGTCCTGGCATCACTGCGACTCGGGGTCCATTCGCTGCTGGTTCCAAATGGGTGGTCAAAGCAGGATGGACCTTTGACCCACCTCCAAGTCTCCACCCATCTCTGGCTTCTGCTTCGACTCGCAGAATTGAGCCTGGGGTCCGCCGGACCTCCATCCCCCTCTGGTGATTGTGGAATCCGTCTCTTGAGTGGGGGACTACTGCCAGCTGTGTGACTTGATATGCACAGCTCTCTCCAGCACTGGCAGTGCGGCTCGAACCATCCCTCTCTCCAGCTCCGGCGGTGCAGCCCCAGCCACCTCCAGTAGCTGTCCTGGCGGTGCGGATGGGGCTGCGGCAAACTATTTTCAGTTCCTCTTCCGGCGGTGTGGATGACTCTGTCGTGCACTCAAACCCAACTCCAAAACCTCATTGGCCAAGCTCCAAGGCCGGTGTCAACATCTCTCCTGGACCAGGCGTACCAAGCCGTCCCCCTGAGGGGTTGTGATGACCCGGCCGTCCCTCAGTTACTTCGCGGCGGAGGTGCATGTCCGGTGACCCTCCACCATTCCTCTCCCCACCCGGTGTGACCTTGACCTGTGTAATGTCTGAAATACGTTCCTTGTGGACGGGGTGTGTCCTGGCACGCAGACAACGATGTGTTGTGTTTTCCTGTTTTCATCAGTAGTTCCTGTTTGACTCTTATTTTGGGTTTCTATTTCCTATTTTCCATAGTCAAATATAAATAACACACATTAGTTCCTCATAAAATAATTCTACCTAATATTTTGATGGTGTTAATGTCACCATTAAGTTAAATATTTTTAAACTATCCGTCTGGGATTACAGCAATTCATTTTCGACATAACTTAATCCCCATTTTGAGTCATTGCGTCCTTTAAATTAAAGAGATTTTGCTAAGCTTATATTCATCTACAATGCGGTATAAATTAGGAAAGCTGTACAAACATGCTCACAAAAGATGAAAACGTGTGCCTTGATATCCGACCACTTTTTTAAAGTTCTGCCATGGTGCGCCCCGACTTGCTGCCACTCACTCATCTTTCTCTTGTTCAAATATTATGTTTTTATGGGCCTCCACCTCAGTCTTCGGCTTCTCAGCAGCCATGATTCAGAAGAACTGAGCGAAATGCAATCAGTGGTCATTAAATATGGACGCCGCATTCATGAGCCACTTTGCCTTTGACCATTTATGGCGAATTGAAGGCGTGGAGAGGGCGTGACGTAGGGTGGAGTTGTGTGCACACATTTGGACAGCAAGTGAAGCACGAATTGGGTAAATGTGTGCGTACGGCACTTTTTTGAGGTGGATATTTTTGTCAGTACGCACATTTTGAGCTTCTGGCGTACGCCGACTTTTAGTTAGATTTCCACGCACAGTTTTATAGATGAGGCCCCTGGTGCGGTAATCTGACTATTTAGTTCATCTGATGTCTTCTGCTGGTCGCAGATTCATTGTTTTGTCTTTGTCATGTTGGACGTAGACTGGAGTATTCCTGTGTGTTTTTGTACCTCCTTCATCTCAGTAAGTTCTTTACCTGTTTTCTTGGATATACAGTATTCTCCTGTTAAAGGGCATATTCCTTTTCCACCTTCAATGGTGATTTTTCCATGCTCCCCCTACAGTGCCTCTTAGTTTTCTATTGTTACTTTGCCATTTTTGTCTTTTGTTTCACTCTGTGTGAGCAGACCTTTTGTAAATTAAAGGCTGCATTGACTGCACCGACCATCATGTCTGCGTGTCATGAGGTGACACTACACAAACACTAGTACAACGTGACAGATTTGTATGTTATTGCTTTGAATATCGTTTACTTACACTTCTGCAAAAAAAAACAAAAAAACTAAGATGGTCTGTTTATTTTCAAGTCATCAGTGTAGAAATGTACCACTCCCTCCATATGTGTAATTTGGATAAATGACCCTAAACTTTGAAGTGCAGTGGAAATGCAAACTACACAGGACCACAGGAACAATTTAGTTGCAGGAACGATAGTTACCAAGACACCAAATTCCTGGACTTTTGGTGGAAAAGAGGCTCTTGAAAAGGAAAACTGGAAGCACCACCCACCTCATGTTATCCATATACAGTAACTGTACAAAACATGAGCATGGGCTTCCCCTCTATTATTTGTGTATTATGGCCGGCATCCTCAGATGAAGCAGCTGAAACCCCAGCAGGACATGCTGAAAAATGAGAAGGAAAAATGATTGAGGCGATGCAAACAGTCAAAGGGCAAGCGATGCTGAGGTGTGACTCTTCAACCAGGCGTAACCTTGGTGAGAGAGGTGAGCAAACCAAGACCCTAACGGGAACAGAGCATCTATTATTGTAAAGGAGCAAGTAGGAGATAATATTATTATTATTATTCAACGTGAGCTCAGAGTCAGGAGGTCATCACGCCTGCACACTGGATAGAAACTACATACAGTAGCTACATAGCCTACTTCCTGTATTCACGCCTTTTCTGAATTCCAGTCACCCCTCTTGGGGCCCCATCGCGGTTCATTGGCTCCAGACTCAACCGTGATAAGTGAATTTCAGAGAAGTAGGATTCCTTATTCATAAATGGAATATTTTCATAGTTGGAGCATAGAAAACCTGTTTAAGACCTAAATATGCTTTTTTAAAGCATTATTAGAGCCCTCCTAGACATGAAATAACACTCCTATAATTACATTTACACTGCTATTACCCAATAGAGTTGACATAATAGAAAAGACGTCTTAGACATAAATAAGACATTACATAGATTCATACATTAGCGTTGACAGGATAGCGTTGCTGGTGTCTATTGTCTCATCAACGTAATGTTCCTGACAACAAGTGGCCCGACTACTGCGGTGGCACAGTGAACATTCACACAGGAGCTGCTGTCGGCCATAACTCAGTCACTAGCACTCTTTACACTGCTAACCATGCTAACACTCAGCAACTCTACAGTACATAGCTGACGTCACACACGTCACTTCCCAGGCCCCGCCTCTTAAAGGTGCACACAACATCACAGACATTACAGTATTGTAACATCTTCGAAATGCCTTATACTATATTTGTTTTTTCATTCATTTAGCGTTTTTTATGATAGGAAATGCTTAATTTGGGCCAAGAATTATTTGCTTATAAATGCATACGTTTTGACTAACAGGCCATATTCAACCATTATTTATTATTTGTTGAAAAACGGCAATAGAGTGAGGCAGTGATGTTCTAACCTCGATGTAGCAAGGGACGACTGTACCTGCTTTCTCCAGGTTAGTAAAGTACTTCAAGTACCTTTTGTGCCATTTAAGAAGTTTTTCTAACAAGCTAAGCAATCAGGGCGTTGTTAACCCTTCCCATGTCGACTGAAACGTATTTGAATATTTTAAATAGCATTGTTGAATGTGCTCAAGCTCCAAACATTATTATTATTATTTCATGTTTTTTGCATAATGTAAATACAGTCATGGAAAAAATTATTAGACCACCTTTGTTTGTTCAGTTTCTTTTTCATTTTAATGCTTGATACAACTAACGGTACCTTTTGTTTCGACAAATATAACAATGACGACAAAAAATAGCTCATAAGAGTTAAATGTTTTGGCAGTACAATGCTGTAGCTATTCATGCAAACTTAAGTGGTTTTGGTTATTATAAAGAAAACCATGGAAGTTGCCAGATATCAGCTCTTAAATTAAATTCTTATTAGCTATATTTGTTATTATATTTGTCCAAACAAATGTACCTTTAGTTGTACCGGGCATTAAAATGCATCAATAAACTGAAGAAACAAGGGTGGTTTAATCTTTTTTCCATGACTGTGTATGCTTAAATTTCTTGAACCTCGCTACGGAATACCATTACATCCTCACTTTAGCCAGAAAGTTATACCAGCACTTTTTAAAAAAGCTAAAAGTGGTGTTGTCAACGAGCTATAACATGTGTCCACTATTTCACTTACGACGTAAGTCACGTCCAACAGAGAGTTATTTAACTGTGACTGTCCATTACATTTTACAATATTTAAATAACAGTTTATTTTATTATTATTTTAAAAACTCAGTCTAATTTCACTTTTATTCATTTTAAAAAAGTTCTGTTTGCATTATTTAAATAAAAGCATTTGAAGTCTTTTTTTTTTTTTTTTTCATTTTTCTACCGAGAATTTTTTTGCACCTGCAGAAACTGAACCGAACTGAAATTTCATTTTAATGTACCGTTACACCCCTACTATGCAATAGTATACAAACAGATGGTATACTAGTAAATACTGAAATACTGATGAAGTTATGCCGTGATGCATTTGGACAGCTAATTCTGCTGCGATAAAGAGAGGAATGAAACGTGCATGGTTTGTGTCTTCGCTTCTTCACCATATCACCTGTTTTCTCCGGGGGAATATCTTGAAATATTTTTGTTATGTGGCAACCCAAGACTCTTAACACATCTTTAGGAAGTGCCTGGCCGGGGATAGGTGGGAGAATATGAATAAATGAATGAATGGTTTGGATATTATTATTATTTATAGTACATGTTTATATTTATCTAAAACATTGTATTGTGTAGTATTCCTTAATTTCCCCTATTTTTATTACTTCTATAAGATTGTCCTGGATGCATGCAAATAATGACAAGTAACTGAATCACTGTCATTTGTAATGACTGATCCAGAGAGCCGTTATTAACAATTTTCAGCCATAATGATGGATTCCTAGGCATTGCAGTGACATGGCCCCGGCTTCATGTATTTATAGATCATGTCAGGTCTGCAATTAACAACGTATAAAACGACAGCTAATGTGCTGCTAATGAAATTTGGACATGAGCAATTTTATGAAGCGAAATAATTCACCGACACTTTAAATGCTTTTTACTCAGAAAAGGTTAGCGCTGTGTTCTTTTAGCTTCATTATGCTACAACATAGTGTAAAGGCTATTGCTTCTCTTCAGCCATTCTTTGTGGTTTTTGGGACCGTCTTGCTGTCGGAGGAGTGGTCATTGATCACACAATTTAAAAGACTTTCATATTGTATTAAAAACTAAGAGCAATATATTTGCTTATAGTGCGAGGCTGGACTCTATCATCAATGAGGAAGACCGAGGAAGTGCACAGCATCTACAGTACCAGTGACAGTTAAGTTTAAGTCACTCGGGTCGCAGGGGTATGCTGGAGCCTATCCCAGCTGACTCCGGGCAAGCGGTGGGGCACACCCTGGGTTGGTCGCCAATCAGTCACAGGGCACATATAGACAAACAACTATTCACACTCACATTCATACATATGAATAATTTAGAGTTGCCAATTAACTTAACATGCATGCTTTTGGAATATGGGAGGAAACCCGATTACCTGGAGAAAACCTGATTCCAGACCTGACCGCGTTAAATGAATTTCCGCAACATAGGATTGAATTATAATTTAATAATATTTTTACAGTTACAGCATAGAAAACCTGTTTATGACTTTCTAAACACGGTTTTTAATCTCCAAGAGAAATTCACATGTCTGACATCTCTGCAATAGTGTCATAAAAAACTCAATCATTAAAAAAATAAAACAACCAAGGCAAGATAGGAAAGATAAGAAAACAGAATAAGAATAACACCCCCCCCCCGAGAGGAATGATCTGCTCAGTCTATCAGTGGAGCAGGACAGTGATAGTAATCTGCCACTGAAACTGCTATTCTGTTGGGAGATGATACTTTGCATTGGATGATGCTGGTAGTCCATGATGGAAAGGAGCCTCCTCAGTGCCCTTTGCTCCGCCACAGATGTCAGGCTGTCCAACTCAGTGCCAATGACAGACTCTGCCTTCCTCACCAGTTTGTCCAGGCGTGTGGCGTCCTTTTCTTGAGGTTGCTCCCCCAGCACACTACTGCATACAGAAGGGCACTAGCTACCACAGTCTGGTAGAAGGTCTGTAACAGCTTCTTACATATGTTGAAGGATGCCAGCCTTCTGAGGAACTATAGACGACTCTGCCCTTTCCTGCACAGAGCATCTATGTTGGCAGTCCAGTCCAGTTCAATCAGATGCACTCCAGGTATTTATAGGTGTGGACCACCTCCACACGGTCACCTTTAATGGGAACAGGTTTTGGGTGTGCCCCGTTTCTCCAAAAGTCCACCACCATTTCCCTGATCTTGGTGGTGTTGAGGTGCAGGTGGTTTGCTTCGCACCAGTCCTGGATCGGTTTTCTGTACTCATCCTCCTGTCCATTCCTGTCGTCTGCTTACTTCTGACATGGCGGAGCCCAGAGTTGTACTGAAAGTCGGACGTGTACAGGGTAAACACAACAGGAGAGAGCACAGTTCTCTGCGTTGATCACCTGCTGCTGGTCACAGTGTCAGACCTGCACTTCCCCAGTCGCACGTACCTATAGTCACTTTCACACTCCTATTTTTCATTGTTTACACCATTGCTCTATTATGCTGCAGGGATTTTTGACGGTCGCTAGCTAGCAAACATAACTTAACTGAGATTAATTGAGATCTATCAGTCTGGAAAAGGTTATAAAGCCATTTCTAAAGCTTTGGGAGTCCAGCGAACCATAGCAATCATCCACAACCCCACAACAACATCCAAACAACTGCAGGTCTCACTTGCATCAGTTGAGGACAGTGTTCATGACTTCACCGTAAGAAAGACACTGGGCAAAAACGGCCTGCATGGCAGAGTTCTAAGACAAAAGAAACTGCTGAACAAAAAGAACATTAAGGCTCGTCTCAATTATGACAGAAAAGATCTTGATGATCCTCAAGACCTTTGGGAAAATACTCTGTGGTCTGACGATACAAAATCATTACATCGGGCGTAAAAGTAACGCCGCATTGCAGAAAAAGACATCATACCAACAGTAAAATATGGTGGTGGTGTGATGGTCTAGGGCTGTTTTGCTGCTTCAAGACCTGGAAGACTTGCTGTGATAAATGGAACCATGAATTCTGTTGTCTACCAAAAAATCCTGAAGGAGAAATTTCGGCCATCTGTTCGTGACCTCGAGCTGAAACTAACTTGGCTTCTGCGGCAGGACAATGATCCAAAATACACCAGCAAGTCCACCTCTGAATGGCTGAAGAAAAACAAAATAAAGACTATGGAATGGCCTAGTCAAAGTCCTGACCTGAATCCTATTGAGAAGCTGTGGCATGACCTTAAAAAGTCGGTTCATGCTGGAAAACCCTCCAATGTGGCTGACTTCCAACAATTCTGCAAAGATGAATTGTCCAAAATTCCTCCACAGCGCTGTAAGAGACTCATTGCAGTTGTTATTAGGTTTTTACGTTTAGGGGATCAGCTTTTCACACAGGGCCATGAAGTTTGGATTTTTTTTCTCCCTTAATAATAAAAAAAAAGTTTCATATAAAAACTGCATTTGTGTCCAGTTGTGTTGTCATTCACCAATATTTACATTTGTTTGATGATCTGAAACATTTATGTGTGACAAACATGCAAAAAAATAAGAACTCAGGAAGGGGGAAAACACTTTTTCACACCACTCTATATACTGCATATATATAATATAGAAGATATGGAAGATCTGGGTTCGAATCTCCATTGGGCATCTCTGTGTGGAGCTTGCGTGTTTTCACCCGTGCGTGTGTGGGTTTTTTCCGGCTACTACAGTTTCCTCCCACATGCCAAAAGCATGCATGTTTGTTTAAATGGCGACTCTAAATTGTCCAGGTATGAATGTGAGCGTGCATGGTTGTTTGTCTGTATGTGCCCTGCAATTGGCTGGTGACCAGTCCAGGGTGTACCCCACCTCTCGCCTAAAGTCATCTAGGATAGGCTCCAGCATACCCGTGACTCTAGTGAGGATAAGCGGCATAGAAGATGGATGGATGGATGGATGAATATATAATATTCAGGTGTATATGCATTAGGGGTGTCACGAGACACCGAACGAAAAAGATGAGACGATGCACGAGATTGGGCCCACAAGAACAAGATGGGATGAGATTTTAACATTAATTTTTTAGAAAAGTACAATGAAAAAATATGACTGGACAAACCAAGTTTTTTATTTAACCGACTCGGGCTTTGCATTCATCTTTTTTCCTCCTGATTTCTACAACATTATCTTGCATTGCGCCTCACGAGGCTCACTTATTGCAATGCTGTGTGTGTATGCTAGCGTCCCCGCCTCCTCCCATAAAGACAAAGCGATTGTATGACTGACAACAGGTCTCACTCTGTTGTCCTATGGTTGTTAAATAAAGCGTCTGGGTGTTGAACCAATGCACAGAGTGAATGCTCTGAGAGATGAAGAAAACAGACATGCATGCACACGGCAATGTATGGAGGCGGGCAAAATAAAAAATATATGTTTGTGTATGTAATGTGTTATTGTATAATAATAAGTATTTCTAACACTTGCACAAACCCAGAAATACAGTTCAATAAAAATAACTTAAAAGCATAATTAAAAAAAAACAAGTAGACCGTTTTTTTTTTAATCAGCTTATGTTTTCGCTGACATGAGGACATTTGCTATGAATCATTTTTATCAAGTAATGAGCTGTTGGCATTTGTTAATTGTTTTCCTCAGTTTGTACATACAGAGTTTAATTTCTTTTAAAACTGGACTCACGCTCTCCAACCTTGCTGTGAAATGACAGTAAACCCACAGAGGAAGAAGCGAGGTGTTTTACTTTCTTGAAGGTAAGCATTGAGGCTTCCCGTGGACATGCGCGCCGTGTGTGTGTGTGTGTTCATGTGTTGTTTAGTTCAGTATCTTTTCCAGCGAGTGGCGTTGACACTGCTTGTTTGAGCTGCTGCTGTCGTGTATTTACTGTGTGTATGCGCGGCCGTGTCTGTACAAACATGCATCCATTGTGTGTCCGTGCAGTGTGTGAATTTGTGTGTAAATCTCCCGCTGCCTCTTCCCCCTGTCTTATTGCTTTCTTGAGCTTCTCGGGGAGAAATCCTCTTGATTCACCCAGTCCCCGAGGCTAGAGCCCTATACACAGCAGATGTTCTAGTGAAAAGGCCATGAATGTTTAATCATTTGTGTTATTGATGCCGCCTTTTTGTTTGTTAGAAAGTCAGAGAGACTGTTAGGGTCTTATGTGTCTATTTTTGCATGTTATGCATCCATCTGTGATTGTGTGTGTGTTGGGGTGTGCGTGTGTGTGTGTGTCTGGGCTTACAGAATTCGCAAACATCAGGCCCTTTTCATTTCTCTTTGCTTTTTACCTCTCGTGCTGTGTAGTGCATGAATAATGAAGTCTATTTAAATGGTATTTAGCATTATTATTGAGTGTGCCTTGTCAATCACAATTGCACAACCCGGCTCAAAAAAAAAAAAAGAACAGGACAAGCTTGTTCCTATTTTCTTTTTGTCAAATAGAAAGTTAAACCCTAATTTCCCCAATCATGGATGAGCAAACTGGGCTGCCTCTCTAAACTGTGATTTGTTGGACTTAAAGCTGCTGTTTTAGTATTTGAGCTGACAGCCAGATTTGATCATAATTAGACAGCATGCCGTGGGCTTTGATTGGCACGGTAATTGGATTGTCATTGGGGCTGAAAAGCTATTATCTTTGGATCATGCCCCATGAAATTTGTTGGGAAAACTTCTGTGGTCGTCATTAAGTCAGCCATCTTGGGGGCCCTTTGCAAATTACCTTTTTTGGTGAAGGAAGAGTGAATGTGGAGAGGGGCGGGAGAAAATAGAAAAAAAAGATACCTGCGCATCACTGGGACCCTGACATCCTCTAAATCTCAGCGTAGACAATCTGGGCTCTATTGATTAATGATATTAGCATAGCAGGTAGTGCTAAGTTGAAAAGCAGCATGCTGCTTTATTGCCCATCGCTTTCGCCCACTCGCCGGTAAAGAGGTGTGGGGGGTTAGTGAGTGAAGGAATGAGATAATGAGTGATAGGTGAGCCTGGAAGGAAAGCGTGGGACAGCAGCAATAGCAGGAAAATATGAAAACTGCAGGGTGGCTTTTCATTTGCAATTGTAGGAGTAAGTGGCAATACAAGTTAATGAAAATGAGAACTGAGATCTGAAATAGGTGGCATTCCTCAAAGCCATTAGATACCAGTAATTAAGTCCATTTGTACACCTCTTCAAATGGAAAAACATCAAGAAAGATATTTCACTTTTAGTGTTTTGCTTTGTTTGCAGTCTCATATTGGAACACGCACAGAACGGCAACGGGAAATTATTTGACGACAGACAGAATGAACAACAAGACGTTCCATATTTTGTCTGGTCAACTTCCGTTTATTATCAGTGCTGGGCAAATTACTTTCAAAAAGTAATAGTTATAGTTACAAAAAAGTAATTAGTAACTTAAGTATTCCTTCATAAATGCTGTGCAAAGTAATTAATGCGTTATTTTTTGGGAAAAACCTTCAAAGGCATGTCAGATATGTCCAAAAAAGGGATTTATCGCCACTGAGAGATGTTTTATTAGGTGCACGATGATCCCTTGCCACTTTACGGTTTGAATTTTGCAGCTGCACTCTCACGGTTTTTCAAACATGTATCAATTAATAAATCATGTTGTTTTGTGGTTGAATACTGCCAATTATTAGTAAAAAAATACATGTGTAACAATTCATTGATAACTTGATGCATCTATTTATATTCCTATGGCACAACTACATTGATCTGTGTCCAGCAAAGTTCCCATTCAGGATGAGATATATATCGAATATCGAATATATCTAATATCGATTAAAAGGTAATCAATTGATTGAATCGATAGTAGGAAATGAAGCATTGCATTTAAGCAAGGCAGGCTTTATGAATGTGTTTTTTTTAGCACTTTCAATGATAAAGATGTTAAACTTGTGTAAGAGTTTGATTTGGCATAAGTTGATTATTCATGCCTGTAGAGTGGGGCGCACGGATGACGTCACGTAAAGGCGACTGTTGTGTTTACCAGGGGTCACAGTGTGGTTGGCACATTGAACAAACGGAACTGACACGTCCTCTCCAACGACCACAAGTTCATGAGTTTTTGTCCTGTACAGAGTGACTCTAGACGCCTTACACCTCGGACGCTATACTTGATTCGGTCTGCCTGTGATGTCATCGCCGCGTGTTATACTGGATTTATACTTATACTTACTTTATATTTATATAGTGTTGGACCACAACGAGTCACATTGAAAGTTAAGTCCAACACTTTAAACCTTTCAAACTCACGGATCGGAGCTTCAGGACAAGATAAAAGGCATGTAGGGTATAAATTAACTTCCATATCTACCTGCAGATGAAATTTTGTTCAAATCTGATGGTGCAAAATATGTTAATTTTGCGCCAGAATTACTGTGTACATGCAATTTGTACTGTGGCGTGTGTAGTGAGGCCTACATGAAATGACACTTGATTTTCTTCCCTGCATTTTTTGATGATCAAAAAAATGCAAATGACTTTTAAAACAAATGTCACAGCCTACGTTATTATATATTTTGTAGTACCGTTGTACATGCCAAGGTCCGTGGGTCAATCAAAATTTTGTCTTGACTCAATGTTAAAGCAATGGGAACCAAAGGCACTATTTCCCGGTATGAAATTTCCTCTAACTTTAATACTTCGGGTAGCGAAGTGAATGAGATATCAAAATAACGTTCAAGTCATGTCGCTCAAATAGAATTAATCACAGACTTGATTTAATTCAACCTGTTAATTAATTCATTGTCAACCTGAAGTGTTGGTTGCACTTTATTCAAATAAAATGTGAATAGATTTGCCATTAATTGTTGCTAACTTGTTTATATCCATAATTAATTAATACCGGATTCCCTTACAAAAAACAATTGGAATCTAGGAAACTTCACCTGCACGGTCCAGTATCCAGGTATTTATTTCACAGTCAAACTGGTTGAACTTTTGCCTAAAAAGTTACTGAATCGTTTTAAAGTTACTGAATCGTTTCGGAACCAATATCGTCCTTGAACTGTATTGGCAACCACAAATCGTGATTAATCGTGATTGTTATTAAAAGTAATTGTTACACCCCAAGTAAAGAATATTTGCATATTTAAAGGAAAACTGCACTTTAAAAAAAATTTTGCCCTTCATCCACAATCCTTATGTGAGACTTGAACACACGTCTTTCTCTTTTCTGAGCGTTTTAAACATATCAAAACAGATAAAAAGAGGCAGCTAAGAACGCACGTAATGCGTAATGCACCTATTCCGCCTATAAAGACTTCTGAAAAAAACGTCCAAAAACCTCCAACTGCACTACGTTTACATAATGTGATGCGCATATTAACAAAACTTTAGCAACATTGTTATTATTATTATTAACATTGTTACTGGCGTAGTGACACCTTGCCACACCACACCTGCTAGCGACTAGCTTCACCACACACACGCTCACAGTGCGTCAACGCCGCGCTCACAATACCTCAGGCCACTCCCAAAAGGTAACGCTACATATTGGCGTTGCCGCCACTGCTGCTGTGTTTGTATTAGGAAATGTTAATGCTGGGTGTGGCGTTCCTTTCTATGTTGTTATGTGAAATCAATGCGCCCAGGAAAGAAGTTCCGGTAATGCTTAAAATGACCCAAGTATGGCAAAATACCGTAAGTATTACATGTTATCATGTGCCTGTTACTACTTGGTTTCAGCATTGATATAAAACCATAAAACCTTGCTGGAGGTTTTTGGAGGTGTTTGTATAGTGGGCTTTGTAGGCAGAATAGGTGTGTCCCATATACATGCATTAATGAGCTGCCTCTGTTTAGCTACTTTTATATCTTTAGAGCACACAGAAAAGAGAAATACGTGTGTTCATGTATCATATAAGGACTGTTTATGATTCCAAATTCCAAAAAAGTGCAGTTTTTAGTTTTTCCCTAAATTAAGCATTTTCAAGCGTGCAAATGGCTAAATGAAGTAAAATACCAATGTAAGGCATTCAGGAGATACATTCAATGACGTTGTGATGATATGAAGTATCATACACTGGTCACTAGGGGTCAGTAATGTTATTGTAATGTTGGGTGAGACACACAAGCACCAGACTTGATCACACAACAACACGCTTTTATTGCAGGTTTGAATGACTTACATCGACTGGTGAATCGGCGCAGCGTTTGCAGTAATGCTGTCTCTTAGAGAGACCTATGGTCATGAGCTTTGAAAGAACAATACAAGCGGATACAAGTTTCCTCCATTGGGTGGCTAGGCTCAGCCTAAGAGATAGGGTGATGACCTCGGTCATCCGGGAGGAGCACATCACATGGAGAGGAGCCAGTTGAGGTTGCTCGGGCATATAGTCTGGATGCTTCCTGGACGCCTCCCTGCTGAGGCATGCCCAGCTGGCAGCTTTTCCCCGGGGCAGGCCGAGGACACGCTGGAAGGATTATGTCTCACAGCTGGCCTGGGAGCGCCTCAGTGTGCTCACAGTAAAACTAGAAGAGGAAGTCTGGACTTCCCTCCTGAAACTGCTGCCCCTGCGACCTGGATCCAGATAACCGGAGGAAAATGGATGGATGGAAGGATGGAATGATCTCACACTAAGCAGCATAATAAATAACATTGGCTACTATTGCAGCTGTAACCCACGCACGCTAAAACTCAACTCTGAACCTCCAACAGCACTTCCCGCACAACACTCAAACTGCTCCCCTGGGGAACACATTTATAGCAACACACACAACCACAAGTCTTATTTATGTCTTAAATGTCTTATTTTCTCTTATTATATCTACTATATTGGGTAATGTAAAAATGTAAAAGTAAAAATACTTATTACTATACAGTATTGGGTACTCGGAGTGAAAAGGTGTTAGGGCTGTTATTTCATGTTTAGAGGGTTTTAATAATGTTAAAAACTGTTCTATGCTCTAACTGTGAAAATATTCCATTTATAAAGAAGGACATGTACTTATCACAGTCAGTTCTGAAACCAGTTAACTGCCATAATATTACTGAGCTCACAATTGATGCGGACTGTGGGACATAGGTCAATTATCACACAATTAAAAAGGTTTTCAAATTGTATTAAAAATAAGAGCAATATATTTTTGTGACAGAGCTGGACTCCACATCGACAAGTAAAATGGACAAAGAGCCCAGAATGAAAGTACACACAGTATACATAGTACATGGCGTGCCCCTCTAGAAACTGAAAGTTAAGCTTGTGTAAAAGTGAGAGTTACGCTTGTGTGAGTGAGAACAATGCATCTATTGTGTGTCTGCCTCTTCAAGCATTTTCCATGAGTCATATGGAACTGTTGCGCAGCTGGGATTGTGCTGCGTGAACGTGTGTCAAGAAGGCCTTCTCTGGGAAGCTATGAGACTAACACTGCACTGAGCTAACAGACTGAATCTAAAGGAGTAATACTAATATCTAACACCCGTTAATGGAAAACAGCAATGGCATTAATAACGCTGTTGCTCCCAACACGTGGTAAACTGCAAACCAATAGTGACGGGACAAATGGGAATGGGAATAGTGACAGGAAAAATAAGTACGTCATGTAAGGTCAAATAAGTATTAAGTCTTCTGAGTCAAAATGATGATATTGTGTGATACGGACAAGATCAGTGAGATACTTTAATACTACTTTTTTTTTCCCAAACTAATTTCGTTAGGGCTTTGACCATCTTAGTTGGTGTACAATAAAATCGTTCAATAGATCTGAAAGGGCACAAGCCTAAACAATACATAGTTACATTTAAAAAAATACTATAATAAGCTTTACTGATACATTTATGTAACATAACATTATAAAGAGTTTTCTTGCAAAAAAGATAACTCTGGTTTTATGTACAGGTATACACAGTATACAGTTCTTTAAAACCAATTGGTGTGTATTCAAGATAACAACCGTAGAGATCTGTTTTGCAAATTAAATGTTCATGTTTTACATTTTCTGGGTTCTTTTTTTAAGAATGAAAGAGGGAACAATTGATTACGTTCAGAGATAACTTGATAGAATTCATTTTAATTCCTTAGTCAACACTCAATCCATCTCCCTGTTGATGTCCAACAAGGCAAATGAAATATGATGAAATATGTAGTCCAGTTTGTCCTTATGTGGAATATCAATAGCAGGGTTCTCTGTAAAACGCTGTTCATCCCATGTGCTGGTGCACTCAGCCGGGCGCTGTCTCTGCCCCGCCCCTTGTGTCCTAATCAATCAGCTGCCACCCGTGACATACTGTATGTCATGTGTCCAGTTTTGGAGTCTGTCTGTGGGAAGAAGAACATTTTTGAGGTCAGAAGTCACTAATGTTGGAATTGAGAGAGAGCCTGCTGGCTTACCATCTCTGGTCTAGTTCAAGGCTGTCTGATAACCTGGAGGTCAGGAATCTCACCATCTTCCACCAAACTCCATGTCTTTGTGGACGTTGCTTTGTGCCCTGGGACATACTCACTCTGAAACAAGTAAAGGTTCTTCCAACTTTTTCAAAGCTGGAAGCATCTAACTTCAACATAAGGTCTATTGATTGCAGTTTTTCTGGTTTTCTTGACACATGGCCAAAAGAGCTCGAGAGTCTTGACAATTCCTGCTTCTGGAAAGGTGTGAGCAAGCAGGAAAACCAGCATGCAAAAACTCCTGCATGTAGAAATGGTTTTGGCCTATATTTTTCACAGGCTGATCTTGACCTCTTGGGCTATTTGGTGAACGGTTTGGTGTCTTCATACTGTGAGTGGTAGGCCATGGTCACCTAGGAATGGGAGTCATTTCCACCATTGTCCAACCACTTGACCTTTGACCACCTGATGATGATAGTGCTTAACTACACCATAAGATGGGGCATGCCCACAAATATATGATCTCTTCAAACATCTGCAAGTACAGTTGTCCCCCGTTTATAGCGGTTAATCGGTTCCAGACCCGACCGCCATAAATAGATATAGGATTAAACGTTAATAAATTGAATATTTTCGTAGTTAGACCATAGAAAACCTGTTTGACTTTCTAATTATGGTTTTTACCATTATTAGAGCCCTGTAGACATGAAATAACACCCCTATAGTCACCTTTACACACTTTTATTATTCTTTGTTTACACCACATTGCCCAACTCTTATGCTGCAGGAACTTGAGACAGCCTCTAGCTATCAAGCTCGCGAACTCACACACTAGCGAGCTAACCAGTTAGCCTTGTATTTATTTCTTCTAAACTTAAGCTGAAAACGTACCGCTTCCACACAGAATGGGAGGATAACTTTTTTTTCTCCCTATCATGTCGGGCATGCCATGGCTGACTTCATGCAGTGTTAAGGTAATGTAGTGTAGGGTAATGTCTCAATGTTTTGTCATTACTGCGCCTAGTGACACATATAACTTTTATTTCAATATGTTTAGACAAATAATAGACCATAGTCTATCATAAAACAGCAATCACTTTGCAATCACATTAATTAATGTCTGAAAAAACGCAATGTAGCGAGGCAGCGATAATCCAACCACAATATTGCGGGGGACGACTGATAGTTGTTGTTATAGGCGTAGTACCAAATTGTCGGCCCCTGTACAAAAGCCTCCTGTACAAAAGCCTCCTGTACTTGTACAAAACGTATACTAACTGAATCAATTTTTCCCATAAGAAATTATGTTAATGCAATTAATCTGTTCCAGAAAGCCAAAAATGTGAACACAAAACACATTTTTATCGTTATAGTGTATAGTTATAGCACAATTAATTTTAGATGCAGAAAACAACTTTAAATGCATATAAATACATGTTGCTAGTATTGCTCACATCAAGTCTCTGTTTTTCTTTTGTTGCAAAATAAGCCAAAATGGAGCCAAAGAAAGTTTTGATAAAGCAGGTAAGAAACATTATTGAATTCAAGAAATAACTCATAGCAAAACGTGAAGGTGGTATCCGCGTTGCTCTCGCTGCCACATCATGTCTTTGGCAACACGTTATGACGTCTTCAATGAAGGTAAAAGTAATCTTAAATGTTCATTTATCCCTTTCATTCATCATTTAAGACCCCGTCACACCTTGACAATTTAGCCAACGTATGAAAAATTTGGCCGATGCGCAGGCGTACGTCAAATAAGTTATGGGTAAGTTTTGTATAAGTTAAGAGCATGCTGAAGCACGCTGGCATACGTCGTAGTACGTCCAAGTCGTCCAAAAATTATATGCATGCACAAAACTTTTCGACACATGTCATCGTATGATTCATACGTCCAGCATACGCGGGCAACAAGTTATGCGATCGTTGATGCCCGTTCACACACGTTATTTGTAAGTTACGCACAAGTCGTAATACGTCAAGATAATATCAAGTGTACCTTTGCCTTCTTGTCCACTCTCCGGTAGTCAGTCTTCTTGATGTCCCAGAGGATGGTGTTCTCACACATAAGCTGCTTCACTGAGACAAAACTGTGTCTTCTTGCCTCTCTTCTTGGCAAGAGTAGGCTGAGAGGAGATGGAGGCCACTGGGGAAGCAGCTTCCGATACCATTGACGATGCCTGAGAGACGTTAGAACCTGCGTCATCTCCATCAGAGTGAGAGTGGGAGGGGGAGGCTGTGGGTGGTGATGGATCCTTCTTACGTCCACGTCCTCGCCCTCGGCCTCCGTCACTGCCCTGATACTTCTTGGCAGCGGTCTTTGAAATTTTCTTCGGCATGATGGGGATGTTGACACTGCGATGTCTAGTGAGGTTATGATTTGAGTCATCAAGAGGCAGCCTTTTTATAGGCTACGGCACGTGATCGTCGGCCATACGCTGCCGTGCGGTTTGCATAAGTTAGACTGGCGTTGGGCATAAGTTGTGAACGCCAGCAACACGCTACGCATTCGTTGGTGTAAGTTGTCTATAAGTTATAGAAACGTTCTATATAAGTTACTAATACGTCATGCATAAGTCGAACTCGTTATGGATACGCTATGTATACGCCCAAAATTGAAAAAAACGTCGACAGTTCAACGTATGCCATCAAAATGATCACGTCAGGCATGCGCTGCCTAAATCGTCAAGGTGTGACAGGGCCTTTACATGCATTTAGAGTATTTTAATGTATGCAAACCTATAATCGTAAAACTATAAGAACGTGTTGTGTGTTAACATTTTAAGACTTGTGACATAACTGCGTTAGTTCACAATGAATTAGTCAACCGCTGATTACACCATACGGACGACTTCCACTTCCTATTTCCATGTATTAGCAAGCTGCTAACCAGGACGCTTAGTGATAAAAAAAAATACATTAAAAACACAGTTGGACTCACGGAGCGTATTGATAACACAACACGTACGCCATATTGTACGTTAACCAAGACAAAATTTTGCCGTTGGTTGGCAATTTTTACAAACACCGACACAAACACATTTGGTCCCTCAGCACCCCAATGGATGTGTGTGAAAGTTTCGAGGCAAGCACTGTTGATCATGGCCAATCAAGCTTATTTGCATTCATTGGACGCCTCATTGTTCACATTTGATGTCCACAAAAACACATTAGACATCTCAGTTTCAATGCGAGTGGTGTTGGCATGGCCGCCCAGGCATCATTTGCTTGCCCAGATAGTCCAATTGTAAATTGATATGTAAAAAAAAATGCCCCATTAACTTTTTCATTAATGGTTATAAAGCATTGTGAATGTCCTCTGCGGGGCGGGGCGCTTCACTGAGAAAGGCCACATAAATGTGTCGCACACACACGCACACAGGCACACACAACAGTCACACAGCCTTCAGATTTCAAATAACCATTATGCACAAAACTTAATATTTGACTTTAGTTTCATCATGAAGCCCTTGTATTGTATTGTATTGTGTTTTTGTGTGAAAGTCTACACTTCAATCACATCATGATGTTTTATTTCAAATACATTGTGGGGGTGTATTTTGGAAAAACCATTCCCACTGCCCAAGTAGTTCTGGACATAAAGGTATATAAGTAAATTTCAATGTTGGAAGGTAGTGAACCTTAAAATAAATCAACATCATTAGCATTATTCTCACATGAATGTACCAAGATTATGCATTCAATTTAATTATTATAAAAAAGACTAGTAATTATGAATTTATGTTATTTTCCAAGATAACAACTAACATTTATTAGCATCTAACTTCATTACATTCATAGAAAATAATACCAATTGGGCAGTTTGAGCCTGGTTATATAGCTGTGTGTGGCCATTAAAACCAACTAGAGGTATGCTACAGTTCAAAACACTTTTCCAGAATAAACTTAAGCCTCATCCAGAGGCTTAAGTGAAGTTTTGTACATTTTTTCAATATAAAAACACAAGGCACTTGGTGGCAATCAAGGCAATAGTTAAAATGAACGGGATCACAAATTAAAGCCAGGACTATTATAACAGACTTAGATATAATAGACAGAAAAAAAATTACTTCCCACACTACAAACACACACTTCTGGGAAAAAACGTTCAGCACACCAGCAACTTATTTCTTCTCTTTAGCTATTCTTCCTGGTTCTTTGGACCATGTTGCTATAAGTTATTTATCATACAATTTAAAATGTTTTGAAATTGTATGAAAAAATAAGAGCAATATATTTGGTTAAAGCAAACAATGTCAAGCATAAAAATGTCAAAATGAGCTAAAATACAAATTCTACATTGGTCACTAGGTGTCAGTGCCACCGAAGCACCACACTTAAACAACCGTCTTTTATTGCAGGTTTAAATGATCTCATAACAGGCACAATAATAATAAACATAATAATAACACGGGTCACTGTTGCGGACATAGCCCACAACAAGGTGAAACTCAACTCTGAACTCTCAACGTCACTTCCAGTCCACCATCGATTCTGCTCCCCTACAAGGTAAACTGTCTTCAATGGTTTATTTTCTCTGATTATGTCTACTATATTGGGTAATAGGAATCTAAAGGTGTGTATATGGCTATATGGGTGTTATTTCATGCGTTGATGGTTCTGTTTTAGAAGATCATAAACAGTTTTTTTTATGCCATACTGTAACTACGAAAATATTCCATTTATAAAGAAGGTATCCTACTTCGTGCTACTTCACTTATCGCGGTCGGATCTGGAACAATTAACCGCGATAAACGATAAACACATACACTCATGTTGTTATTTTTCATTTTCTGAGTGTCTCACTGGTCCAGCACCAGTGAGTCTTTGCATTTGTTTACAAGGTAGAATTTACAACATAGAATTTAATAAAATTATTTAGTCTCTCGACCGCACGGTGGTCTAGTGGTTAGCATGTTTGCCACACAGTCACAGTCAGGAGATCGGGAGGACCTGGGTTTGAATCTGCGTTGGGTATTTCTGTGTGGAGTTTGCATGTTCTCCCCGTTTTCTCCAGGTACTCCGGTTTCCTCCCACATTCCAAAAACATGCATGTTAGGTTAATTGGTGACTCTAAATTGTCCATAGGTATGAATGTGAGTGTGAATGGTTGTTTGTCTATATGTGCCTTCCGATTGGCTGGCGACCAGTCCAGGGTGTACCCCGCCTGTCGCCGGAAGTCAGCTGGGTTAGGCTCCATACCCCGGCGACCCTAATGAGGAGAAGCGGTATAGAAAATGGATGGATGGATTTAGTCTCTCTTTTACAGCCTCCAAAGTTTGGAGTTTTACACCAGATGGTAATGGCTCAGCTTAAGGCTGCTTGGCACAACCTATTTAGTTTTCCACTGGGCAGAAAGAGTCAAATCTAACTTGCTGTTGCCTTTGACCTGCAGTCAGAACTCTGGTGTGAAGCAGACGGTGCTGCTGCTGGGACCAGCAGTTCATCTGTCAGCCAAGAGGAGATCTTAACGTCTATCCATAAAAAGGCTTACTGGACCAGGAGGTTCCATCGATTGCTGTGAGACTTGGAGCTGCTCGGGGTTGCCTGCTGGAGGCCAGAAGCTTTTTGACCTCCCCCTGCTGGATGGACAGGCAGTGGGGAGCCAAAGCAGGTGGACACTGTCGCAATACAATTGATATGACATTTTGCACTGTGTGTGTGTGTGTGTGTGTGTATGTATGTGTGTGCCAAAATCCCTCCACACGACGTAACATCCCTACATATTCAGCCCTACATATTTCAAGTGAGGGACAGTCTGCCTACAAACAGGCGAAAAAGCTGGTCATTCGGCAACAGATTATAGGACAGAGTACGTATACATACAGAGTATAGGTGACAACAGCCACAGGGTCCCTGCTCGTCTGTGTCGGTGATGCACGGAGTTGACTCAACTACCTGATTTTGAACACTTCATCTTTGCAGTGTGCTGCACGCTGCAACTATTAATTCTGTACTTCAGGTAAGGAACTTTCCATCCATCCATTTTCTATGCTGGTTATCCTCATTAGGGTCGCGGGGGTATGCTGGAGCCCATCCCAGCTGAATTCGGGCGACATGCGGGGTACACCCTGGACTGGTCGCCAGTCAATCGCAGGGCACATATAGACAAAGAATCATTCACGCTCACATTCAATATTTTTTTCGAATGTCGGAGGAAACCAGAGAAAAGCCATGCACGCACGGGGAGAACATGCAAACTCCGCACAGAGATGCCCAAACGGAGATTCGAACCCAGGTCTTCCCGATCTCCTGACTGTTTGGCCAACATTACTAAAAATAAAATAATCGTCACCCTGTTCAGACTCTTACTGTTGCACATGGACCTTTCTGGAAAAAAAACACTGTCAACCAGGGGTGTCCAAACTACGGCCCAGGGCCATCTCTAATGAACTCATCAACGTGGCGTCTTTTAATTTTTCTGAATGTTATATCAATATTTTTGTCTGAATATACATATATGATTGTGTGTGTGTGTGTGTGTATGTGAGTCATTACGTCTCTGAACTGCTCTACTTTTCCAAGAGCTGACGCTGACGTGCTTTATTATTCACACAAAGACTCAAAATAAAAAAAACATCAAAAACATTTTTTTTCAAATTACATGTTTCATCATTTGTCTTGACAAATGTTCTTGAATTACTCTTGTTAATGTTGTTAGGACTTAGTTTTGATAGGAAATGCATTCCCAAATGTTAGAAAAGAATATATCAGTGAATTACAATTTACCTTTAACGTTACACATGTCAGGATTTGTAAAAAATGGGTATTTCTTAATTGAGCATTGCAAATATTACCTGATCTACCCTGGTATTTGAATCTGTCTGTTTTCTTGTTTTCTTTTTCTTTCTCTTCTCACACACGACGGACCCCCACCAGCAAACCCTGCAAGAGTTAATATAGCTGCTGTTCAGCCAACACGTCAAGCACTTACGCTGAGTGTTTGCAGGCTACTGAAGGGAAAGAATAAAAGGTTGGGTAAACCAAACAGTCTTAGGCAAATAAACACACACTGCTATGTGGCAAAACCATGGCAACACTTATCGGATCAAGCGCGACTGGTAGGAGCTGTGCTTCCCCTGGTGTTGGAGTACATACATGTTCCAGCAATGGAGGGTGCCAATAATGTAGCACATTCACCAAGTTGGCCACAGTATCACAATTGTGCAGATAATAAAGAAGCGGCTGCAGTCTTAGATTGATGAATGCTACACCAGGCAAAGACAATCAATGAACAAATGTGGCAACTTCTGTTTTTACAATTCACGCATTTTATTACAGTTACTGTATGCTTGTCTTTAAGTTGTCAAAAACATAAGATTTTTTTTTTTGGGGGGGGGGGATAAAGGTGTTATTACATTACTTTACATTGACATTAGGGATGCTCCGATCGATCGGCCACTGATCAATATCGGCTGATTTCTGTAAAAAATGTGATCGCATATGCCAATAAATGCCTTTCAAAACCGATCAGAAAAACCACTGGGCGTGCAGTAGCAAACCCTACATTTGTGCTGTGTCACGTAGGGTTGCCAACAGCCGACAAGGGACTAGCTTTGTCCCATATTCCGCAACAATGAAGAGTAATCTGTAAAACCTCAATGGCTTCAGCTTGACACAGGCTACGCCAATCGATGCCAGCGTGTTTGATCGTTGCCTTATCAAACCTATTGCCGTTTGACTTTTCTCGCATCTTTGTTTACACACTTTAGTTATGTACTAACTTTTTCAAGTGTCACTGAACAATTTTGCTCTCCATTTTTGTCATTATACTAATTATGTCTCAAAATGGTATTTATGTGTGGTTGTTTAATGAACATAAACACATTGTGTGTCCAGCCTTATGATGGTGATACTATCACAGGGGTGATAGTGGCTCACCAGCTGATTTTGAGTAGCTCACCAAAGGGTCAAAGGATAACTGCTTCAACTCTTAGTCATTTTTTAATTATAACTGTTCAATTCAGACTATACAGTAATGGCAAATGAGCACAAAATGGCATAAAGACGATGGCCACATTGTTTGAGTGGAGATCTGCTTGGTAAATGAAACAGTGTACAATTGAATTGTTAATAGTGAAGCAAGTTGGAGACTCCTGCAACTTGACAGATTTCTATTTAATCAATTATTTTTTTTTGTTAATCTGATCTGTTGAAATTGTTGAGCAATTTATTTCCCATGTATTTGTATATGCATGTATTATTCCCAAACTTGCATCAAATGAAATTCAGGTTTGTGTGAAATAGTACAAAAATAATAATAATAATAAAAAAAAAACAACCCCACTCATAATAAATACATTTCAAAATCTACAGTTAACCCATGTGATCGGTATTGGTGTCAGCCAATGCCACTCAAGGATGATCAGTATCGCAATCGGCAGCATAAACCTCTGATCGGAACATCTTTAATTGACATGTATTCATAATTTATAACTGTTATTTGTATAAGGCGTATATATATATATATATATATATATATATATATATATATATATATATATATATATATATATATTTAGTTAAATGGAGGAATTTCTGATAGATCTGCTTTAGACAGATGTATACTATTTATGTATGATGATGATGATGATGATATAATGTATATACACTGTATATATGTATGAGAATGTAAATGTTGAACACATAATGACATTAACGTTTTCAAAATCTCTTCATAACTATTCTTATTAGATTGGCTATTAAAAAAGAGAAAACATTAAGCATGAGCCGTAAAATGAATGATGAGTCTATGAGCGTAAACTATTACACATTCATTTAAGGAACGATGCCTCCTTGAGATGTTTGTGTTCCACACCGCGCCACAGTGGGGGACCTCCACGCAGACCAATGAGTGCCCAAATCTGCTAATCTTACCAAGTGGGGCAGAGAGGGGAGAGACTTTATCTCCCAATGTTTTTAGCCAAACGCCTTAACTCCATGGAGAACCAAATGAACGAACCGGTGCATAGCCAGGGGCAGAAGAAGACTCAGAAAATCTGATAAACAAATAGAATCATAAAAAGACAGGGCGCTGGCGAAGTGGTAATTCTGTGGGAGTTCATTAGGGTAGAGATGGAGGAATAAAGAGTGGAGTGCTAAACGGTGGATGACATTACCTCTAATGTGGCTCCCCTGCTGAGTTTGTGATAGGGTGGCCGTTCCCAGTGAAAATAGGCTTTTGCATGACGCCAGGTTCACGAAGACAAACTCCTCACTAAATAGGATTCGTTTGAAGTATTGCACTGTTTTAGTGTGGAAAACAACTCCAAATGGGCTTTTTAAATGTGTTCAGGCACACAGCCAAGTTGAGGCTATATGGACAAATGAGTTTAGCGGTGTGGCAAATTTGCAAACCATGTCAATGTTTTGAGCAGTAAGCGTAACGCACCCCTGTTCACGCAAAAAGACAAGTCAACCCCTCGTTTTCATGCCAGCAATGCCGATCATGGAGGAATAAAATGGTTTGTTCAGGTTGAAATCTGAACGTTTTTTTCTTTTTGCTGAATAGAAAAACAGCTGTGGTGAGCCTTGTGGTTTGAACGATGCAGAGACGTGAGTCGGCAGATGAGGTGCAAACTGATTATTCGCCCAAAGGCTCAAGTCCAGAAGGCATGAAAAAGACTGAAGGGTGCAAGGAAAAACAATGGCAAAACTGTGCAACAAAAAAGTAGCATTCTAAATAAATTTGCATCAGTAAATACTGAGAAAATACTGCAAGGAATACTTAAAAAGAAACTAGGAAACAAGGAACGGAGTTGTGAGGCACACCAAGAAAGCGCCAGAAGTACAAATCAGACCTACCAAAACAACAGTAACAAGGAAACAGCGAACAAATAAACATAAAAGCGTACAAAATCCACAATGCAAGCTGCACGACGGAATGAAGAAATGCTGGAGTAGTGGCACAGAGCTGAGGGAAAAATCTGACGTTCCTGGTGTGGACGCTGGGCTCATGAAGATCACTGATTGCTGACTGAACCGAGCAACCTGAAGGAAACAAGGAACCAGAAAGGAATAAAACCAAATCATGAAACAAACCATTCCCCCAAGCAACTATTGTGGAAAAAAATCGATCCTAACTAAAAAAGAATGCCTGAAAAACAAGGAACGTAAGCAATATATTACCTGAGCAAACGGGTCAAGTAACATACAGAGTACATAGCGCTTGGCAGATGTATGGCCAAGAGTGTCTTGTTACCTCATCACATGCAAATTAATTAGACCAGTAACGACCATAATACAAACCAACCAGGTGGACAACCAAATACTTTGTTCCGCAAGCAGGAACTCGGTGGTGATCAGTAAGTGTTTGGTTGCGAGCAGCAAAACGGGAAAGGCCGGCGCAGGCATTGGGCACAACACAAATGGAGTTGAATGGACAGTGCAGAAACTGAATATTGCCGCATGGGGAAGAGAGGGTCCAAGAAACAAGGACTTCGGAGTGGCCAAGTCAAAGTCCTGACCTGAATCCTATTGAGATGCTGTGGCATGACCTTAAAAAGGCGCTTCCTGCTGGAAAACCCTCCAATGTGGCTGAATTACAACAATTCTGCAAAGATGAGTGGGCCAAAATTCCTCCACAGTTCTGTCAGAGACTCATTGTAAGTTATCACAAACGCTTGATTGCAGTTGTTGCTGCTTAGGGTGACACATTTTCAGTTGTGTTGTCATTGACTAATGTTTACATTTGTTTGATGATCTGAAAAATCTAAGTGTGACAAACAAGAAATTAGTAAGGGGGCAAACATTTTCCACACCACTGTATGCATAAGTAAATATCAAAGGGTTGTAAGTATTATAGTGTATAAATAGTCGTCCCTCGCCACATTATGGTTAGAATATGGTGACTTCACTATGTCACTGTTTTCTCTAAATATATCCATTAATGAATCATGCTTTTTTGTGGTTAAATACAGCTTATTCAACAAAGAAAAATATGCATATTTAAGCAAATGTTAAATATGTTTGCCTGAATCATGCACTTTCAAAGCATGAAACATGGCTAAATGTCTCAGGCACTAGGCCTGGGATGATAATTAATTAATTAATTACACAATAAATTAAAATGAACTGGATCATTTTGCTGGTGTCAATACATTGCCTCGCGCATGCGTGTCTGTTTTCCTCGTCTGCCACCTCAAACAGGCAGGAAGAGTTCGCTCTGTGCATTGGTTTCAGCATCTTGGCACGTTTGTTCCATAGATCAACAGCATGAACAGAGTGAGCCCTTATGTCAGTCATACAGTCTCTTTGGGTGGAGGCGGGACTGGTAGCATGCACACAGAGTGCAGAAGAGTGTGACATAGTAGAACTTGAATTAGCAGTTTACAATATGTTGTCATATAGTTTTTATATTTTGCCATTGTGCTTTTCTTAAAAGTAATGTTAAAATCTCTTATCGTTCTCGTAGACCCAATCTTGTGTATCGTTTTTCGGGTGTCTCTGGACACCCTGACTGTATACTGAATATATGTACACGTGTATGACAGCAATATATGTGGTAGGAGATCTGTCCTTGATACATGTGTATGTAGGTGTGTGTGTGATTGATTCAGGTTCAGGGGTTCAGCAATTTATTCACAGCTCTGGAGAAAACACTCTTCCTGGTATGTTGGTGCATGTGCGTACGGTCCTGATCCTGCCTGATGGGAGAGTGGTGAAGATGAAGTGTCCGGAGTATGAGAGGTCATTCAGAATGTTTGTTGCCCGTATGTGAAGGCGGCTTGAAGGGATGCTTCTCAGATGAGGGAGGGAGAGCCGACAATCCACTGAGCCATCTTGATGATCTCTGCGGGTCCTTCTGTTCGGCTGTCCCTGTTGATCGTCAGTCTGTGGTGTGATGTTTTTTTGCCTTTCTGAAATCAATGACCATTTTTTGGGGGGGGGGTTTGTGTTGAGGTTTTGCTAGGCACAATCATAAGCACAAGAAACCAGGCTTTGGAAAAATACATCACCACAGTACCCGCTAGGAAGAATCAAGGAGGAGATAAGATAAGACAAGATAAACCAAAGGGCAGGAAGCATAAAGCAGGACGATCAGGGGACGTGGCGATCGTGGCATGGCAGTCCAGCACTGTTCAGCCATTGTACTATTTTTGATGCTGTTTGTACCTCTTGTGGAAGTTATTCTTCTCACTCGCTGAGATATTTTTCCATAGAGGACGAGAATACTTTTTATTTATTGTTGTTGTCTACTTATCATTGACTAACAAAATACAAACGTTTCCAGGCTATTTTAATTCAATTTTGAATACAAAAATGATTCAGTGTTAAAGCATGGTTGTTTGATATGATTTGAACCACAGGGGATGTGCTCAAGCGTCATTTTGCAAAACTGGAAAACAGTGATGGCCTTTTTTGCCTCTTTTCTGATATGTTGTGGACCCAACCACTGTTTGTGTTTGTTTCGTATTGATCTCGTCCATCTCGGGCCTAACCAATTACTTGTTTAATCCAAACAACAAGCTTCAGATTTATCGAGTAAGAAAATAATGGTGCAGCCCTAGCATCATGTAAATAAATTATGGCTTGAATGGTGTGTCTTCATTATTGTCAATATGTATGCCATTATGTCAGCATATAATCCCCGGGATATTTCCAGGATCATTTCCATTATAGCTCGGTAATGTAGCTCATACAAAGAGTTAGAGGAGGATAAGAGCAGGAGGCTGGCATTCCACTTGTCAATCTTCCCAAATATTTCTGAGATGTGTCGCCCACTGTGTAGTCTCACACAAACATGGTACACATCCATCCATTTCTTTCTTTTTTTTCTATTCATATTTGTTTCTTTTCGAAAGAGAACAGTGAAAGAACAGTTTTGGAAACGTCTATTTTTCCATACTTGAGTTTCCATTTTCTATACTTTTCCTGACATGGAAATGTATCAAATCTGATTCCATACTTGCTCGATACTTGCGTAGGAACCCTGAGGATAAAAATGCCTTCCTGCTGTAGGACTCCAATAGGCGGACTGGAGATGGAGATGAAAGGCGATAGATAGGCCTGTCGTCGAAGATAACATGCTTTATTTTTATTTTTTTACTGTAATGATTATTCAACTGTATGTGTCACCATCCTTTTGGCTAAACTGAATACTTGTACATCATCATTGTACAGGACGTTTCATTGTCTGAATGAAGTTCAAATCCACACACAGACTTTTGAATTTGCAACAATACCCATTCGAGTTTGTCACCTGTATTCAAAGTCAGTGATGAGTAATGTTTAATGTTTTTAGGTTTATGTTGAGGTTTCAAACAACAGTTAAATTCTTGTTATGCTGGCACCCGCAGTCCATTTAATTGTATTTTTTAAGGCGTTACATTAGTTAAATAGAAAATGCTAAATCTGACGTTGCCCAGCATCAAACTATGAATTGTGTTTGACCAAAGGTTTTGCTAGTCGAAGTGTTGATTGCAGTATAAAGTGTTGTAGTTTGTTTTGTTACGTAAGTGTGTTTTAAAAAGAAACCATCAATGTTGTAACCTCTTGTTTGACTTTCACAACTGTTCAATGCTGAACAATGATGTGCCTGTATATGTCTGTCTAGGTCTTGTATTATTATTACCCCATATTCCTCCTACAAATCGTCAGACCTCTCTGCCTCGACTTGGTCACCTGATCTCCATAATCACTTGCACACCTCCTAATTTCCAAGTCAGCTCACTGTGGCATGACAACCGAACCATGAATCTGCTTTAAACCACTGATTTTCTGCTTCATTTTATTCATTTAGGTTCTCATCCATGTGGAAGATGTCTCCATATTCTCTCACTCTCTTCATTAGAGAGACGTTCAAGACTCACAGCGTCATCAATTGACCAAAAATAAACGTCAAACTAAATTGTAAAGCTGCTTAAATACTGTAGAACCAGAGGTCCATAAAACTAATAAAATACTGGTTTTACTTAATAGCGAACCACTGGAGATGTTGGACATTTTGTAAGCCGTCATTTGTCGACTGTACAGTCGTCCCTCGCTATATCATGGCTCGAATATCGTTCCCTCACTACATTATTAATTCATTATTTTTCAAAAAAATAATGAATTAATAATTGATCACTGTTTTGTGGTTGACTATGGCCTTTTATTAGTACAAAAAATATTGAAAGAAAAGGTACATGTAGTATTGTAGTCACTAGGCAACAGTAATGTTATGAGACTGACGTTAGATTACATGACCTTTCACACTGCATGGAGGCTGGCTGCTGAGCCAGCAGAGCCGAGCCGACATGCCATGGCTGAGACAGACATGCCGTGACTCTAGTGAAAATTGAATGTAAAAGTGGTAAGTTTTTGGATTCTCTGTCCTTCTTTCACACTCCTTTCGACACACTTTCTTACGTTTAGAATAAGTAAATTGGAGAGTCTAACTACTTAGCTCGGGAGCTTGCTATGCTAGCTGCGGCTCTGAACCCACTGGTGTGTCGCCCCCGGTGCCCGTCTGTCCTTGTGGGGTGTGGTCTCCCCCCTGTCTCGGGGGCTGGTTGTCCTCCGGCCTGCCAGCACCCTGTTTCTGGTCAGGGGTTGCCTCTCTGTGGCCCCTTGCTGGTCCCACTGGGGGTGTGGGGTAAGTGGGGGGTGTGCTCCAAATTTGCATAACAATAAGCATCAAATAAAGTCAAACAAAATCTATGTAACAGGGGAAGACTATCTTACACTTTTCCCTGGCAGAGCAAATCTGTTTAGCATGTGAGGGCATCTAGAGCAACAATGCTACAGTATGTGCCCCAAGGGCTGCACAGGACAAAAAAAAAAAAAGAAAAAAAATATAATTAGTAAATGATGTTGGTTTTGTGTTAGACAAAGGTTCGGAAAACGTTTTGACTAACGGGCCGCATTGAGTTGGGGAGGCCAGACTATATATTTGATGCATGCACACGAGTTTAAGTTTATAATGCTAATAGTTTTATTTTATGTTACCTTTATTTTACGTGTCATACAATCTGCTATATGTGCTTGTGCTCCCTTTGTCACACTTTAAACATCAGACCACATCAAACAAAAAACATCAAAACAACATCAAAACTGAATTTGACTTTTTTTTTTTTTCCTGGATAAGACACCTGGGATGTACATAAATAAAGAATGTGTGATATACAATATGAACGATGAATGATAAAACATTGACTATTAAAGAGTATGTGAACATCCCTCCTTTTTTACTCCCCAGACGGTGCAGTGAGTAGCTTAAGTTGTGCGTCATATATTTCTTGACTTGTGTTTGCTGACTGTGTTTGTTTGGCACCATGGGTGAGGTAGTTGTCTCGATCGCTGTAAGTGAAAAGCTACCTAAACCATCAAAAGGTTGATCTCAGCTGACTGACTGACTTTTGCAAGTTATGTTGCCAGCTTGTATGTTAAAAGTTTAAATTAAATACTTTGGTCGGATTGAAACACTTGGTGGTCCGGATGTGACCCCCGGGCCGTAGTTTGCTCACCCCTGTGTTAGAATATGGTATATTATTAAAAAATATTGAAATATAAGTGATATGTAGTATTTTGGTCACTAGATGGCAGTAATGACATAAAGCATGAAGACATTACCTGACATTACATTCATTACCTTAACACTGCATCAAGTCAGCCATGGCATGTCCGACATTATAGAGGAAAAGTTCTCCTCCCATCCCGTGTGGAAGTGGTAAGTTTTTGGCTTCTTAAGTTGAGAAGAAATAATTTGCAGTTAACTGGTTCGCTCGCTAGCTTGCTAGCTAGTGGCTGTATCCAGTACCTCCAGCATAAGAGTTGCAATGTGGTGTAAACAAAAAATAACAGGAGTGTAAAGGTGACTATAGTGGTGTTATTTCATGTGTACAGGGCTCTAATAATGTTAAAACCCATATTAAGAAAGTCATAAACAGGTTTTCTATGCTCTAATTCTGAAAATATTCCAATATTCCATTGAATCCTATAGAAATTAATTTAACGCGGTCTACACCCAATTAACAGCTCCAAACGAGGGACGACTGTAAACTTCTATAAGTATTTTGGGAAAAGGATGAACACAAATACTTAAAACTATACCATTCCTGAAAGATTTTTATTATTATATTTCATGGTAAATTTTATGAATTGGTGACATACAACAAGTGGTATTTTTCCAGTGTTCATGGTACATCCATCCATCTTCTATGCCGCTTATCCTCACTAAGGTCGCGGGGGTATGCTGGAGCCTATTCCAGCTGACTTCGGGTGAGAGGCGGGGCACACCCTGGACTGGTGGCCAGCCAATGGCAGGGCACATATAGACAAACAACCATTCACACTCACATTCATACCTATGGACAATTTAGAGTCTCCAATTAGCCTAACATGCATGTTTTTGGAATGTGGGAGGAAACCAGAGTACCCGGAGAAAACATACACACTCCACACAGAGATGCCCAAGCAAAGATTCGAACCCAGATCTTCCCTACTTCTGTGTGGCCAACATGCTAACCGTACGGCCCTTTCACGGTACAGGTAGTTTAAATTAATATTTTACATTGTATTTAATAAATATGCAATCAGATCGATGTGCAGGACACTTTGCTTAATAAAAATGTATTTTACAGTTCAATTTTATTGTGTGTTCATACATGTTATTTCCTGGGGATGCAAATGGCACTTATTCGGGGGACTGGCCCTGTTATCAGTGGGTGTTGCTTGCCATCTACCTATGGACATTTCTGTGTCATTTTGTCAACACATTTGTGTTGTTCTTACCATCCTGGCAGATTTGTTGTCGGCTGAAGCATATTTAGCAGATGAAACACGTTGTTGTGACAAGCATAATGGAGCACAAATGTTGCCAAGGGCTATCTTCCCTTCCTCTCCTGTTGTGGCTTCTAAGCAAGTGATTGTGTGTTTCTTCTCAGACTGAATGAATGAATGTGGCGGCTGTTGTTCTTCCATGTGAGCTGCTGGTATCTCATGCCGCTTTCTTGTTGCCCGTAGCGCTGTGTGTGTCCGTGTGTTGCTTATTCCTATCTTTCTTTCCATGTCAGTGTTCTTTTTCTCCTACCCTGGTTTTTCCTCTCTTCTCTCCACTTCCTGACTGTGACCAATGACTTCAGAGTAGATGTAATTGCTCAGACAGAGCAGGCATTCAGAGCACTGTGGATGTAAATGCTGCTCCATGGCTGTGGCTGACTTAATGAACAGCTGGGCTTGCAGCCCTCTAGCAGCACTTAAACTTTAAAACATTTATTATTGAGCCGTTAGAAAGAAAGAGTGGCCAGCACTGACCCTTCTCTCCTCCCTCTCTTTTTATATTTCTAGCCATGGAGGTGCAGAGTGGTGGTTTTAGAAGAAAGTGCTGCTGTTTGTACTGTACACCTAAACTGAAGGACATACAGTATCCAATAAATTCTACGGGTCCCTTAGAATAATTGATGATTGGATTCCGAGGAGTCTGATTTGACTAGCAGCCTCACAGGAGAATTGTATGAAAATGTCCAGCGATTGTAGCATTCTGTCTATACGGGGGTGCCCATGGATGCTATGGGCTATGCTGTGCATGCATTTTTATGTAGAATATCTTTGTTTTTGTTATACATAGCCTATTTTCATACAACATTAACCTAATTTGTGTTCATAAAGAATAGAAAAGTGTGTCTTAACAGGAAACCTACACAGTCGTTCTTTGCAATCATGTAATAACTAATTAATTTATAAATGATTGCTGTTTCGTGGTAGACTTGTCTATTATTAGTCAAGACATACTGAAATACAAGTGATATTCTGGTCACTAGGTGGTAGTAATGACACAAAACATTGAGACATTACCTTACATTACCTTAACACTGCATCAAGTCAGCCATGGCATGTCCGACATGATAGAGTGAAAACAAGTTCTCCCATTCCTTGTGGAAGTGGTCCGTTTTTGGCTTCTAAAGTTTAGAATAAATAAATTTGAGGCTAACTGGTTAGCTTACTCACTCGCTAGCTTGCTTGCGGCCGTCTCGAGCCTATCTCAACATAGATACTTTATTAATCTCCAAGAGAAATTAGGATATAAATAGGATATAAAATAAGAGTGTAAAGGTGACTATATGGGTATTATATCATGTCTACAGTGTCACGCTCTGCTGTGACATGTCGGCTTTTTCCTTATGACTGTATTGTTAGTAGAGCCTTTTGTGACTTGTTAAGCACTCCTTCTGCTGCTCAGTGTTGTGGTCTGTCTCTCAGATGCTGGTTTTCCTGAGGCGGGCGGAGCCACTGGATGAGCAGCTGCTTCCCATCAGCACTTCCATTTATGCTCCTCAGCTTCTGCAGGAAGGCTTAGTAGTAGATTCTGTGTATCGTGCGTAGTCCTACCAAGGGCCTTTTCAATATTTCATGTGGGCGTGTACTGTACATCACTTGAACAACAGCTACTTGCACTATGTTTCATCTGCACGCATTGAACATACTTTAATATTGCACAAGCTCAAAGAGTCATTTTACCTTCTATCAGCTTACTGATTCATAGTTTTGCTGGCATGATGAGATCCCACAAATACGTGCAAGTTTGGAAAACAAACACGATCAAAGGTGGTGAAGGTAGGATGCCTCCCTGGTGAGGTGTTCAGGGCAAGTCTAACCAGTAGGAGACCTCGCGGAAGACCCAGGACATGTTAGAGAGACTATGGCTGAAACCCAATTTCCCCTCCTAGCCCTTCCCCTCCACCTTACCCCTCCCTTGTTTTACCTCTACCCCTTAAAATTGAGGGCCAAAACATAAATAAAATAGATGTGGAGAACATTAGATTCCAAAAGTTGAATCAACTTTGATAATCAGGTGTGCTGTCCACATACAGTATGGCCACATTGTTTACAAGTTTTGTTGAGCTCACTGACAATTCCAGACCATGGATACTGTATTCTCAATACAATAAACATATCTTACCATGAGAGTTGTTGTTTCAAAGACCAGAGTGATTAAACAGCTAATACAAAACACGAACGTTGCACTACAATACATTTCAACAATGTAACTTCTACAATAGCTGTGTGAGGGATTTTAAAATACAACGTACAATTAACAGGCTAATGTAGTGGGTAACAGTAATAGACCATCTTGTGGCGTTACGATCAAAATCAGTATGCTTCTTTCGGTCTCCACTGTCATCTTCTGTCACTGGGAGTGCTGCATACAAGCAAACCCACACTTTGATTCAAGGGCTATACACCCCTTAGCCCTTAGCACTTGATTTAAGGAGAATTTGGACACCACTTTATACTCGTGAACGAGCAAAACCCAGGTGTAAGATAAGGGTAAGATAAGGGGTAACAGGTGGAGCTGGGATTCAGACTATGTCTCTCAACTGGCCTGGGAATGCCTTGGAATCCCCCCAGAGGAGCTGGACAAAGCAGCTGAGGAGAAGGAAGCCTGGGCTTCATCTAAGGCTGCTGCCCCAGCGACCCATCCTTTGATCAGCAGAAGCAGATGAATGAATGGATGGAAAGTTAAACGTATTACTTATGAAGGACTAAGTGATTGACTGTGATTCTTGGGTGGCTTTGCCTGGTTGTAAAGAAAGCAGATAAGTGCAGATACTTTAATGCTAACTCCTGGTTTTCTCTCTCTTGCACTGGGAATACAGATTCCCTGTTTTGTCAAGTGTTTTATTTCTGTATTAGAGTGGGAGAGATAAGTATGTGTATGTGCGTGTGTGTGTGCGTGTATGTGTTAATTTATGCTTGGGGCATAAGTTTTGGAGTGAGTTGAAATATACTGCAAAAAATGTCTGCTGTGAGTACGAGTGGACCTTGCTCTTCCCTGGACGTACTTATCATACCTGCTGTGAAATGGCGCTCACAGTTTCAGTAGTGATGTACAAGTGGAGGTTATATCATGTTGCTGTCATGGGCACACAAAGAGGACCTTACATTGCAATCAAACTTTGTCCGAGACAGAAATTCCTCTGCAACTAAGACATTAAGAGCCTTTACCAAATGACTTGGTTGTTCCATAGAAAGAGACAAATATTCACACTGACATTCACACTTTTGAGCTGAAGTATGTACACAAAACTACAGTGCCCTCCAGAAGTATTAGATGGTATTTGGTAGGATGGGTTTCGCCTGTGTAGACTGCATTTAGAGGTGAAAACAACAAGAAGATCAGAGAACTGTGTATGGGTGAAACAAGCAACTGTGAATCTGAGAGAAGATGGAAAATGATGGAAATATCTGGAAATAACATCTGAACTGTTGCTCCTTTTTTATTTTGATGTTAAACCCAAATGTTTTCAGTATACAGCAGAAATGAAGGAATTGACCCCACCATTGCAGTGCCTTTGGAGGGCACTGTACATAAGCAGAGGAGAGTATCCTCCCATTCCATGTGGAAGTGGTATGTTTTTGCTTTGAAACTCCGTTTGAAACACGTTTTTAAGTTTAGAATAAGTATATTGGAGAGGCTAACTAGTTAGCTCAGTAGTTTGCTATGCTAGTGGTGGCCGTCTCTTATGCAGTGATCCCGTAGCCTGTGCAACGAGGTGTAAACAAACACTAATAGGAGTGTAAAGGTGACTAGAGGGTTGTTATTTCATATCCACAGGGCTCTAATAATTTATAACGAGTATTTATAACGAGTATCCGGCTCATCCTTACAATTAACAGCGATAAACAAGGCACAACTGTGTGTGTCAGGTCCCCATTTGAGTCTTAAGTTCTGACTGCGTCCAAAATGTGCATATAATAAGGAAACATTGTGCTCATCTGCAGCCAAACGAAGTTGATGAGCCCTGCTGTGATTGGTCAAACCACTGGGCCACTTTGCTACCCAGTTTAATTTTACAAACTATTTCAAAAACGTCTAACTTTCAAAATGTATCGTGATTCCATTCTTTAACACTATTCCTCGGCAGTTTTTAACCCAGATAACAGGCATCATGAACATTCTCTGTACTGTTTTACAGTGATTTAACACTGAAGGGATGGAATGGAGACAGAATTTGATCCCTAGCATTTGCAACACACTATAATTGTGATATTCAAAAATTAGATAGACCTAAAATGGACATTTATTGCTGAAACCTGCAAACTAGTTACTGCACCAAGCCTTGCGTTCATTAAATTATACACCTGGGGAGCTGACTGAAATTGAACAGTGTGACTCCCGCATGTCCAATGCCGCCATGGTGGTAATGATCAATGTCCTCTGTTATTTGTATCCTCATAAGTTGAATGTTTTGTCAAAAGTAGGTGAGTTTTGCTTCCCTAGTAGTTCTGCTGTCCCCTGGGAGCCATGGCCCAGTAAGAGATACAGTTGCTCGACATAATTAGACCAGGAAGGTCCTTGTAAACTCATAAATATCTTGGCCAAGTCGAATGACTGGTGTTTTTTTCAGCAATTAACATGGACAGAAGATAAAAAAAACAGTTTTGAAGGTCTTAAATGGATGGAGGGTTTCTGGATTCCCTACAGACCTGAAGACATGCTACATAAGGGAATTTAAATGACAAGGAACAGCTTCTTGAGATAATCTTCACTTCTGTTATTGACCTTTCATTTAGAAATAAGAAAAATGGTGCTAAATGACTTTTTCAAACTGTCTACAGATTGATAATGACCATAAATGGTTGACTGTTCTCATTACATTGTACCATGGACTCTGAGCCATGATCCATGGTCATGTACTGCCAAACCGGTATAGTGTTTTTCATGCTTTAAAAACAAACACACAGACGAAAAAAGTGCATTACTCCATACCCACGGAAGGGTTAGAGGAGGTGCTAAAATATTATTAAGTTTACCTTCAACTCCTCTTCTACACCTGTGTCTATTTGTGCTGTTGTTCAAACTTTTCTTGGCAGTATGAAAACAAAAACATGTGAACAATATACTGGTGGTGCGTAGTGCATTTCATATCTGGACCTTCCGGGGGCTGTAAAGGTGCTCTCTGTCATGGTTGGGTATTGCAATGGGGGCGCTAGCGTTCAAACATACAAAATCCAGCCTTCTTCCTGCTCAGAGCATGCAAGCCACACCCCATGTAACACTCACACGCAGGAAATGTGACACAGTAATACGGTGGTGTGAAAAAGTGTTTACCCCCTTCCTGATTTCTTATTTTTTGTCATGTTTGTCACAATTAAATGTTTCAGATAATCAAACTAATTGAAATATTAGTCAATGACAACACAACTGAACACAAAATGCAGTTTTTAAATGAAACATTTCAGCTTGACGTCACGAACAGATGGCCGGACATCCTCCGTCAGGATTTTTTGGTAGACAGAAGAATTCATGGTTCCATTTATCACAGCAAGTCTTCCAGGTCCTGAAGCATCAAAACAGCTCCAGACCATCACACTACCACCATCATATTTAACTGTTGGTATGATGTTCTTTTTCTGAAATGCGGCATTACTTTTACTCCAGACATAATGGGACACACACCTTCCAAAAAGTTCAACTTTTGTCTCGTCAGACCACAGAGTATTTTCCCAAAGGTCTTGGGGATCATCAGGATGTTTTCTGGCAAAATTACTGTAAGACGAGCCTTAATGTTCTTGACTTGGAATGGTGGAATGATGTCTTTCTAATGCTGGAGTCATGACCACAGACCTTAAGCCGGTAGTGGTGTTATTAGATTTTTTGGGTAAAAAAATTTAGAACCAAAGCAACCCAATCCACCTCTCAATACCACTACTCTCACATCACAGTTATGCAAACCATCAATAATATAATAAAACGGAATTTAAGAATGCGTGGATTTACCGTATTGGAGATGAATATGAATGATAATGCTGACGTCACTGTGAGCCAGCTAGCTGGCCTTGTAAGGTGCATCTTAAATCTGGCTGGTTGAAAAAACAGCCCCATTGCTAATAGTGTGTATGTGACATGGACCAGCACTCCTGATTCTGAAGGCCCTGGGAAAAATACTTTGACATGGCAACACATAGAAGCTGAAATTGGATTGGATACAAATAAATAAAAAATCTAACATACATGGACTGGAAGCAGTGCAACAAAAAGACACGCTACTAAAAGACAATATACTTTTGGGAATAATTTAATAAAATTTCATGGACCAAATACTAAAATTTAAGTTGTAAAGTAAAGTTGTAAGTTGTTGGGCAGTGTTTTTGATAATATTTAGGCCAGCAGGGAAGGCCTTGCTGGCCCTGATGGCACAGTACTGCCAACAATATACTAATCAACATCTGCGATTATAAAAGGAGTTGAACACATTGCATGTTTAAAAAAATCATGTTTTGCATGAAGCTGATGCCATGTGCTTTGGTGATAAAAGCAAAGGCCCCTCTCTTCAAACCAGCCTTAGGTCATGCAGGAGTACTGTGCTTGAATGTGGAACAGAGCACTTACATGAGTCAAACGTACCAGATTGTAGGAGTCAAGGGAGCCCAAGCATTTGTCACTCCACGCTACATCGCGCTACACTATATCACTATATTGTGTTTTTTCAAAAAATAATTAATGAATAAATGGTCGCTGTTTCTTGGTTGACTATGGCCTAGTATTAGTCAAAAATATTGAAAGACAAGTTATATGTAGTATTCTGGTCACAAGGAATCAATAATATTATGAGATATGACATTAGATGACATTAGCTTTCAGACTGCATGGAGACTGGCTACTAAGCCAGCAGAGCTGAGCTGACATGCTGTGGCTGAGATGGACATGCCATGGCTGAAATTGAGTGAAAAAAGGTTCTCCTCTCATTCCGTGTGGAAGTGGTGCCTTTTTCGCTTGTTCCCACTCTTATTATTTTTATTTTATTACTAGCCTGTTTTATGTTGCACCACCACACCACAAAAAGTTCCAAGTCTGTGTAACCTACACTGACAATGGCAATAAAAAACTAATCTGAAGAAAAAAATATATATATTCTGAATTTATCATAAGTAAATTGGAGAGGCTAACTCGTTAGTGGTAGCTTGTTATGCTAGCGGCGGCCGTCTGTTATGTCCCTGCAGTGATCCCGTAGCCTGTGCAAAGTGCTGTAAAGAAAGAATAACAGGAGTGTAAAAGTGACTATTGGGGTGTTATTGATTGTCATCCATCCATCTATTTTCCATGCCGCTCATCCTCACAAGGGTTGCGGGTATGATGGAGCCTATCCCAGCTGACTTTGGGCAAGAGGCGGGCGGGGCACACGCTGGACTGGTCGCCAGCCTATGGCAGGGCACATATAGACAAACAACCATTCACACTCACATTCATACCTATGGACAATTTAGAGTCTCCAATTAACCTAACATGCATGTTTTTGGAATGTGGGAGGAAACCGGAGTACCCATGCACACACTGGGAGTATTTCATGTCAATAGGGCTCTAACTACTCTACTAACTAACTCTAACTAACTCTAACTCTATCTTCTCTAACTACGAAAATATTCAATTGATTTTATATTGAATCCTACTTTGTGGAAATTCACTTATCAATTAACCGCGATAAATGAGGGACGACTGTTTATCAATGATATGGCGCCATTTTGGTCCACTTTTGGATATAAAATACATTTTCAATTTGTCTTTAAGAAGGAGTTGATGAAAACTGAGATGGGCAAAATTCCTTACCCCCTGATAATTAATAGTCAATATTACTGTACAGCCTTTCTGATCCCAAACTGAAAATAATTACTTCTTGTAGTTTCTAACTAAGTTGGCACATCTCCTGAGGGATGTAAGAGCATTCTTCCGTGTGAAATTTTTCAAATTCATCCAAATTAGTCCGCCGAGCATGCTCTGAGTTCCTGCCACAGATTCGCCATAGGATGGGGATCTGGCCCTTCAAAAACCTCGGGACCAACCTTGATATCAATGGCTGTGTCTAATTTAAGGGTCTGCAGCCGACTAGGCCAGTAGCCTACCCGGTCGACGGAGGAGAGACCCTGGGAGGCTCCTCCTCAAGCCGGGAACCAGCCATGTGAATTCAGACGGTCTCGCCTTCCTCACACTTCCTGAGTGTGTCTCATGTTGTCATGTTTACTCTGACAGAATATCTGCTTTCAATTGCAAAAGGAGAGCAAAAACATAGCTCAAGTGAGGAAGTACAAAGAAAATGTGACATTTTACAAGCAAAGTTATTCGTTTTTTAAATGTAGGTTTTACAGGAGAAAGGAGAGAGTTTCTCATTGACAAATTTATCTCCAGCTCAGAGTTAATAAACAATAGTAATATTGATATAATTTGTTACTCTTTGGCTACTTTGTTCATTTGTACACTCTGATCAGCAACAGCACAATACTTATTAAATGTGTTTATTTATAGATGTGAGCATGTGTGGATCATTTTAATATCTCGACTATACTTGCATAGTATGTATACGTTTTAATATATGTATTATTTATCACATATAAGTACATGACTTGATGCACTAAAACAATGTAGCATCCTGCACAGTATCAAGCTAGAGAGCAGGTGAAGAGATGAGGTGCAGGAAGCCAAAGGAGGAGAAGGTTTGGAGGACATCAGTGATGTTCCATGGTGGTACCACATGTCTGGCTGTCCTGGAGCTCCATCCTGATCATGATTATCTTTAGTAGTTTAGAACTATTTGTGTTCTTGAGCAAGTTTATGGTGGACATCTTTTGTGTTGACATGATTGAGAAAGAGTCTTTTCTTTGAAAAGGGTGATTGACATGGCAGTGGAAACCATCCTTGCACAGCCGCTTGATGGATGATGAAGAGGACAGTGGAGACATGCACCAGTCCACATGATGTCCCAGTGACAGAGACAAGACATGTTTGTTGATGGAGCCCATACAGCAACACCATGCAGTCATACTCACATCATATTTATTTGAAATACATGTTCAGTAATAGTCACTGTATTTTCATTCTTGTATAAAATGTGCCATTTGCTCAGCCTGATTGTGCTTTACACTGTACTTGTATATGAAGTAGAAGACAGTCAGTCATTTGTAAGGCAGAATATCCTCCCTATTACTGAATCCTATGACTGAATTTATTCTCTGACATGTTCATGTTATTCACTGACACTGAAAACATTTTTGTTTGCCAAATTATGATCTGAACTTGTATGTACGCTATATTGTTTTATTGATTGATGACTGCTCGAAAGACAGAAGCAGGAGAAATGTAAACACATGACATTAAAGTACATTCATAAAAGTTAACACACAGAATTTCCCAATAAAACATGTACTTGATGTACACAAACATAAATAATTACTTCTTCTTGTTCTATTTATGTATGTAATGTGAAGTGTTATTTATTTACATCAAGGCCTGTGAAGCAGTGGTCTGAGGAGAGCAGTGCTAGGCTCAGAGACTGCTTCCAGACAACAGACTGGGAAGCGCTCTGTAGTCCCCATGGCAGTGACATTGACAGCATGACTCACTGCATCACAGACTATATAAACTTTCTTTGTGGAGAACACTGTGCCCTCCAAGTTGGTGCGGTGTTTTCCCAACAACAAACCCTGGGTGACCTCTGAGATTAAGGCCCTGCTAAACAAGAAGAAGAGGGTCTTCAACTCGAGGGACAAGGAGGAGCTGTGCAGTGTCCAGAGGGAACTCCAGCATAAGATCAGGAAGGGGAAGGACTGCTACAGGAGGAAACTGGAGAAGCGGCTGGAGGAGAATAATGCCAGGGAAGTCTGGAGAGGCCTGCAGACCATCACAGGCCATGGTAAAGGAGTGGGGAGAGACCAAGCCAGTGGGGACAAGATCTGGGCAGATGAACTCAATCTGTTTTTCAACAGATTTGAGTCTGCCTCCCCTACCAACTCACCACTCTTCACCCACACATCCCCATCCCAGCCATCTTCTACCCCCCTCACCATAACTGATGATCAGGTGAGAAGTCAGCTGAAGAAGATCATGGCAAGGAAGGCCAGACGGCATCAGCCCTAGAATCCTCAAGGACTGTGCTGACCAGCTCTGTGGAGTTCTCAGGCACTTGTTCAATCTCAGCCTGAGCCTGGAAAAAGTCCCGGCCCTGTGGAAGACCTCCTGTGTTGTCCCGATACCAAAGACACTGCGTCCCAAGGAGCCTAACCACTTCAGGCCTGTTGCCTTGACCTCTCACCTGATGAAGACCATGGAGAGGATTATCCTGCAGCACCTGCGACCCCTGGTGGGCACTCAGCTGGACCCCCTGCAGTTTGCTTACCGTCCTCGGATCGGAGTGGACGACGCAGTGATCTACCTGCTGCAACACTGCAACACCTGGAGGACAGCGGGAGCGCTGTGAGGGTCATGTTTTTTGACTTCTCCAGTGCCTTTAACACCATCCAGCCGTCACTACTCAGAGTGAAGATGGAGAGTGTGGGAGTAGACAAACACCTGACTGCATGGGTTATGGACTACCTCACCAATAGACCACAGTATGTGAAGCTCCGTCACTGTGTATCTGACATGGTACTCTGCAGCACAGGTGCCCCTCAGGGTACGGTGCTCTCCCCTTTCCTCTTCATCCTCTACACCTCGGACTTCACACACAACTCCACACAGTGTCACATCCAGAAGTTCTCTGATGACACAGCCATTGTGGGTTGTGTTTCAGAGGGGAATGATCTGGAATACAGGACGGTCATCAGGGACTTTGTCAGCTGGAGTGAGCTTAACCAGCTGCAACTCAACACCAGCAAGACAAAGGAGATGATCATTAACTTCCAGAGGAAAACATCCCATTTCACACCGGTGAACATCCAGGGAGCGGACATAGAGTTGGTAGACAGCTACAAATTCCTGGGTGTTCACCTTAACAACAAACTGGACTGGTCCGTCAACACCCACGCCCTCTACAAGAAGGGCCAGAGTCGCCTCCACCTGCTGAGGAGACTGAGGTCCTTTGGTGTGTGCAGGACTCTTTTACGGACCTTTTATGACTCTGTGGTGGCCTCAGCCATCTTCTATGCTGTGGGCTGCTGGAGAGGGGGCAGCACGGACAGGGACAGGAGCAGGATCAATAGGCTGATCAGGAGAGCGAGCTCTGTCCTGGACGGTCCTCTGGACTCCGTGGAGGAAGTGGGGGAGAGAAGGATGTTGGCTAAGCTGACATCCATCATGGACAACACCTCTCACCCGCTACATGAAACTGTTGTTTCCCTGGACAGCTCCTTTAGCAGCAGACTGTTACACCCACGGTGTAAGAAGGAGAGGTTCCGCAGGTCCTTCATACCGACCGCTGTCAGGCTCTACAACACCTGCACCACCTGAACCATGTTGTAGTCAATATGCATTTCTTTACACTGTACTCTTTACTTGCGTATCTTGCTTGCTGCTGTAACAAGTAAATTTCCCCGCTGTGGGATAAATAAAGTACAAATACAAATACAATACAATACAAATCAAAGTCAACCTTACCACGTTGTAGAAAGATTTAAGACTTTACATCTAAAGGCTACGCACAGCAAACTGTCTGCTTGCACAAATAAACCAATACTTACGACTTACAAACAAACCAATATTTATTAATAAATCAATACTTTTGCTTCTCCCGCTTTGCGCTGTAATGTTGACATTTTTGAGGGCGGACGGAAGTGCGTAAAAAATCTTGGGATATGATGGGTCACGAAGGATGGTTTAAATGCCTTTAATCGAGAAGGAATTTGGACACCCTTCGGGCGGCGCGATGACGTCCTGCAGCCCACAAATGCAGACTAGTCGGCTGCAGACCAAAACCACAACCAGAAATGACCTAAACCTAGACTGACTGGAGGCTTTTTGATGTTCTTCTTAAAAAATATTTAAAGTACTTTTTCATAGTTCCATGCACCTGAACAAAGTTTCCTGCGCCTGAAGCATAGCAGCCCCCCCAGCATTATTCTCCCACCACTTCCGCTTCGCTGTATCACTATGTTTGGGTTTGAAGGCCTCACCCTTTTTTCTTAGACAATGGCAATGAAATCCACCAAAATGAGGAACCCCCACAACAGTGTTGTCCACTGAAAGCGAGTTCAGTGACAATTACCTCACACAGGGATCTGAGGTTCTTGTTGACATTTCAAATGATTTTTCTCTCCAAAAGTTATGGAATTTTTTTTTGACCACGCCCTGACTCATTTTGAACAAAATTGGTTTCTTTGTGCTTTGCAATGATGCAACTAACAGCTGTTCTGTGAAAGGTTTATGATGGCAATATATCCTCCCCCCCTAAGATGAGCATCTACTGTATCCAGTCTGATTTCCTTACTTTTTGGCATGAAGATATCACTTCTTAACAAGATTTAGAAGGAACTCTAGAGCAATCCCTTTTGATCCAGAAACCTTACCGTCCTGCTGATGTCTTTGAGCACATTGTTCATTTGTTCATGACTTGCCACTGGGATTACTGCGACTCCTTGTATTGTGGCTGGACCAGTCTTCAAAACGCAGCTGCCCACCGGTTAACTGGCACTAAGAGACGGGAAGATATAACCCCAGTCCTGACCTTCTTACACTGGTTACCTGTTACTTACAGGATCCAGCTCAAAATTCTTGTTTTGGTTTTTAAATCGGTGAATAGTCTGGGTCCTTATTATTTAGCTGGTTTATTTTCTGTTTATGTTCTTGCTAGAACAACCAGGTCCAGCTCACAGTTGTTTTTAACCGCTCCAAGATCTAATCTTAAATCTCAGGGCGATAGTCCTAGACTTTGGAATAACCTGCCCCTGAACATTAGCACAAACACTAGAGCATTTTAATATATTCGGCTTCAGTAAAGACAGAGCACAGTCCTTACCACTGGACCGCCCATACGATGCCGCCATTAAATTACTGCCTGACGCGCAGCTACCAAATGCCAGGCTCTATAACATCTCAGGCCCTGGACAGCAAGCAATTAAAGAGTATATTTCTTCCTCTTTAGCCGCCGGTCTTATTCGCCCTTCCTCATCACCACTAGAGGCGGGATTTTTCTTCGTCGAAAAGAAAGACAAGTCGTTGCTGCCCTGCATTGACTACCGAGGGCTGAACGAGATCATTGTTAGGAATCGTTACCTCTTATGGACTCCGCCTTCTCCTCCCATCATTCGGCACAGATTTTCATCTTGATCTTCATAATGCCTATCATTTGGTTCACTTTGGTCACTTCAGTCACTCTGAGTATTTGGTTATGCCGTTTGGGCACACTAAAGCTCCCGTGGTGTTTCAAAGCCTTATAAATGATGAACTCAGGGACATGATCAACCAATTGTGTACCTTGATGACATTCTAACTTTTTCCAGAGACTGTCAGAAGCATGTCCACCACGTTCACCATGTAATCCATTGTGTGCTGGAGAGTCATCTGTTTGTAAAGGCTGAGAAGTGTGAATTCCACTCATCATCGGTATAGTTTCTGGAGTACATTGTGGAGAAGGGCCAACTGCGAGCCAATTCCACCAAGATCCAGGCGGTGGTCAATAGGCCCTCTCCAACATCAAGGAAGCACCTGCAGAGGTTCCTGAGGTTTGCAAATTTCTACAGACGCTTTATTCACAGTTTTGGCAGTTTGGCGGGACTTCTGACAAGGCTTACATCCACAAAGGTTCCCTTTGTATGGACCCCAGAGGCCGAGATGGCTCAAAACCTTCATATCCGCTCCGGTACTTCTCATCCTGACCCTGTTTTACAATTTTTGTGGAGGTCGACGCATCGGATACAGGAGTGGGAGCGGTCTTGTCCCAGAGATCCCCGGTCGACCAGAGGCACCACCCATGTGCACTCTTCTTGCGTCGTCTCGTCAAAGCAGAGGGTAACTATGATGTGGGTAGTAGGGAATTGATGGCCATCGTGCTTGCACTGCGGGAGTGCAAGCATTGGCTGGAGGGCGCGGCCCTTTCCTTTGTTGCTGTAATTGATCACAAGAACCTCGCCTACATCAGGACTGCTCAACTCAAGACTCAACTCCCGACAGGCACATTGGGCCCTGTTCTTGATCAGATAAATTTTCTCTATCACATACAGACCCGGTTGACGCAATGTTAAGCCCGGCGCCCTCTCCAGAGTTTTCGGTCCCGTAGAGGTGAATGAAACCCCAGAGACTATTGTACCTGTGGCCCGGGTGTTGTGAGCCCTCCAGTGGGAGGCTCGGCGAGTGTGGAAAGAGACCCGGGTTGTGCTCTCCCGGACGGCAGCACGGAATTCCCACTTGGTGGACTGCCACAGGATCCCTGCATCATCCGGATCATGTCTGTCATCTCAGGACTTAGCTTTGGCAGGAACCTCAAGGAAGCTCACACGCAGATTCGTGGGACCATACGTCATGGACTCAGTCATCAACGCCTCCTCCGTCACTCAAGGTTCACCCACTCTTCCATGTTTCTCGCCTTAAGCTAGTGTCTACAAGTCCGCTGTGACCTCCTGCTGAGCCACCTCCTCCGCCGGGCATGATCGATGGTCAGCCAGCCTATTCGGTTAAGGCAATTTTGGACTCCAGAAGGAGCATTCCTGGGTGTCCCGTTCCTGTATCCTCGACCCAGCTCTCATTCGCGACTTCCACTCACTCAAGCAGTGATTTTATGTTTACATTTTTGTGCAACTTTGTTTTCTTGTTGGACTCTTTTTGTTCCTTTTTGTATCAGTTGTATTTTCCTCCTCTTTTTTTGTATTAAATCTCTTTTTACTTTAAACAGTGTCCTCTCTGCTTTGTGATCCAACCTCTGGCTTGCGCCAATCCTGACAACGACAGCATAATATCCCGCAGCAAAAGTTGCCATCACTTCCTTAATACTGATATTTGGGAAGCGAGTTAGGTATCAAATGATGCTTAATCTGATTTTGTAACATACATTGTGCAACAGGCATTGGTACTTAATACCAATTTAATAGTATATCTGCATTTTTGATTTCTAAAACTGGAGTTAACTGTCAATGAAATAAATGCCTCCTTAAAACCAAAGCACACCTGCACAATGAAAGAACTCTGCTAAGTAGACATCATCAAGCAGCTTAAAATCACATCATGCCCTTGGGCCCGGTTGACCACCCGAACACACATATTCACACACAGATCACTCACTTTTAAAATTAATAGCCATTGTTATTGTTAAGCAGACGATGTCCCAGAAGCTACTTCACAGGCTGGTGTGTGTTGGAGCCAGTAAAACAGAAGGTTTCACTGGATTACAATGGTCCCAATGTGCTATGCCCTTTCATTAACCTTGCCTCTCAGTTGTCTCGTTTAATACAAAACAAATTTCTAATCTGCTGTCTGCTAAATAGTTCTGCAGGCCTCTCTGCAGTTCTGTGTGTGCATGTGTGTGTGTGTGTGTGTGTGTGTGTGTGTGTGTGTGAGAGATTGCTGATCTTATTGCCTTGGGTTCCCTATGCCTAGCACCCTAATTACTCCAGAAACAGGCTGTCAGACTCCTCCTATGGGCTATGATCATTTCAAATCTAGGTTGATTGATTTGTGTCAGCTTTAACTATGCTTTGGGCTGAGGTCGATAAATAAAGATCAATACTTTAATGTTTTCCTCTGAACCTTTATTAAAAAATAGATTGGCTATAAAGAGGGCTGAATTACGAGGAGGAGTGCCTACTTTCAGTGCATGTCAACTGGAATCTAATTGAACAACATTGAGCTGGTAGAGATTAGTCCAATGAGTGTGACGTGCTGCAAACTCCCGCTGTTAGAGAGAAGGCATAGAGGAGCAATGCACAACCGCTTTTGCAAAGTGAATGAGGCAAGAAAGAAAAGTTGAGCGTGTTTAGTCGACTTGAAAATAAACTTGATGTTGTACGTGCAGAAGAACTTCATTGCAATGGTACCGTGATCAATAAATGCCACACTTACATGATGATTAAATTCTAGACAGTTCTTTAATAATCGAGGCAGCTTTAAAGAAGTACCACATTTTGTATTAAAATGTTCCATAAATGAGCCTGTAGAGAAATTTTCTCCAAAATGTCTTTCACTGTATTGTATACAAAACAGACAATCGTTAAATCTACCACGGGCTACATCCGGCCCGCTAAAGCTTTTCATTTGGCCCACCAAACATCTAGTCTAACTTGATAAGTTCTTGTTCATGCAGTACTTCCTCCGCTCCGCTCTGGGGGAAACAGCGAGGTGTACGTTTTACAATAAGCAGCAGCAGAAGAAGATGGCTCGCATTTAAGCAAGAATGGTGCTATCAACTCGAAAAAAAGAAAGAAACATAGATACTGCAAATTGAGCAGCAACTGAACTAGAAAATATGCATTTATTGAAAATGCAGTAAGGAAACCGATGTGTTTACTTTGGAACAAAGTAAAAGTAAAAAGTAAAATACATCGACTAACCAGAGATGTCTATTTCCTCCTCAGACAGCCATTGTGGAGGTAATTTATCTTGTCAAAGAGTTTTGCTCTCACCAGCCAGTCAGACCTGGGGGCCTGCAAGCTGGCTTTTCGGCAAATCATAAGTCTGACTGGCTAAAAAAACAGCCCCGCTGCTAATAGTGTGTATGTGATGTACGGGATCCAGATTCTGAAGGCCCTGGGCAAATTACATTGATATGGCAACACATAGAAGCTGAAATCTGATTGGACAAAAAAAAACATTCACTGGAAGCACTGCAGTCAAGAAAAATGCTACAAAATGAAGAGAGACTGTTGGGAATAAATTAATATTTAACGGAACAAATTTGAAATGTAAATGAGTGATTTTGGTCATGGTTAGGCCAGCAGAGAAAGCGTTGCTGGCCCTGACTGCACACCACTGACATACTGTAACTGATCATTGAAAATTATGTCACAGAATTGAACAGCCATTTAACTTTCTTGCCCAATACAACCAACTACCATACAGTCCACCCTGATCAATCCACCTTATGGACAGTTAATGTATGTATTTAGTGAGAGACAGTCTAAAAGACATTCGGTGACAGCATATATATTGGAGAGTATAGGTGACAACAGTCACGTGGTTCCACCTGTCTGTTTTGGCGACACGCAGATGTGACTCGGACCCCATGGAGCTCCTCAGCTACGTGCCCACTGGGCCCCCTGCCTCCTGGCCTCGACATCAAGGTGCGGTGCACCTGTTTTTGAACATGTCATTATTATTACACATATTCATTATTGCACTAAGTGACTTTGTCACCTATAGCACAAAGCTTATACAGCATATAGTACAATATAATGACCTACATTGTACACATTAAAGTGGCCCTCCTATCCTTCCATTTTCATATTTGATATATTCCATATTAATATTTCCATTTTTTATATGAGAATTTTATTTATTGGAGTCTTACCTGCCAGTAGATTGCAATTGCATTTTCATGTTCCATTAAAAAAATAATTTAATAATAATAATAATAATAATAATAACAATTAAGAAGAAAGATAAATAATAAAACCTATTTTTGGAAGAAAAAAAGTTTTTTACGTACAAAAAAACATACCGAAACTGTAGCTCAAATACCGAGGTACAGACCCACTGTGGGTAATCAGTACTGCCGCACCCTTATGACCAGAAAGTAACATTTATGTGGAAGACCATCTTTCCAGCTCTACACTCCTCTACTCCTCTTTTAACTTTTTTTTACACCATTGTGTGAAATCTCACTGAAACATCTTTGGAAGAATACATACGATCGGGTCAATATAACAAACAAAGGATGAGGCCACACACAAATAAATAAACCAACAGTGAAAACTTCTGTGGTGGAGGTAAAAAATATGTATTTTAATTCTCAAGTACAAATCGTACACTCTCTACTCTCCTGCCAAATTAAAACAAGCTCGTGGCATTCTGACACTTTTGTCTTTTCTACATCAACTTAGTATGGAATGAACTAAAGTGTCAGTGAGAGAAACTGATTAAATAAAAGGATAACAGTGGGCTCGGACTTCATCGCCCACTCTTGCTGTATTATTTGTGAAGTCATTCTTTCTACTTTGTCATCCTGTCAGTTTCTTTGTGTTGCTGTTTGGACCAGCTCCATTGTATGCAGAGTTTTCAACATGCAAGTTTATCGGCCTCCACAAACTGCACACTAGAGTCAGTATTTTCCAGACATGCTCTTCTTTTAGTCTCACTCTCATCAGTTCAATGTTCAAAAGACCCATTTCACTGAAGAAGACACACGTTGCAATTATTACTACTATTAAAGATCATTTCAAAATTGCTGTACAGTGATCACTGTGGGTAACAAATGTACACAATTTATCAGGTTCCTCCACTCATGCCCTACCAGTCTACAAAGTTGTAAGGAATAGGGTTTTACATAAAAATAAGCTAATTAAATAAATGCCAGTAAATGGCAATAGCATACATGTACTATCACTGGTGGTGGTAAAAACAGATGACGGTAGAATACCTTCTCGAAGATAGTATTTGATTGCAAGTGACTCGTAAGAAGGCCAACAGTTTTTCTTTTTGCTTTATTGAATTCCACCAAGTTAAACTGTAGCTCATTCATGACCATTCAATAGCACTCACCAATTATGCACTGACCATGGGCATTTTTATTATCATTTGATATGTTACATTTCCGGCAGCACAGTGGAGTAGTGGTTAGCATGTCTGCCTCACATTCAGGATATCTGTTTAATTCTCCCCTGGAACATATCTGTGTGGAGTTTTCTCTGGTTCCTCCCACATGCCAAAAACATGTGTGTTAGGCTAACTCGAGACTCAAAATTTTCCATAGTGTTAGAGATGGTTAAAATTAAACAACAGAACCACTATTGCTTGAACTTTGTACAGACAGTTCGCTTGATCTTACTGCCAGCTGCAGCTTGCTTCACTTAGAAGACACACATGCTGTACACACATACCCTAGACCAGGCATCTCAAACTCGTGGCCCGCGGCCCATTTGTGGCCCACCAAATTGTATTTTGCAGCCCTTGACTTGACATCAAAGAGTAGTGTAATTGCAGCCCGCGACATCCGAGCAGGTTCAGTGTTATTTACAGGTTCTAGTAAACACCGATACTGAACTAACAGTGGTGTTATCACATGGAGACGGGGGGGTCACTAGACAGAACACTACAAAATGACAGCACAACATGTAGCAGGTAAGTAAACACACACAGGGCAACTACTACTATGGGGAATAATAAACAATGTGAACTCTAAACACATAACTTCACCAACTTTTTACAAACCAAGCACCACAATGCATGCTGGAGGCGGCCACCACTCCCAATTAGGGGCGTGACAAAACATCTTGATCTCAAACTATCGCGATATTAAACCCATGGACTCACTTTGGCTTTTATAGCATGGACGAGACAACGCTGACTTTGCAGTATGGAAGAAGTATCTGATGAAAATAGGACACACGGGCGGCAGACAACAGACATGAACAGCAACCTCGTTCGTCATTCGAAAATCCGTGTGAGCCACGTGCGTGTCTCTTGCGATTTTCCCCATTTTTGCACGTAGGCAGCACGTAGCAGAACTTATGCAAGGCCCGCTTTAGCGTTCATTAGACACACAGTTCATCTATTACGTTCAGTTAGCATTTGCTATCAAACGTTACCGACATACAAGATATGAAAATGATAATGCAAAACAATACAGCCGAAGTCAAGACAACATATGAAAAAAGGTTTTCAACAATGGGCACATTTTCCAATTAATCATAAAATAATAGTTGAAGAAATGAAAGTGTAGAAAAGCACACAGTTCTATAGTGGAGTACATGACGCAAATCACAGCCATCAAACAAATGACTTTTTTTCTACATAAATCGCCACTATAAGTGAGCGGATAACTTTTGCTATAGATATAGTCATCTTACCGCTGAGTTAGTTCATCCGTAATGCGAATAATAAAGATGAGAGTTGCACCTCTGTGTGTAATTTGAGACATCTGGTCACCATTGTTAGCAGGGGACAAGAGCGAACCAGGAGGCTAACTTAATGTCACCTGACTGATGTCATATGAAAAAAAAAACAAACTACAAAGTGACGTTTATGCGATTGACCCAAACTACCTTTGCGATCGACCCGTAGCTCGCGATTGACATAATGACGTAAGACCTTTGTCAGAGTGACACCAAAGCAGCACACACACACCACAGGCACAGTCACAATGTTTTAAAGATATTCATTAAGTGTTCATTGATTTCTATTACTGCAATTAACCTCAGCAAGTTTGCTGACGCTATGGCAGTGACCAGCACTATTGTTTTTAATGAAGTCATTATAAAACAATAGAGGAAATAAAAACACAAGCTGGTAAGCCTGCACATTTTAAAAGTCAAAACTGTAGTAAACGTCTAACCATAATACCTTTCACCCTCTCCAGAGAGTGAAAACCAAAAACAAAAATGTGAAATTGAATGCATTAGCTTGTAATTCAATTGTATCTAATGCTCATCTGCAAGCACTGCACACTGAAGGTGTATTTTTGTAACTGCCAACTCCCTCCTCCTTCCCTCTCTTAAGCATAAATGCTCTCTCTTTTTCCTGGGCTCCCTCTCTCTCTGATATACATACTGTAGCAATGACCCCGTCTCAGTCATGCTGGCACCATGCTGTGAATTCCATCTAAGCAGAAAAACAAGTGGAGATTGTCATGCAAATGGAAATGTTTGTGGGCCTCGTACGAGAAGAAAAAAAAATGTTGTTTGTATCCTTATTCGTGTGCTGGGGGACTGTAAAAGTGGGGGAGAAACAAAAGGGGACAGGATACTGAAACAGAAAGAGCAAGTGAGAGGAGGGGAGAAAAATCAAAAGGGAGAAGAAACAAAGCAGAAAGCGGCAACAAACAGACAGGATGGCGTGATGAGCCACTGCTTTGAATGCGCACTTACAGAAATAGTCTGCCACAAGCAGGTGGCCTATGTGCTGCTGTTTTCCATATATGGTATATTCATATGATCACTGTTTTTTCACATGTTTTTTTCAATAAGCATAGAGTACAGCATAATATGTCTGTGTAGGTCTCGAGCTGCGCTACAGCTGGCACACACAAACATACACTTCAAAATAAAGAATAAGGAGCAATTAAAATGAAATACGCAGTCAGTAAATATTTAATATTGTTTAATTTTAGTAAGGCACACACAACTTTTATTCATTAAAACAAAAAAAATACTATGTTTTTCCAAATGTGTTTAATTTACAAGAAAGTATGAAGTTTATGGCTTTGGGGCACAGTGGCCATTGTTCTTTCTTTCTCAGATCTTTACAGTGGTGTACAGGCAGGGCCAGCAAAGCGTTCTCGGCTGGCCCGACCACTATCAAAACCACTATCACAACCACTATCAAACCACTATCAAACCACTGTCAAACCACTATCAAACCACTATCAAACCACTATCAAACCACTGTCAAACCACTGTCAAACCACTATCAAACCACTATCAAAACCACCATCAAACCACTATCAAACCACTATCAAAACCACTATCAAACCACTATCAAACCACTGTCAAACCACTATCAAAACCACTATCAAACCACTGTCAAACCACTGTCAAACCACTATCAAACCACTATCAAAACCACTATCAAACCACTATCAAACCACTGTCAAACCACTATCAAAACCACTATCAAACCACTATCAAACCACTGTCAAATCACTATCAAAACCACTATCAAACCACTGTCAAACCACTGTCAAACCACTATCAAACCACTATCAAAACCACCATCAAACCACTATCAAACCACTATCAAAACCACTATCAAACCACTATCAAACCACTATCAAACCACTGTCAAACCACTGTGAACCCACTATCAAACCACTATCAAAACCACTATCAAACCACTATCAAACCAGTCAAACCACTGTCAAACCACTATCAAAACCACTATCAAACCACTGTCAAACCACTATCAAACCACTATCAAAACCACTATCAAACCACTGTCAAACCACTATCAAACCACTATCAAAACCACTATCAAACCACTGTCAAACCACTGTCAAACCACTGTCAAACCACTATCAAACCACTATCAAACCACTGTCAAAACCACTATCAAACCACTATCAAAACCACTATCAAACCACTGTCAAACCACTATCAAACCACTATCAAAACCACTATCAAACCACTATCAAACCACTGTCAAACCACTGTCAAACCACTATCAAAACCACTATCAAACCACTGTCAAACCACTATCAAAACCACTATCAAACCACTATCAAACCACTGTCAAACCACTATCAAACCACTATCAAACCACTGTCAAACCACTGTCAAACCACTATCAAACCACTATCAAAACCACTATCAAACCACTGTCAAACCACTGTCAACCCACAGTCAAACCACTATCAAACCACTATCAAACCACTGTCAAACCACTATCAAACCACTATCAAACCACTATCAAAACCATTATCAAAACCACTATCAAACCACTGTCAAACCACTATCAAACCACTGTCAAACCACTGTCAAACCACTATCAAACCACTATCAAACCACTGTCAAACCACTGTCAAACCACTATCAAACCACTATCAAAACCACTATCAAACCACTATCAAACCACTATCAAACCACTGTCAAACCACTGTCAAACCACTATCAAACCACTATCAAAACCACTATCCAACCACTGTCAACCCACAGTCAAACCACTATCAAACCACTATCAAACCACTGTCAAACCACTATCAAACCACTATCAAACCACTATCAAAACCATTATCAAAACCACTATCAAACCACTGTCAAACCACTATCAAACCACTGTCAAACCACTGTCAAACCACTATCAAACCACTATCAAAAGCACTTAAAAAAAAGAAGTGAAATTGTAAATTGAAATTGTATTAATTTATTTCAAACAGTCTATTATTTTCATCTACTATCTTCTCCAGGGCGTTGAGGTTTGGTGTCTGCAGGACTGGGTCTCTGCTTTTTGTGGATGATGTGATCCTGCTAGCTTCATCGGGCCGTGATCTTCAGCCCTCACTGGATTGGTTCGCAGCCGAGTGTGAAGTGGCCAGAATGAGAATCAGCATCTCCATATGCGAGGCCATGGTTCTCACTCGGAAAAGCGTGGAGTGCTATCTTCAAGTGGAGGAGTTGAAGTACTTTGGGGTCTTGTTCACGAGCAAGGGAAGGATGGATCGCAAGATCGACAGGCAGATTGTGAACATTTTGGCTGCTTTGTTTGGGCACTCAATTCAAGAATGATACAGTACATTGCAAACAGACTAGTTTGTTACGTGTGTAATGGCTATTTAGTTTATTTTAGCCTTTCTTCCTTGTTCTTTGGAGCGCGTTACTATCAGATAAGTAGTCAACAATCACCCAATTTAGAATGTTTTCAAGTTGTATTAAAAAACAAGAGCTATATATTTGGTTACAGCGCTTGACCCTTATCAACGAGGAAGATCGAGGAGCGAGCCAAATGTGAAAGTGCACAGAGCATATACACTGGTGTGAAAAAGTGTTTGCCCCCTTCTTGATTTCTTTTTTTTTTGCATGTTTGTCACACTTGAATGTTTCACATCATTAAACAAATGTAAATTTAAGTCAATAACAACACAACTGAACACAAAATGTGTTTTTCAAATGAAACTTTTTACTATTAATGGAGAAAAAAAAATCCAAACCTACATGGTCCTGTGTGAAAATGTGATCGCCCCCCCGTTCAAACATAACTTTTAAAGATTAATTGAGATCTAACAGTCTGGAAAAGGTTATAAAGCCATTTCTAAAGCTTTGGAACTCCAGCATACCACAGTGAGAGCCATTATAAACAAACAGCGAAAACATGAAACAGTGATGAACCGTTACCAGGAGTGGACGGCCAACCAAAATTACCCCAAGAGCGCAGCGATGACTCATCCAGGAGGTTACAAAAGACCTCACAACAACACCCACAGAACTGCAGGCCTCACTTGCCTCAGTTAAGGTCAGTGTTCATGACTCAACCATAGGAAAGACACTGGGCAAAAACGGCCTGCATGGCAGAGTTCCAAGATGAGAACCACTGCTGAGCAAAAAGAACATTAAGGCTTGTCTCAATTTTGCCAGAAAACATCTTGATGATCCCCGAGACCTTTGGGAAAAATACTCTGTGGTCTGATGAGACAAAAGTTTAACTTTTTAGAAGGTGTGTGTCCCATTACTGTATATCTGGCGTAAAAGTAAGGCCACATTTCAGAAAAAGAACATCATACTAGCAGTAAAATAGGGGGTAAAATGGTGGGTCTCGGGCTGTTTTGCTGCTTCAGGACCTGGAAGACTTGCTGTGATAAATGGAACCATGAATTCTGCTGTCTACCAAAAAATCCTGAAGGAGAATACCCGGCCAAATGTCCGTGACCTCAAGCTTTATTTTATTCTGTTAATTGTGTTATCTTAAACAAAAAAATAATAATAATTGAACGATTTATTTCCCATGTATTTGTATGACACCAAATCGTGCATTAAATTAAATTCAGGTTTGTGTCAATTAGTACAAAAATAAAGGCAAGGAAAAAAATCCTTTCGTATCAAAAATCTCTTCCGTATCCAACTGCTTTGATTTGTTATCAAATACAGCAGCATGTACTCATGTATGAAATGCAGTCTGTAAGGATTTCTTCTTCAATTCCGCTGTCTTTTTTTTTGACAGCCCCTGGTCTCCACACACAGACACACTTTTACACATTTTACTCATACAGCCTTTGTCATTTCTATTTGAATCTCGCTCCTTTGCTTTCAGAGACATTTGCACTGTTGATTATTATCCAGCGGGATCATCAATTATTAGATCTGGTTTATGAAACCACAGTGCAACCTGCCAACAAACACTCTGTGTGCGTTGCCATTCATAGTGGACACTGATCAGACTTGTTTTTCTTTTTTGTCTGTTGCCGTTTCTTGAGTGAAGATTGCATCAGTTTACATCAGCAACAGGCACAGTGGCAGGTTGGCCACCAGCATTCCCGAACACCCAGCTACATCATGGAGTTCATAGAGCTGTACAACCAACAGACCACATGCCACCATTGCCTCAATTTTGCTGACCATACAGCCGAAGTTTTTGGAAAGATTTGTGACAAAACCTCTTTAAATCCTCTTTAAACTGTTTTCCACCTGCTCACATCTAAAGATGAGTGTTTTTCAGAGACAGATTGTGTTTGCAATAAGATTGTGCATCTTGGAGGATCACTATTTAAAAGACGAAAACAAGTGTTTTATTTTCTTATTTTTTATTTATTTTCTCATCATGCTCTTGGAACTTACAGAATGTAATGAGCATGGTAACATAAATATGGCATGGGAAAAACATTGCATATGGTGCTCATACAGGGTGTGTAGAAAGTTACTGTGCACTGTCGAATCAGAGCTTTTCATATTTCAGATTTGGATGGTTTTAACAACTGAAGAACGTGAATGGGAATGTGAATGGTTGTATACACTCCTGGTCAAAATGTTAAGAGTGGTTCAAAATGGCAAGAATTTACATTTTACACTGTTGGATCAAAAGGAGGTAAGTAGAGCTTCAAAAAGAAGAAATGGGAGTGAGAAAAAAATGAGTAAGCAAAAAAGCATTGAAGTGGGAAAATTGTTCTTCAGTGGATGGAAAGTTTAAGCCCACAGCTAAAAAACTTCCCTAAAATAGAAAAAAAAATGTTTTAAAAAACTCAGTAATGAGTGGCTGTACCATTCTTGTTAATCACCTCAAAAATTGGTTTGGGCATGCTTGATGTCAACGTTTCCAGGAAGCTAGCGGGAATGTGGCTCCAGCTGGTGAAGATGGCTTCACAGAGGGCATCCACTGTTTGGAACTGATGTCCATTTTTGTAAACTTCCCTTGCCATCCATCCCCAAATGTTCCCACTTGGATTTAGATCAGGGGAACACGAAGGATGTTCCAAAAGAACTAGGTTATTCCTCTGGAAGAAGTCCTTTTGTTGTCTTGTTGAAAAAGCCAGTCATTACCGTCATTACCACATAGAAAAGGGCCTTCAGTCATGAAGGTTGCCTCCTGTACCCCTTGCAATATCTCCACATATCCATCTGCCATTTGACGCCCCTGCACAACCCGAAGCTCCATTGTTTCATTGAAGGAAAAAGCACCCCAGATCATGATGGACATTTTTTCTTCTTAAAAGCCTTCTCTCGCAGATGCTGTCGATGGTTATTGGACTGCACTCAGCACCGGTAACAACCTTCATTTGGGCCAAAGATTGTCCCGTCCAGCTGGATCCGGATCTCCCGGCTCAGGGCCGGTGACTTTTTTTTTTTTCAATACACTCAGAATCTTTGAAGAAGTTTCAAATGACTGTCTTACTGAGTCCAACCACAGGCCTTGCCCGAGAGGCCTCGCTTATGCAGCTCAACAATCCCACTGTGTTCAAAGAAAGAAAGCTTTTTTCGCCTTTGCCATCAAGAGATCATGGCGGTGTGAACAACTGACAAAAACTGGCACTGAATCCACATTTTTACTAACATTTTTGTTAGGGTCTGTTGTAGTTGTGCTGCATTTGGTGTTGTCACCTTTTGACCTGTTGTGACTCCTTTTTAGGTTCCTTCACTCCCTGAGTGGGCGGCGCCACGAGGCACACCTGCAGCCACTCTGCCATTAAGGGCTCTTAAGCCACCTGGCTGCAGGAGGAGGATGTGGGATTGGTACTACCGGTCTGCATGCTGCCAGTGAAGCTCCAATTCATTTGTTGATCTTTTGACCTATGGCTGCTGTGTATGTTTAGCGCATGTTCCACGTCCTCCTTGCCTTTTGTGACGCCGTCCTGCTCACTAGTGAGTTTTTGTCTTTTTCCACGGTGCCTTTTGTTTTACTACCTTAGTTGCACCGTTCTACCTCGGTTTGGACTCTGGACGTTTGTATGTATTTCTTTTGTTACTTGGTTCCTGCTCCCATTACATGAAAGACTGTATTTTTGACCCTGAACTGTCTCTTGCTCTGCATTTTGGGATCTCCACCTGACTGTCCGTAACAATTTTGGCTTTTAAAGACCGTGGTCTTAAACTTTCAGCTTTCAGCCCACCAACCTATATCAGTTTAATGGTTGTTTGCAATAACATGCTTACTCTATTCTTGTTGTCTCACTCCCATTTCTGCTTTTTGCATTTTGAAGCTCTACTTACAACTTCCTTAAGATACAACAGTGCAAAATGTAAATTCTTACAATTTCTCAACTGGTGTTAATTTTTTTTTATAGGAAATGGATGGACTTATTATTTGAAAGTAGATGGATGGTAAATATAGCATAACTGGTTAAGTGTTTTCCTACAAAATAAATTACATGCACCAATTGATTCACATAATATTTATAGAATATTCCAAAAAAGGTTGTCATTGGGATTGGTGAATACTGCAATAAGATTGGTCACAGTGTTGCCAGGGACCACAAACTGTTTGAGAAAATCAAAATTCTCCAAGATTCACTTATGTTTTAAAGTGACAGGATTTTCTCCACTTTGAATTGCCTGGAGACTACAAAATTGTTTCCTCGAGATACTTCAGTTTTTCACCTTTAGCATTTGGGTGGTTGTTGGGTTACGTACGGGTTCTGTTCCTAGACTGTGTATTTCCACAAAGTAGGAATCAATATTAACACACTGAATATCTTCATAGTTAGAACATAGAAAACCTGTTTATGACTTTCTCAATAGAGGTTTTAACATTATTAGAGCCCTGTAGATATGAAATAACACCCCAATCATCACTTTTAAACTCCTATTATTCTTTGTTTACATCATATTGCACAAGCTACAGGATCACTGCAGGGAAATAGCAGACGGCCGCTGCTAGATTAGTAAGTGCTAAGAGCTAACAAGTTAGCCTCCCAATTTACTTCTTCTAAATTTAAGAAAGTGTTTTCAAACGGAGTGGGGAAGAAGGACAAAGAAGCCCAAAACTTACCACTTTCACACAGAATGAGAAGAGAACCTTTTTTCACTTGATCTCAGCCATGGCATGTCTACTTGGCTATGCTGGCTCAGTAGCAGGTCTCCATGCAGTGCGAAAGGTAATGTAATCTAACGTCATGTCTCATATTACTGATGCCTAGTGAACAGAATACTACATATAACTTGTCTTTCAATATTTTTATGCTAACAATAGGCCATAGTCAACCATGAAACCTTGAAAAAAAACCTTGAAAAACTGTGATATCGTGAGGGAGTGATATTTGAACCGATATAGCGAGCGACAACTGTCTGTGATTTCCTCCTGGGCCATGACATGCCGCTTTTCTATCACAATCACAGCAACCATACATATAACATACTGTATGTATTGTGATGAGAAGGTTGAGTAGGGTGACCAAACATCCTGGTTTCCCAGGACACATCTTGTTTTCACATCCTGTCCTTTTTTTTTTTTTTTAGAAGGTGATGAAAATGTCCTGGTTTTCATTATTTTTCATTGGGCCATTAAATTGACTGGCATTAGGGCACTCTGTTCCATGTAATCCCTGAGAGGCTTCTGGATTTGCTAATGTAAATCTATATCTAATATAATTTCATATGTTCCAGTAATTTTTTGTCCATTAAGACTTGGAAAAGCTATTATTTCCTTACAGGTCAATTGTTCTAATAGCATAGAGACGTTATGTCTGTCATTATTTCATTCCACAGATTTTAAAGTTATTAAACTATTGAGTCACAGGAATTGAAAGGCCTTGATCAAAAATAACGATATTATTTTTGGCATAATTAAACATGTTGAGTAGAAGAATAATATTATTTTGTAATATAACAATGTGGCCTAGTGGTTCGCATGTTGGCCACACAGTCAGGAGATCGGGAAGACCTGAGTTCGAATCTCTGTTGGGCAACTCTGTGTGGAGGTTGCATGTTCTCCCCGTGTGTGGGTACTCCGGTTTCCAAAAAACATGCATGTTAGGTTAAATTATCCATAGGTATGAATATGAGTGTGAATGTCTATATGTGCCCTGTGATTGGCTGGCGACCAGTCCAGGGTGTACCCCGCCTCTCGCCCGAAGTCAGCTGGGATAAGCGGCATAGAAAAAGAATGGATGGAGAAATGTTATATCCTAATAGAGGAGGAATATTTTAATGTATTGATGATGAATGACTATAAGGTAAGGAAGAGGAGACACTCAAATGACACTGGAAGTTTACATAAAGAGGATGTAACTGTGTTCCCTCGTTCTATCGCTGTTCACCTTTCACGGATTAGCTGTTTTGCGGAGTTTTTAGTGCTTCTTTTTATTACAGTGTTTGAACGCTGTTCCAGGCCGAGCCTGGCCCTTTAAAAAGAATTGCATTGTGGGAAGTTGATTGTCTATCTCATCCCTCCCTCGTCGCCATTGTTTTCTGCGTCCTGATTGGCTTCAGACCATCAATCAATCTTCTTTGTGCCGTCCTGCCATGTCTCCTGTGTCATTGCTAGCTTGTTTGCCTGCTAGCTTGTAAACTAATCTTTAGTTTGTTTGCAGAAATATGTTTTAACAAGGATACAAAAATGACAGTACAGCAGAACGGCGCCAGGACGAAAAGGCACGGTCACAGGAGTGAAATATGCCTGAGTGACTTAATAATGTCTTGTTTTGATCATTAAAGTTGATCATTCAAATTCAAACAAAGGTTTGAACTTTTTTGAGAGTGTTTAAAAAAGAGAGAAATGTGAGAAAATGTTATTGCCTGTCTGAGAAATGTGTATAAAGTGTATGGTGAGGGGTTTTATAGCCTTAAAACATATAATAATTGTAAAAAAATGAAGTTGGCTACTTTGCGGATTTTGCGTATTGCGGGCTATTTTGGGAACCTATCCACCACAATAAACAAGGTAACACTGTATGACAAAATACCATGTATAACCTGAAGAACCTGACGTCAAATGCGTAAGTTTTGGAGTATAACCAATATTTTCATGAAAAATGTGCCCTCTAAAGTTGCAAGAATTTAGGAATTTGAACCGCCGTTGTGCATGACATCCCCAATTTTACAAGACTTCATCTCGACAAGAGTCAGAGGATTAACTCTGTGCATACGTTTTTTTGGCAACACTAGTTGAAAAAACGCCCACAGGGCAGCCTCTCAGGGATTACGTCACATGCAGCAAAGTGCCTTAATGCCGCTCAATTGAATTAAAAACAATGAAAACCACGACATTTTCACAGGATGTGAACACAGGACATGTACTAAGAAAACAGGATGTTTGGTCACTCGATGTGGAGCATCTTTGCATAAACTTTGAGTAGCCTCGGCAGAGCACCGGGTCGAGCGTCTCTGTTGGTGTCGTGGTACATGCTGCTCCATTTCAAGGCAGAGGATTTGGGATCCATCCAAACCCTGGACAGTTTGAACCAAAAGATCCGAGGCCAAATTTTTGTCCCAATCCAAGCCAGCCTAAAATTGAGGGCTTATTTCACTTTGACGTGTCTATCATGCCTGCATATATCGAGTGACTCTTTGTGTGCTGCACTGGACAAAAATAGCATCAATAACCGTCCACATGCAAACATGTGCTGAGAGAAAGTAATATGGTGCGAGGCCATTAAAATTAGTCACACATACACAGACACTTGCCCCTGCCCTCCATCCAATAATACTTTTGGCAGGCCTGAACTGTAATTGGCAGCAGGTTTGCCATGCTGAAAGACTTCCCTCAGTCCGCCGGGTCAAGAGTAATTTAGTGAGTTGTTAAACGGCACTCGTTTTTGCTCTCCCTCTCTTTCTACCCAGTCCAATCCGATCACCTACTATGCCTCCTGCTCTTTTTGGAATTCCCATCCAAGCTGTATTACAAGCAGAAATGGTGGCTTAATCCCTTGTTAATTAGGGACAACATCTCCAACAGCTGAGGCTAAAGCGGAGTGTGGTGGAGGCTCCTGAGACTTGAGGGCTCTGGCCAAGCTTGTGGACCAGTCAGAACAGCCTGGCTCTGGCACAGAGAGCTGGGTTTAAAGAGGGATGGGGATGTAAAGAGGTGGTGGTTCCTGTCTAATCCACCATGAATTTTCTTCCAGGGTAATAGAGCCTGGATGAATGGGCAACCGGATGCTCCTGTGTTGACTTGGCTCTGGCCCATTCCGCTCATTCATTTGATCAGATACTTTGTGATATATAGTATAAGTCAAGATGTGATCTAAATGCAGGACATAGTACTGAAGAATGTTGTTGCACATCTGGTTCCTTGCACTGGTTGAATGTACAGTAATCCCTCATTTGAAACATGAATTTCCATGAATTAGGATTATTTATTTATAAATGGAATATTTTTGTAGTTGGAGCACAGAAAACTTGTTTCTGACCTTTTAAATAAGGTTTTTAACATTATTAGAGCCTTCTAGACAAAATAACACCCCTATAGTCACCTTTACACTCCTATTACCCAATATAGTAGACGTAATTGGAGAAAATAAAACATCTAAGGCATAAATAAGACTCATGTACTTGTGTGTTGCTGTAAATCAGGTCAGGGTATAATTGTACATACGGTATCATCACAAGGTTTGAAAAAGTGTTTTCATATGATCAAACAGATTTAAATATTAGTAAATGACAACACAACTGAACACAAAATTTAGTTTTTAAATGAAACTTTGTATTATTAAGGGAGAAAAAGAATTCAAACCTACATGGCCCTGTGTGAAAAAGTGATTGCCCCTAAACCTAATAACTGGTTGGGACATCCTTAGCAGCAATCATGCGTTTGCGATAATTTGCAGTCTCTCACAGCGCTGTGGAGAAATTTTGGCCCACTCATCTTTGCAGAATTGTTGTAATTCAGTCACATTGGAGGGTTTCCCAGCATGAACCTCCTTTTTAAGGTCATGCCACAGCATCCCAATAGGATTCAGGTCAGGACTTTGACTAGGCCACTCCAAAGTCTTCATTTTGTTTTTCTTCAGCCATTCAGGAGTGGAATGGCTGGTGTGTTTTAGATCATTGTCCTGCTGCAGAACCCAAGTTGGTTTCAGCTTGAGGTCACAAACAGATGGCTGGACATTCTTCATCAGGGTTTTTTGTTAGACAGCAGAATTCATGGTTCCATTTACCACAGTATGTCCTGAAGCAGCTAAACAGCCCCAGACCATCACACTATCACCACCATATTTTACTGTTGGTATGATGTTCTTTTTCTGAAATCTGGCGTTACTTTTACGTCAGATGTAATGTGGCACACACCTTCCAAAAAGTTCAAATTTTGTCTCGTCAGACCACAGGGTATTTTCCCAAAAGTATTGGGGATCATTAAGATGTTTTCTGGCAAAATTGAGACAAATGAGGCCTGCAGTTATCTGGATTTTGTTGTGGGGTCTTTTGTGATCTCTTGGATGAGTCGTCCCTGTGCTCTTGGGGTAATTTTATTTTGGAAGGTTCACCACTGTTCCATGTTTTCACCATTTGAGGATAATGGAAGGGGCAAACACTTTTTCACACCACTGTATATATATATTTTACTTCATTTTTATGCTTGAAAATGTTTCATTTAGGCAAAACATGCGTAATATTTGCATACTTTTTCCACGAATAATGGGCCCTACTCAACTACGAAACAGCATGATTTATTAATTTATATATTTTTGAAAAACTCTGATAATGAAGCTGCAAAATTCTAAGCGCAAAATAACGTGGAATTACTGTAATTACATTCTGAATATTTGCTCTCCAACTCATCCTGCTTATATGCCATGCTTCCCGTGATGTGCATCCATCAAATATTCACACACACAAAGTGGCATAATCACTGCTATTTTTATTATTGCTGCATTTTATTTGCAAGAATAATTTACATGTATATAATGGGGGTAAGAATCAAACGAGGTTATCATTTGGGACACGGCAGCATAAAAAGTGCATTAACGCCACACTTTCTACTTTCCCTCTTACCACCCCCTGTAAGGTACAGACTCCTGGGGAGCTACAAACGCAAGGTAATTATCCAGCGTTATGCCGCCTGCTGCTTCACTACCTGTGTGTCCAGCTTCACCGGAAGGCAGGCTGAATGGAAGAGATGGATAGAAATGGAGGAGTGATCAACAATGAATGTGTGTGAGTGTGTAAACAGAACCGCTACAAGAAAAGAAAACCATGGAAACGGTACAAAATACATGACAAAGAAACATGCAAACATCGTAGTTACTTTGTACACACCCCTAAAATTCTTTAAAACCACTGCGGTGTCTACAACACTGCAAGCTGCAAAAAGCATAAATATATTGTTGCATTTAAACCTCTCTGACAGTAACCTGGCAAAACTAAACAATCCAAAGGCAACATATTTGACAATGTTCTTGTTTTGGAGCTCCCCAAATGAGATGTACCTAAGGACAGTGTAAATTTAGTGTTATAGTGTCTAAGTATATACAGTGGAACCATTAGTCCGTTCCAGAAGGTTCCACTCTAACCGAAACACACTTGAACCCAATCAATTTTTCCCATTAGAAATAATTAAATAAAGTCATAAATTTAATAAATTCATCCGTTCTAGAAAGCCAAAAATGCTAACACAAAACACATTTTTATTAATAAACAATTCTAAATGTACACAAATGATGAATAGGGAAGGATAAATTAACATTTACCTAAGTATACATTTCTCATTTTCGTCATTGAAACTGAAAGGCATTTATGCTTTTCCATAAAAATCTGCTGATACTGATCGGTGACGGATGTATTGGAGCAACTATAATTCTTATAGTTTTACAGTTACAGTTTTACATACATAAAACAATTCTAAATGTACATAAATGATGAATAGGGAAGGGATAAATGGTTAAGGTTACTTTTAACTTCACTGAAGATGTAATTGTTGCCAAAGACACAATGTGGCAGCGATACCACCTTGTTATTTCTTGAATTCAATAGTGTTCAGTAGTGTTTCTCACCTCAAGTCTTTGCTTTTCTTTTGATCATGGCTGCAAAATAAGCTAAAATAGAGCCAATGGAAGTTGCAAGTGCCATCATTTTGTTAAAGAAGGTGATAAACACCACTGACTTCAACAAGGTGGTGTCCATGTTGATCTCAACGCCATATTGTGTCTTTGGCAACAATCACATCTTCAATGACTGTAAAAGTAACCTTAAATGTCCACTTATCCCTTTCATTCACCATTTATGTACATTTAGAATTGTTTTATGCATGTAAAACTATAACTGTAAAACATATAAGAATTAGGGATTCTCCTATTGATCAGCCACCGATCAGTTTTGGCTGATTCCTGGGGAAAAAGCACATATACTGATCAATGCCTTTCAATTCCTGTGACTCGTACAATTGCAGCCTGCAATGTCTTGGATAGTGCCCCCCCCATTTCCATCACACTGCGCAGGCGCATAGCGGCAAACCCAAACATAAATGTCTGCCGTGTGGAACTTACATGCCATTTGTGAGAGTGATGTAAAGTTTGCATCCTGCAACGAATGGCCCAAAATATATCTTGCGGGGGTTGCACGTTCATAGCTTTAATTTAATACAACATTTGAAGAACACTTGACTGACTGTGATTACTTTTCGAGGCTCACAGTGCAGCAAAAGTCAATCGAACGGCAGCTATCATAGTCATCAGTGGGCACGCCTGATTGAGCGTGACAGTAAGAAAGCTAAGCAAATAACCCCAAAAATTATTGAATTCATCTGACTAGATGACCAGCCTTTCTCAGTGGTGGAAGACAGCCTCTCTCTTTTGGAGCCGACTACCTTTACCTGGAAGTCCTGCCAGAGCTTCATCAGACAATGCAGTCTTACATGGAAAGTCTCCTTATGTCTCCACGAGTGATATATGTTCTCTTTAAAAAGTAAGAGAAAAAAGGCAGTCAGGGGCCCTTGGAATTGTCCTACTGTTGCCCCCGTATGAGGCGCCCCTGGCCAATAGCACGCATCATAAATACATTGAAAAAATGTACACTTAATCCGTGTGATCTCAATCTGGATGATTGGTATCTGAATCAGCGGCATAAAACCCTAATCGTCACATCACTAATGAGAATGTATTTTGGGTTAACATTTTCGAGACTTGTGCCGTAACTGTGTTAGTTAGCAAAGAACTACAGAGTCAACCACTGAAAGCCGACTTCCACTTCCTGTTTCAATGTATTAGCAATTAGCTAACAGGCTGCTAACAAGGGTGTTGTGTGATAAAAATACATTTGTTGGACAAGACGCGCGCCATATTGTACTTTAACCAGAAAACACTGTATATGCAAATCAAGGCAAAATCTTGCCGTACATTTCCCATGTTAATTGAAAAACACAATAAAGAAGATCCCACTGTATTTGTATTTGCACACTACCTCAATTTAATTGCACCATTTACTGCAAACATACTCTTCAAGTCGATGCTGTTGTGTTTTAGTTAAAGTGAGCGAGAGGCTCTGTGCCCTGGTGTCTCATCCTGTTAAATTGTCTTTATTAGGAGTCAGGGACTGATCACACTGCTAAGTGACCTGTCAAGGTCACAGAAAAAGGCCAACCCTTGCAATTAGTATGCACTTTGGTGCAGCAGGGCTGGATTTGGCCTCAGAAACATTAGTATGCCTCACAGAGGGACTGTGGGGGTTATGCTAAGCTACACTAACCATTAGTATGCACACTTCCCAGTCAACGCTGTGCAAGGTTGTGTTCATTATTAATCATCTCCAATCAGGGATGTGTTGGACAGTGAACATAGTTAATTTCTCATTTGATGACTGAAATAAACTTGTTTATTTAGACAGAAAAAGCACTTATAAACACTAGTCACATGGTATGTTGAACAAGAAATGTTGACAGTTTCTTCTTTTTGAAGTCTTGTCACTCAGTACATGTACATGCATACAATAACCCGACGACTGCCACTGGTTGTTCTCTCTATGTTTTCATGCTTATCTGTGAAGTCCCAGTTTACATGCACTAGTTCTAATTCAATCATCGGGCAAACTCTGTGATCCTCCAAAAGGCGAGCATTTTAGCGTGTGCTAGTAGCTATACTGTTACTCCTGGAAGTCAGCTGGTCATGGTTTATTTGTTTCGGACACGCAGTTACAAATGACATGAAGGAGCGCTTCGCTTACACTTACAAAATGGATAACAATGCTCACAGTGGTGTGAAATATTGTTAGCCCCCTTCCTTATTTCTTATTTCTTTGCATGTTTGTCACACTTACATGTTTCAGATCATCAAACAAATTAAAATATTAGTCAATGGCAACACAACTGAACATAAAATGCAGTTTTTAAATGAATCATTTTATTGTTAAGGGAGAAATAAATTCCAAACCTACTTGCTCCCCCTCAACTCTTATGCTGCAAGGACTCGAGACGGCTGCTAGCTAGCCTGCTACTGAGTTTTCGAGCTAACAAGCTAGCGAGCTAACCAGTTAGCCTCAAATTTATTTCTTCTAAGCTTAAGAAAAACTTACCACTTCCACATGTACAGTAGCACATGACCTGGCTGACTTCATGACGTCATGCAGTGTTAAGGTAATGTACCCTAAGGTAATGTCTCAGTGTTTTGTGTCATTACTGCAGCCTAGTGACCACAATACTACATATCACTTGTATTTCAATATGTTTTGACTAATAACAGACCATAGACTACCACAAAACAGTGATAATTAATCAATAATACATTTCTGAAAAACTGTGTTATAGTGAGGGAGCGATAATCGTACCGCGATGTTGCGAGGGACGACTCTATATCCAACCTAGGCATCATCGAGAGGCGTGGTTTTCCATGCGAAACCTGGATAACGGTACTCACTGACAAGTTCTTCTTGTCATCCGAAAATTATTTTTAAAAAGTGTCATTGAAGCGACTACTCCTGCCACCCACACGCTCCTCGGAACAAACGTTGCGGAAATTGTTGCAGTAAGTCCTTCACGAACTTTGCAAAGATTCTTTCCCTTTTTCTTCTTAATCTCCTACACGGAATCGTTTGGTTAAGAAAATAGTGACCTTGAAATTGCCACAAATGCATTAAGGAGAGCACACTAGATCAATACTAAAAGACCAGCTCTTCATGCACTAAAGTAGATTCTCAAATAAAATATTGATACTTTTGATACTTCAGATACATGATTTTGTACTCTGTTTTAACTGTTGTTGTATAATAGCTTGGCTATGTTGTAAATCACCCCACTACCTCAGTACACTTCAGGTTATTTCAAATAAATCAGTAAATTACTATGATGTCTTGTATTCTTTATGCTATGATTTGAAATACTGTACACAACTTTAGAAAATTTACCAGACACATTAAGTGTATTTGCATAAAGTATCAGTATTGGATCGGTATCACCGATACCAGCCTGAATTTTACCCAGTGTCGGACTGGCAATGAAATCAGTGATATCTTTGCTTCCATAAACACAACTGCTTGCCGGTCAGTATCTGGCGTGACCATCATTTGCCTCATGCGGTATATTATACGCATCTTGAGCTGTGCTCAGGATGGAGCAAAAACAAACGTTTTGCGTTTGCATTGCTGTTGAGGGTACTTTGGCTCTTGTGATTACGCCGTTCATTTACGCTTACTACTTTAAACGATAAAGTAACTGCTGAAAAATGAAAGGCTGCGTTGATGCATTACATGTCAGTCATGTGTAAATTGTTGTACAGTAATCCCTCGTTTATCGCGGTTAATTGGTTCCAGACCCGACTTTAATAAGTGAATTTCTGCGAAGTAGGATTATTGTCATTATTTAGAAATTGAATCTTTTCATAGTTAAATTATTTATACTTAATTTAGCCAATTTCATGCTTTATTTAGGCACCAAAATACATACACACGCAACCATGAAAAAAACAAAATGGTGTGAAGTCACAAAATTGTAACTGCAATGTGGCGAGGGACAACTGCCAATAAAGTTTGATGAAGCAAACTATTACCCTGTACCCCTTCAGGATGTTCTTCTCCCTTCCTGAAATATAATCATCTATCAAATCTTTTTAGCAACTTTATTTAGGGTAACGACAGACAGAGACAACTTTTCATGTTATCTACTGCCATTATTGTTGTCCACTTAATACAGACTTATTAATTTCAGTCTGTATAAATTCAAATTTAAATGTGTACATTTAAGTTTCAATTGAAAATACTGCTGTTCGATGCGTTTCTTCACAATGGAGATGTGCCCAGGCAGCATTTGTCAAGCATGAAAACTGGCTTCTAAAAAGCCATTCATGTTTTTGGGATTTGGGAGGGAGCTGAAGTACCTGAAGAAAGAAAACCCACACATGCAACCGAGATTCAAAGTGTGGCTGAATGAGGTGTCCTGCCACAAAAAGTGCTGGGCTTAATGGCTTCTTGAAGAGCAGATGGACCTACAAATAGTACCAATTTCTATAGAAAGTTGACCAAAACAAGGTAAAGCTCTGCATGTCCCCACATTAATATGCAACTCGTCAGCACGGCGCTCTACTACATCGTTCTGCCACAATCAAATTAGCCCTGCTGATGAGGCCCGAGCTCTGTGACCTTCACAGGCCCAGAACGGACATAAAAGATCTGAGAACTTGGGTCTTCGGGGACAAGGGGGGTTGACATACTGATTTCTGATTATGTTGGCTGTATTTTCCATGTTTTAAAGTAATTTCGATGACGTGGTGGTTGTAGCTATGAAACTGATTTTCCCATGAGAAGTATAGAATAATATAAAGGGCTAATTCTATATAGTGTGTGTGTGAGAGAAGTGTCTAATTCCCTCAAACTTGTGTACAAATTATGCCAAACCATTGACAGTCAACTCATCTCTCCCACCAGACCATTCCCTCTCCTCCTCTGCCATCTCTCCCTGCACCCCTCGTCCACATTTGTCTGATTTAGTGTGATCAAATGTGAGAGCTGACACCTGCTGCTGCTGTTTAGTGCACCATGGGTTCTGCATAATGGCCGCTCATACCGCTTGCATTCCTACTGCTCAAAAACTCTGGTTACCTGCAGCTCACGTACAAATTTACAGGAACATCCCAACATTCCCAGAAAGAATAACATACCGATGGTAACAAATTATTGGAGTCGTTGGACGACTGCACAAAAATTATACATATGCAGTAGTCCTTCGTTGATGGCGCTTAATTTCTTCCAGACCAGAGCATGATAAGCTAAGAGCAAATTATATAATTATATCATATAAATGGAATATTTTCGTAGTTGGAGCATAGAAAACCTGTGCACGGCCTTCTAAATATGTTTTTTAACATTGTTAGAGCCATGACACAACACCCCTATATCACTGGATAAAATTACCCCTCTAAAAACAAGTTTTAAAAAAATTAACACGAGATATTTTTAACGGAATAAGCAAAAATATCTGCAAATGGAACAAGTAAAAATTGTCTTAGTCGGATTTCTTGAAATAAGACATTATATTTAATCCTTAAACCCACACAGAAGTCATTTGGAAAAATACTAGGGATGTCCGATATTGGCTTCTATTGGCTTTCCGATATGTATCACACATCACACACATTGTGAATTAACAAATTGTGGCGACCCACAATATTGTTTTAGATATTTCTCTTGGAGATCAATAAAGTATCTATCTATCTATCTATCTATCTATCTATCTATCTATCTATCTATCTATCTATCTATCTATTGTAGTTTTCGGGCCATGAGGTTGTTGTAGCCACTTACAGTAGCTATTGAAGCTAAAGAATTGTTGCTTGTTGTTGAGTTGAGTTAAGAGTAAACGGATTGGTGCCGCCTACCTCGACTCCTCTCTTGTTGTGAATCGTATCTCCACATTTGGTGATCCTTGATGTGGGTATAAATGTCGACTGACAACAGAGACGATGCCGCACGATGATGCGCACCCATGCCCGTGGTTTCTGCGAGGAATAACACAGGACGTAACAAAGTATTTCCACGTATTGGCACCAATTGATGCCTCGATGGCTGTAAGTACGGGAGCCTATAGGCCTATATAAACACAGCAGTTTTGATTAGCGGTTTTGATTATAGGAAAAAACCTGATACTGATGTCAACCGATATTTAATTTTTATGCCAATATCGGGTCGATAATCAATGAATGTATTATTATCTTCAGTGCAGGTAAAAGCAACCTTTAATGTTCATTTATCACTTTCAATTCGCCGTTTATATGCATTTACAATTGTTTTATGCGTGTAAAATTATTTAAAAAAAACGGGTTTAGTGAGTCAACTGCTGATGACATCATAGACCCGTGACATAGCTGACTTCCAGTTCCGTTTGCCATTTTGTTAGCAAGCTAAGGATGCTAACAGGATGTTTTGTGCTAAAAATACACTAAGAACACAGTTGGACTCATGCAGTGTATTAATAAAATCTATGCAAACCGAAGCAGAATTTTGATGTACATTTTTGACGTTAACCGGAAAACCCACTGACTGGGGCGGACGCTAACCGAGGTTCCACTGTAGTTCTTTAAAAAGAAACACGTCATTAATTTGGTCTTTGCTCACATTTCTACACATATTTAAGATATTTTCATGGGACAACACTGAAGAAATGATAGTCCCTTCACAATAACTCAACACCCAACCATTAATGTGTAAACTGCTGGCAACAAAAGTGAGTACACGCCTGATGAAAATGTCCAAATTTTGTCCAAAGTGTGGATAGCATAATTTTCCAATGCTCTCTTAACTCTCTTGGGCATGGAGTTGACGAGAACATGACAGATTGCCTCTGGAATCCTCTTCTTTTTTTTTATATATATTTTTTTTCCGTTTTCACACCTGCTCCCCATTCACAGATGAGACCTTGTAACTCTAACGAGTCACATGATGGTGGGGATGGAAAATAGCTTATTGGGCCCAATTTGTACATTTTCCCTTAGGAGCGTACACTTTCGTTGTCAGTGGTTTAGACATTGATGGTTGTGTGTTGACTTATTTTGAGAAGACAGTACATTTTTCATTTTTATCCAAGCTGCACACTGACTACTTTACACTGTGCCAAAGTGTCATGTCCTCAGTGTTGTCCCATGAAAATATATATTATTATTCATATATTTAAAATGGGACAATGCATATTTGTTGCCATGAGCATATTAAAGTTAACATGTAAATATGCCAGAGTTAGCCACAATAGTCATCTGCAGTTTCAGGTTGATATAAAAGCACGAGGGCCCAACATGTATGCAGGACATGTTAGAAACAATTCATTCAAAACTACTTTTGCAAAATGCTCCTAAAACCACTCATACAATGAGCAGAGAGGCCAGATAACAAGAAGTTTTCCTCCCTTCTCAATGCACGATGCTTTCAGCTGTGTCATGTTTGAGGGGTTTCTTGCAGGCTGAGCCATTCTCAAATCACCCCACAGCATCTCAATCCGATTAAGAATGAGACTTTGAATTGGCCACTTCAGAATTCTTTTTTTTTTTTTTTTGAGCCCTTTTTTAAGTGGATTTACTGAAACGTCATGTTGCAAGGTCTACCCCCGCTTCAGCTTTGTTTTTTTGTTTTTTTTTAACAGATGGTTTCATCTTTTCATCTCACTTGTTTTGAACTATTGAAGAATTCAAAGTGGATTGTAATGATTGAGAGCTGACCTGCTGCAGCAAAATAGTCCAATTATAACTTTATTCCTGTCATATTTTGACTTTATTTACATAAAATTATAACTTTTTGCCCAACCTAATTTTCCAATAGTACAGCTTTATTTAGTTTTGTTTGTTTCTCATATCATAACTAAAAAAAAACATGTTTTTCTTGAATATTTCAACTCATTGCCACTAATATAAAATTTGTTCTCATAACATGAGTTTATTCTCGTAAAATTGTGACTTTCTTCTTGTTAGAATGCAGATTTTTTCCTCAATATTTTGGCTTTATTTTCATTAAATTACAGCTGTTTTTTTTTTTTTTAATTTCTGCAGGTTTTTTTTTTTTCAAATTTCAAAACTATTTCAACTTTCTTCTTGTAAATTTTCATTTTGTAATATGACTTTATTCCCATAATATTTTCATCTTATTCCTATATTAATGCTTTTTCTGCAAACTGATTTTCCAAAAATTGCGACTTCATTTTGCTTTATTCGTCGTATTACGACGTTTAAAGAAAAACATTTTTTGTTTAATATTTCAACATATACTCCATGTAATTTGGGACTATTTCTCATTAGATTACAGCTTCTATCTCCTGCTATTTTTACTTTTTTTTGTTTGTTTTCTTTGTTAAATTATATTTTCAGAGAATGTGCCGCAAATGACTCCCGGGCCGCATTTTGGACACCCCTACTCCAAATCATTTCCACAGGATATTCTGCGTCTGAAAATCATTCTTAGCATTCCCAGCAGATTCATTTTTAATTGGTTAGCGTGAACTAAGGTACCACTGTACATTTTAAAATTCATTACAAGAAATCTGGTGTATTTGTTCATTGTTTATTTGCTTAATCTGTAAATATGATTAAAATGAAGATCATATGTCCATGTTTTTGATTATGTTTTGTTTTTTCACATGACTTGAAACTGCAGACAGCATGGCAATGGAATGATAAAGGTGCAAATGAGAGGAAAGGCTGAAGAAGGAAACTCACATCCTTTAATTTTCCTGCATGTTAAAGGTGATATCTTGACAGTTTGAGTGCCAATTCCTTCATCCGGCAGATATCACATTCAGGAGGGAAAAATGTTGGCTCTCAGTGGTGCTTACCGGCAAAATGAGCTTGTTTTGAATTTTGCACCGCATGACTATGATTTGACATGAACCAAATGTGGAGGGAACAAACTGGATTTAATTGTCACTCATAACAGTGTTAAATACTTTACACGTCACCCTTTATTTGCTGTGGACAAACTTTTATTCTGCCAAGAAATTGCCAAGTTAACACTTACTTCAAATGTTTAAGGGTATGATTTAACAATAAAAAAAATGTGGCCTTAAAACTAAAAATTGCATAGCATACTTTACATTGTAATCCTAACTATGCTTTACCTCTTGTGCTGAATTATCATAATACAAGGCTGTGAAGAGTTGAAATCAATGTGTTTAATTATGCATAGCTTGTCACATGCCTTATGGGCCAGTTTATGGGTCAGCTAGGTTAAATTAAGTGCCACACAGTACATATTGATCAACATATGAGCAAAAGCATCACAGCAAAAATGCCAGAATTAGCTGCAATTGCAAAATTTCATCTATTGTTCTCAGGAAGGCACCATAAAAACATACATTTATAAATGACACCACACAAAAAACATAAAACCATAAAGAGATCCACCAAATATACAATACATTTACAAACATTACACCAGTATAACTTACAAGACCAGTTACAGTAAACATAAAACAGATTGTTAAGCAATATAAATAATAATCAGCTTGGAATGGGCATTACCTGTAAGCACAGGATTGGTTTGCCTGTAACCACCGTTTTAGTGTTTTCTTTAAGGCTGGGTAATTGTCACACTTTCTAACATGAGCTGGTAGTGCGTTCATGACTGTGTGCCTCTGATAGAAACAACCATTTGGCAAAGTTTTGTCCTCCGTCGCTGTAGCTTACAGTCACCCCTGGATAATAATCTTGTATTGGCATGATTGCTATTTTTCTTCTGTATAAAAACCTGTAATGGTGGAGGGGCGAGTCCGTTCAGAACCTTATAGACAAGACAGGCATGCAAGGACATCTGATAATTGTCCAAGTCTAACATATTATACTTACTAAGGATATTACAGTAATGAAACTGAAGAGGCTTTCTAGCTAAAACTTTCAACGTTTTCTTGAAGAGAGATTTGATAGGTTTTAGTGTGTTCTCTGTTGCATGTGACCAAGTTGTATAGCAATAGCTTATATGAGTGAAAATAATCGCATGCATATACATTTTTGCTGAATCAAAAGTCAGAAAAGGTCTTACATGAATGGAATTTGACCAGTTAAATTGGATTGCATTTGTGATTTTGTTTAAACATGTTGCTTAAATGATAGTGTGAGTCAAAGACCATGCCCACATACTTAAACAGCTCCACCACATATGAACTTTCACCCTTCACTAAAGCACTCCTGTTTTGGATTTGTTTGTTTTTTTTGCCGGGTTAAAAAAAAAAAAATCACGTCCACACAGCGTCAGATCAGTAAATAGTCACATCCACATGGGAACGGATCATTGAGTGAAAACGTAATACATGTGTCACGATCTATGGGTTAGCCTGCGTGGCAATTTAGTGTGTTTACACTTTTATGCCTTAGTTCCTGTTCCATGCTCTTATTTTGGTCGTACTTCCTGTTTTGCCTGGTTTGTGTCTGCCTGCTTTGCTTTCTTCTTTATCACTTGCACCTGTTGCTAATTTGAGTTCTCCTTCTATTTAGTTCAGGTGCGTGCATCTTAGTTTGTTGTTGCATTGTCTGTGTTTGTTAGTGAAAGCCTGACACGCTACTGCAAGCCTGTCTTTCTTGAGTTCCTGCCGCTGCGCTGCAGCTATCTTTAAAAGATACGTTTTTCCTGCAATTGGTGCCTGCTTTCTGCATACTGGGGTCATTGCCACAATGCCAAAGACAAGACGTGACAACATAAGGCACACCTATATGTGGCGCTGGAAACAGATACGCATATAAAGTCACGTGACACACCAAAACTATAGAAGAGAAAGAACGCATGCGCATAAGGTCCGTCGTCGTCTGGCTTGTCTAGACTGATGACGAAGTGGAATTACTTCTGAGTCACTTTGGAGTATCAGACAAATATCAGGAGAACGTGGACTGGGAGTTGAAATATTATGTTGGCTTTTCGGCAGCAGAACACAACCCCTCACTTCTGGTCACGTGACTGTGACAGGGCGGTGATGTCATAGTTCTCAGAAAGTAGCTGTTTGATTGTCCATACGGCAAACAACAAGACACCGTTATGTTTTCCCACCCTGGAAGCCGTTTTCAGGGCACCCAGGATGTCGTTGCCGTGTGGTTGGAAGGCTGAAATGATAAAACACTTTACCACCTGAAAATGTTCCCGTGTGAACAGGCCCTCAGAGCGCTTGAAAATCAACTTACTAACGGCAGCTGGGAACTAATCAACTAATCACTAATCACATTGGAACGTCTCTCAAAGACTGGTGGTTTGAGGTTTAATTTGGACCCTGTGTTCAGCAGGTTACTGAGACCAAAACCCACAGCTCTTAGTCTTGCAAATGAGGTGAAGGCAGGGACGAGCCAGAACAATAGATGCTAACAAGCCAGTATCAGAGTCGTTCATACCCAATTCAGGGAGCGACACTTCCCTTTTATCGGAGGTGTTAATAACAGGATAGGATTATACCACTACTCCGCCCAGGCTTAGTGTAACGAACCAATAGGAGGAGGGTGTTGGCACACCAATTCCGCCCACTCTTACTGTATTTAAGGCCTAAGCTACCAGCACTTATTAGTTCGCTGACGAAGCTCTTTGGATGAGGAGCGAAACGTCCGACACCTTCTTCACAGAAGTACAGATGACGTCTCAAGAAGCCTTTTCCTCGATGGACAACTCCTGTACGACTGAGAGCCTACACAGACTCAAAGACTAAAGCACATTTGGTTGTCAGTTAAGACTTACTGAGCGATGTGGGTAACAGACAACACAAATGCATAATGACACCATTTAGTCATGTTTGAGAAGTGAAAGACTCACACTGTCCGAGGGGAATTTATTTGTCAGTTTATTTATTTTGTGGGTGGAGTCTGCATTCGTGTAGAAGTCTGCACTGTGTAGCCGTGTCACACCGAGTGTTGTCTTCCCTCACTGCTTCAACGCTGCAAATTCCACTGCTTCACTCAAATATCAATGAATAAATCATGTTTTGTGGTTGAATACGGCCTATTATCCAAAATATGCATTTTTTAAAGCTAATTTTTTCCTAAATGATGTATGTTGATGTACTGTATGTATGATGCATGTTCAAGCATAAAAATGGCTAAATAAGTGAAATTCAAATATACGGCATTCAGAAGGTGCATTCACAGATATTGTGATGATATGTAGTATTCCACACTGGTCACTAGGTATCAGTAATGTTGGGTGAGACACACATGCACCAGACTCGATCGCCGGAACAATAGGCCTTTATTGCAGATTTCAATGATCTCACAATAATCCCTAACACGGGCTACTGCGGCCGTAACCCACACCAGCCCCTCTCACACATTTACAGCAACACACACAAGACATGAATAAGACTGATGCTCATATCTTATTTTCTCTTATGTCTACTATATTGCGTAATAGGAGTGTAAAGGGTGACGAAAGGGGTGCTATTTCACGTCTACAGGGCAGTGATGTTAAAACCCGTATTTAGAGGTGATAAACAGGTTGTCTATGCTCTAAATACTGAAATATTCCATTTATAAATAAGGAATGCTACTTTGTGGAAATTCACTTATCACAGTCAGGTCTGGAACCGATTAACTGCAATAAACGTGGGTTTACTGTATAAGAAACACCTGTCGTATGACACTCCTGTATGCCTCTAGACAGTAATTATACATTTCAATTAATAACTCACCATTGAAAGCATCGTTATGATTGTAAATAGTTGATAGTGCCCTTGTATTCACTTCTTGATCTCATTACATCGTGTAAGTAGGCATAATGGTGTGGTTGGTCTTTTATATATCAACAAATCATGTTGAGTGACTGAGCAGGTAGCTAGTACTTCATGGTACTTCATGGTACTTCATGGTACTTCATGGTATATGGGTGGCTTCCTGCTGTATTCCACCATTCTAGGCCACTATTGCTCAATAATATAACGCCTCTCTATAGTTCTCTTTTATTTTCAGTCTTAAATAATGATGGGACCCACCCTGGATCTGATAGAGCCTTTGCCTGTCAGACGCATACACTAAACATCTGCGGGCATCCAGAAAGAAAAAAAGGGATGAAGTGTAGATGAAGTTTCTTACCCGGATGGAAATGGATGCAACTTGACAAGTCAAAAGTGACTCAACGTGTCAGCTCTAAATAGACAGGCGGTTATTATCATTAGAGCTAATTTCATCTTCCGCCCCTTAGTCTCCACTGTTAGTCAATCATTGCATGGGGATGTGCATATTCTTGTCTGTTCATTGCCATAAATCTAAATGAATTTCAAACACTACTGATGTTTGAGGTTTGGAGCTGCGAGTGGGTTGTTTTCGTCATTTTTCCCCGTATTCGTCCAGACAGGGAGTTAGAATGTGAGTGTTTTGGACATACCTGTAAACATTTGCATTTGTAAATGAGGGAAAATCGTCTGAAAATAAGGGAAAATACAGGAAATTCTGGTTAAACCAGAATTTTCTGCAGAAAATTGAAGATGTGTTGTTGCTGCTACACGGACACCTTGCTGTTTTGCCGTGAGTTATTTCTTGAATTCAGTAGTGTTTCTCACCTCGAGTCTCTGCTTTTCTGCTTGATCACTGCTGCAAAATAACCCTTAAATGGAGCCAAAGAAAGTTGCAAGTGCCAGCATTTTCATAAAGGTGAGAAACACTATTGAAAAGTAAAAAGTAAAAATAAATACATAAAACATTATTTAAAAAAAGCCACATAAATAACAATAACAATAAAAATATATAAATAAAAATGAATAATAATAAATAATAGTGATCATAAATATAAATAAAATCTGACTTCTAGACTTCTAGAATGGGAAGTGTGAGTACGCCTATTAGAGGTTGGGTGACCTCTCATGGGCCTCCTGTGTGGACTCTGTAAACAGGATATTGTGAATATGTACAGTATATTGATGCCTGTGACTTTCATTTCTAAATGCTGGTACTCAGGACTACTTTAACTGGGCAAAAAGTTTGGTTCAAAATAAATCAGTCAGAGGTGTTTTACCTTTTACCCCAATTCCATGTGTACTCACAGGGTGAGATAAAAAAAAAACAAACTTGGTGTGATCTCGGTTCAGCTTGCTGTACGTTACAGTAGTGCAACCTGAAGGCAAACCTCAAGGCTTGTTGACAAGTGTGACAATCACATATTCCCTTGGCCGCATGTACTTTTCATTAACACCCCCATGCTGTTCCCTCCAAGCCCTCTCCTAAAAAGCTGGGGTTATTAGAAGTTGCAGCGCATTAGATGTTGATGTCTTAACACTTGTAAATGAATCCTCCGCCCCTCCTAATCTGTCTCTTTAATGCACTATAGATTTTATTTCAGCTCATGTAATATCACATTCTCAATAATGATCATCAAGCTGACACTGCCGTCCCCTCCTGCAGAAATTAAATCTTGCCACTGAGTGCAAAACTAATAAAAGATGTTGCCGAAGGAAATAAAAAAAATTAATATGATGAATCGTGAACAGCAGGGATTTGTATTCAGTTGCACACAACAATTACACAAAGTCGGAATTTATCAGCTGCTTTGCCTCTCAAAGGCTCAATAATGGGTCAGCGTCACTAAGCACGCTGGGCAGGAACCCACTGACACCATCACATTAATAGAGATGTACAAACACTCTGCTCTCATGGGGATGGACATACAGGGTGCAAACACATGCTTGAGCATATAAACTGCCGATAAACATAGTGATGCTGAAATGCTAAAAAAACCCAACCTTTTTTGTGTTGTCGTTGCAACTTTTGACAAATAGTCACATATAGTAGTGTCCAGGAGTAGGGGGTACATGGCTTCAGGTCAAATGTCTGAAGGGGAATGCGAGTGGCTTGGGAACCACTGGATTACTGCATCTTCGACTGGTTTATTTTGCTCAGGAAAGCGGACGGTTATCTAATAACTGTCGAAATCACATCAGTTGTACGTGGGCGTGGGCCAGTTAGCCGTGTCAAGTATACCTTTTTCAAGTATGAAAAAGTTCCAGTTTCAAAACTACTAAAATTGTGCATCATACCGTTTCTATGATATGAGAGAAAGTAGACCTCCAGTGCGGTCAGTACGTGGAAATACTGGTGAAACAACACGTCCTGTGTTGTTTCTCACAGTTGGAACTGGGCTTCCATGTGTTGCCAATAGTCCTTAGTTGCCTCGTTAGCGCTGAGTGGTGCCGGTACGGCCGCACTGTTGTCGCCGTTGACATATTACTCTCGTCGAGGGTCACCAAATGTGAAGATGTGATTGAGAAGGAGACAAGAGTGGAGGACAAGTGGTATAAACCGTTTATTCTCCATTGAACAACAAGCAACAACCACGTGGTGTCTCAGTTGCTAACAACAATCACATGACCCGGAAACGGACATTTGTGGAAAAGTGCAACCTGCCCATATGAAATAATAACATCAAAGTACCCTTTTTAAAAAAAAAAAATATTTATGTTGTGGCCTTCTTGAGCCACTTGATTGCGTGTATTTGCATTTTACTTTTTTTTTTTTTATTACTGAGAAATATTTATTGTGTAGTGACTTGATGTGCAGGATTAGCAACAGAAGACTGCATTGAGAACTACATTTTATTCATTTATTTATAAAGAATTCAGTTAGTTAATTCAAGTTTGTTTAGGGAGGGGCGGTCACTGTGTGTGACTGGCCAATCACAGAGCGTGAAGAGTGACTACATACTGTAAGTAAGTAGTTACCCCATGAAGATTTTCCTTCATCACGATTACGCATAATGACGAGCTGAACGCGTTTCATGCTCGTGCTTGGCAAAAATGCATTATCTGTAACGGATACTCGTCTAAAACCAGTACTTGGCTCAGACCCAGTAAATACTGTACAAATAACTTTGGTCTTGTTGTGAGCGCCATCTGACGGGGATTTGGAGCAAAATTTACCAATCAAAATACACCTTCCTGTGTCTATTTCTGCTCAGTATTTGTTCCTGCTCGTGGCTCCACATCCACCACACTGCATTTCTCCAAACTATGATGTTGGCCGAGGGTTGGGACACTGGATGTGTGCACGTTAATCACATGTCCAAGGAAAATAGTGTCGTTGAAGGAAACTTCAGCCCTAATTGTTATCCATTCTTTTGAGTAGCATTTGAATTAGTTTTAATATTGTGTCTCCAGTGAGTGACCAGGATGCCTTAATCTATGTGTGCAAATATAATTAAGAGTAGGAACATTTTAGTCGAAATGACTTGATGGTCTGATTTGTTTAAAGTCATGTGCATTGATTGTTATTGTATGCAGTGATTTTGATGTGTGTTTGAAATGAAAGTGAAGTGTCCAGTGTGATCTCGAGGTATTGGAACTCAATGTTCCGCATTCTGTAACAAAATTGGTCTGACATAGAATGTGCCTGGCAACAAAAAAGGTGTTTTTAGTCCAAAATAAGCACTTTTGACATTGATTTCAGGTATTTCATCCTGCTAATTAGACACTGAATTATGTGGGTAGCTATGAACTAATTGATGTCCAGTGCAGGCAAGACTGCGTGAAACTACGAGCTTCCACTGAGCTGCTTGTAATAAACCACTGGACAAACATCTCCCCCGACAGCTCACACCTAACTTCCTTTTCATCCTCCTCGCCTTTCTCTCCTACTACTATTCTCCTGGCCTCTGCCATCCCTCCTCTTTCTCCTCTGGCTGCTACTTGACAGTTGGAGCCGGCCAGGGTAACCTTCCTCACTTCCCACGGGTTTGAAGGGTGCATCTCTAAAGCTGGAGGCCCCACGCCCCAGCGGCTCCCTGACTTGCCCCCAGTGAATAGGCAGTGAAGTGCATGCAAGTCTGGGTCACTCTGCTTGGTGCGAGCTGCCGGCCTCAAGGCTCGGTCTAGCACTTCTCTCGCTGTGAAATATGGCCAGACACAGGCTGCCAGGCAGTGACTTGACCTCCTCAAATTGATGTGGCACACGCTGGCAGAGTTCTCACCGCTGCCACCGAGGTTGAAAACAATCTGCCCCTTTTCAGTTCCTACTTTTTACTTTGTTTTTATAACACGCTTTTTCCTTATCATCTTAACTGTGCTTCGGATAAATCTCTAACTTTGTTCCTAGAACATGAACATCATATTGTGTGGATGCCTACAGACTGGCGGGACCAGTTCTGGGTGGGTCATGGACGGCAAAAATAAATTAGTGGTGAATTAGTGGTGATTCTTGATGTTCATAATGTATTTTGAACCCCCTAATAAACGGTATTAACAGGGCTGCAACTGTACAGGTAGCCCATGGTATGGTTCATACCTCCGCATTTGTGCTACGGTTTCAGTACATTTTTTGTGCGTAAATCTTTTTTTTTTCCCAAAAAATTCTCTCTTTGTACATATTGATGTCTACATTAAAGATGTTAAAAGCAATCTAATGCAGGTCAGTATATTGCACTATTAGCTACGTACGTTTTGACGTTACAGGTGGCAAAGCAAATTAGTTTACAGTCGTCCCACTCCACAGCGCGGTTCGAATTCCACAGCTCTTTTCATGGTTTTTAAAAAATAATAAATTAATTAATGAAGCATTTTCAATCAAATACTAAAATAAATACAAGGCATTAAGATTGGTCACCAGGTGTCAGTAATGGTTGGTGAGACACACAAGCACCAGACTTGATCATCGGAACGACAGGCTTTTTTTGGTGGTTTGAATTATCTCACAACAGGCACAATAATAATAACATAATTCTAATAACAGGGGCTTTTGTTGCGTCCGTAACTCCATGCCAAGCTAAAAAGTTTTATGTCTTATGTGTGTGTGTGTGTGTGTGTGTACATACAGTATATATTAGGGCTGCCAAAGTTGACGTGTTATCGGAAGGTTCCTTTAACGGAACTATTGTTTTTTGATGCGCGATTAACGTGCGCATCCTTTTTGACCCTCGGCCCACACCATAGTTTGAGGAAACGCAGCAGTGGATGTGGAGCCACACAAGCGGGAACAAATATTGAGCAGAAATGGATAAAAAAAAAGGGTATTTATCTTCAGAGCCCTGGTAGATAGCTCTCACAACAAGACCAAAGTTACTTGAACACCATCTACTGTCGCTGCGATTGGAATTGTCACGGACTATGTCGCCTGCCAGAGAGAAGCAAGACATTACTGGAGTACTACCAGTATTTTTTTAATGTCATTTATACAGTGGTACCTTGGCATACGAGTGTCCCAATTAACGAGTGTTTTTTAGATGTGAGCCGTTTCATGGCCCTATTTTTTGCTTTGAACTGCAAGGTAAAACTTGGGTTAGCAGCTGCTATTTAATGGCAGCCATCCCTGAAGACAGCTACTGTATTTGGGGGCTTGTGTCAATGTGACCATTGTTCAAGACAAAAATGGATGTAAATAGCATTAGCAGTGCTAGCATTAGCAGCACATCAGCAAAATATACGTACATTATAGCAATCAATAAGATCAATAAGATAATCAAATATTACCTTTATGCATTGCCACATAGCATCAACATTTGGAACCATATATGAGGTGAAAGAAAAAGAGGAAAAATACATGATACTAGTACAGTATCAGTAGTAAAGTATCTGTGCAGCCTGAGAGAAAATTACATGGTGTGTTCAAGGACCGTCCAACGAAGTTGCCACTCGCATTAAACATGCAAAAATTGTGGTATTTCGAACTGTATCATTTTTGTAATAAAATAATGCTCCATATTCCCAAAATTGATGTCCCTTTACAGCAAATTTGATGTAGTTTTTGTTGTAGTTGCGTATCGAATCTTACCATCAAGAGATATGCAGCCCTACTTATGATAGATAAAAACTTCCGAGCTGTGATTAAGTTTGATTAATCATGAGTTAACTAGGTACAAAATATGATTAATCCTAATTAAATATTTACATAATATTTACATACTCGATAGACAGCTCTAATAATCAAAATCAAAAGTCTCTGTCATTCCATCAGCTAACTCAGCTACTAACGTTAGCTATTATTGAAAGTACAGTATATCATAACACCCCATAAGGTCCATATATATATGTATATATATATATATATATATATATATATGTGTGTGTATAAATTATTTTTTATTTCAGCAATCATTCAGATATATATTTTTAATTGAAGTTTTGACATTTTTAAAGTGTTTTCCAAAACCTTCCTCATTCTTTTGTCCTCTGCAATGTTTTGACATAAATCAGCCCAAGCTAAACCAATTAAGGTAAGCTAAACCAATTACACTAATGTGTCTGAGATATGTACAGGTATGAAATATGTAGCAAGGACAAACGTATTTAAAAAAACCATCTACAATATATTGCATAGATTATTCTTTGCTCTGGCATCCTGCTGCCGTCTGTGTCCATCTGCAGTTGCATGTTGTATTTTTTTGAGTGACGTTTGCAGGCTAAATTGGCCTGTCTCAGTCAGGGAAGTGTCTATGTTTAGTGTCAGATAATGTTCACTGACGAGTCGGGGGAGTGCGAGATTAAAGACGAGCCACTGATAATTAGACCCGACTCCGCAGTTGTCCTAAACCTCTTCAGCTAGTTGAAAGAATTTTCCCTCTGATGAGCAAAAACAGGAGGAAGATGAGGAAGAGGGAGCAGAAAAAGTGACGAGGTGAAGCTACTCTTTGAAATGGGGTTTCCCATTACTGTCACGGCCTCTGTTGCCCCTGCCAATTTAGGAGGAGTGCTGTCTTCTCAGTATACTGGGAACGTCATTCTGGCCACTGCTAAGATTCAAAAGCTGGGGTTTGTCAACTTTGGCTGTTGGTGAAATTTGCCACAAAGGCTAGTCAGAAAGTAATTGCTAAGGGCCTCCAATCCAAGAAAGAAAACTACAACGATGCGGGCATCCGCACTTGATAATAATTGTGCAGTAAATGGCAAGCGCATGCTGTGAGCCCCTACTGTGCTAACAGCATCTCTCCTCTCCTGCCTTGCAATACACAACAGAGGCGCCTTTTCAAACCTTTTCTGATATTTCAATCAAGCTTATCAATAACAAATACACAGAAGATTGAGTGGTTTAGAATGGTGTTGCCTTTTTAACCTGCATATGCCGCTGACTTTATTTTCATGCGACAACTTTGGCTGCGTAGTGCAGAGTATTTGTTTGTGTTGACATCTGTTGTGTTGGTTGTGATTAATTAAACAACACGGACATCCAATCAATGAGTTGTCAATGAGTCCAAGCAATGCGTTTAAAAAAAAAAGCTTTGTAAATAACAACATCGAATTGCAAATCAATTTGGGAAATACAGAGGAACCTTGGTTAGTGTTATTAATTCATTCCAGAGGGTCTGACACTAACCGAAACGGAGGCTAGCCGAATCAATTTTTTCCAATCTAATTAATCTGAAATCCAAAAATGTGAAGACAAAACATATTTTTATAGTTTTACAATTACAGTTTTGCATGCAGTAAACAATTCCAAATGCATGTAAATACATATATATGATGAATAAAATGAGTAAATGGACATTTAAGGTTATTCTTACCTGGATTGAAGACATGGTTCTTGATGTGAGTGTTCCTAAAGACTCGATGTGGGAGAGAGACGCCACACAGACACCACTTTCTTGTTTTGCTATGAGTTACTGTATTTCTTGAACTCAGTAGTGTTTCTCACCTCAGTAACCCAAAATGGAGCCAAAGAAAGGTTCAAAGAAAGCAAAAGTCAAAACCACTGTGGAATATAATTGAATTCCAGAAAAAACAGGAAGATGGTGTCCGTGTGGTGTCCCGCACTCACATTAAGAATTACGTCTTACGAAGTGAAGGTAAAAGTAACCTTAAACGTACATGTATCCTTTTCATTCGTGGCTCATTTGCATTTAATATTGTTTGATGCATGTAAAACTATAAAAAACATGATTTCTGTTGACATTTTTGAGAGTCAACTGCTGAAGACATCGACGGACTACGTAGCTGACTCCCGCTTCCAGTTGCCATTTTTTTAGTAAGCTAGCTCCTTTGTTAGAAGACTAAGGACATTTTGTGATTAAAAAACAATAACAACACAGTTTTATTTGAAAAATAATATGAACATGTTTAGTTGACTCTGATGTCATATTGGGGTCAAAGTTGGGCACTTGTGGGAGTTGCAAAAAGATGAAACAATTTCACTCGAAATTGCGTGCGAACGCTCAACTGAAATGTTAGAATGAATGTTGAAATATCTTAGAAATGTGTTGGAATCAATTCACCGACTGAGGATCGAACCAGCAACCATCAGGTTAGGAGATGACCACTTCAAGACCTGAGCAAGTGGGGGGAATTGGAATTGGGAAAAGTGTCACAGAAAATACAGAATTATGGACAAAATGTGTGTGTGTGTGTGTGGGGGGGGGGGGGGGGGGGGGGGGGGGGGGGGGGGGGGGGGGTGCTACGCATAGAAACAGGAAGCATAAGATCCAACGGGTTTCAAGAGATAAAACAGGCTATTTATTCAGGTGTAATTGGGAAATAATACATCGGAATATAATTTCACTTTTTTCGCCCCTTTCTGTCTATTTTTCATGACACTCTAATGTTTTCTGAGTCCTGTAGACGATGGTATTACAATCATTATGATCACTCTGAAGTGCATGATTGCAGGACCTGGCAGGGGATGATATTCCATGCTGAGGTTAAGCCTGTGTGCAGCGCTTAAATGACAGAGCATATATTAATATGAAATCCATCCAATTATCACTAATGGAGCTCTCTGGTGTGATACAGTACCCCGTCATTTCAGGTCCGTGAGCAAATCCTCACTATCTTTTTTTTTTTTTTTTTTTTTTTAGACTAGCTTTGCTTGTGCCTGGCTTGTCTGTTTATTTGATGAATGACTGAATCATTTACTTTCATGTTTAATGAGTCTTAATAAACGAATTAATTACTATGGCTGATCAGTTATCAATAAGTTTCACCAAACTTCTGTGATTTGTGTTTTTTTCCATACATCTCCATCGTTTTTACTTCGTTTCAACTATTTTACTCTTACTCGAAGTGTCTGTATTTTTATTTGATCTTTTAGTTTTTAGTCATTTGTACTTTTACTTATTATTTATGGTTTTACTAGTCTGTGCAGCACTTTGGAAACTGTTTATAAAATGTGCTATATAATTGAAGTGGATTGGATTGGATATTGATTTGTCACACATATTTGATCACATATCCAGATGCCAACCACTGCGCTTAGCAACTTATGAATTATAGTTGTGCACATACATGAAGTAGGTTTGTGCTTCAGTCGTCATGATGTGTTTTTTGGTTTTTTTCACAAATAGATTTTCAAGCAGGTCAAGACATTGTTAGACAGTTAACATCAAAACCACTGCGATCAGTAGTCATGGCAATACCAATAATAAAGACACGGTATTTCTGCTTGATTGGTTCAATTATATTCACCTGCCCACACTTGTGTAATACAATAAGATAACTTGTGTAATTGTGATGAAATATATGTATCTGAAAATATGAAAATGCTATGTTTTAAATGACCATGCCAGAATAATGTAACTGTTTACCATCATTACTGTAGTCTGCAGTGACGTAGAGCTAATGCTGAGTATTGAATTAAATACGCTACATGAATTTTAAAATAAAAAAATAAATAAATAACCCAAACAAGGCTGCTACGACAACCACATTAATAAATGGAACCTTGGTTAGTGTCATTCATTCGTTCCAGAAGGTCCAACTCTAACCGAATGGGATGCTAACCAAATAAATTTTGTTGTGTAAATCTAATTAATCTTTTCCAGAAGGCCAAAAATGCTAACAAAAAACATGATTTTATAATTTTGCATGCAAAAAAAAATGGGAAATGCATTTAAATGTTGAATGAAAGGGATAAATGAACATTTAAAGTTACTTTTACCTTCACTGTTGCCAAAGACACGACGTGGCAGCGGACACCACCTAAAAAGAGCTTCTCCTCTCATTATGTGTGGAAGTGGGACCTTTTGGCGTCTTTGTCCTTCTTCCCCACTCCGTGTGAAACACTTTCTTAAGTTTAGAATAAGTAAATTGGAGAGAATAACTAGTTAGCTCTCTAGCTTGCTATGCTAGCGGCGGCTATCTGTTATGTCCCTACAGTGATCCCGTAGCCTGCAAAATGTGATGGACACAAACAATAATGAGTGTACAAGTAACTATTGGGGTGTTTTTTCATGTCTACGGGGCTCTAATAATGTTAAAATCCGTATTTAGAACGTCTTAAAAAGGTTTTCTATACTCCGACTACAAAAAATTCCATTTATTAATGTTAAATGCTAATTCATGGAAATTCACTTATCACAAACCAGTTAACCGCGATAAACGAGGGATTACTGTATTTACAATTACACAGAGCAGCATTTAGAGCCGAGTGCAATTTTCAGGGTGCAACATGAGTAGTAACAGTGATGATGTGCATGTAGTCTAAACTGTATTCACATTAAAACTCCAAAGGAAAGAAATAGAGACAAAACAGTAATAACTGGATTGTTTAGGTACTCCATTGGTTTCATAACATTCGACTTGTCCAGTGCCTCACCAGCCATGAACTTCACCACATGTCACTGATACAATATCTCAGTTTTATGTCATAATATCGATCAGCCGCTATTATCGAACGTCCTTAGTTTATTATATAAAAGAAAAACACTGGGCAAACCCAGAATAAAATCAATACCAAATGTAAAAGTCCAAAAAGCTAGAAACAGAAGGAATCATGGGGGCCATCACACTGAACGGAGGGGGATAAATGTACATTTGAAAATAAATTTCCATATTTGCATGTCAGTTGGCATGTTTACTATGTTTTTCAAAATAAATCAATTACTAAATTGTGCCACATAGTGGTTCACTACACCCTTTTAGCAGAAAAGGGCATAGAAACAAGCGGCATAGAAAATGAATGGATGGATATAAAAAAGTTAGCGGTTATCCGGTACTACATCGGTGTTGAGAAAGTTACCAGTATCGATATCGGTTTGAAAAATAAGACATCCTGCATCTCTAATCCATTTAATTCACCACATTCTCACCTTCCAAATGCTGGATGCTTTTTCATTGAATAACGTCTTGCAGTGATTCAGCCAGCATCCCCCTGCAGTAACACTGGCGTGGCAGCCTGATTGCACCATAGGCCATTGTACTGCAATGATTAAGGCTGTTCAAGTTCTCCAATCTACTCTCCCTCCTCTCTTAGTTTATTGCCTTTGTAGCATGTGTCAAGATCTGTTGTGAGTGCCACTTAATGAAGCCATACCTGAATTTATTTGCCCTCGCTTTGCCGTAGACGAGGGAGGAGGTACCAATTAATAGAATGTAAGAGCACACGGTGATTTATAATTAACAAGCATGCAGCTTATAGTCAACACTCAGTGTAATAGCCCAGGAGAGAGACAAGAAGTGGAGAAAGAACTGAAGAGGCGAAAAAGAAGGTTGGAAAAAAAAATAGTTGATTTGTCCCTTGGTGGATGAGCGGAGTCCTTGTGGCTGACGGGAGCTGTCTAAAGCGGCTAAATGAATAATCATCTGTGAGTTAGACTGCAGACAAACGCTTAACGAGGATGATGTGAACCTTGCTGACATGAGGGGGCCAGCGAGAGATAGAGAAAGCTCCTGCAAGAGAGCAAACATACTCGACTTTCAAATAAAATGGCACTCATCTAATACTGGCGTGAAGTTGGTACACTCAATTGTCACACCAAGATCTTGTCGTAGATATAACATTGTTATTGTCTTACCTGTAGGGCAAAGTCGTTTGTGGAATTCTTGGACTCCCCACTCTAGATCTGCCACATCCAAACGTATCGCTGCTCGGGGCTAACCTTCTCAGCGAGTTGCTGTTTATCGCGGTTAATTGGTGCCAGACCCGACCGCGAAATGTGAATTTCCTCGAAGTCAGATTCTATATTAATAAACTGAATATTTTCATACTTTGAGCATTAAAAACCAATTCCATATTCTCAATTGCTTTGTGGAAATCTTCTGGGTATAACTTAGTGAATATAGCTTACTGACATCTTACGTATTTCTAATAGTAAAGGTTCATTTCCCCATTTCAATGATCTATTTCAGGGATGTTATCCGCAATTTTATATTAGGTACTAATGTCTCTTTCCAAGTCCTTGTTATCTGTTTTATTGCTGTAATTCTTAATATATTTGTGCTATTTTAATTTTCAATTCTTCTTCCCATTTACTTTTAATCCATCCATCCATTTTCTATACCGCTTCTTCCTCATTAGGGTCACGGGGGCATGCTGGAGCCTATCCCAGCTGACTTCGGGCGACAGGCGGGGTACACCCTGGACTGGTCGCCAGCCAATCGCAGGGCACATATAGACAAACAACCATTCACACTCACATTCATACCTATATTCATACCCATACAATTTAGAGTCGGCAATTAACCTCACCTGCATGTTTTTGGAATGTGGGAGGAAGCCGGAGTACCCGGAGAAAACCCACGCGCACACGGGGAGAACATGCAAACTCCACACAGAAATGCCCAGGGGAGAATCGAACCCAGGTCTTCCCGATCTCCTGTTACTGTGTTGGCCAACGTGCTAACCACTAGACCACCGTGCGGCCTTTACTTTTGATATGATTATCTAATATAAGATAATCTTGCATTATTTTATAGATTTACGATTTATTCTTAATATTTATTAGATAGCTTCTCACCTGCAGATATTTGAAAAAGTGATGTTTGGGGATATTATATTTTAAGGTTATTGCTTCAAATGGCTCTATAACATTTGTAGAAATCATCTGAGAGTGTGTTGTTAGCCCTTCATCAGCCCATTCATCCAAGATTCAATCTGATTCATTTTGCAGATATTTTTCCATATTAGCAAAGTATTGAGAATGCAGAAATTTGCCTATAATTTTCTTTCCATTTGGCCTTTTCTATATAGGGTCCCCAATGGTATCCTTACTGCAGTCTTCTCCATATTAACCAATTTTGGTTCACTGTTTTCATTCCTCCACTTTTGAATTGTAAGGATTTGAGTTGCGTAAAAATAATTCTGCAGATTTGGTACACGTAGGCCTCCCTCATCTTTACATCCATCCATCTATTTTCTATACCGCTTCTTCCTCATTCGGGTCACGGGGGCATGCTGGAGCCTATCCCAGCTGACTTTGGCCGAGAGGCGGGGTACACCCTGGACTGGTCACCAGCCAGTCTCAGGGCACGTATAGACAAACCACCATTCACACTCACAGTCATACCTATGGACAATTTAGAGTCGCCAATTATCTTTACATTTAAGTAATAATTTGAATTTTATTCTATGTTTTCTGTTATTCCAAATAAAATCTGCTAACATTTTATTCCATGAATAAAAATGCATTTTTGACAATGGTATTGGTAATGCCGGAAAGAGAAATAAATATAGCGGAAGAACCATCATTTTAATAGTATCAATCCTACTTACAATTCCATATGAGACTAATTTCCATCTATTCAACTGCATTCATACTTTGTTTTCTAATACACAATAATTCATAACAAAAGGTCCTGTAAGTTCTTGACTCCTAGAAATTGGATTTTTGGAGCATCCCAGTTAAATTTATAACTATCCTTCAAGGTTTGACTAATTGAACGATTTATTGTTAATGATTCACATTTATTTACATTAATTTTATATCCAGATACATTACTATATTCTCTAATAGTTTCAATTTCCTTTATATGGTTATTTTGCCAATAATCGCCAATGCCAATACTTCTATATACAGGGCAAATAGTAATGGCGATAAGGGGTCACCCAGACAGGTTCCTATCTGGATTATGACTGATCTTGATAAAGTTTCATTAGTTTAACTCTGGAAGATAGGGTGCCATATAACGCTTATATCCATAAGCTAAATTTTGATCCCAATCCAGAGCGGTTTAAAAAGCTGTTTAGGACTTTCTAAATACCAATTTTAACATTGTTAGAGCCCTGTAGACATGAAATAACACCCCATGGTCACTTTTACACTCCTGTTACTCTTTGTTTACATCACATTGCACAGGCTTCGGGTTCACTGCAAGGACATAACAGATGGCCGCCACTAGCAGAGCAAGCTAGCGAACTAACTAGTTAGCCTCTTAAATGTACTCATTCTAAACTTAAGAAAGTGTTTCAAACGGTGTCGGGAAGAAGGACAGAGACACCAAAAACGTACCACTTCCACACAGAATGAGAGGAGAAGCTTTTTTTCGACTCAATCTCAGGCACGGCATGTCCGTCTCAGCCATGGCATGTCGGCTCGCCTCTGCTGGCTCAGTAGCCAGTCTCCATGCAGTGTGAAAGATCATGTAATCTAACGTCAGTCTCATAACATTACTGATGCCCAGTGAACACAATACTACATATAACTTGTCTTTCAGTATTTTTTTACTAATTGGCCATCGTCAACCAGGAAACAGCAATCATTTATTATCCATCCATTCATTTTCTATGCCGCTTGTCCTCATTAGGGTTGCGGGGGTATGCTGGAGCCTATCCCAGCTAACTTTTGGGTACATTTTGCTGGGTACATCCTGGAATGGTTGCCAGTTTAGGGAGTGACTAAGAAAAACTTGAGTCAGTAAAACGAGTTTACCATCAGTAGTTCCAAGGCAATTGTAGAAGTCTTACTTAAAACTCTGAGATTGTGTTTGGTTTGCCCTTCATTGTTGGAGTGTTATCACCATGGTGAGATCCAAAGAGCGTTGATGTTGACGCATATGTGTCTGGGAAAGAAAGCATATACAAAAATTTCCATCCATCCATTTTCTATTGAGGGCGACAGGCGGGGTACACAGGACTGGTCGCCAGCCAACCAAACAACCATTCACACCCACATTCATACCTTAGACGACAATTTTGTCGCCAATTAACCTAACATGCATGTTTTTTGGAATATGGGAGGAAACCCACGCACGGGGAGAACATGCAAACTCCACACAGAAATGCCCAAGGGAGAATCGAACCCAGAGAATCTCCAGACTGTGAATGTGTGGCCAACATGCTAACCACTAGATCACCGTGCAGCCCTTTCCTTTTATTGTACGGAAAATAATTTACAAATGGAGTTCAAGTAAAACAACTGCCAACATGCCCAGGTCATGCTGACCTAGTAAGTTCGGCGTAAAAGCAAGATGTTTAATGCTCCAGAAATTCACAAATACTGTATCATCATGGGACCGAGAGGAAGCTCTTTGCCGCAGATGATGTCAAAGTGCATGCATCTACCATCAGAAAGAGACTACACAAGTTTGATTTTCATTTAGGCGTGCTGTCAAAAAAAACGCAACACTGAAGTCTTCCACAGAACATTTAGACAAAGACCAGGGGTCTCGTCTATAAAGGTGAGCATGGAATCTCTGACTAAAAGTCTCAGTATGCAAGAAACCTAAAAATATGCAGCTATAAAAAGGGGCATACACACACATTCACACAATTTTTGGTTGGTACTCTAGAAGGGCAAAAGCTCGCTTGATCTTGATTTTCAGTATGAGTACAGACCGTGAAAGCGAGGCCTCACGATCCTTCTGACTTTTTGGGTTTCAAGCAGGAGGTGTCAGAAAAGTTACCTCTAGTTCTAGAGTAGTTCTAGAGTAGAAGTGTGAGTACGCAACTCTGCCTCAAGTTATGCCCTTTCCACGCCTCCACTTCACCATAGGTCAATGCAAAGTGACTCGGGAATGTGGCGTCCATATTTAAAGAGCCTCGATTGCATTTTTACGATGGCGGCTGTCATTCAGAATCCTGGCTGGTGGGACGAAGAGCGGACTTTCACAGGAATGGAGGTTCGACACGCAGCAAAAGAAAACTCCATCATTTGTGGAACAGGAAACCTTAGAGTAAGTTGACTCACACGGCTTTGACACCATCCACACAAATGCACGAATGCAACAAATAATTGTCTTACGTTTTGATAAATTGTATCAAGAAAAACAAACAACGGAGCACTGAGGACATATTTTTTTTCTGTGTATGGTACATTTAAATCTGAGAGATTTTTTTTTAATTTGTCAATTTGATGTTTATTATAATTAATATTCATCAAACACTTAATATTCTCATGATTATTAAATATGATTAAATATTCAAGGCCAACATTGTGTATTTCATGTATCTTTTTATTCCGGATACTACACTGCTGCGTAATGGTGTTTATGATACTTTGGGGCTGCTACAATGGCTATCAACCTATTGGTATAGATTATGTTGATGAGCACATACAATATAGGATATTATTAGTCAGTGTCAGCTTGGTTTATGTACAGGTCAGTTATGTAAATAGATCATTGTTGGCAGTTGTTGGGTTTTTTTCGGGCTTTACAGTCAAAATAGGTGTGTCCTGATACGTGCATTGCTAGCTCCCACATGCTAGCTGTTTTTGAACTCTTTTTCTCTCTTTAGAACATGCAGAAAAGAGAGCGTGTTCATGTTCAAATGTCATTCTCATTCCAGGTTGTGTTTTTATAATCACATACTTTGCGTGGAAAGTGGCGTAGACAACTTTTCAGCCCTGATTTGTGCATAATCAAGCTTTATAGGTGAGACCCCAGGACTTTGTGTGAAGAATGGGGTGGACATGTCATGGTTTGGGTCTGCTTTGCTGCAGCAGGGCCTGCCAGTCCAGCGCACTCTTATTGAATCGACTAGGAATTATTCATTGTGTAATTAGGATTCCTTATTTATAAATGGAATATTTTCATAGTTAGAGTATAGACAACCTGTTTACGACCTTCTAAATACAGTTTGTAACATTATTAGAGCCCTCTAGACATGAAATAACACCCCTATAGTCACCTTTACACTCCTATTACCTAATATAGTAGACATAATAAGAGAAAATGACATAAATAAGACTCGTGCTGGTGTGTGTTGCTGTAAATGTGTTCCGGCGCTAGAGGACAGGAAGTGACGTTGGGGTTTTCGAGTTGAGTTTCAGCTCGGTGTGGGTTACGGCACAACTGTAGCGCATGTTAGGGATTGTTGTGAGGTCATTCTGCAATAAAAGCCTGTCGTTGCAGCAATCAAGTCTGGTGCTTGTGTGTCTCACCCAACATTAATGTAGTCCAGATCATACATATCATCACAAAACCTTTGAATGCGTCTTCTGAATGCCTTATAGTTTTATTTTACTTCATTTAGCCATTTTATCGCTTTAAAATGCTTAATTCAGGCACAACTTAAAGTTTGCTTAAATATGCATATTTTTTTACTAATAATATAAATTTGAAGTGTGATGTGGTGAGAGATTACGTACAGTAATTTGAAAGAACCATCATTCAATCAGTCATTGATGTGTTCTGGCGCCAGGATGGAGCCAATCACTGGCTTTTGGAGGGCGAATCAGTTTGAATTAGTTTAAATATTGAACATTTGTAATTATTACTCTGTATTTAAAAATGAGATTTACTTTTCATTAAGGGTGCCACCCTGAAACAGAGAAATAACCGATTCACTGATTATTGTCTCATTATCAGTAACGTATCATAAGCGCTTGACAACATACGTAATAATGATTAATACGTATTAATTAATTGTATTAATTAATTACAGTAACCACAAGTGAAAATGAAGGTATTGTGGTGGAGGGTTGGCAACACAAATAAAATATATGTCTGAGTAGCAGTTATTCAAATATGAAAAATGTATAAGAAATGCAGTATTGATCATCTTATCACTTGTGTGTGTGAGAGAGAGAGGGACACCGGGAGCAGGAGAGAGAGGGAGAAGAAGTGATCAGGAGATAATACTGAGGATAATCATGAGAATGCATCGTACACACGCCTAAAGGGATGTTCTTTCTTTGTGTGTGGGGGGGTGCATGCATTCAAAGAACATCTGCTTGTGGGAGATTTGAAGCTTCACTTCTTGTCGATAAAGTTGAATACATACGTGTGATCACTGGATGTCAACTGGTGCTGTGTTAGGAATGAAAATTAGCTTGCATGCAGACGCTGTGTGCCTTTACGAGCATGACAAAACATTCCATCTTAGCCACCTAAAACACTTTTATGACACTGTGGAATGTCCACTTACCAACGAATCCAGTCCAGTTTGGAGTCATTACTGTCCTATGCATGCCGCAGTTGGTCTATGCTGATGTTCGTTCTGTGTTTGGTGCTGTTTTGGTAGTATAACAAATCATTTCCCTCATTTGTGTTCATGCAAGTTTCCCACAGACCTTGTTTTGTTGCTGGTGTCCTGCACCTTATACGTACTGCACCGGCTTCACAAACATATATTTCCTCAAAAGCGAGTAGCGACAAATCTAGTGACTTTTTTTGGCGTCCTTGGAGAGTTTTCTGGTATTTGGGTACTTAAAAGTGAAAGCACGTATTGTTCTGCAGTTTGTGTTCTCACTGAGCAGTAGCGAGTGCTGCTGAGAGGTCCGCCCCGCTTCAAAGCAGTCACGAGCGGTCAGTCAGCTCCCGTGGTACACTGAGAGCATAGAGGAGCTCTACGCATCCATGAATCACGCATGCGTGAGGACTGTTTTACAGGCGAGTCCGGATGTAATTGCTCCACTGTCTAGACTTTGAGAGGCGCTGGCTGAGATAAAATATAAAAATTATTCATTATTTTATTTTTGATGAAGTGATGGCCAATTTTAAATTAACAAACCAAAAATAAAATGTATTTGTGGTTCTAAACGTAATTACGGTGTTTTTACTCACTCTTTTTCTCTTCTACGAGGATAAAATTTGTTCCTACAGCATCTGTTACATCATATGCAAATTATATGCAAATTAGCTGATGCCGTCATCTTGCGAATTCTGCCGCCTTCTAGGACAGCCAATAGCTACTTTTCTTACTTTCTTACTGAGGCCACATATTGAAAAAGGAAAGGCTGCAAAGACCACTTTCATATTTTGTAAAGAAACACTTGTAGATATGCTAAAAAATATATATTTCAAGAAAAAAAATGCATCTCAGCTTTGTGATAAAGGTGAAAAAGTGTATTAGTATGAAGGTTTTATGTTTTTTTTATTTCACATATTTCAACTTTTTCTCAGATCATATTTGTACATTTTGTTCTTGTGATTTTATTAATTTCTTCCCATAATATGTTGGCTTTATTCCCATAACACAGTCATCCCTCCTCTATCACGGTAATGAGGCAATGCTTCATCAGTGTAACATTACTGACACCTAGTGGCCAGAATATTACTTGTGTCTTTCAATATTGTTTGACTAAAAATACGCCTAGTTAACCACAAAACAATGCTAATTTATTAATAAATTTTTGAAAAACTGTGAAAGAGCGAGGGAGCGATAATCAAACCGCTATGGAGCGAGGGATGACTGCATTACAACTTTTTCTGCAACCTGATTTTCCAATTTCCAATTTTCTAATTTTGTTTTCCTTTAATATTTCAACTCTATGCTACTAAAATGACATTATTTATAAGTTTATTCTTGTAAAAGTGCGACTTTTTTCTCATTAGCATATTTTTCTCTTAATATTTTGACTTATCCAAATATCATAAAATTACAGCTGTTTTTTCAATTGATGCTGTTTTTTTTTTTAATTTTCCAACCATTTGAACTCTTCTTGTAATTTTTCTTCCTGTAATTATGATTTTATTCCCATCATATTTTGACTTTACTCTTGTAACTTTTTCCACAACTTGTTTGTTTTGTCTTACACTATTATGGCTTTAAAAAAAAGTCTATTTAATATTTCAACTTTATGCTCCTAAAATGAGGTCATTTTTCCTCATAATATTACTGTCATGATCCTGTTTTTGCTCTGTGCTGCCACTGCTGTCCGTATCTGGACAGAGCCTTATATGGTAGTTCCTGGGAGGAGCCACACGCTGCTACCTGCTGCACACCTGACTGGCATTAGCAATTAGAGCTTCTTATACCGTCTGGGCTGCGTTCCGACGTCAGACTGCTACCTTGTGTCGTTTGTCTTCTGAGTCCTTGCCACCAGTCTCGCTAACACTTAGGTCATTTATTTTTGTATGTGTGGCTTTGCCTACTTTTGGTTTGTACTTTGTCGAGGTTTTTCTCCTTTTTTTGTCATAGTTTTTGTTCCTACCTTTTTCTTCTCTACCTGTGCCTTTTGTTAATAAACCTTTGTGCACTTTTGCACCACCGTATTTCTGCTTTGGGGTCCAACTTACCTTATTGAGCCAGGAAGTTAAATTATTATCTTAAAATTACAACTTTTTCTTGTTTGATTGCAACTTCTTTCTCAATATTTTAAGTTTATTCTTGTAAAATTGATGATTTTTCTACTTTTACTGTTTTTTTTAATGACCAGCCACTCCAGGTGGGATGTTAGAGCCACCGGCCTGTAACAGCTAGGTCCCTTGGGGCGTGGGGTCTTTGGTACAGTTACCTCGCAGGACGTCTTCCAGAGGTGTCGCACCCTCCCCACTTTCAGGCTCATGTTGAATAAGTGTGCAATAATCCCACTTACCTGGTCCGAGCAGGACCTTAGGAGCTGCAGTCTTCCTGGTCTTTATCGTCCTCAACTGAAACCCCACCCGGAGGGGTGAGAAGCAGAGGGGGCTGTGTCTTGGAGAGTCAATGGGAGGTTGGGCGGATTATTGAGGGGTGGGGGTAATGATGAGCTGAGCACTGGGGGGTAGTGGGGTGGTTTGAGCAGAGTGCTGGGAGATCAGATGAGGGGGGCTGCTGCAGGGCTGACACAGCTGGGGTTGGGGCAGATGTCTCCTCAAATCTGCAGAAGTAGGTGTTAAATTCATCTGCCCACTTTTCATCCGATGTTTGGTTGCTGGTGGCCTGAGATGGTTTTCAGGCTCTTCCAAATGTCTCTGGTGTTATTCTCCTGCAACTGTTCTTCCATCATTTTCCTGTACACGTCTTTCCCCTCCCTTATTTTTAGGGTTGTCCAATAATATCGGTATCGGTATAGTGATATCGGTATTGTTTTTTTTCCCCGCTAATAACAACCAATATTTAAAAAATGCTGTGTAGATGAACATTTTAATGTTCACATGGACAGGATAACACCACAGTTTGGTCACATACAGTGCAAGCCCACCTCCTTTGCGCTTTCCACAGGCTCTTGTGTTCCTAGCCGCTCTGACTACTAAAGTCGGCTAGCTCCTGAAGCTAGCCTCTGGGACGCTCGCTGTTAGCCATTCAGTGAAGCAAAAATAAGATGCACTCCCTGAAGGTTCTTGCCAGCTCGTTGATCTTGCTCAATACTGAATTCACGTTTCCCATGATAATGTAAGGTACCGAAGGCCTGAATCTACACTTCCTTGCGAGCCGCTTGACATTCATCTTAGCCCTGGTGATGCCGCCTTTATCAATGGGTAGACAGGGAGTCACACCGTTGCCGGACTTTGCACGTCATGGCACGTAAAAATGTGCTTGAATAAACAAACAGAGCTGCTTGAAAGGCAGCCACGCGTGGCGGCGGTGTTAACTCCACGACAGACATACATACATACATACATACATACATACTTACTTTATTAAAATTTACATTTCCAGCAGCTATGCAAAAATGACATAATGAACTTGATTACAAAAAACAACCAAAGCAAGACATGAAGGATGAGAAAATAGAATAGCATAAATAATAAACAGATCAGGTCAAATGTAATATACATAATTATTAATACATAAGGTAATAAATACAGTCCAATACTTCCATGACAGCCGATATGTGATGTTACACATATTGGTATCGGTTGATATCGGAATTGGACAATATCGGCATATCGGACCCTCCTCAGCTCCTTTTGTGCAGCCTCAGCTCCTCTCCTTAATGAGATGATCTATTTGATGTATTTATTTATTTATCTGTACCGTACAGGCTGAACTCGAAAGTGAAACCAGCAAAATGCAATACAATGGAGAGCTGTGAAGCATACAAGTGTATTCAAGTGTTGAGTACATGTTGGCAGGTCTGCAGTAACACTGAAAGTACTCCCTGCCTCTCACTGCCTTTCAATGTTGTTTGGCAAAAATAACAAGATTAACTTGCTTTGGTGTCGTGAGCACGTTACATAGCTCAATGTTTATCGTGTTCATGTATCATCTGCAGCATTCAACACAACAGTGAGCCCAAATATTAGTCGACTCTGACACTAAAACTAGGAATAGGCTGCAGCTCAGGGGTCCTGGTCCACAAATTGGCCTATTTCAGAGAGAAATGTCATGGCTGGATAACATTATTCAAATGATGTGTTGTTCACTGGGAGGCATATGTTTTAGGTGTTGTACAATGGCTTTTTAATGGTTCAGCCAGTACGCGCTAATATACAATAAAGCACAAATGAAGACAGCAGTGTCCTGCAGGGTTCCCATGATAACATTTCAAAATCTTTAAATGCTGATTGGCCATCTGGTATTGTTTTGTGTCACTTCCTATTAAGCTCATTGATCCTCCCTCCCTGTCTGCGGCATGTGGTTGATCATCATGGATCAGTGTGTATGCCTGTAATATGAATATGCTTTGATTACTCCACATGATGGTCTCTGTCTATGGGTTTGGCCCTGCAGCTACACTTGTGTTGACTGTGGGCCTGATTGGGCTGTTTCTGTGACAACGGCAGAGAAGGGAATATATGTTATGATGTTGTGTTGTACATTTACATGCACTAAAAAACAAATTATTGCTTTTTAAAGAACGTGTTAAAACAGATTATTTCACCACAATATCAGTTCATTCCTATTCCATTCCTTAAGTCCTGTCTTACGCAACATTTCGATTGATTTCGGAGTGATCATCGGAGTGGGCTCGCTATGCGTGTGCCAGTCTCCCTTTAAAGTGACTCTATTACTTTTAGAGGGCGCCAACGTTCACACATATGCAAACATTATATCCCACACCGACGTAACACATGCATGTGCATTAGGTGTGTTTGTTGTCGGCAGCAATTTGGCACAGGTTGAACTAACATAAACATAAGCTATTATTGAACGTATAGCCTATCATAACCACACAATGACTCCAAATTGTTGGTCGCTTATGAGACCAGTGATGGGCGGATCGATACTGAAATATCAATACATCTGATACCAGCTCTTTGTGCACTGAAATCCATTCTCAAAGCCCCCCCCCCCAAAAAAAATATATATTCTTTTCTATATTAAACTGCAAAGTACGTGTTTATTAGTTCTAGAATGTTGATGTTTAGTTTTTTATATTTTTTTTTAACATTTTATTACATTTTTGCAAATTGTGGTTACAGCAGACTGTCTTTATTTTGTGGTGTTTTATTAATTGATGGTTTTGTGTGTTTTTTTGTTTATTTTTTATAAATAAATAACTTCATTAGGAAATTATCCGGGTCCGGGTCGCGGGGCCAGCAGTCTCAGTAGGGAAGTCCAGACTTGCCGGTCCCCGGCCACTTCTTCCAGTTCCACCGGGAGGACACCAAGGCGTTCCCAGGCCAGCTGTGAGACATAATCCCTCCAGAGTGTCCTCGGTCTGCCTGGCTGGGAGGGAGGCCACCTCAGCTGGCTCCTCTCAGTGTGAAGGAGCAGCGGCTCTACTCCGAGCTCCTCCCGGATGACAGAGCTCCTCACCCTATCTCTTAGGATAAGTCCAGCCACCCTACGGAGGAAACTCATTTCAGCCGCTTGTATCCGCAATCTCGTTCTTCCGGTCACGACCCAAAGCTCAGGACCATAGGTGAGGGTGGGAACATAGGTCGACCGGTAAATTGAGACGTTTGCCTTCCGGCTCAGCTCTCTCTTCACCTCGGTCCGGTACAGCGACCACATTAATGCAGACGCTGCGCCGAGCCGCCTATCGACCTCACGCTCCAACCTTCTCTCACTCGTGAAGAAGACCCCGAGATACTTGAACTCCTCCACCTGGGGCAGGACTTCATTCCCAACCCGGAGGGTGCAATCCACCAAAAGCGTCACACTCAGCTGAACGCTGAAGGCCGCAGCCTGATGAGGCCACATTGTCTGCGCAGAGCAGGAAAGAGATTCTAAGGCCCCAAACTGGACCCTCTCGACGCCTTGGCTGCAGCTAGAAATTCAGATCATGAATGAAATGAATAGAATCGGTGTCAAAGGGCAGCCTTGCCGGAGGCCAACGTTCACCAGAAACGGGCTCGACTTACTGCTGGCAATGTAAACCAGGTTGTACAAGGACCGAATGGCACGTCGTAGCGCCAACAAGGCCTTTTCCAGGTCTGCAAACCACATTGGTATAAACCGGTAATTTATTTAATTAATAAATCAGTTAAATGTCTTGTATTCTTTATGCTATGATACAAAATACCGGTACACTACTTTTTTAAATTTACCAGAAAAATTAGGTAAATTTGCAGAGTCAGAGCGGTATCGCTGAGACCAGCCTGAATTTTATTCTGTATTGGCTCGGAAACAAAATCAGTGGTATCGCACATCACTATTTGAGACTGCTTTTGTGTGTGTGCATCATGCTACAGACATGTACGTGTACAGGAGAGAGCGGGGAGTGATCGCCATAAATGCCCGTTATTGTATTCGGGCCGAACAAAAATGTATGAACATTTTCATGCACTTGAATTTGCATTTGTGAAAAATATAAACTTTTTTTCTCCAATTTGCTCTTTTAAACCATTGTTAGTAAGATATGCTAGCTGGTAGTGGTGGTCTTACATTTTTTTGATTTAAAAAAAGGTGATACAGCGCCTTTAGAAACATTAAATTCACAAGAGAAGAAGACAAATTCATGTTCATCTTTAACGAGTACATCCTCCCTCATTTAATCGTGGTTAATTGGTTCCAGAGTGAATTCAATGTGAATTCAATTCAGCATTAATAAATGCAACAGTTTCTTAGTTAGAGCATAGAAAACTTTCTATGTTTTTTACAATTATTAGAGTCCTGTAGACATGAAATAACACCCCTATAGTCACCTTTGCATTATTTTTTTGTTTACACATAACAACTGCGCAGGCTACAAAATCACTGCAGGGGCACGAGATGGCCACGGCTTTCAGCATAGCATGCTAGTTAGTTTCCAATTTATTTGTTCTAAACTTAAAGTGTTTCAAACTTCCTCATTGATGCTAAAAATCTAGTGCTGGAACCAAATATATTGCTCTTATTTTTTATAACATTTAAAAACCTTTTAAACGTGTGATGATTGATTACTTCTCTGCAACACGGTCCAAAGAACCAGGAGGAAAGCCTAAAGAAAAAAAAAGCCGTTACAATAACATAAAAGACAAATTGTATGCCTCTCCTTGCCCTAAGTCAGTGGTGTCCAAAGTGCGGCCCGGGGGCCTTTTGCGGTCTGCAGTTGTTCTTTATTGGCCTGCAGCACATTGTAAAAATGTAACTTAGCAGGAAACAAACAAGCAAAAATTGAAAAATCGGCAGTAATTTTAGAGGAAAATGTTTTAATCTGAAGAGAATTTTCCGAGAATATTGTTGTAATGTTATGAGGAAAAAGTAAAATACGTTTGAAATAATAAATATATTTTTTAAGTCATAATATTATGTGAAGCAAACAAAATAAATTATTTTGGGGAAACGTTATTTTAGGGGAATAAAGTCATAACATTTTATGATGATAAAGAAGTTTAAGAAGAAATTTGAAATATTTTGAAAATTAAAAAAAATTGCAAAAATGGGTAAAAAAAGAGCAAAGCCTGAAGTTCACACTAATAATATGCTTTTTGACCACCATCACAAAGCTTGAAATACTGTACAGTATATACAACTTCTTAGCATATCTACACGTGTTGCTTCACAAAATATCCCGAGCATCCTTTCATTTTTCACTAAGTGGCCCTCGCTGGAAAAAGTTTGGACAGAAATGTTGTGACAAATATTTCAATGAGTGAGAATATCATCCTCAAGTATATTCTGCTTAATTACATTTTATTCACCGTGGTCAAGAAAGAATAAAGTGTCCACAACAATTTTGACAACATCATCGGCATGCAATCCATGAATGCATTAAAAAGTATTATTCCCTGCACAGCGTTAGACAAAGAAAGACATCGTAGTCTTTTTAAAATGAACTCTGTAAGAGCAGCCTTTAGTTTTGCATCCTTTCCTTCACAGTTTAAAGTAGTAGCAAAAGATTGTAGAGGAGCAGGCAGCTACAGTATATTTTTTCGATGCCTTTGAGGAGCACCATAACAACAAGAGCCAAAGCAGATTTGCACACACAATAAAAGGTTACCGACTGCACGTGAGCGCTGTAGAAAATGATGTTTGACCAGTAACAGTGACTTGCACGTAGCATCTCTCTGACTCGTTGAGAAAGCCACGTAGATGAATGAGGTGAAATGACTAAAATCGCCCTCCTGGCTTTTCGGAGGAACACAGAGTTTGGCTAACGATCAAATTAGATGCAGTGCATGTAAACTGGGACAGAGAAGTGCGAAAACACGGAGAGAACGAACTTTGGCAGAAATCCAACTCATGTGTGCATGTAAACGTACTGTGTGTTGCTTTGGCATCATCAAAGAGCACAGAGGCAGTTTGCTCCGAGCCGTATTATTCCATTTGCACACAAGTAAATGGCATCAAAGATTATTCTTCCATTGAAACCTTATTTGATATTTTTGAATTATCATTACTGCACTGATAAGTCATTTGGTTTTGTGGCTTTTTAAAATTTATTTATTTATTTATTTTTTTACACCAGATCGACATGGTCCTAATTTGGGTTGCCATTTCCGTAGCAGTGTGAAATAAGTGCACTCTTGTGCTGCCACTCACCCCTCAGCATCTGGTGTTTCATCTTTAGTAGAAACTGAGGCACTGCAATCTTTAGAATAAGCCAAAATGGAGCCAAAGAAAGTTTCAAGCGAAAAAAAAGAAAGTTTCAAGTGGCAGCGTTTTGATAAAGAAGGTGAGAAACGCTATTGAATTCAATAAATAACAAAAGCTACCATCGCCATCGTGTCTTTGGGAACAATCACGTCTTCAGTGACGGTAAAAGTAATCTTAAATGTTCCTTTATCCCTTTCATTCCTCATTTGTATGCACGAAGAATTGTTTCCTGCAAAACCACAATTGTAGAACTATAAAAACGTGTTTTGTGTTAATGTTTTTTAGCGTCAACCACCACTACAGGTGATGTAGCTAACCTCTGGTTGCGGCTGCCATTTTGTTAGCAAGGTAATAAGATGCTAACAAGAACATTTTCTGACAGAAAATACTTTAAGAATACAGCTGGACTCACGCAGTGTATCAATAACACGACAAGACGCACAGCAAGATGCACTATTGTACACTAGCCAGAAAATACATGCCAAAAGAGGCAAAATTGTGGTGGATTTTTTTTACTTTTTTAACCAAAAACCATGCTAACCAGGGTTCCTCTTGATCTGTTTACATGCGGGATGTCCGATATTGGCTTTTTTGACAAAAAACGATATGCCGATATTGTCCAACTCTCAATTTCCGATTCCGATATCAACCGATATCGATATGTGTAACATCACATAGCTTTTTCTTGAGTGAAATTGTTGTAAAATAACAATACTCTTACATGAGTACAGTTGTTTTGTTGGCTACTCCACCCATCTGTGAGTAGATAATTAAAGTATTACATAATGTATATAAGAATACATTGGTGTTTCTTGCCTTGATTTATGCTATTCTTGGAAAGATTTAATGTATTTTTAGTTGAGGATATTGTTTAAAACACATGCATTTGCTGATTATTATTTTGATTGATAACTTTCATGTTCTTATTTTATATATATTGCATTAAAACTATATATACTGTGTGTAGTTTTTGGCCACTACTCTGTGCTCTGCAGCTGATGTCATGTGAATTTCTACTGCGTTGGATCAATAAAGTTCTTATCTTCGCCATCTGAGAAGATCAAATAGGTTGCTTTTGGTGCCCAACTGTTTCCCAAGTATATTAGTGCATGTGTGAATGTATAAACGAGAGGCATTAACTTACATTTCTGTGTAGGAAGGCGTTTTATGAAGGTCATTTATTGTATTCACTTACAGCGCTGCCTTGTCCAATATGGCGGCGGCGCTTCCTGTTTCCCAGCGTGCTTTGCTGTACTGTTGTTGTAAGTAGCCGCTAAGTTACATGTTTAGAGCTCACATAGTTGCCGGTTATTCTGCATTACACGTTGGTAGTGTCTTGTCTGTTGTTATCTTTGTATTACGCTGCTGTGTGATGTGTTTTTTTTTACTTTCTTTCTTTAAAAAAACACAGTAAGACTAGTGTGTGGAATGGTAACCCCCCCACCAATTCTCAGGAGCTGGCAAGTTCACTGTGAGCTTTGTCGTTACTCTGCTTGTTGAAATAGTCACCTTATTCTCACAGGCTTGTGAGCAGCACAGTATTAACTTCACCAAGCAGCAAGTTCAGCAGTGTTGCAATCTGCGAGTTTAGCACTAAAAGCTCAATATCGGCATTTAATGTAGCAAAAAAAACGATACCAATGTTGGCCAATATCACGTTTTTATGTGAGTATCGACCCGATAATTATCGGTGGCCGATAATATCGGACATTCATAGTTTACATTATTGTACATTTTTAATGAAAACAAAAAAACCTTTTACAGTCATCCCTCGCTATATCACGGTTCTAATATCGCTACCTTACTATATCTATGTTTCATACTTGAATATTGGTGAGTTCTCCTCTCATTCTATGTGGAAGTGGTAAAGTTTTGGTTTGTTTGTCCTCCTTCCTTTCTCCGTTTGAAACGCTCGGTAGCTTGTTATATTAGCAATTATGTCCCAGCAGTGATCCCGTAGCCTGCACAATGTGATATAAGCAAAGAATAATAGCAGTGTAAAAGTGACTATTTGTGTTATTTCACGTCTACTGGGCTCTAATAATGTTAAAACCCGTATTTAGAAAGTCATATAGAGTTTTTCTATACTACAACTACAAAAATATTCCTTTGATTAATATTCAAGCCTACTTCGCAGAAATTCACTTATTGTCTGGAACCAATTAGCCACTATAAACGAGGGATGGCTGTATTTGGGAGTAGGGGCACATTCTCTGGTTTGTGCTCTAAAAAACAATTACGTTTTGGAGTAAACAACGTAAAAAAATGCTGCCTCACAGCAAGAAAGTTACATGGTGTGAATTGTTTTGGGGCCTTTCTGTCAGGCGTTTGCTACCTGTCCTATGCCTGCATACGTTTTCTGTTGATGCACTGATTTCCCCAAAATCAAAGTAGTTTACAGTAAACTTTATTGGCCAAGATGCTGACAGAAGACCTGGAGTTGGTCCCTGAGCACTCGCGACATCGGGGGTGTCAAACTCGTGCCATGGAGGGCCGAGACACTGCAGGTTTTCTTTCCAGCCAGTCACTAAAGCAGTCACCTTCAGTTTGAGGGAAGGAGCTCATCAATTAAATCACCTGCTGAAGAAACTGGTTGGAGAGAAAACCTGCAGCGTCTCGTCCCTCCATGGCACGAGTTTGACACGTGCACTACATGGTGCCCGGGTCCTTGAGAATGGGTTAAGTTCTCAAACATTTACGTTCCATGCTGTGGATGCTGGTTTGTTTCTTTCGGATGAAAGTAAATTTCATGCTGTGTTATCAGTACGTAAAAGAACGGTTGAGTACCTTGAAGGTACGAACACAAGTGACCCCCCATTTACCATTTCTGAGAGAGAACATGTCTTGAGTGAGACACGTGGGCTGAGACTAGATCCATTTATTGATAGATGGATACTGTACACTTTACTCATCCCATGGGGGAAATGAATGATTAAGGGAGTTAACTAAATTAAGGGCATACTCACACTCGGTCATTCATGGGTCCATGTGAGACCTGAAGTCCAGCACGTTGAAGTGCTCTGATCCGTGCTTGATTTTGGCACACTTCCCCTTCTTTGGGATGATCGGCACAGGTGGGCCAGGGCACAGCACAATTGCAGGGGCTCACTTTTTGCAGGTTTTTAATGATAAGACACATTTCAAAATAGAAATACAAAGACTACAAATAATCCTAACCGCAGCACACTCACTCACACGCACCTGCATTTGTGCACACAATAGACACATGGCATTTAGTTAATGCGATTGCTCATGTGACAGTTCTTCTCGATTGCTGAGACACATTTCTCAAAAGTTGCTCTCCTTTTCTCTAAACTGTAAACACAAAACCCAAATTTCAAGCTACGTTCACAAAACCCCAGACTCCTCTTGCAAAACCAAACTTTCACCCCAAAACAGTTCAAGCTGTGCTCAAAACGGAACTATGTTGTCAAATTGTGCCCCGAGTCAATCGAAATTAAACACACTACTGAGCAGTCACTAAACACTTTGTGGAAAAATAGAAAACAATGCCCAGGACATGAAGCTGTAGAAATAAATGTTTATTGTTCCTTGTAGGTTAAATGCATGTTGCAAAACAAAAAACCTGTGCATTTAGCACCTGCACGCAGTGTAAAAAAAATACAAAAAATGTAAATCTTGCGCATTTACACATAGCACTTGCACAATCCAAACACAAACACAAATCTTGTGCATTTAGCACTTGTATACAGTAAACCTATGCAAAAATAATTACAAAAATATAGAAATGCGAAGTGGATTACTCAGCCACAGCCTCATTCTCTGTACTGGGTCAGGCCAAAGGATTTCATCCACATCCCAGGCCACATTTTGTCTGGCCAGGCAACAGGGAACACGCCTATAGGCTACTTTCATGGCTTGCAGGAGATTTACCCTGGTGTAAGGTTGGCGTTCATATACCTTCCAACGCCATGAGGAAAATAATTCTTCAATGGGGTTCCGGAAAGGGGAGCATGGTGGAAGGAAAAGATAAAACCTTGGTTCATATTGAACCACTCTTTAACCTGGAAGGCTCTGTGAAAACTCACATTGTCCCAAACAACAACATAGACGGAACGCTCATCTTTGTCTTCGCTGATCACCTCTCACACGAACTCCTACTCTCACATTTCTGTCCATTGTAGGGCCTCACAAAGCAGTGCTCTCTGAACTGGTACATACAGTATATGTTCCCCATCACTAGCCACAAGTGTGATCAATTTTGAGTTGTGTTCAACCAGTGGCACCTGTGCTTGTGTTTGACCTTTGCCACCTGTGCTCTCCATTATGCAACAAAGGTGCATCACAATTAAAATGTGTGTGCAAGTTGTGTGTAAACAGGTGAAAAGTGCTTATGGTTTTGCCAAAATAGTGACTGATTCAATCAGTTGGTTCAGGCAATGGAGCATTTGGTTCAGACAATAGGGTTTAGTGTTTTAGCAGTTGAAAAAAGCTGTGATGAAATCATAATAAATTATATAGTAGCTTGTAACATGTTGGCCGCATAGCCAGGAACTCGAAGGCTCATATCACCGTTGGAACATTTCTGTGTGGAGCTTGCATGTTCTCCCTGTGCATGTGTGGGTTTTCTCCGGGTATTCCAGATTTCTCCCACATTCCAAAAATATGCATGTTAGGTTAACTGTAGATTCTAAATTGTCCGTAGGTGTGAATGTGAATGTGACTGGCTGGCAACCAGTCCAGTCCCTCTCTCCCAAAGTCAGCTGGGATAAGCTCCAACTCACCCATGACCCTAATGATGACAAGTGGTAGAATATGGATGGATGGAACTCTAAATGAAACTGGGAATACAGTAATCCACAAAGTCAGGGAAATTGCAGTAATATATCAATATGGAAGTGATGGGACTAGCAAACGGGCCAAAGCATGAATGCTCAGTGTGAAGTGCAGGCTAGAGGGGACCAGGAGAGGGAGGGGGAAACGCGTCCAAGTCCAGTATGATACAAAGGGCATGCCCTAAAATCAAGGGAATTCAGGTATCCAGCCACCATAATTAAAAAAAAAAATTGTATATGCAGGGTGAAGCACAGCTATGCAAATTATAAAGTGAGACAGCCAGAACTATTTTTAAAGCTGGTTGTTTGGTCTAACTAAGCCATCAGACAAGAAGATAATGTACTCATTGAAAGAGGTAACCACAAATCAAACGGCCACACTTTATAATGATGTGCGATACCACTGATTTCCTTTACAATCTGATACTCTGGTTGGTATCGGCAATACCGATACTTTGTGCAAATGCCAAATGCACCCAAATTTTTAAAATGGTGTGCATTTCAAATATTAGCATAGCTCATAACATAAATAGTACATGACATTAGAGTACTATTTATTTTAAAGTGTGAAGTATATTGAGGTATTGCAGTGTAGTCAAGTTAATATACAACGACAGAAAAAACAGATAGACATATAGAATGTGAAAATTGTGTTTCAAACAAACAAACAAAAAAAAGTAATGGAATACAACCATTTAAATTAATTATTAAAGGAAAACTGCATTTTTTTTAAATTCATCACCATCCACAATCCTAATGTGAAACATGAGCACACGTCTTTTCCTTTTGTGCGTTCTAAAGAGACAAAAACAGTTAGCATGAAAGAGCAAACAATGGGACACACCTATTTCGATTGTAAAGCCCTCTAAAAAAGGGAGTATCCGTTATGGAGAATGCATTTTTGCCGAGTACGAGCCTGAAACGAGTACAGCTCGTCATTATCCATAGTCTTGCTAAAGGAAAATCCTCACTCAATGTGTAACTACTTATTTATTCACTCTTCATGCTCTCTGATTGGCCAGTCACACACAAGGACCGCCCCTCCCTAGACAGACTTGCTTGATGCAGCCGGAGGAGCCGTGCCTCACTATTTCACACACAAGCAGTGACTGATGATCTCTCTGCTTGGCTTGACTGCAGCTCACGTTGCACAAATCAGTGCTCAGTTTTCTTCAGCTCGCCTCTGCAAGTATTTTGGTTTGTATGACAGCTAAAGTTAGTTTGTAAACTTGTTTCGTAATGTACGCGGTGCTGTTGGCAAGACAGAGTTGAAAACGGCTCGTGTCGCGTTGGTCACTGCCTCCACTCCGGACGGGATTTTTTTAGGTTTTCTTTAGCTTGCCTCTATTTCGGTTTGTATCTAAAGTTACAAGTTAAAATTGTTTCGTAACGTACATTTGACAAGACACAGATGTAAACTGCCCGTCTGCTTTGGCTGCTGACATAAAATCAGTTGGAAAACTTTGCTCGTATTACTGAACACGGTGCTTTTGAGAAAAATACAGTAAACAAGGCTGACAGATTATTTCCCTGTTTGCCATCAGTGGATGTTTGCATGAATCACCAACTTCACACAGATCATTAAAAAATAATTAAATAATAAAGTCTTACAGATCACTTACACACATACACAGTACACATATAGCTTGTTTATGCCCTGTCCACTCAGAGTACAGATACGGATACAGGTAATTAGATGGGTAAACAGATATAGATACAGATACAGATACAGATACAGATACAGATACAGATAGAGATAGTGGTGTACTCGCTCATCCCTAATATACATGCTGTGACCATGCAGTAACAGGTACATTCATGATAATATGTAATACTTACAGTATTTTATCATTTTAAACATTACCAGAACTTCTTTCCTGGGCGCATTGATTTCACAGAGCTACTTCCGTCAACAATAGCGGCATAGAAAACACCTGTCTGTTTGCAACTACTAATCATGACAAACTTCGTGACAGCCGCCACTGACGACTACTTTTGACATATGAGGATCCAGAACCTTTTCTTTTTGCGCCTGTATATACAGAGGATGAGCTACAGGACGTAAAAGCTAAGACCGCAAGAAGAGAGAGTGAAACTTCAAAGCAGATGAGGGGCAAGGCATTACAGCAGCATGACTTGGTGGAGCTTGCCAAGCCCTGTCGACAGAAATGGCGTGTTTCTGCTGCACTGAGTGCCGTACAGTGTTACCATCGATAGAAAGTGTATATGGCGAGGAGGACGATGCTCCTAGAGATTGCAGCACAACAAACAAAGAATTGTTATTGTTATTGTCTGCAGCAATAGAAACTTTTTTCCACCTGCTCAAAATAAAGTGGAAAAGACGCCCCAGACCAGCTGGACCAGACTGACAACTGTCCATCAAGTCACCATGATATTGATTCTGATACATGGAGCTCATATCACATGATATCACAACACAGTCCATCTAGCCGTGTATAAACAAAACATGGGATGTGGGCTAATACTTTACAGATAATTTGGTTGTCTACTCGTAGTTGTATCGCGTTGTTTTGGAGTGGATCTATTACGTGTCGGTAGTGGTGTGGCGCTGCGTCACTACACCTGAAAAATAGTTCTTCGTGTTAGCTACTACACACAAGTGTGGCTTGGTTTATATACAGGTCAGTTACTGTATGTAAATACTGTAGAACATTGTAGGCGTTTTTTGGAGGGTTTTTTTTTTAAATAGGTGTGTCTCGTTACGTGCATTGTTAGCTCCCACATGCTAGCTGTTTTTTTTTAGCTGTTTTTCTGTCTTTAGAATGCACAGAAAAGAGATACGTGTGGTCATGTTTCACATAGAATCCATTGTCCAAAAAAAGAACTATATATGTAGTTATTTTTTTGTTTTGTTTTGTTTTTACATGTTTTTACCGCATTATAACACTGTTGAGGCTTGGGATTTGGATTGAAAAAGTAAAATCAGACATTATTAGGTTAACTCAGGAGCCACCTTGTTGCGTCTCCCTTCGCCGAGCATGCTGATTGTTTTTTAACACCGAAATGTGGGGAAATGTGCATTTTCGAAAAGACCGTGTATGCGTCTGGACTGTGTTATGACTGCTGACTGCATGAGCAAGAGAAGAGGAGGTAGGCTAGTGTATGCAGTATCACTGGAGAGAAAAAAGGTCACGGACTTGAGTCTGAAGCAAGTTACTGCGCAGTAAAATGAAACGATGTAATTAACAAGAACATAGCAATATGTTTTATAACAAAAAGCGCGCTGTAGCTATGTGTTCGGAGCCTGTGACATGCTAATCACCGTGGTGGTGACTGCGGGAGAGGCAGGTAGTGTGTTGCGGAAGCTGACTGTGCACTGACCGCTTTGACTGATGTGAGGCAAGACGGACCTCTCAGCAGCAACCGCAGAACAATTTGTGCTTTCACTTTTAGTGTTGAAATGATTTCAGAGTAGGCCTACACATGCACGCTGCACTTGTTTGCTGAATTTAGTCATAACAGGTAACATTTAAAAAGGATTCAAGTTTAACAAGTTTATAAGCTGTGTCATGTTTTTTTTTACTTAAGGATGAGGCAAAACGGCTCCTTTGATGGTAAACTTTGCCAACCCCTGGGTTAACCGGTTCTCTGCATGCAAAGCCAGTAAACAAAACATGTGTTCAAACAGTAAACTGAGATGCTTACCCCCATCCCAAGCAAGAACCACTGGAAATTAGTAGTGATGTGAAGATCCAGAATGATACCAAATCAAAATATTGATACTTTGACACTTCAGTCATTTGAGGTAATCTATATCATTAACAGGAACATAGTGGAAAGTAACTAAATGATTGACTATCTTGTCTAAATGATACGCGGTTGGGGGGAACTACTTTTCCTCATGCCTGGTAAGTGAATAGGGCTCTCCCAAGTGCTTAAGTGGAAAAAGGTGCACAAATGAGCAGATTCTGGCTGCACCAGATTCTCCTCCTCCACTTAAGGCAGTCACTGCGCACTTTCATGCAAGATACGCATTTTAGGTAGAGCAACCCTAAAATGTGGGTGTTCCCTGTCAAATATGGCCTTGCGCTTATTCTGGCCTCCACCCTCACTATATAACAAGTGAAACAAACATCTACAGAGTTACTATTTACATCCTGCCAGCACAGGAGTCTGGATAGGACAATACGAATACGAAACGTGTGTAACTCCAAGCGCATCGAATATATATATATATATATATATATATATATATATATATATATATATATATATATATATATATATATATATATGCTTTACTTAATACTTTTTTTTTGACATTCACAATAAAAATATCCTCCATTGTCAGTTGAAACAGTACCCTTCTACCAATGACTCTCACTTCCGTCGTGGTTTCCTACTGCGGCTCAATTATTGACATTAGTACTAGACAAAAAGGCATCAGAGGAAGTCTTAAAGTAAAGCCACAATCGCTGATTTAAGTTTTCACCCAAATGCCTTTTTTTTTCTTTTTGCTAAGAGGATTTGTGTCTGGTCCATCAGACCCTCTCTCTCTCCTACTTGGACAAAGTCACCCCTCACACTTGTGCTGAGTGAAAGTAGTGTCTTGCCGCTAGCTGTCGTGCTAATGACATTTATCCAAATGGAAATGCAAAAGAGGGAGGATGCTTTTGATGCAGATTCACACACCAGCACACACATTACGTAGAGATATACTGTAGATACACAGTATACAAACCTGCGTGAAACTGGCAAGACATCAAACGATTGGCCAGTTCAATGGCATGCATGCTCAGTCACACATGTATAAATATTCATGCATACATGCACACCTCCATAGCTTATCCCCTTACTGGCCACCAGTCAAAATGAGCCTTATTCTCAGGGGTTTATATTTTCTCCTGGCCGGGCTTGGCTCGGCACACACAGTTAAGATGGCAGCCAAACAATCTCTCCTCTCACTACTACCGTTTCCTCTTTTCTAATGCTAATGCCTGGATGAATATATTCCCTTTTTCACTTGCATACAAGAGAGCCAAATTTCTGATTTCCTCCTGTGACCAAATTTCCTTGCATCTAGGTCAAAAGCTGTTTAAAGCAATGGCGAGAGTCGAATGGTTTGTTGTCAAGCTGCATAATATAAGTTTATGGATATAATTTAACGAATGATACTTGTAGTCGGATAGTTGCTGGCCTCCGTATAGCAGGCATGTGGTCAGGTCAGTGACGTCGTGCCCAGTTAATTAATTCAGAGGTTTCTTACCTTGCTCGGCTGCCTCAATGCTGTAAAATGACAAATGCATATTGTTTGGGCCATAGTGTTGTCCTAAATGAACAAAAACACCTCAAACACTAGTTTGATTTGAGAATGAACAGAGACTGAAAGGTGCTTACATTACAGTAAATTAAAAAAGGGATGTTTCTATGGTCCATTGTGTCAGGGATCACAGGCTCCATTCATGTTATCTCTCCTTTTTTTGGTCAATTTATGTGTTTTTTTGTATTTTAAATACCTCTCAAAGTGAACTCTGTTTTAACCTGCTGCGTTATTGCTGCATTAGCGGCATTATTGAGCATCAGTTCACTCTGAAAATGATAATTAATAATATGGTAATTAATACTTAAGTGTACTGAACTTTACTTAGTATTTTTATTATTATTATTATTATATTCTGTCCATGCATCCATCCATTTTCTTCAACTGATCTGGGTCCAGCTTGTGGGCACAGCAGTCTCAGTAGGGAAGTCAGAGTGTGCAGGGGTTGTTGGGACATTGGTCGGGAGCTGAAGTCCTGACCGAGCTCCTCACCCTATCTCTTAGAGTCCAACCAGCCTATGGAGAAAACTCATTTCAGCCACTTGTGCCTGTGATCTCATGACCCTAGGTGAGGGTGGGAACAAAGGTCAACCTGTAAACTGAGAGCTTTGCCTTCCAGCTCAGCTCTCTCCACGACGGTCTGGTACAGCGACCGCATTACTGCAGACTCTGTGCGGATCCACCTGTTTACCTCATACTCCAACCTTCCCTCTCTCGGGAACAAGACCCCGAGATACTTGAGCTCCTTCATTTGGGGCAAGACCTTACTCCCAACACAAAGGGTGCAATCCACATTTCCGATTGAGAACCATGCTGAGTCCCATCCCAGAAGCTTCACTCTCAGCTGCAAACCACCTTAGTTAACGCTGAAGGTTACAGCCCGATGAGGCCATCAGGACCACAGCATTTGCAAGTAGCAGAGCAGAGATCCTAAGGCCCCCAAAATGGACCCCCTTGACGCCTTGGCTGTGGCTAGAAATACTGTCCATAAAAATTATGGCCAACGTCCACCAAGAATACTGCTGGCTCCAGTTGTACAAGGATCAAATGGAATGTAGTAGCGGAGCACCAACCCCGTACTCCTGGAGCACCCCCCACAGGACATCGCGAGGGACACATCCAATGCCTCTACAAAGTCCACAAAGCACATGTATACCGGTTGGGCAAACTCCCATGCACCCTCCAGTGCCCTTGCAAGGCTCTAGAGCTGGTCCAGTGTTCCGTGACCAGGATGAAAACCACATAGCACCTCCCGAAACCGGTCGCACCCTTTCAGCACTCAGGGATAGACTTTCCCAGGGCTGCGGAGGCTGAGGACTGTGATCCCCATATAATTGGATCCAACTCACCACCAAGTGGTGATCATTTGACAGATCATCCCTTCTCTTCCCATTTGTCTAAAACATGTGGACTCAGGTCTGATGATACGACCACTAAAGTTAACCATAGACCTGCGGCCTAGGGTGTCCTCGTACCAGGAGCACTTATGGACATCCTTATGCTCAAAAATGGTGTTTGTTATGGACAAACTGTGGTTAGCGCAGAAGTCCAATAACATCACACCACACGGGTTCAGATCGGGAAGGGGCCGTTCCTCTCCAACACGCCCCTCCAGGTCACACTGTCATTGCCCACATGGGCGCTGAAGGTTATTCTTACATTAATTTGGAAAAACATCTAATAATAATAATAATCTAATAATTAGTGCTACAATAATACAATTAATTCATCACCCTGAATGCCTGAATCTCTATTTAAATTGCTCATATTGTTCCATTCTCCATAAAGCAATTCAGCAAAGCCTTTTAATGGATGTCGTTCATTCACTTATTCATATTTTGTAGCAAGTAAACACATTTTGAAGCGTGTTAAAAGCATGTTATTATAACTAAAGAGCTAAACCTTGTAAAATTTCACTTTTAGAATGGGTTATGATGATGTGCAGCAAAGCATTTTAGTCCTGAAATAGATTTTCTGCATGAATTCAGAATAAAGTGAAACAAGCAAAGTCATGCAGGCTGTAAATCTTCCTATGATACTTCAGTTTTTAGAGCAAATTTAACCACAAATTGTCAAATGCAAATCCATCTGACTCATCTGTCCTTTCAACTATGTTCCAAGTGGTGCTCAAAATCATATTGAATCCTTTGAAGCTTTTAGCATTTTTACATACTTTTGTGTTTACCTCAAAATCTCAGCTCAAGTGTTTGTCTTGGCTCGTTGGGTTTTCTTTTTTTTCAGTTTTTTTCAGCCTCACGTGTGACTTGAGTCATTCTTTTGTTTAGACATTGGCTGTCACTATTCCTGCCAGCTTTTCTGCCGTAGTTCTCCTCTTCTCCGGCATTGCACGTATATCATTTTTTATTTTAGCGGGCGGCGGGCTGTTCCTAGACCTTGCTCCACCATCCTATCGGTTTTGCTTGTTGCTCCAATTTTTAGGGGTGTCTTAGAACAGTCGACTATTCAACGATTCGAATCGGAGGAGTCTGATTCAACTATCAATGTCACAGTCGAATCATATATAAATGTCATGTAATCAAGAGTGTACCACTCTGATTACATGGGATTGTCCACGGCTGCTGCTGAGCATACGTTTTGACATAGAATGCCTTTGTTTTTGTTAGACTGTTTTGATACAAATTCAGCCTCATTTATGTTAACAAAGGATTGAAAATGAGGTGTTTAAAAGAAGACCTATACTTATGCAAGATGGCTGCGTGTACACACAATGAAGCCCAGCGTCTCTTCTAGATTTGCAGTTTTGTAGTATTATTTTGCTCATGTCGGGTCTGGTTTAACATGTTACACTCGACAGGAGCTTTTGGATGTTGGATTCCGCAGTACCGACATTGTTATCACCAATCTTCAACATGTTCCTGAGTACCGTAGTTTGCACACACAACCCAGCTGGGCGGAAGTGCTCGCAAGCGGTGTCGAGAACATAAACAAATGCTAGGAAGATGCGGAGGGGTGCCAGCTAAGCAGAAGCTACGATTGCACAGACTCTCCTTACCAAGTATTGTCTTTGCTTATATGCGGCCTTTAGTGAATGAAAGGAATGGTTACGACTCCACATCACCCACTTTAAAGACTTTTGGACTGCAACGTCATCATTTTCATCGAGACATGCCTAAACAGAAAATGTTATTGAGCTAGCCGACCGCCACATACTTCAGGCTGACAGAACACAGGCCTGTGGATAATAAATAAAAATCTAAAGTCCTTTTGTTGCACACTTACCATGTTTATTTGAGTGTTTTAGCTGAGATGGAAAACCTGTTTATTTGTAGGGACCGCCGTTAGCGGTGCTCTTAAACAAAAAAAAACAAAAATCAATATTCTACTGTTAGTCGACTATTGGCAAAATCTAACAAATCGAATTTGACTATGAAAATTCTTAGTCAAAGACAGCACTACGTACTTGTTTTCCTTGCCTAGCCCAGCCTTGCTAGTGCTATAGTTATATTTTCTTGTTCCCACTAGTGTTTATTCTGTTCTTTTAACCAGTAGTGGGCATGGCTTCGTCTACTTTTGGCTTTGTTATTTTTGTTGCTGTCGCTTTTTGTTACATACCTTGTTTGTGCTAAAGTTTTTCACAACTATTTGATCCTTCTGATAATAAATTGTTAAATGACTTTTGTGTCTTCTTTGGGGTTTTACTAGTCGGATAAGACTGATTCGAAACAGACTTAGTGTATTAACACACAGAGCCAAAAATCATCCAAAAACTTAAAATAAGAGTAGGGAAATGTTTTTAAATTTCTACTGTGAAAATGTCTGCTGTGAAATGAACCTTTCTTAAAACGTCGTACGCAAATATAAAATAGATATAGTAATGCCTCACCACGGCGCGCTTCAAATTTCCTGTCTTCACTCCTACGTTTTAAAAAACCCAACAAAACAAAAGAAACAAAAAAAATAAATTAAATATATATATGAATTTGGCCAATGCATATTTTAGGCCTAAATTAAGCATGTCCAACATAAAAATGAGGGGTGTTAAAAGATCTTGTGAGATTAAAACGTGACAAAAAAAAATGTCTTGTGGGCACTGGACCCGGGATGTTATAAAATAAATAAATAAATTAATTAATTATGTGTGTCTGTTTTTCTCATCTCTTGTCTCCGAACAGACAGGAAAAGAGTTCACTGCGTGCATTGCTTTCAGCACCTGAGCGCGTTTGTTTCATAGAACAACGGCATGGACGGAGTGAGCCCTTGCGTCAGTCATACAGTCTCTTCGACTCGGTGGGTGGAGGTTGGGCCGCTAGCATACACACAGTGCAGCAGAGTGTATCGTAATACAAATTATATTGGTAGATTGCAATATATTTTTTCACTGTACTTTTCTTCAAAGTAAAGTACAAATATTGCCTCGTCTCGTTCTCATAGACCTATTCTTGTGGATTGTCTTGTCTCGTGGCACACCTACTAAATGAAATAAAATACTAATCTAAGGCAATCAGAAGATGCATTCAGATATATTGCGAAGATATGTAGTATTCTACATTGGTCACTAGGTGTCAGTAATGTTACTGCAATTTTCAGTGAGACACAAGCACCAGACTTGATTCCCAGAACAGGCGTCATTTTCTCTTATTATTTCTACAACACGAGTGTAAAGGAGTGTGATTTCATGTCTAGAGGGTTCTAATAATGTTAAAAACTACATTTAGAAGGTCAAACAGGTTTTGTATGCTTTAACTACGAAAATATCCTATTTATAAATAAGGAAACCAACTTTGCGAAAATTCACTTATCACGGTCGGGTCTGCAACCAATAAACAAGGGATTACTGTAATTCAAAAGCTTGTGCAAATTTAGCAAACACGAACTCTTATGATTATTTACCTTCAAGGTCAGGTGAGGCCTCTGGCAGTTACTATTTACTTTGCACACAACAAATAATGTGTCCCCTTCCAAAAAAATGTTTTTTGTCCACCTCAGAGAAGCTGAATACAAGCATCTTTGGTAACATACTCGATCATCCACGGGCGAAAGTCAGGCCTGTTTTGGCCTTTCAAAATCAGTTAGCCACTCGACACCTTCACCCCCCTCCCTCTGCAACCAAACGGCTGTTCATACTTTGATGACGATTGAAGGCTCCTGTGCGTTAACATGCTAAAGTGTCTCTGAATATGTTTGAATTTACATTTTACAAATACACACACTTGTGAGTACAATATGCAGTGGCATATACCTCAGGCGGAGTATGGGTAATTTAATTGGAGGGTGTTGCACTTCATAAAACATTAAAATGGACACATCATTTTATCCAAGCCATGCCAATTAAGAGATTCATATTCTGTTTTTTAGACACTCAAAAACTGATAGACCCACACGTTCACACACACACACGGGTCAAATGTGCAGTTGAATGCTTGGCTTGTACATAAAGCAGATGGTTAGGGCTGCCATGACATCATCCCCAGTATATACATTCATACATGCATTGGTACAAACACATACAGTACGTAGCAGATTGGCCTCAGTCCACGGTCAGTGTCATTTGTCAAGTCTGAGTTTTCTGTACATATTTGTAGTCCTATTTCTCAGCCATCCTCTCAAGCAATATTGTTTATCAAAGAATACATCATATTGAAAATCAAACTTTATTTATATACCACTTTTTAAACATGAAATTCAGCACAAAGTGCTTCATGTGTGCTTTTTTTCACTGCCTGCTGCTTCCTTGTTTACTGCTGAGCTCTCCACTAGTCACCTTTTCTGACTACACATCTTTCTTTCTGACGACACAACTTCGGCTTGAAACATTTTTTTTTTGATGTTGCACTTCTTTAAATTCCGTTTTTACACAATTAGACAGTATGTGGCTAACAGTGCTCTTATTCTAAAGGTGGGAAGTGTGTTGTGTGTGTGAGTCGACAATGTTTGACTGTTAGGACGAGCTGGGTGCAGGAATAAACGTGCCCGTTGTCCTTATTTTACTCAGAACTTGCCCGACGTCAGCGGGCATCGTAAAGCTTGATGCATGAACAGGCGGTAAAACACAACACGGTGTAAACACACTCATACAGCCTGAGTTGCACACACACTAGCATGCTCTGCTAAACTCTGCTACCACCGCTAGATAACTAGATAACACACGGAAGAAAGGAGTTTTTTCACCAGCTTTTGCAGGTGTTTGTGATAAGATTCCGACACGATTGAGCGGTCCACCGGGGAAATACTTCCCCTCACAGACGTCCTTTCTCCTCATCATTTCATTCACATTATGAATGGACATTGGACAGTTCCGCGATTCCACGATTCTGTTAATGTGGGAATCACAGGGTCGTAAAGATACAAATAAGATTTATGAGGTCAAAAGTAGAGTCAACATTTATACAGAATAAAGTAGACTAGAGGAACTCATAGAGGATCACATAAGAGGATCACAAAAAGCTCGTGACATGAAAGTCACAGAGTGAATCAACAACAAGATCTCATAGAAGAACAAAAGAAGAACATTAACTGGACAGTAATGTCAAGAGTCTGGGAAATTACATCAAGCAACAAGATCTCACAGCGGAACAAATGAAGACAATTAAAAGCGTGGACAGTAACGGTGTGGGTCAACGGTCTAGAAAATGACATCAACATAAACCGGGCTGACATGAAGGATCGAAAAGAGGAAAACACTGCACTTCGTCAAGCCCAAGGTAGAGAGTAGAGTGAAGGAACAAACATACAGAAATACAGCAAATGAAGTGTAGAATGGATTCGATGGAACAATGCATGCACATGAATGATGTGATTGTGGGGTTCAGAGTTCCACGCAGGCCTTACACCAGCCCAGTGGCTAACTTTCTGCAATGAAAGAGGGTGAATAAGACATGCATTCCATTGTACACTCCTGATCAAAATCTTAAGATCAGCTGCTAGAATTTGCGTTTTGCACATTTGGATCTTTTTCATTCAGTGGAACACTGGAGCTTCAGGTGGTGCAGGGTCGTCAAACTGATGCTGACGTGCAGATGTTGCAGCGGGCATCCCTCATGACTGAGGGCCCTCATCTGTGTGGTAACAGCTGGGTTTTTCAACAGGACAACGCTGCAGTTCACAATGCTCGCTTGACCAAGGACTTCTTCAGGGAGAATAACATCACTCTTTTGGACCATCCTGCATGTTCCCCTCATTTAAATCCCATAGAGAACATTTGGGGATGGATGGCAAGGGAAGTTTATAAAAATGGCCATCAGTTCCAGACAGTTGATGCTCTTTGTGAAGCCATCTTCACCACTTGGAGCAATGTTCCCACTAGCCTCCTGGAAACTCACATCAAGCATGCCCAAACCAATTTTTGAAGTGATTAACAAGAATGGTGGAGCTACTCATTACTGAGTCCTACTGAGAACATCTTTTGTTCTGGTTTGGAGAGTTTTTGGGGTTTTTTGGAGCGATGGTCTTAAACTTTTGATCAGCTGATAGACAGCCTATTTCAGTTTAATTGTTGGTTTCAATAAATTACTTTTTTAAAATGCTTTTTATCTCACTCCCCCTCTTGTTTTTGCATATTGTAGCTCTACTTAGAACCTCATTAAGATCCAAATGTGCAAAATGCAAATTCTAGCAATTTTTCAACTGGTCTTAAGATTTTGATCAGGAGTGTATGGCAGAAATAACACACCAAGCTGAAAAGAATGAACACATAAACGAGCACCTGGGAAAACGCAACGCCAACATCACAGAGAAAACAATCGACTTAAGAAAGCAGTGGAAAATTCAAGGCATTTGGAGCGCCAACCTTGAAATCTACATCAGGTTAAATGGAAGAAGAAGCCAACATCAAGAAACTGGACAAATAATAAAGATGATGTTAATTGTTAGTGAAATTAGGGGACAACGTACTGTAATCAGTCATGAACTAATCATTTTAACATTTAACATATTGTTTGCTGCTGACCAATATGGTTCTTGAGACAGAGTACATTGATGAATTACGTGAATGATGAATGAGTCTGTGTCTAAAAAGGAACACCAGAATAGGTTGTGCTCTGCAAATTATTTGCCACCTGCCAAGATTTAAAATCATATTTCTAGACATGTTAGATAATTTGCTAGTTTTAAGGGTTTTTATTCGTTTTTATTCACTCATTGACCGTGTAGTATAACTTTAATTCTAGAACGAGGGATTACTTTTTGTGTAGTTTAGTTCAGAAATGTTAACATTCAGCAAATAATTCTCTTTTTACAGATTTTGTAGAGCAACTGGTGTACTGGTTAAAGAAAATAAATATTGATGTTATCAAATTAGCACTTCTGGTTGTCATTTTTAATGGCTTGAGTTAAGATATATATTCGTGGAACAAGTAGACTTTTTTTTGTAAAGACTTTTGGCCTACTTGTAAGATTAATTTGGGCTTTTTTAGGTAAGTTTTAGGATACAGCTTATTCATTTTGCACGAATATGTAATTTCATTTTCACTTATTTTAATAATATTTCACTTTTCATTGATTTTATGAAGTATTTTATTCTGAAAATAAGTATTTTCAGCTTAAAGCTCAGGTTTATTTCTGGATATGGAAATCTTAATTTAGGATTTCTTACCAAGTAAAATTTACTTTATAATTTCTTCCAAAAATCCAGTCTTTTTATCCTATATTTGGCCAGCCCTTTTTTGCAGTGTGTTGTTTTCTTTTCATTCAATTCACAGAATATTAGGGTGCAAACACACGTACACAGTAGCACAGCTTCTTTAACTGACTTACTTTTAAAAAGGCACTTCAGACTTGTTTAGCTCCAACCATAAAGACATGCATGTCCCTGCAGCCAATCCTAGCATTCTTTAGAAGCTAAACAATGTTTTCAGGGGGATACAAGAGGGTTGTGTTCCTCTCCCTGTTCAATATCGTTGCACAAGAGAAGTATTACTAAATTGGAATAAATATTTCATATAAATATTTCATATTTTCATACCTTTGCATAACTGTGTAATTTCCTTTCACACAGTTTTTAGAGGCACGCAGATGAGCTGGATCCTGATAGAGCTGGTTCTTACAACACAGGGAGTCCCAAAAGTAATATCCACAGCACAGAGCCTCCTGCTGTAAAGGTGAGCCCTGATGTGAAAATACACACCATTCCATGATTGCTTTTATGAATATGATGCAGGCCAGTCGTAAGTTAAGCCAGTGGTATATATCACATGGAGAGGTCAAAAGACTTTATTGATGCACAGTAAATCAGGTGCAGGTTTATTTGGGCACTATATTCTGACATTAAACTGGGGTCTGCTTCTATGTTACATGATGACATAGAGGACGGTGTCTGAAATGCCAATAGAAGAGAGATAACTTACTGTATAGCCTTTACCATGTTGTTTTCAAACCATATAATACAAGGTGACATTACTAATTTGCCTCCTGACATGATAATGATCTGTGTGTGCGTGCGTGTGTGTGTGTGTGTGCGTGTGTATGTGCATGTACAGCATACTTGATGACTTGACTGGACTGAGGATGGCATATCAACGGAGCTGTATAGTGTGTGTGCATCGACTTGCTACCATACACTTTAGCCATCATCAGCACACAAACATCAAGCCAGAAAACACACGTAGTCACTTACAAACACTCGAAGGGGGAATGTCAGCATGTTTGGAGACAAACAAGAGCACCAGTATGCAATGTCAGATAAGGCCTGTGTCACTAGACACACACGTATATATGCAATTGCATTTGTTTTCATTTTAATGTATTATACCGCTCATAATCCCTCCCTAAATTTAGTTTACGCTCGGCTGTTTACATTGCGTTGCTCACCACACATGATCAAACCACACAGATGCAAGCATGCAGGGAGGATATTGACTATGGTCCTGAGCTGAGACTGGGGAGGGTTTGGTGTCTTGCTCAAAGCAGACTGGAAGTGGGCTAGCATCTCTCCGACAGCTAGTTGCGATGTCTTGTTGCCCACAGCAGGGCCCTCCCGTTCCACAGTCTGATCGAAAGGATTAAATGTCAATCATTTGACACAAAAAATGAAAATCATTACATACCCTACCAAACCACCGGAATGACTGACAAAGGGCACAGAATGATGGCTGTGCGGTGCATCTGCAGTTACTGCGCCCCTCCAGAAAGTTAGTTAGGTTTATGTGAAAGTGAAAGTTAAGCTTGTGTGAGAGAGTGAGAACAATGCATCTTTTTTGTGTCTGCCTCTTCCAGTATTTTTCAATCAGTTATATGTATATGTTGCTCACCTCTGATTGTGCTATGTGAGTGTGTGCGCGTGCGTGTTCGTGTGTAAGGAGGCCTTCTATGAGAAACTACTGACTACTGATTAGACTGAAAATGCACTGAGATAATCTGAATGTAAATCTAAAGGTGTAATAATATTATCTAACACTACGATATTTTAATTTCATCTTCAGTAGTGGCATCCGTTTTAACCTTCCCATTCCCATTCATTTAGGGAATGTTTGTGTTAAATGTGAACTTGCCATTTTGTACCCCCCCCCCCCCCCCCCCCCCACACACACACACACACACACACACACACACACACACACTGGTCTCACATTGCTGTAACAGGAACATTCGATTGAGTCGAGATAAGGAATTAAAGCACTGAAGGCTCCTATGTTTGTTTTTCACACTGCAGTGTCAAGTAGCTGTGAAACCAAATATATCAAAATTAAAACTGCTCCCTCTTTGGATTTGGGACACACTGTGAGTTCTTAATGTTGGGAAGATAATCATTTGATTCTATTAGAACTAGTGAAGTGTTTGTATGCTTCTGTGTCATTCTGCCAAGAGAGTTAACGACCACTGTAAATAGTCCAGAGCTTGGTGTCTTGATTTGTGCACAGTTGCTTCAGTGGGTGTGCGTGTGTGTTTTTCTCTCGCTAGCAATTTGCCCCATGCTTGGGCCCAGCAATGAGCAGATGCTTCCATTGTAAATGATGAGGCAAGGGGCCATAATAAAGAGTTGATAAACACAGAATTACTGCTAGGTTGTGGGCTTGCAGAGAGAAGGGGATGTGGAGGGTCGGGAGGGTGTTAAAGTGGGAAATAATTGGAGAAAATACTTACTCACTTAAATAAAATACGCACTCACATAGAAACACAGATAAAACTGCAAAAAAATGAACAAAAGTGACAACGCACAATGTTGTTGTGCAATTTATCTTGGTTATTCAACAACACAGATAAAGTAAGGTAGATTAGTAGTGTCGCTTTCAAGTATTGTTCGCATTTATGTGAAAGATCATGACCGAGCCATCCCACAAAACCATGATAGGAGCACAATTTATGTATTACTTTCACCAGTAATGTGCAGTATGGGCCAGCAAAGCGTTCTCTGCTGGCACTAACTACTATCAGAAGCACTGGCCTACAACTTCTAAAAGAATTCTAGTACCCGAAATTCTGGTGTATAAGCTAACTAAATTTACAGGAAAAAAAAGACTGCACGCGTCCACGTCATAAAATGACATATTATGGCGTGCACCAGTCCGTGAGGACCAGTCAGCTCTTTATTTGACAGGAGCAAATCATGAGCTGTGAAAAAACTCACAACAAGCATGTCAACTGATTGTAAATTGCAGGTGATCATTACATAATATAACAGTCTGACTCACGGCCATCACACGACTCATCACACAGCAACTTAACGCTCAAAGGTTATACCTGAGAAATATAGAAACATGTACCAATACAAGTTTAATATGAAAAAAAACACAATTTTTAAAGTTTTCCCATAATGCATTTCATTTGAGGAGCATAGAAAGCATAGAAAATGGCGAATGGCACTGCAATGCTGCTTCTGTCCACCAGAGTGAGCCAGAGGACCCAGACCCCAAAGCCCTGAGGGAATGCCTTGTGGGAAAACCTTAAAATGTTGCTGTTGTTTTTTTTTTTTTAATTTAAACTCATATTGAGACATGTTTGTATGATTTACAAGCTTGTTATGCGTGCACTGACAGGTCGTGATTGGCTCCTGCCAAAGAAAGAGTCGTTGTTTCCTCCCTGACTTGCGAGAGGCACAGTATTTAAACAATTAGTAGTAGTTCTGACGTAAAGGAGATGTCACGAGATTAGAATTTAACAATAAATTAGCCGCACTGCTGCATAAGCCGCAGGATTCAAAGTTTAAGAAAAAAGTGGTGGCTTATACCCTGGAATTTACAATATTTGTTCCTTGAAATTGTATTCATTTATTTCCAACAGTCTGTTCTCTTCATTTAGTAGTGTGTTTCTCGGCTACACTGCTTCCAGTAGCGTATATACATGTTTGATTTTTTTTTGTCCAATTTTAGCGTCTATGTGTTGCCATGTCAGTGTAATTTGCCTAAGGCCTTCAGAATCAGGAGTGCTTGCCCAGTAATGGGGCTGTTTCTATCAGATTTCCTATTCGCCTTTCAGGGCCAGATAGCTGGCCTACAATAACGTCAGCATTTTTCTGTACTCCGATTGGTTGATTGAATGAACAGTTACACCCACAATGGCTGACTGAGGATGAGAAATTGACATCTCTGGTGAGTAGATGTATTTTACTTGAAAGGCTGTATGTTTTGTCACGTTTTTAGATATTTTTTTATTCTGAACTGCTCCAGAAAATATTGTAATGTAGAGGTTTAGAGTTTTTTTTTTTTTTTTTTATCACCAAGCCATTCCAATTACATATTGTTATATTTACCTGAGCGCCAAATGTATTGTTACGTATAGTGTCAAGGGGTTACAGTTAAAGCGGCTGAATGACCAGTGGATGACAACGCCGGTGCTTGGGGACTGGGATTCAAATCTCAGTCAAGGTGAATGGGAATGTACGTCAATATATCTAATCTTTTTTGTCAATGCCTCACTGAAGGCCTGGGTACCAAAGGACTGTTTAAATAATTTTATCTACCAAGATATGCATTCCAGAAATACAGTACAAACACATTTCCACATTTTAAATTAGTGATTGCCAATCGCTATGCTATGAGAGATCATCAGGTTATCCAATTTCACCTAATTTGTTTGAAAATAATTATTTACGACAAATATTTTTTCATCTATCTGTGCCAGCGACATACAGTGGCAGGCAGAACAATGAAATGTTTTCCTTTGGTGGCAGAAAGTACATCATGAACGTGTTTGTTCGGAGTGCTGTGAAAGTTTTTGAAAGTTTGGAAAAACAACAGATTGTTATAAAATGCTACGAGACTAAAGGCCAGTCTGTATTTGACTTATTAAAAGGTTCCCCTACTCTGCTGCCCCCTAGGTCCCAAACGGGGGATGTCTTGCAACGTGTGTGTACGTGCGTGCGTACATGAGTGTGTGCGTGCTTTTATTTATGTATTATTTATTTTTTAATCTTATTATTATTATTATTTTTTTTTTATGGGGATACACTGGGGATTGCTCCGTGGGGGCTGGTGCTGGGTGTTACATCTCTGCCGCGCGGCCTCCGTCGGGTGGGTAGGGGGCAATGCCTCCTTTGTCCCTGGGCGGGGCGTTCCTGTGACGGCCGTCGGGCATGGGGTGGCCCGGGGCGGGCTCCGTTCCCTGGTGTTGGGGGGTTGTGTGGGGGACTGGTGCTTCCGCCTCCTTTTCGGTTGCAGGGGCGTCTCTGGGCCTGCTGGTGTGTGGCCCCCGGTGCACGTCTGCCCTTGTGGGGTGTGATCTCTCGCCGGTCTCGGGGGTTGGATGCTCTCCGGCCTGCTGCCGCCCTGTTTTTGGTTGGGATTGCCTCTCTGTGGCCCCTTGCTGGTCTTCCCGGGTGGGGAGGGCTCTGTGGGCTGGCTCTTGGGGGGGGTGGTCTTTGTGCTGCCTGCGCCTGTGGGCCCAGTGGCTTTCTGGCGGTGGGGGCTCGGCCTGGCTGTGTGGGGCGGAGCTTGCAGGGTGGTGGCAGGCACTCCCTCTCCTTTCATGCATTCTTAGTGACAATTACACACTCACACATTTGCGCACATTTATATACAGTACATGACGACTTGCACATGGAGATACCTGTACACACGTACATATGCACACTCACAGTACATACGTACTTCCCCACATTACTCACTGAGTTAACCAGGGTGTTATTATGTTGATGGTTTTATTACAGTGATGGTGATGTGGGCAATATGACTATAGTTATTACAATTGTGTGCATTACAGTTGTTGTCATTCTGATCACTATCATAATTAATCATTTCATTACTACGATTACTACTAATGGGTATGACTGTTTCAATGCAGTATTATCATTGTGGTTGTTGATATTACTTTGTCCTTTCCGTCATGGTCTTTATGGCCATCACAGACATGTGCTGATGTAGTCCTGTTTGTTTCTGTTGTTTTGTTATTGTTGTTGCAATTGTTGTTGTTGCTGTTGTCCTTGTCTCGCTCTTTTTTGTCCCACTCTTATCCCCGCACTCCCCAGTCTGTTTTCTTTTCCCTTCTTCTCTATCCCCTCCTGCTCCGGTCCGGCCACTCCAAATTTGCATAACAACAAAACATCAAAGTCAAATAAAGTCTGTATAACAGAGGAAGAGTATCTCACACTTTTCCCTGGCAGAGTAAATCTGTTGAGCACGTCAGGGCATTTAGATTAACAATATTATCTGCCCTAATGGCGGGACAGGACAAAACAAAAAATAAAAGCACATTAGATATACCTGAACTATGAACTTTACAAGACTACATACAATATTTTGCTTTTGTACTGCATGCTGCTTTAAACCCACTGTCACTGGATCAGGACATTGGTAAGAGACTATCTCACTGCATATGATCTGGCATTCTTATGATAAATTGACGATCCAGAGGTTGTTTTTTAAGATTTTATCTTTAAGAAATTACTATGAAATTAATTGACAGAGTAATAATTATTATTATGCATCACTGCCTACTAATTATGCACTGTCCAAGTTTGATTAATTTGTCTGTGCTGTTTATTAGTATATTATCTTCTCTTCACCCAACATTTGAAATGGCATTAAGAAAGGACAAAAATCAATGGAGGGATGGATCAGCTGGTTTGACGACAAATAATAAAAAAAAAACAATAAATTGTGTGTCTGTGTCCCTGAAACAAAGAACACAAGCAGGCGATTATGCCATACATAACTTTGACCTTAAAGACAATCACAGTTAATTGGTTCCAGACCTGACCGTGATAAATGAATTTCTGCGAAGTACCATTCCTTATTTATGAATGGAATATTTTCGTAGTTAGAGCATAGATGACCTTACGACCTTCTAAATACACTTTTTAACATAGAGCCCTCTAGACATGAAATAACACCCCCATAGTTATGTTTACACTCCTATTACCCAATATAGTAAACGTAATAAGAGAAATAAGACATTTAAGACATGAATAAGACTCATGCTCGTGTGTTGCTATAAATGTGTTTGGGTGCTTGGGAAGGCGGACAGTAAGTGACGTCGTGTTTTAGTTAGGGATTATTGTGCCTGTTGTGAGGTCATTCAAACCTGCAATAAAAGTCTGCGGTTCCGGCAGTCAAGTCTGGTGTTTGTGTGTCTCACCCAACATTAGAGTAACATTACTGACATCTAGTGACCAGTGTAGAACACAACGTATCATCACAATGTCTTTGAATGTGTCTTTGACAGCCTTATATTTCTATTTTAGTTCATTTAGCCATTTTTATGCTTGAAAATGCTTAATTTAGGCCAAAAATACATAAAATGTGCTCAAATATGCAATTTTTTTTACTAATAATAGGCCATATTCAACCATGAAACAGCATGATTTATTATTCGATTTTTTTTTTAAACCATGAGCACATAAGGGCATTCAACAATACTATCTGTCCTAATGGCTGGACAGGACATGCCGAGGGATGACTGGACTTTATATCGTGGTTTTTCGGAAATTAATTATTTAATAAATGCTCGTTGTTTTGTGGAAGACTATGGTAATGGTAATGGTTTCATTTATTTGAACATGCATACAAGTTACATTGGAAGACATCACATATTAGACTATGGTCTATTACTAGTCAAAACATCGAAATGCAAGCAATATGTAGTATCCTGGTCACTAGATGGCAGTGATGACACAAAACATTGAGACATTACCTTACATTGCATTACCTTTACACTGCATGAAGTCAGTGATGGCATGCCCGACATGATCTCCTCCCATCTCATGGGGAAGTGGTAAAGGTTTTGGCTTCTTAAGTTGAGAAAAAATAAATTCTAGGCTAATTGTTTAGCTCACTAGCTTGCTAGCTAGCAGCCCTCTAGAGTCTCTGCAACATGACAGTTGCAATGTGGTGTAAACAACAAATAATAGAAGTGTAAAGGTGACTATGGGGTGTTGTTTCATGTCTACAGGGCTCTAATAATGTTAAAAACTGTTTTTAGAAAGTCATTAAAAGGTCCCTATGCTCTAACTGTGAAAATACGTATTATATTAACATTAACATTGCATCCTATATTGTGAAAATTAATTTAACGTGGTCGGGTCTGAAACTAATTGAACGATGGACGACTGTATAATGATGAATGAAAGATGTTTAAAGCAGGTGAACTTCAGTCATTCAAGAACGGAAGCTCTGAGGTAGCTTTAATATGTATTCTTCTTGTAAAAGGACTTAAGATGTCATGGATATTTTGAAAATATTGATAAATGAATGAAATGGGTGTGCTGCATAGTATTTCACCAACATTTTTCTGCCTTGGCGAGTTCAGTGTGGTTTGCTGGTACATGTGTGGGTGTGTTCTGACTGGTCAGTGTATTTTTCTTTTTTTCTGCCTCTGGGTTTCTATGATAGGCCACCATGCTTGTGTTATCAAGTCCCAAAGGGAAATGTTTGCAGCATCACTCACTGAGCGTATGCGTGTGGATGGCCGCGTGTGTGTGGTGACTTCTCTTTCTGTGAGCAGGAATGCTTTTGTGTTTATGTGGACAGCAACAGCACAGTAATCTGTAGGAGGGCCATCATTCTTAATGCAGCCTGTGTCATCAGTTTCCGTGACAACAGAGGGAATGATGCGGCCGATACATATGAAACAGCGTGTGATGCATAAACATGGAGGCTGCAAGAGAAGGAGGGTGAGGGCAGCATGGGGGCGAGGTTATATGGGAAGTGTGTGTGTGTCTGTGTGTGCTACCCTACCTGGTCCTGTCTGTATTTCTGTTTATTATTCATGAACCCTCCCCTCAAAGTGCTGTCACTGGCCCCTCCCCCTGATATGTGATTTTGAATGTGTGTGCATGTGATGGATGATGACAGGTAGATCAGGATTAAAATCAAACACAGCTCAACGTCACACTGTCACGTCCACCAAACACGTTCGGCCGCACATGCACACATACAATCTCATTTTTTATTTATCTTTTTTTAAATCTATGAATAAAGATTCAAATATGTAATAAAGAGAAGTATCAAAAAGTAAAAGAAAAGTAAGCATGCCTGTGATCTTAAGACAGATGTCTAATGTAATATAATAACATACATAGAGCATTAAGCACGCCTTCTGTACCAAAGAGATCTTGCTTTGTAAAGAATGACAATAATAATAACCGTAATCATAATAATTAATAATAGTGGCACTGCCACAAAGTTATAAATTAATTAAAAATAAGTATTAGTAACACTCAAGTGTGATGCAGTGCACCACATCACAATAATAATAATAATAATAATAATAATAATAATTTAATTGTTTTAATAATTTAATAATTATTAATAATAATTTTATTTTAATATAATTTAACTTTATTCATCCCATAAGAAATGTACAGTAAAACAGTTTCTGCATTTAAAGAAAACCTGCACATTTTTTTTTTTATTTTTCCCATCATCCACGATGAGACATGAACGCACGTCTTTTCTCTTTTCTGTGCATTTTAAAGATATAAAAACAGCTAAAAACAGGCAGCTCATTAATGCACCAATTCCGCCAAGAAAGCCCGCTGTACATGCTGTAACCATGTAGTAACAGGCGCATTGATGATAACATGTAATACTTTTTGGTCTTTTTGGTATTTTGGTCATTTTAAGCATTAGCGAAACTTCTTTCCTGGGCGCATTGATGTCACATAGAAACATAGAAAGGAACACGACACCTGGCATTAACTTTTCCAAACTCACAAACAAAAATATAGCAGCAGTGGCGGCAGCTCCAGTATAAAGTCTTACCTTTTGGTAGTGGCCTGATGCGCTGCGGGCAAGTGTGTGGTGAAGCTACTCAATAGCCGGCTAGTAGCTAGCCATTGTGGTGTGGCGAGGTGTCACTACACCACAAAGGTAGTTCTTCGGTTCCTATAATAACAATGTTGCTGTAGCTTGGTTAATATGCAGGTCACATTATGTAAATGGAGCGTTGTTGATGTTTTTTTCAGAAGACTTTTTCGGCGGAATGGGCGCATCCCATTAGGTGCATTCTTAGCTGCCTCTTTTTAGCTGTTTTTACATTTTTAGAGCACACAGAAAAGAGATGTGTTCAAGTCACACATAAGGATTGTGGATGATAGGTAAAATTCCCCCAAAAAGTGCAGCTTTCCTTTAACCCTTCCTCATAATCTCGTCTACAAGAAAATAAGACACAACTCACAAAATTGTTTTTGGTAGACTTGTTTCGTTACATACGCGGTGCATTTGACAAGATCCAGCTGTAAAGGCCTCGTGTTCCGTCGGTCACTGCCTGTTTTTTTTGTCTGCTTGCCTATAAGTTGGCTGATTGGAAAACGTTGCTTGTAGAACTGAACACGGTACTTTTGAGGAAAATACAGTTAACAAGGCTGACAGATTATTTCCCTGTTTGCCATCACTGGATGTTTGCGCGAATCACCAACTTTACACAGATCATTAAACATTAACATCATTAAAAAAAAATGTCTGTAAGTGGTTCTTTTACTTTTGTAATCAAAAACATAATTTGAATCTCAATTTTGAGGCTGTTCTGTGAATACTTTTCAAATAAACAATAAATATAGCAACTTCTGATCAACCCATGTCAATATCAAACTTAAAATAATGTATTGATTTCAGCCCTCACCATTTCCGGATAAACCACGCCCACTTCCGGTTTATTCCCCGCTCACTATGAGTACAGATAGAGATCATTTAGATGGGTGAACAAATACAGATACAGAGTGCAGGGATGAGCGAGTACACCGCTATCTGTATCTGTATCTGTTCACCCATCTAAAATATCTGTATCTGTACTCGGAGTGGGTGGGGCATAAACCGGAAGTGGGCAGGGTTTAGCCGGGAATGGGTGAGGCTTAAATCGGTACATTATTGTTCGTCTGAAACTGACATGGATTGATCAGAAGTTGCTATATTTATTGTTTATTATTCAGCTATATGTGTACTGTGTATGTGTGTAAGTCATCTGTAAGACTTTTTATTATTATTTTTTTAATGATCTGTGTGAAGTTGGTGATTCATGCAAACATCCACTTATGACAAAGAGGGAAATACCCCCCATCCGTTCCACACGCTGTGCAGTACATGTGATTTTTAATACATAGAATAATAATAAGGTCATGTAAAAATATAATGTAATTATTACGATTTTTTCACAGTTAATATAAGAATCAGTATAATAATAAATAAATAATACATAATAATAAATAGAGACAAGGGCAGCTCAGTGGCCTAGTTGTTAGCATGTTGGCCACACAGTCTGGAGATCGGGACGATCTGGGTTCGAATCTCCGTTGGGCATCTCTGTGTGGAGTTTGCATGTTCTCCCGGTGCATGCGTGGGTTTTCTCCGGGTACTCCGGATTCCTCCCACATTCCAAAAACATGCATGTTAGGTTAATTGGTGACTCTAAATTGTCCATAGGTATGAATGTGAGTGTGAATGGTTGTTTGTCTATATGTGCCCTGCCATTGGCTGGCGACCAGTCCAGGGTGTACCCCGCCTCTCGCCCGAAGTCAGCTGTGATAGGCTCCAGCATTCCCGCAACCCTAGTGTGGAAAAGCGGCGTAGAAGATGGATGGATGGATGGATGGAAATAGAGACAAGCATAACAAGTTCAAGACTCTTCTGCCTTGTATTTTGTAAACATCAACTGCTTGTATTGTTTTTTGAATTTGCTCTTCTTGGTGCATCGTTTGAGTTCCTTGCTCAATCTGTTCCATAATTTAATTCCACATACTGAAATGCAATAGGTTTTTAGCGTTGTTCTCGCATGTAAGTGTTTCAATTTTAATTTTTTTATCCTATCCCTTTTTTCTGCTTCTTTAGTTTGTTGAATCATAAATCTCCTGTGTAAAGTGTTTTTCTTCTTACCGGCATTTTGCAAACCTTTTGTCATCCATGGATGATTATTCTCCTTTTGCTTATTGGACATTTCTCTCAAGGGACAGTGCTTATCATAGAGCTTCATATACAGTAAGTATTTACAAAGTCTTCATATGCTTCATCCACATAATTTCATTCACACACCCTCTCCCATCTTTGTTCTTCCAGATCGTTCTTAAAAGTGACGATGCTGTCCTCTGTGCGCAGTCTTTGGAAAGTCCTTTTGTCTTTCACGATAACGATAATAAGAGGGAACTCTTATTATCGTTATCGTTGTAAATTGTGAACACTGGGAGACGGTCACTGATGTCTTTAATTAGCAGACCAGTAGTTGTGTTGTCATGAAAATCACTGGTGAATATATCATCAATTAGGGTGGCACAGTGGTCTGTTATTGTACTCGGTCTGGTGATTTTAGGATATACTGGAAACTCAAACTACATTGTATCTATGAAGTCATCGTGTTCGTGTGGATTTTAGAAGATCAATGTTGAAGTCTCCGCATACGAAGATTATTTTTTGCCTGTCCATGAAGGTTGCTTTGATCCAGTCTTCGAACATTTTGATGCTTGACTTAGGTGTTCTATACAAACAACTTATTAATACTTTTTTTTTTTTTTTTTTACAGATTTCAATCATTAAACACGCAAGACTGTTATCCATAGCACATGACATGCTCTTTACCATTTTGTTGTTCAGATGTTTGTCCACGTACACAGCCACTCCACTCCATTTTTGTTGTTGCTGTTAATGCAGATCATTTCATAACCTTGCAGCTCAAGGTCCATGTCCATGTCAGCGCTAATCCAAGTTTCTCAAATTGTAATTACTTGGAAGAGTTCCTTGAATTGATTCAAATATTGTCTGATGTTATAATTTGCATGCATACTTCTGCTGTTTATGTGGATAATAGACAACTTATTGCCGATATTAAGGTTATTATTGTATTGTTCTTCCGTGTAGTAACAGCAGTCGTCTCTGATATGAGAAAACAAAGTTTGTGTCCGGATCTATGTCTTTTTCCAAATCTAGTTGTTTGTGTTCTGGAAAGCAAAAAGTTTCCAATTGTAGAACTTCTTGTCCTAAATCCAGTGCTTCTTGTTGATCAGTCCCAGGTGGCATATTGATGACGTTGTCAAATGATGATGAATGTGATCCTTCCCTCTGCTTTGTTCTTGTTTATGAGTTTTGTTCCTTTTCTATCTTGTCTTGTTGATGTGGTCTTTATGATTGGTCCAGATCCGTGATGTCTTTGACAGCAAGCACTCTGGCCTCTGGTCCTCCATTTAACTTGATGTAAAGTTTGCAGCTGGCAGTCCAAGTGCCTTGGATCTTTCCTTGCTTCTTCAAGTCACAGGCTTTCTTAGTAGTTCCAGCATTGCATTTTGTCAGGTGCTCATTCATGTAGACGTTTCTTCCTTTCAACGTGTATCTTTGTTTCAGCAGGTTTTGAATTTCCTGTTGGTGAACTTAACAGTGATGACGGGTGTAGGATGCAAGAATCGATGGTGTTGATGTCTACGTCCACCTTCTGTGAGTGTAGAAAAACTTGTTACTCGGTTGAAGCGATATCCATTTTGTCTGGTTCTTCCTTGTTTGCGACTGGCCTGGCATATGACCTGGGTTTAATCCGAAGCCCCATCATGATCACATTGTTCATTCTTGCATTTTGGTCCTTGTCGTCAATTGCTCAATGTTTTTTTTTACTTTGCTCCATTATCTTCTTTCAGAGCGGCGCTCAAGGCAGCATTGTTTCCCTGTAGCTCCTTGATTTGGTTGCACTGCTCAGTGTTTTCCTCCCTCAGGGGTTTATTGAACCTCCTGCAGTATTTGATCAATCCACATTCCGTACTATGCCATAATTTTCGAGTTTTCCTCTTCCATGTGTTCTATGAATTTCTGTTCAGCCGCGTGCATGGACATCTGATGCTTCCAGCCGCCATGGTGCTCACCTCCGGGTGGCTGCGATGGCGGGAGTGGTGTAGCTACTGCCTTGTCCTGCCTCCTGGGTGATTCCATGTTTGCAAGCCACTCATCTGTTGGTGGTATCGTGAAATAATAATAATAATAATTCTTAGTTGCAGCCCTAACTGATGCAGCTGAAAGTCAACAACAATCGACAATAACAAAGGTGATCCAAATTCAACAATATTAAGAAACACATTCACGTAATTTATTATCGCCAATATATTATTCCTCAAAGGACATAAACTGTGTGATTCAGTCCAATATTGGCTAACATTCACATATTTGTCCTCAGTGTCTCCACATATGCTAACATATTCATATTATTATTAACAACTTATTCCTATTTTATCACTTTATAAATTGTTCAGTTTCAGTTTTGATTTCTTCCTTTTCCTGGACACTGCACGAGGTTTTTATAAGCACACAGGCAGACATAACATAAATGACAAAATGTAAGCAAGTGAAATATTGGAAGTGTCAACATGTAAAAGTTGCGGTGAATGAATTGTCGAGAATAAATATGGAGAAAGGGGTAGGATTAAATAAGCTCTGCTTCTTCCTACTCCTTTTCAGTCATGTTGTACGATGCAAATGGAACCACGTGGTGGTCCTTCGTGTAACTTGTTAAGCATGTGTGAAACATTAAACCGAACCACACCGTCTCTACCAAATGGATAACAAGAGGGTTCACTCTGTGCATCTGTGTGAACACCTGAGCACGTTGGTTCTATAGCGGAATGAATGAACCCTCCTGTCTATTCAGTCTCTTTGCCCCGGTGGGGCGAGGCGGGACGCTTGCAAGTGATTTGAAGCCATCGCCATGTGAAAATACACTGCAAACACATTTCCGGGTTATTTCTCGTTTTTTTTTTTTTCTCATTATTCAAACAATGACACAAGTGACACTGATTCAAGATCAGCAATACTGTGATTTATTTTGATTTTTATTGATGTGCAATTTGTGCTAAAAGAGACAGTCCAATGCATGTTTTGTTTGTTTAGTTTATTATGTTGTTTGTTTGTTTAATTTATTTTATTTAAAAACTCTTGGCATTCCAATTATAATGCTAAATACTCTTGAGAAATTAAAGTTTATTGCTTTTGATACCGTGCACTTGCATTATTATGCCATGTATTATCATTACATTAATGAAAAAATGGTCTCAAAATAATGTTGACATTATCGTTTATCGATCAATAAAAAACGGGCAGTTATCATTCAGCAAAATATGTTGTCGTGACAGGCCTACCCATCAGCAAAATCCAAAAACTGCACGAAAACACAGCAAACACGGAGGCAGAAAAGGGAAGTAACCAATAAAAAAAAAAAAAAACCTTAGAAGAAAATACTAAAAAGAGAAAGAAAATACAGTCGTCCCTCGCCACATTGCGGTTCCAATTTCGCGTCTTTCAGAAAATTGTACATAGTTTTGCCTAAATTAAGCATTTTCAGGCATAAAAATGTCTAAATGAAGTCAAATACAAATGGTCACTCGGTGTCAGCAATGTTACTGTAGTGTTGTACCAGACATGGTCGCCAGAACAACAGGCTTTTACTGCAGATTTGAATTATCTCACAACATGTGACATCATCTCTAACGCGGACTACTGTGGTGGCCGTGACCCATTCCACGCTAAAACTCAACTCTGAACCCCCAACATCACTTCTTTGCTGCTCTGATCCGTATCGGAATGCCTTATGTGCATCAAATAGTATGTATATTTGCCTGGACTCAATATTTACAGGTACGCTTTTTTTGCCCAGAGACTTGTCTCTCTCTCACACACACACACACACACGCACACTCAGAGATGAGAGAGCGAGGGCAAGTGTGGTCTCCTCTTTCCCCACACAGCATTCTAAAGTGAGATGTTTTCAATCTACTCATTATAGAAGGGTCACACGGGGTCAAGTTCAATGCCAGGGAAAAAGAGGGTCTCTTCATTGAGGGGAGCACCAGACAAACACTCACCTACCAAAGCACACGGAATACAGCAAGAATTACTGGATGGCAAGCTCGGGATTTTGGGATAAATACGCAAAAATTTGCCGTATTGTGTTGTTTGCATTTCAAGTGAAGAAGGGCTGAGAAGGAGGGATAACAGAAACAAAAAGATCCAAGCAAACACATGCATAACAGGGCTTGGATGGGATGCTGTTTGGGTGACCAGAGGAACTATCTGGGCATAAACATGTTTGGGAGGGACGTGTAATGATGTCATTAGTATGCATCACAGCCCACGTCGTAGTCTCTCTATTCTATTTGTCACTCCATCTCATCGTATTGTCTATTTTCCTTCTGCATGTCTTTTCCTCCCTTGTGAGAGTTGTTGACTTTATTCTAAGGAAGAAACTCTGAGCTGACTGCTCCTGCGTGTTATGTTCAAATGAATATGACAGAACGCAACCAAGATCATGACGATAATGTCTTGATCTTTGTTTCGCAGGGTGTCCAAAGTGCAGCCGGGGGGGCAATGTGCAGCCTAACAAGAAAACTAAAAATATAAAATAAAACCAACAAGGATGGAAAAATCTGCAGTCGTTTTACAAGAAAAATGTGGTAACTTTCTGAGAATAAACGTGTAATATTATGAGGAGAAATAATGTTATTTTAGCTGCATAACTTGAAATATCAAAGAAATACTTTTTTTTTCAGTTGTAATATTATGAAAAACAAAATAATGAATGAAGTTTTTGTGAAACTAGGTTGCAGAAAAGTTCTTGAGTTAAGACGAGATTAAAGTCCAAATATGATGGGAATAAAGTCATGATTACGAGAGAAAAAATTACAATAAAGTCAAAACCAGGGATGTCCGATATTGGCTTTTTTGATGATAACCGATATACAGAGATTGTCCAACTCTCAATTTCCGATTCTGATATCAACCAATATTACATTTTTATGCCGATATGAGGCCGATCGCACATCCCTAAAAAAACCCAACTGCAGAAATAAAAACGGCTGTAATTTAAAAAAATAATAAACTCATAATATTATGAGGAAAAAAATCATTTTATTAGCATAAAGTTGAAATATTTGAGAAAAAAACATTATTTTTTAAACATCATAATAAAGTTGTAATATTCTGAAAATTTTGTTGGGGAAAAAGTTATAATATTATGGAAATAAGGTCAAAATATTATGGGAAAAAAGTCTAAATGTTACAACAAGAAAATGTACAAAGATTATTTAACAAGAAAATTGAAATATTTTAAAATAAATAAATGAAAAATAATAAAAACTAATAAAAGGCTTTTTCACCGATATCAAAAAGCTGAGATGCCGTTGTTCTTGAAATATATTTCACTTCTTAGCATATCTACAAGTGTTGCTTTACAAAATATCAACGTGGCCCTTGCATCCTTTCATTTTTCACCAAGTGGCCCTCTCTGGAAAAAGAACGGGCGCCCCTGGCATGGATGCTACATTTAAGGCTTCACATGAAAAGAATACAAAAGTTTAGAAGTCAGATCATTGCATTTTCACAGCTGTTTTAGAGCCGCTGTAGTCCAAAACATGCCCGAACCCTTACATTTTAAAGGACTGAACATTTAAATAGATGAAAAATCTCTTACAAATCCATTCTGATCAGGATGACGGAGCCATCTGATTTAAAACCTCAGTAAGCAATGAAATGGGATTATTTTTCAAATCACATTAAATTGTGTGATGATCCTGGAATATGACTGCTGTCTGCTGGGTTTGTTGCCTTTTATTCATTTCCATCTTTTTTGCACGAGGACATCTCTTCTATTTTGACATGTGGCAAGGTACAATTCTAACCAACTAAAAAAGCTGCAAAACAAAATTCAAAACAATAAACATCAACAAAAGAAAATGGTTCTGGACTGCTTTTCTTCTGACATGTTAATCAAGATGCTGCTGGAAAAGCATGCAAATTGTGTTCCTTGAATAATACATCAATACTGTGAAATTCAATCCGATTGTACTTATGTAACGGATGCCAGCCTGTGAGGCTGTGCAAGTGGGCGTTGGTAAACGTTGGTCACTCCGTCTGCCTTGAGAGCTGCGATGAACACGCGGTGGACAGTTCGAGCTTTTGGCCGTGTGGTCAGCGATCTCGTCTCCCATTACAAAGGTCTTGTGTTCGAGCCCCGGTGTGGGCAGTGTGAAGCAGGGCGGGTTACACTTTAATGGACAAAAGTATTGAAACTAACAAAAAATACACTGAATAATTAATGATTGATAAAGTGGACCCTTGGTTAACGTCATTAATTCCTTCTAGAAGTCCGTCTCTAACCAAAACATATGCTAAGTGAATCAGCATTTCCCATAAGGAATAACGTAAATCCAATTAATTGGTTCCAAAAAGACAAAAATGTTAACACAAAACACGTTTTTATAGTTTCACATGCAGAAGAAAATTAAAAATGCATATAAATGATGAATGAAAGGGATAAATGAACATTTTACTTTTCTTTACATTGACAACGCGACTGTTCCCAGAGATACGATGTGGCAGCGATATCAGCCACCACCAGCTTCCAAATGGAGACAAAGAAAGCTGCAAGTGCCAGCATTTTGGCAAATAAGGTGAGAAACTCCGCTGAATTCAAGAAATAACTCCTGGGAAAACAGGAAGGTGGTAGTTGATCTCGCTGCCACATTGTGTCTTTGGGAGCAGTCGCATCTTCAATGAAGGTAAAAGTAACTTTCACTGTTCATCACTCGTGCATTTAGATTTGTTTTATGCATATAAAACTACGATTGTAAAACTTCAAACTTGTGTTTACATTTTTGAGAGTCAACCGCTGATGACAAAGACGGGCGATGTAACGTAGCTGACTCTCGGTTTTGATTGTCATTTTGTTAGCTAGCTAATAGGATGCTGACAAGGAAGGACATTTTCTGATTAAAAAAAAACCCCCATTAAGAACACAGTTCACAATTCACGCAGTGTATTAATCACACGACAATACGCACGGTATGTTCTACACCAACCAGAGAACGCATGCAAACCAAGGCAAAATTGTAGCGTATTCTGACGTTAACCGAAAAACACGCTAATCATAAGCTAACCAAGGTTCCACTGTATTTTTGTATATTTTAGCTTGACTTAAATTTTCAATTTATATGGAGCTGTTAATATACAGAAATATGTATAAAACTGTCCTGGTATTTATCTGTATTTTAATAAAATAGACTAAAAATGGGCATATTGTTGACATACGTCATCCCTCGCAATACCGTGGTTCAATTAGCAGTTTTTCCGAAATTAATTAACAAATTAATGATCACTTTTTTGTGTTAGACTATGGTCTATTATTAGTCAAAACATATTGAAATATAAGTGATATGTAGTATTCTGGGCACTGGGTGGCAGTAATGTTGCATGGATGAGACAGCCATCCTTATTACATTACCCTACCTTGCACTCAATGTAGCCAGCCATGGATGCAGAGTGAAAAAGGTTCTCCTCCCATTCCATGTGGAAGTGGTTCATGGCTTCTTACTTTATCCTTCTTCCCCACTGCATTTGAAACCCTTTCTTAAGTTTAGAAGAAATAAATTCAAGGCTAACTGGTCAGCTCGCCCGCTTGTAAGCTCTCTAGCTTGCTAGCTAGTGGCCGTCTAGAGTCCCTGTAGCATAATAGTTGTGCAATGCGGTGTAAACAATGAATAAGAGGAGTGTAATGGTGATGGGGGGTTAATTCATGTCTACAAGATTCTAATTATGTTAAAAACTGTATGTATTTAGGAAGTTTACGGACAAATGTAGTTACAATTGGTGATCAATCATGATTATTCATTTGAAAACTGTGAATAATCTGATTTTTTCGCAGATGAATGAAATGTATGACAGAAGAACATTAAACAAAGCCCCAAAATATCCTTGGAAAAGCTCCCACTGAAGCGACAGTACAAATCTTCAAGTTATTTTTTTTCTGTCCCTTTTGCTGATCACTGCTCTCGTAAGTAACAGAAACAAAAGAGTGTTCAACATTTCTCAATTTGCAGCAAAGTTTCAAGAATAAATAAATGAGAAAACAAATAAGAAATGTATCGCCGCCACTGAGAAGGTTTCTTAAACAATGAAACTGATGAGGCTAAATTGTTTTCTCTTGTGTTGATTTCTTTCACTGCCCAAGTTAAACCCTTAAGCCAAATAAAACCGAAAGCTTCTCTTTTGCATGCATCTCTTTTTGTTACTCGTTTCATTTGATCACCTGCCCCTCACTGAGATCTTCAACGCTGTAGCCTTGGAAATGAGACTCAGGGGGATAAATGAAAACCATAATTTTGCAGCGGGATTAATCTGGAGACATGAGCAATGCCAACAGAAATCCCTGTCAAAACCTCTACTGATTCTTTTCATCGCCTGCAGATCCCTGAGAAATCTGTTCCCTGTGGCGTTTATGATTTGACAGTCCAGTAGTTTTGGACTTAGTTCCCCCCCGATACCTCTGACATGTTGACATTAAGTGGTTTCCAAGACAGGCAGCATCCCTATTTCAATCACCATTAAGCAGAGGATATTTGGCGTCTGTTTGCAAAGAAAGTCACCAGTCGACATCCGCACAGACACAATGGTGAGCAAAGGACTGAAAATTCATTAGAGAGGCAGCCATTTCAAGGGAGAGTTGGTGGGTAAATACAGTCCACATGTGACCTTTCGCTCTATCACAAAGAGTGGGACTGATTGTATACTTGTGTCCTTGGCCAACATCCCCTCTCCACCACAATCCTGTCATGTGGAAGAAGTTGTCACTTTTTCATTTCTTCTTGCTCTGACATAAGGCAGATCGCCCAACAGAAAAAAGGTGATCATTTTAATAGAATATGGTTCTTCTGTACAACTGTGAGCAGAATTTCCAGTCACTGTCCACCGTGAGTGTCGCTGCAGGACATTTTTGGAGCGAATCTCTGAGGGTTTCATGAATATTTATTGTAGAATATGAATGGACGGTATTGCTCTGTGTGTAATATAAAAAATAAAAATTAAATTACATTTCCTAAAGCATGTTAGCATATACAGTCGTCCCTCGTTTATAGCGGCTAATTGGTTCCAGACCCGACCACCGTAAATAAATTTCCGCGACATAGGATTCAATGTTAATAAATGGAATATTTTCATAGTTAGAGAATGCAAAACCTGTGTATGACTTTCTAAATACGGGTTTTAAGATTATTACAGCTCTTTAGAGATGAAATAGCATGTCTATAGTCATCTTCACATTCCTATTATTCAGTGTTTACAACACATTGCGCAACTCTTAGTCCCATGCTGCAGGGACTCGAGACGCCACAAGCTACCGAGCTGACCAGTTAGCCTCGAATGTATTTCTTCTAAACTTAAGAAGCCAAAAAAAAAAACCATTGATCAGTAGTGTAGTATTAGTATATAGTGTATATACCCAGTTTTGCTAAATGAGATAGTAATAGTTTTATGTATCAGGTACAACAAAATAAGCATGAGTCACTCATCATCCACTCCTCACACACACTCATACTACGCTCAAACACGGCTTCCCACATCAACCAAGACTATCAATCTCATATCTTCTGGATATACCTGTGTACTACATGGCTTATGGTTTATCACCTGAAATCCACCTAAACAAAGCAATATATTCCTTCTCACTGGAGGCTTTACTACCACCTGCTGAGCTCCATTTAAGCAAACTTCCAATGTGGGATCTGGGATTCAATTTGAGATGGAGGAAAACTGCCACTAGATGGTCGTTTGTCTACTCCCCAGTTAGCAAGCAGGTGTTCTGCAAGATCAGAGCAGCGTTTTTCCTGAAATGCTGTTGTCTTCGTCATTGCCAAATTAACACCCAGGCCTCCCCAAACACCCGCCTTAAATCCAGATTGTACAGATTTGCCTGTCAAGAGTGCACCACCACCACAAGACAAGCCAGCAACTTTGGTCGGATTTAACTTTCAAAACATCTTTTACGAACAAGCTGCATTCCAGCGTGGAACGTGAGTGAAGCTCAGGACAATTTCACATACATGAAAGGCAGATCTCACAAACACACCACTGCATACAGATGACAGTTACCTCGTGTTTTCGATCGGGAGTCCTAAGTTTCCTACCTGACTTTTTTTGTTGTGAGAGTGTACACCCTGTCCATTGGCAGAGTTGGATGAGTGAAGGGTTCTCCCTTTGAAATGATAAGTAGAGTCTTCCTACTAGTAAGGACTGTCATTGAAGTCTTTGTTTGCCCCTCGATGGCTCAGAGGTGTCTCTGAACTTGAGGGCCAGCACAGAATAGAAATGACCATATAACCTACCGAGGTCGCTTAATGATGGAAAATGAATTTATTTGTTTTTTTTCCAATGGATGAGTGTGTGCAATATGTTTCCATTTGAAGCCCAAGGTTGTGGGTCTGTTTTGTTTTGTACTCAGAAGCTTGAAAAATGTGCAGGTGAGTTGGCAAAAAGGAACGTAAATAACCTTCCAACTTGTCCTGGTGCATATGTGGAATGCACCGATGCAGCCACAGTCTGTCTTTGAGTCCAGATCCATCCATCTGGCTGTCCTGGTCTGTCCACACAGCCTGCAAGAGAGTTGCCTCAAGCAATTTTCTCCTCTATCATCACCTGTATTAAACACTCTCACACACCCCATCCCCACTGACATACCACCCCCTGCTGCCTCGCCACATCCTGGACCCATTTCCCCTTATTTTCAAGCCTCATCCTAGCTGGACCCCCTGGTCGGACTCTCAGCAGGGCTCCCTCCAGTCCATCAAAGAAGTAATTCACACTCTGACTCATTTGAGTTATTTACTACATTACCACACTGGCTGGTCCATTCCCCATAGCTACCCACTGAGACCTGGAGATCTGGATGGGCACCTGGGCTTTTTAGGCAAGGCCCTCCAACTCCCTTGCTCTCGGTGTCTTTCACCACATTATTACGGTTCTGATGGGCGTTGCCACCTCAATCTGCAGCTGACACAGAATTTGGATGGTCTGGGACAGGAAGAGTGTGGTCTTTGAGTAGAGAGGTGTGGATGTGTGTGTGTGTGTGTGTGTGTGCAAGCAATGGTGTGTATAAATGTTCGGTACATCCCCATTGGTTGTCTCCCATAAGTCATTATCACACCCAAAGCCTGTTCTTCTCTCAGATGACTTGATCGATTTACATGTGAGTCTGTCTGGGGATCTGTGAAAAAGTCCAAAAAAGAGATGAGAGGAGGCTCTGCTATCATCCACTCCAAAATAAGGAGAGGGACCGCAAAGTCACACCTTAATAAAATATGTCCTTTTTTGGGGAGAAAGAGGGATGGCGCAACAATAGGCAAAAGTTTCCATTGTAAGATTGAAATAGTATTCTCATCAAAGATTCTTTCATTCTCATATTTCTATGAATACAGAATAAAAATATAATACCAATACTTAGTACAAATACAACAAATGTGTTTGGTCAATTTTAAAAAGGAAGTCGTGTACAATGTTCCCTCGCTCTATCACGGTTCACCTTTCGTGGATTTTTTAGTGCTTCTTTTTTTTTTTTATTAAAATGTACGAACGCTGTTACAGGCTGAGCATGGCCCTTTAAGAAGAATTGCACTGTGGTAAGTTGAATTTCTCTCTCTTCACTCTCTCGTCTATCTGCACCACCCATTGTTTTCTGCTTCCTCATTGGATGTAGAACATTGTCAATCAATCTCCTTCCTGCCACCCTGCCATGTCTCCTGTGTCACCGCTAGCTAGCTTGCTTGCTAGCTTGCTTGCTAGCTTGTAAATGAATTTGCGGTTCGAAGGAGGTGGAGTGCAACAAGACCAGCAATACTGTATGTTTTAACAAGGATATAAAAATGCTAGTACAACAGTACAGCAGAACGGCACCAGGACGAAAAGGCACAGTCAAAGAAGTGAAATATGCGTGAGTGACTTAATAATTTCTTGTGTCCGAACTTTTTTGAGAGTGTTTAAACAAGAGAGAAATATGAGAAAATGTTATTGCCTGTCTGAGCCTTAAAACATATATAATAATGGGAACCTATCCCCCACGATAAACGAGGGAACACTGTATTTCACAGTATAAAGAATACAAGACATCAGAGTATTATTTATTAAAAAATAAGATCTTAATGATTTAATTACTTGCTACTGTTTTCCTGTTCACGAAATACGTTACCTCAAATGACTGACATATCAAAGTATCGATATTTTGAGTTGATAATTCATTTTAGAGGATAAAGATCTGGTATCAGCAGTACTGACATTTCAGTATCGATCAGTACATCACTAGTTACAGCGTTGGACTCTAGCAGTTGTCGCACCCCTCTAAAAAGTGAAACCTAAGCCTGTGCGCCTGAAAGTGAAAGCCGAGTTTGTGTGAAAGTGACAGTTAAGTCAGTGTGAGTGAGAGCAATACATCTATTGTGTTTCTCCAAATAAGTCATATTTAAGTGTTATGTAAGTCTGATTGTGCTAGGTGTGTGTGTGTGCGTGTGTGTGTGCGTGTGTGTGTGTGTGTGTGTGCGTGTGTATGCGCGCATCATGGAGCGTGAGTGTGTGTGTGTCCTGAAGGCCCCATAAGAAGCTATTACACTGACAATGCACTGAGCTATTAGAGTATAACATCTAACAGGCTTGTTTGTGTGTTTCTGGCATGTGTGAAAAGCACTATAGCGGGAAGTGGCATTTGCCTGCTAGTTAGAGCCAGACCAAGAAAGAAGAGATGCTGAGCTGCATTTGCCACATTGAAGTGTGGAGTGCATCCTGCTGTAAGTATAAAGCGATGTTTTGTAGATACCAATAAAAGGCTGATTTGCGCAGTCATCCTGCCTCATTGTCATTCCACCAGCTTCACAATATTTTATACTCTTATCTAACAGAATTTTCTTGTATGTGTTGACAACAGTGACAATAAAGCTTTCTTACATGTGCAAATCTTTCTTCCGGGGCCTAACAATCTTAGAAACCTAAATAAATGAGTGAGGGCAAACAGTAAAGAAAATGGATGGACGGATGGTGTAGAATCTAGTTTCATACTGCCATGCGTTCAGTTTGAAGCTTATTTTGCACTGAACAGAAAGTCACAGTGGACATACTGTATTTTAATGCTGTATAACTAGACAGTACTTATTAGGGATGAGCGAGTACACCACGATCTGTATCTGTATCTGTTCACCCATGTATGTTATCTGTATCCGTATCTGTGCTCGGATTGGGCGGGGTATAAACCAGAAGTGGGCTTGGTTTAAACATAAATGGGTGGGGCTTCAATGGGTACAATACTTTAAGTCTGAACTTGACATAGACTGATCAGAAGTTGCGATATTTATTGTTTACTATTCAGTCATATGTGTACTGTGTATGTGTGTAAGTGATCTGTAAGACAATTATTTTTTACAGATCTGTGTCAAGTTGGTGATTCATGCATTCAGCAATGGCAAACGGAAATAATCTGTCAGCATGCCTGTTTTATGATGACTTTATGGAATAAGACAAAAATAAATTTCAAGGAAAAAAAGTGGTCATGCTACCCCAGATGTACTCGTTTATGCTCAGTGCATTGTCAGTCTAATTGCTTTTCATAGAGGCCTTTACAATACACACACTCACCTTCCATGACACACACACACACACACACACACACACACCTAGCACAATTAGAGTTGCGCAACACGCATATATAAAAACTTAACTTTCACTTTCCAGGCACACAAGCTTAAGTTTCACTTTCTGAGGGGTGTGACAACTGAATACTTACATATTTGGGATAGTCCAGTATTAAGTTGTCAAAGCAAGTTTTGATGACAGTGTTTGAATGTGTAACTCGAGCCGAACCGAGCTCTCATAGCTCTCACAGAGTGGAAAATATTCCATTCCTAACACTTGTTTCTTCCAAGAACGTGAGAGACCCATGTGAACAAAAGTATTGGAACATGTGACTGACAGTTGTGTTTTTGCTACCCAAGTGTGTCCTATTGCAATGCTTATTCAAACAATAAATAACACCACATATCTTAGCTCAGTTTCAGATTGGGTGGGATAGGTTTTGTCTGTATAGACTGTCTTCTTCAGGGCTTTCCAAATGTTTGTAGTGGCTATGACCAATTTTTGTGTCGTGGTTCTGTTTGATCTTCCGTCTTCTTTTTTTACCCACAGACAGCCCCCTTTGGTTTTCATGTTGTTTTCACCTCTAAACGCAGTCTACACAGGCAAAACCTACCTTAGCCAATCTGAAACATAGACATTCAGTGCTATTTATTGATCTAATAAGAATTGCAATCAAACACACCTGTCAGTTACATGTCCCAATACAAATTGATACAGCAGTCATTTGAGGTATGTATACATCATTAACAGAAGCACATTGGAAAGTAAGTAAGTGACTGAGATCTTAACTAAATAATACGCAGTTGGTGAGAACTACTCTTTCTTCCACCTGCACAGTGGCACACTGGTCAGTCTCAGCCTTTGGAAACGATGGCCGATTGTCAAAGGAGCCATTTGTGAATTAGTTTTCATATGTATTTTAGTTTTTAATAATTAATGGATTATTTGAACGGTTTGATTTTTCATTATTTACAACACAATTTTTGCATATTTTATATGATTTTGTCCTTTGTTTTTTCTTTTGTTGTATCTCAGTTTGGCTATACTGTAAATCACTCTGCTACCTTGATATACTTCAGCGTTCCATCCATCCATCCATCCATCCATCCATCCATCCATCTGCTTCCGTTTAACCAAGGTGTACTGCAGAGTTTAAGTAAATAAATAAATAAACAACTCTGATGTATTCTTGATGCTATGCTATGATTTGAAATACACTACTTTCTAAAATTTACCAGTCACATCAGGTGGATCTCCACAAAGTATCGATATCAAATCGGTATTGACGATACCTGCCCAAATTTTAGTCGGATCAGAAAGGAAATCCGTGGTATCGCGCATCAGATCCAGATGTAAATACGTGGAAATAAAATCTGAAACGTTGCCCTCTGTTCTCATATTCATCTTTGGATGTCAAAAGCACGCTATAGCAGGAAAAAAAACACAAAAACGACCCAATTGTTCCAATGGAGGCCACTTGTAACATGATACAGAAAGCAGTCATGATAATTTCATTCGACATATCAAGAGGTAAAATTTCATGCAAATCATTTTAAAGCTCTTATTCATGAACAACATTCCTAAACATTGTTTCTGGTGTAACAAATTAGTATTGTGTGTTGTGTATTACTTTGAGTAGACATTTTTACTTGTGAATTAATATTTTTTAAAACACGTATTTGTGAGTATCAGTAACTTTCTACTTAAACCTAATGCTCGTCCTCATCCTCCCCCCAAAAGGTCCACCCTAGCGTAAAATACCTGGAACTCCACTTTTCCCTGAAAACAGTTTCATTGCATTTTAAGACTCCCTATCACTATTCTGCTCTCAAAACTCATTGGGAGCCATCTCATCCTTTCCTTTATTATTCATTCTTTGCAGTACTGCGTGTGTGTGTGCGTGTGTGTGTGTGCGTGTGTGTGTGTGTGTGTGTGTGTGTAAGTCTGGCACCTCAAGCGCTGCTAAGCCTTCAACCAGTGTCAAAAAGTACAGAACTGGAAGAATAGCTCTGCTGTTTAGGTGTTGGCATTCACACACACACACACACACACACACACACGCACACATGCTGAGGAAAATACAGCCATTGACACTATAAATACACACGTTTGCACTCACTCGGGCCTGGACATGTATGATCTGTCACACACACTTGCATGTCTGTTTGTAAATAATACACAGGCGCACAGAAGAACAGCAGAGACATGCATTTACATTATGGAATGAAGACGACACAAAGCAAGACACACACACTCGCACATAGTGCTACTGTAAGTTATTGAGTCAGACAAGTCAAAGCCTTTGGAAGTTGGTGTGCGTGTCTGTGACTGTGTGTGTAATAATCCATTGGTTCTGTTCTATGCTGATTCTGGGCGCTAAGCCCTGCCACAATTATTCAAATCCAGGCTTTTAGTTGCAGCACACCTCTCTCCATGGGCCTATGAGCTGGTAATCTTGCCTTTGGCCCTGCATATCAAATGGCCTTAACTCCCATAAGGAATGCATATGAAGAGGAGCCACTAGTGGCTTAATCCGCCCTGTTGAAGTTGCTGAAACGTACACCTGTCACGCCGTCTCGCACTGAAGCTTGTGGTTACTGATAGCTGGGCTGTAATTCCAAAGGCGTGTGGCTTTTTAGTTCTTTTTAAAAGTATTATCACACTGTTTAGCAGGAGGGTTATGTGGGGTGTTGAAGACCTCCCTCCTGTCCTGACTTGATGTCATCTTTTCCTCAGTCGTCATAGTTCATTTTTTTAGGGGTTTCTTTCTGTCAGAGCATGCTGCACCATTTCAGCCTTGCTCTTGCATTTATTTATCAAAAGTGCTGCTTGCATTTCTTTTTTTATTCCACATTTTAACACCCTGTTCAAGTCACTTCTTAAGGTCGAAGAGTGAAGGAAACTTCAAATTCAACGTAAAACTACTTTGGCCTTTCACCCTCAATTAACCTCGTTTTGCTCTAGTCTTTTACAGTACAACATTAAACTTAAAAAAATAATCTGGTCTTCGGAAGATGAGAAATAAGCGATAAAGATTACTTATTATTAGGCTTTTCACGACAAACAAGAAATCAATTAATCAATCAATAAATCAAAAAGTCGCTAATTTTGCTGGCCTCGATATATTGACATGTGCATGCGTGTTTGTTTTCCTCCCCTCTCTCTACCAAACAGGCTGGATGAAAAGAGGTTTCACTCTGTGCATCTGTCTCAACACCTGTCATTCAGTCTCTTTGTCTCAGTGGGGAGAGGTGGGGTGCTAGCAAGTGTGCACTTGTTAGCTGTGTGTGTGTCGTGTGCTACACGATCCAATACTTTCTTCGTGCCTGTTGTGTGTAAAACACGATCTGATGTCAATTTCAGCCCGTCATTTTGTGATATGAAAGTCTGTGACAAAAACAGTAAAAAATGCAAAATGAAATAAATATTACAAAACAATGGAACTTACATTTTAGCTGCCGTGATTCCCAAAGTATAACACCTCATTGTGCACCAAATGCATTTGCTGTATCCAAAATAGGACCAAACTCTGAAAAAATGTTACACCCCATTAAACGTAAACAGCGTATTCCACATACAACGCTGCTAAAAGCCAAACAAGGAAGTACAGTATACATGCAAATGAGCTGATGTCTGCATTGACACACAATGTGAATGTCAGAGTATTTCTGGGTTGTTCCTCTATTTTTTTTTTTTAATATCCAGACAAAAACGAAAGTGACGCAGATTCAGAATCACAAATATTGTGATTGATTGTGATTTTTATGGTTTTAAGTGCAAGTTTTGCTCAAAGAGACAGAGACCATTTATATTCAATGGGGTTTTTTCTGTCTTTTTTTGTTTAATCTTCTATTTATTCTATTCTTTAATTTACCGTATTTTATTTAAAAAGCTTTTGACATTCCATTTGCAATGTTAAATACTCTTGAGAAATTAAAGTTGCTTTGAATGTACTCACGTTATCATGCCATACAGTACATGCCATAAGTTAGGACACGCCTTCCCATTCAATGCGTTTTCTTTATTTCACGATTATTTACATTGTAGATTCTCACTGGAGGCATCAAAACTATGAATTAACACATGTGGAATTATGTACTTAACAAAAAAGTGTGAAATAACTCTAAATATGTCTTATATTTTAGATACCTCCAAGTAGCCACCCTTTGCTTTTTTGATAGCGCTCCAAACCCTCGGTGTTCTCTCTCTGAGCTTCATGAGGTCGTCACCTGAAACGGTTTCCACTTCACAGATGTGCCTTGTTATTTAGTGGAATGTCTTGCCTTATTAATGGGGTTGGGACCCCCATTATGTTGTTTGTATCCAAACTTTGGGCCTTTACTGTATATTATCAGTCATAACAAAAATGGTCTCAAAATTATGTTGACAATAATATCGTTTATCAGCAATAATTCGTAAAACAATTATCATCCAGCAAAATTTGTTATCGTGACAGGTAGCGGTGATAGCGGTTCAATTATTGCTCTCTCCCCATATTGTGTTGTGAAATTAATTCATAAGTAATAGCTGTTTCGTGGTCTATTCATGGTCTATTATTAGTCAAAACATTGAAATACAAGTCATATGTAGTATTCTGGGCAGCAGTAATGACACAAAACGTTGAGACATTACCTTACACTACATTACCTTAATCCTGCACGGAGCCATGAAGTCAACCATGGCATGTCCGACATAATACAGTGGGAAAAAAATCTCCTCCCATTTCCTGTGGAAGTGGTAAGTTTTTGTCTTCGTAAGTTTAGAAGAGATACTTTTGAGGCGTATTGTACAATATTGCATGTAGCAAGCTGTTATAAATTACCCTTTAGGATGTTGAATTGCGTGGTATTAATAAAGATGTGCACATACAACTCCCAGCATTGCTTGTATATTCAGCCATCTTAGATCACACACCTAAAACCAAATCCCGCAATGCTTAGGGCCTGTCCAGATAGTAACATTGGTAACAAGTATTTTAGCATTTCAGCCTTTCATCCACACGGCAACAGTGTTCTAGGTGCCCTGACATGGTATTTTGTTTAAAGGTAAAAGGTAATGTAATTTAACCTCATGTTTCATAACATTGCTGATGCATACTGACCAGAGTACTACATATAACTAGTCTTTCAATATTTTTTACCTAATAATTTATTAATTCATTAGTTGTTTTTTTTAAACCGTGATATAGCGAGGGAGTGATATTCAAACCGCAATATAGTGAGGGAAGACTCTACATTGTTTTCACTCAGTGACCTGTTCCTGTGTGGATGTGACTATTTCCTGATATGACACCGTGTGAATACCATTTTTTTCTAGTCCTTCTAAGAGCATTCCTGTGTGCACAGGGCCTTAGGTTTTTGTCCTGTAGGGCTCATTCACTCAAACAAATGCTACACTAGTCGGTTTGCCGCATCAACAACACATTCCATCCTGGCCATGAAAGAAGAAATCAAGGAAGGTAATGTTGCAAACGGAGTAAAGTTGTTAACAAAACAGAGACCACGAATGATGGAAGACCGTCTTAGACCACCAGTATAAAGATAACAGTAATGTTAAGTGTTCATTTATAATTAATTTGCATTTTTCCTGCAGTTGAAGCTATAATCATTCTCCATAAAATGTTTTCTTTTGTGAACATTTTGGGACTCTAGAACAGATTAATTGGCCTGACATGATTTCGCATGGCAAAAATTGCTTCGGTTTTTGTATGTTTCCGTATCAGTGACATTTTGGATGAATTATTAAAAAACAACCGAGGAACCACTGTACTGTATAAATATTATGAGTATTTGCACAGATAGAAAGTATGTATAGGAGGATGTAGTATGTGGGTCAGCTTTTTGTCTTCTTTGCAGATCTTTCTTGTGCGTCTCAAGACCATAATCCCTGGTTTGATTAGCCTATTAGCTAATTTTGTGATTTGAGTCATCAAGCGTTTTTTTTTTATTTTTTTTTATCATTTCATCAGTGAGAAGAGATTTATCTCAGTAGATCATAAAAATATTGGACAAACTTGGAAGTAGGACAAAAGGATGCTTTATCTTTACAGCAAGATCCCAGACATGATTTGAGTGTGTGAAGTACCATCTCCTCCACAAGGAACCTACGACGTATTACAAGTAAAACTAAGCAGTCACATTGCACACAAACAGTGATCAGCTTATAGGACAGCTGTACAGCAGCCTCAGGTAAGACGGATACTCCAAACCTCTTACTCAAGGGACCAGCATGCTCTCGACATCTGTCCACACACACACACACACACTTACTTTCTTTTGGCCAACAACAAGCTTTTGTTTTGAGCTGGGCATATGATGCTTTGAGTAGTGTACAAATCACAAACTCTCACAAGCACTGATTGGAGCATGTGGTGCCCAAAGGAGAGATCTCACACATTGCACACACAAACACACACACACACAGCCAGGCTCCAAGACCTCTTCAGCTGGCATCTGTGAGGCCCAAGGGCCACATGTTGCCAGGCTGTCTGAGTCTGGACTTTCACCCAAGGAGGGACACTGCCAATGAGCGCGTGTTCTACCCGTAGCTCAGGACTGAAGGAAGGCCTTTCGAGGTTTAATCCCACCAGTGTGTGTGTGTAATTTTACTGTATATGTTGGCTTCGATGTCTTTGCCATCTGGTTATTTGGCCAGTCTCGGACCACACATAGCTTTACAGTAGTTCTCGAGTTGCCAAGGGTGTTTACAGGGAAGACCACATATTCTCACAAGCCACCAATAGTTACAGTGTACACAGAGAGACACTCAGAGGCCACGGAAGACACCCGCAGAACAAAACAGGCCAAGGCAAACTCATCTCACACTTTAAACTACTTTTACACAATCAACTCACTGGACGATTTGATTAGAATGAATTTAAGTGCTGTACCAAAATGAAATATTGAAAGGTGTACTGTACTTGTGTGTATATTATTATTATTATTATTATTATATAAATACAACTCTTATATAAGATCTAACTAGAGTGCAGGTATAACTAATGTTCTGGACTGAGAGTGTAGACTGTATTTAGACACAGATGCGGGCAGATTGAGACTCTGACACTCCACATTACCACACATTCTGTTCATTTAGTCCATGTTCTTATGTAATGAAAATGTAATGTGCCATTTGTGCTGCTATGTGATCTGTGGCCACCCAATGTTCCTGGCCACCTGCTTGGTGTTTGGGGTCTAAATGCGACTGCGTGGGCGATGCTGGACAGGCTAAGTGAAAAACAGCCTTAACTCCTCAAAAAAGAAAATCAGAGAAATACATTTGAGGTGTGTATATCTAATGAATCGCTATTTTTCTTCATATTTTCAAAAGTAACTTTGTGTAACACATTTGCATTCTTGTTCTAAGCAGTTCACCCTGTTCCTCAACTGCAATTGACCTATTCAAGACTGCAACATTTATCAGTAGCATGGAACATAACCTCTCAGGTGAATAACATGCAACACGGACTCATTTCTTGTGGTCTTGGGTGTGTTAGCACTTGTACATCTGTACTCTGACACTTGATGGTCACTTAAGTGTGGGTCGGTTAGCGTTCACACTTTTAGTATTTTTTCTAATGGAACAAATATTACCCAGTCAAGTGTATGCATGAAGTCGCACCTCAGATGGACGTGTACATTGTCCGATGAAACTCAGGCCTCCAAAAAAAAAGACATGGTCACATACGATCAAGTACGCATGTGCGTACTGACAGTAATGAAGGAACAGAAGAGGCAAATATGGCAAGACAAACATTTATAAAAAATTATAATAATAATAATACAAATATAGATAAACAGATAATGAAATGTAAGCCTATTATGAATAACATAAATGTAAAAAAATACAAATAAAATTGCTTGGTTCGGTCTCATTCATTCCGGCTGACCTAAAAACAGTTTCAGCACAAGTTCACAAAAGCATGACAAATTGCCCGACTACTGACCATGAATTTTCTGATCACCACAAGTGAAAAATTCATTAAATTACTTTGAACATTCACTGACTGACCGACCCAAATAGAAGATTTATAATAATTTACCATCCGTGTGGGGCAAGCTTAAGTGTGAGTCCTATCTGCTCCTCCAACTGGCCTTCAGTTTGTTTGGGATATTTTGTTACGACGGCTGCTGCAGCAGAAGACAAAAAGAAGCAAAGTTAGCTAGTGCAGGGGGTGTCCAAACTTTTTCCAGGGCCACATACTGAAAATGAAAGGATGCAAGGGCCACTTTGATGTTTTGTAAAGCAACACATGTAGATATATTTACTGTTGGTATGATGTTCTTTTTCCAAAATGCAGTGTTACTTTTATGCCAGAGTATTTCCCCAAAGGTCTTGGGGATCATCAAGATGTTTTGAAATGAGCCTTAATGTTCTTTTTGTTCAGCAGTTGTTGTGGGGTCTTTTGTGACCTCTTGGAGAAGTCCTCGCTGAGCTCTTATGGTCATTTTGGTTGGCCGGCCACTCCTAGGAAGGTTCACCACTGTTCCATGTTTTCGCCATTTGTGGTTAATGTGGAAATGGCTTCATAACCTTTTCCAGACGGATAAATCTCAATTAATCTCAGTTAAGTTTTAACAGGGAGGGCATTCAGTCTTTCATATAGGGCCATGTAGGTTTCGATTTTTTTTCTCCCTTAATAATAAAAGGTTTCATTTAAAAACTGCATTTTTTGTTCAATTGTGTTGTCATTGAGTAATATTTAAATTTGATGATCTGAAACATTTAAGTGTGACAAACAAAAATAAGAAATCAGGAAGGGGCAAGCACTTTTTCACACCACTGTGAAAAAGCGAATGTTATGTATTCTTGGCCTAAATTAAGCATTTTCAAGCATAAAAATGTTCTAAATGAACAAAAGTACAAATACAGTTTAAGGCAGGGGTCACCAGCACGCCGATAGCGATTGACCAGTCGATTTTTTGGACTTTGCCATCGATTGTGAGAATATTAGAAAAAATAAATATAATCGCATCAGTTCCCTCCCCTCACAGACAGTAACCCACAAGCGTGCATTTTGACCTCTGAACACACCCGCACGCCTTGCTGCTCTCCAGGCATGCAATCGGCAAGCCCCAGCCCGGAGCCCATTCCCCAACACTTGGCCGGAGGTACCAGCGCATGCCACACCGGCTCGCCTTGCTGCGCAACCAACAAGCATTGAGCAAGCAGCGTGCAGAGGTTGAGGGGGAGGGAGTGAGAGAGCCTTGTGATGTGCTTGCACACACAACAGTAGTTATTGGATGTTAATATGGCTCAAAATCTGCCTTAGGTACCTCAAAAACAAGGCACAAATATAACTCAGAGACAATCAGTGATTGTTGGGGCTGACTGTTGTAACGTATTGATTGACCAGCCCCTCTCTCCTCAACTACCATCGCACACTCACGTGTCGTGAGTGTAAATGGCTTATTTTCACTGATTATATCTACCATATTGGGTCATAATAGGGCCACATGGTGGCCTAGTGGTTAGCATGTTGGCCACACAGGCAGGATATCTGGAAAATCTGGGTTCGAGTCTTCATTGGGCATCTGTGTGCGGTGTTTGCATGTTCTTCCTGTGCGTGCGTGGGTTTTCTCCGGGTACTTCGGTTTCTTCCCAACATTCCAAAAACATGTATGGTATTTTTTTATCTGTACTGTACAGACTGAACTTGAAACTGAAACCAGCAAAATGCAACAAAATGGAGAGCAGTGAAGCATACGAGCATATTCAAAAGTGAAATCGCATGCTGAGTACAACAAATTCAGTGTGAATGGTTGTCTATAGGTGACCTGCGATTAACTGGCAACCAGTCCAGGGTGTACCCCGCCTCTCACCCGAAGTCAGTCGGGAGAGGGCTCTAATCATTTTTATTTAGAAAGTCATAAACCAGCCAATCGCAAGGCACATATACTATAGACCAGGGGTGCTCACACTTTTTTAGCATGCGAGCTACTTTTAAAATGACCAAGTTCCAAAGATCTACCTTCTACTACAGTATATATATTTACTATATTTATTTTTATTTATATTTATTTATTTAGATTTATATTTATTTATATTTATTTATATTTATTTTTTAAAAATTATGACTACGTATTTATGTACGTTATACATGTATATCAGGAGTACACACACGTTCTCAGCATGCAAGTACAAGTCAAAATGATCTACCTCTTTCTACAAAACATATAACATATACAAAATGTAACCAGTAAACTCTGAAATTCTATTGTAAATATTAATGATTAGTATTTCACATTCACATTTCCAAAGTTTACAGGTAATCAAAGTAGGTGCTATCATAATTCACTTCAAAATGGAAATAAAGATAATTTCACATAACTCCTAAATAGTTGTGTACATAACCTGAGTACTGGTAATATGTCAGTCAAATTAGCTATGTAACGTTCATTAGGGCACACAGTTCATGTATTACATCCAGTTAGCATTTGCTATCAAACATTACCGATGTACAATAATTTAAAATGATTATGCAAAAGACAATGCAGCCGAAATCAAGGCAACATATTAAAAAGGTTTCAGCAATGGGCACATTTTTAATTTCATCATGAAATAATAGTTTAAGAAGCGAACGTGTAGAAAACACTGATTTCTGTAGTAGAGTTCATGACGCCAAACAAAGCCAGTAAACAATACACTTTTTTTTCTACATAACGTACAAGTGAAAACAGATTTTGTTATAGATAGACATAGATATAGACATCTTACCGCAGAGTTAGTTCATCCATAATTCGTGTGTAGCTTGAAACGCTGCGGGGGAGCAAGCGCAAATCGGGAGAGGAGCTTAATGTCAGCTGACTGATGTCAAATGACAACTACAAAGTGACGTTTACGTGATCGACCCAAACTACCTTGGCGATCTACCGGTAGCTTGTGATCGACGTGATGTAGACCCTGCTGTAGACAAACCACCATTCGCACTGACATTCATGTCTATGGACAACTTAGAGTATCCAGTTAACCTAACATGCATATTTTTGGAATGTGGGAGGAAGCCGGAGTACCTGGAGAGAACCCACGCACGGGGAGAACATGCAAACTCTACACACAGATGTTCCAATGGAGATACAAACCCACGAACTCCGGACTGTGAGGCCAGTTCACCGTGCGGCCCATTCCTCCTTTCAGTCTCAAATAATAAAATACAGCTGTTAAGTTGAGACGCACTATGTATTGTGTTGCACTTACAGTTAAAATATGATAATCCCTTTTGTGTTTGTGGATTGTCTCTCTTCCCAGGGATGAGTGTCCATTAGATTAGAGGAGGGATATTATGCCAACCAAGGTATTTGGTGCACAAAATCAAATGAAATGTTCCATGCGTCCTTCCGAAGGCATATCGATTTTCAGCTGTATTGTATCCCTCATCTTTATTTTCCTTGCTAAATAGCTGTGAAATGTCTTCCAGGTCCATACACACTAGGGTAGAATCAGGCTAGGTAAAAGGCAGGAAGCTCATTCACAGAAGACATTAGCAGCTTGTCACGTATATGCCAGTGTCAAAAGTTTCAGAGAATGGCAATAGGTTTTATCGTTCATAAATGGGAAAAGAAGCAGGTAAAGTCGAGAAAAAAAAAAAAAAACATTTGTATTTCAAAGTAGGAGCAATCAAAGCCATCCAATAAGTTTTGAACAACAAAACCGTAATGCTTCTGGTTATTAACTCATGAGTTCATAAGTATGCAACAATAGAATTAGCAGATAGTACTATGCATATGTTTGTTTGAAAAATTACCACCGCCTCCTTCTCACCCCAACTAGACAGCCAGTAGGTTTTGTGCATTTCAAACCTCCCCCACAGCCGTCACAACACACACACACACACACAAACACACACACAAAGTGCCACACTTCTCTGTCCATACTATTATCCATTTTTCACGTCCAATTGCTCTGTTATGGTAATCGTTGACAGCTCGCCATGGGCTGATTACTCACAGCTGACTTCAGAAGCTTCTCCCTCCTCTCTCCTGCCGTTCTCCTGCTGGCTCTTAATGCACTATTAACCCATTCCTGCTTATTAATTCCTTCCCAGCCATTGCGAGGCGTCCACTCCATGATATCTGTCATCATTCCATGCCTATTAGCTCCATGGCCAACAGTTATTCCTAGTGCACTGCCATCCACCCACCCCCTTCTTTTAACCGTCTGCTTCATACAGTGTAATTACCACAGGGGGTCTCAGTAGAAGACATTTAGGATACCACCACTGTAAGGCCTGGAGAACAGATTTTTTTTTGCCTTTTGTGTTTTGATTAAAACAAAACAAAAACATTGGGAAGCAACATATCTAAAGAGTGTTGGGTCAGTTTATTTGCTTGGGAGACCTCTTTTCATTAGCATGTTGGTTTGGGCCTTTTCTGTACATTTTTTTTTCTGAGGACTTTCCACTGCTAAAAATCCTAATGGAGCACTCTTGGATTGAAAACAGAAGTATTGCTCACATTGAATCTTGGCAGCCGGCTTTGGAACTGCCGCTCATGTCAAGGCCTGCGGTTTTGGACCATCCTAAGACATATGGAGGAATGCCGACACAAAGCCCCTCAGCTTGCCGGGCCCAACCACACATCGGCTTGTGTTTCCTTAAGACCACATTAAAGTGCAGCAGTAGCTAAGGGTGGCCTTTCATATGGAACTTTACTGATTTTTCATTTGGCTTACACAGCATTCCGCAGGTGTCAATCAATCAAAAACAGTATTTATTCCAAAGCACTGTCCATACGAAAAAACAAAACAAAATTAAGAGTTTTCTGTGTACCGTTTTCCAAAAGTTACCAGTCCACACAGGATTGCATCAATATGCCTGTCCATATGAAAACACTTAAACCGACTCAAAGCAGTGCATTACACATCAACCTGCATATACAGTAGGTCTGTTAATCATAACTCAGAAGAAGACACGGCACATGCACAGCAGTCGGTAGCCACAACAGCGAGTCAACGAAAAACAAGTGGGGAGAGCGATAAAGGAGTTATTCATAAAAACTCCAACAAAATGTTGACTGGAAGTCATGTCAGCACAGTGTGGTGTTATGTATGTACACCATTTGGATAACGTATGTGTTTCGGGCATATAAGGGGGTCTCAGTGGCAGCAGCCTAAGATGAGAAGCGTAGACTTCCTTCTTCCCTCTCTTCTTCGTCCAGCTCCTTCCGGTGGATCCTGAGGTGTTTCCCGAGGCCTCCTACCTTTTGGACGTGCCCTGGACACCACCTCATAACCAGATGCCCGAGCCACCTCATCTGGCTCCTCTAAATGATGATGACAGTGTGTCTCACCCTATCTCTAAAGGAGGAAACAAGCAATCTTGTCCTTTTGTTCCAAAGCTCATGACTATAGGTGAGGGTAACTAGGGTAACTAGGTAACCAACAATAAGTATCACGATGGGCCGCACGGTGGTCTGGTGGTTAGCATGTTGGCCACACGGTCAGAGTCAGGAAATTGGGAAGACCTGGATTCGAATCTCCGTTGGGCATTTCTGTGTGGAGTCTGCGTGTTCTCCCCGTGTGTGGGTTTTCTCCGGGTACTCCGGTTTCTTCCCACATTCCAAAAACATGCATGTTCTGCACTCTAAATTCTCCATAGGTATGAATATGAGTGTGAATGGTTGTTTGTCTATATGTGCCCTTTGATTGGCTGGGTGTACCCCGCCTGCCGCCCGAAGTCAGCTGGGATAGGCTCCAGCATACCCCCGCAACCCTAATGAGGAGAAGCGGCATAGAAAATGGATGGATGGATGGAAGTATCACGATTCGCGGTTGCCGAAGCGATTCAAGGACGATATTAGTAAATTTAGAACGATACGATCCAATGATTCAGGAACTTTAAATCGATTTAGTAAAGCCAAAAATTCAACCAGTGTGAAATAAATACTTGGATACTGGACAGTGCAGGTGAAGTTTCCTAGATTCATGTTGTTTTTGGTAAGGGAATCGAGTATTAATGATTAACAATGCTGACATACTCAAGAATAAATTATGAATGAGTACAAAAATGAGTTAAAAATGCAATACAAAGTCGAGATGAACAGATGGTGGTATAGGCTATTGTTTTCTTTAAATGGTGCAATCCAAACCAGCACTTTGCACCCAATGAGGTACCTTATGCAAATTCCTTATCAAATGAATGTGGCATGGTATTTTCAATTAGGCGTTGAAACTTTATCACATGTACAGGCTGATGGAAGCAGGGACTTTTTTTGGACTAATAATCCTCCTGATTAGAGCAGCCATTTAAAAGAACGGTGCAGCAACGAGCAATAATACTCAGACAGACGCTTTGCAGCGCAAATATGTAAAATCAAGTCTGTGATGAATTCTGTCTGATAATACATGACTTGAACTTTAATTTGATACCTCATTCACTTCCTTACCCCAACTGTAAAAGAAGTTAAAGCAAATTTCATACTGGAAAATAGTCCCTTTGGTTCCTATTGCTTTAACATTAAGTCAAGACAAAAGCTGCGATCGACCCATGGACCTTGGAAAGTACAAGGTCAGGCAAAATGATCTGACATTTGTAGGTTAAATAAAAGGCAAATAAAGTAAAGAAACAAGAAAGTGTTTTTATTTTCAAAAAGTACAGATAATGCCATTCTATTTCATTATGTTTTAAAATTAAATCAGTCAAATGGGATCCATTATTGTCCACACACTCAATGCAGATCCTGTAGTTGGTAACCCATAACAAGATGGTGTTTCGAGCTGGTACGGGGTCATGTCTACCAAGATTGAAGTGCAAACGGAACGCTCGTTGTGTTGCAGTTACAGATTTGTTTGTTTTGATAAACGTTTCCACAATGAAAGCGTGATGCTCACCAGTCCAATTCATGGCAGCAACTGAAAAAGAGACGAAAAACAATGGCATTATAAAGAAACGAAGCAAAATGGCATTAAATGAAAAAAATGGCATTATATGTACTTTTCGAAAATAAAAACACTTTTTTGTTTCTTTACTTTATTTGCCTTTTATTTAACCTACAAATGTGTCAGATCAGTTTGCCTGACTCTGTACAACCGTACTACCAAATATATCATAACGTAGGCTGTGACATTTGTTTTAAAACCAGCAGAGACTTTGATGATCAAAAAGTCCAGGGAAGAAAATCAAGTGTAATGATGCTGCAGCAGCGAGCTGTATTGGTTTCCACGCCACTACTAATTGTAGTACACAGTAATTTCGGGGCAAAATTAACATATTTCGCATCTTGATTTGAAGGAAATTTCCTCTGCAGATAGATATTCAAGTGAATTTATATCCTACACCCTCTTATCTTGTCCTGAAGGTCCGCGGAATCCATGAGTTTGAAAGGCTTAAATTTGACTTAACCTTTCTGCATATAAATCAAAATACACCTAAATTTGCATTTTTAAGTACGTCCCCACAAACTCTCGGAATCGAGCGCTCACACACACAGTGTTGGATTTGTCCATCACTAAAATACGGGGATTGTATTTGTAACATTCCTACATATGGCACGCTAGATGATGACGTCACTAAGCGTCACTGCTACTGGACCATAAACTACCTTGACAACCCAGGCTGATGTAGTTGAATCGTAGGAAAATACATCGATGCAACTACGTAGTGAATGAATCGGTACACCCCTCGTAGGAACGTAGATCCTTTCAGCTCAGCTCCCTCTACCACAGCGGACGGATGCAGAGTCCACATCACTGCGCACATTGCCCCAATCCGCTTGTCAAGACCCCGAGGTACTTGAACAGGATCTCAACCCTGATGCAAAGATCCTAGTCGGATGCTGTTCGGATCTGAAACAATAGTCTATAAATTCTACGTATTGTGTTTTCTAATAAATGAACAAAGAGAAGTAGAAGTGGATGCAGCCATTTGTTTATTTTCACAGAACACGGTGATCACAATGTCATGAGGAAAGACTATAGAAAACACTTATTTATGCATGGGGAAGCCAAGTGTGAGGTAATCACTTTGCATGTCTGTCTTACGACTATGGAGACTGTCTGAGGCGATATGCATTTAGGCTCGTTTGCCAAGTTCTAGTTCATCAAGTTCATGACTGTGATGGCTCTAGGAGTGTCTGGTGGAAGTCATCCAGGAGCCTCTGTTGCTCATTACCACGGTAAAAGAGCAGAAGATTGATATGGAAGTTTGAATAAAATAATTCATTTATGTAGCATGAGCACAAGCCTGTAATGTCGTCAACTTCAGAGTGGAGAGGGTGATGTCATCGCTTCACCAAAGTAGCTATTGGCAGTCCACACAAAGCTGTTTTGGGATTTATTATGTTTTCAAAAATGCCTGTCCAAAAACCTTGCACCTTGTGGATGTAACGCTGAAACGGTAAGACGTGTTATTCAGTGTACTCAGTGGAGCAAAGTAGTCTTCCACGCGTGGTGTGTATTCTTCCGCTGCTAAACCACTTCTCCAGCGTGTCTTGTGTTTGTGGACCAAAATTATGTTTTCATTTAATTAATTACGGGAGTGCGTTCGTAACCATGGAACATGATAAAGTGAGGACCTGTATGTAGTCCCTTCTCTGCTCTTGCTCTCCTCTTCACCTTCCAATCTTCATCAATACTATCTCTGGAGATTTGGCATTCACACCAATTTGCTTTCCAGAACTTTGCTAATAACTGCAGCCTTTTATTCCATTAGCAATTCACTGTTCTGCCGTGAAAGTCATAGCCTCCCTGTTTGATTTGCAATTGCATACATCAAACTTCAATTACAGAATCTGGTCTAGAAATTGCCAAGCATGACTGTAGCGTTTTAGAGTTGCTGCAATTACCTTCAGGTAAGTTGAGCTGTGGTGTCTGTAGTGAGAGTCCATTTTGCCAGTATTTTCCATTTGTCTTTTCTCTCACCATGACCTCCTAGTGTGTGCAATGCAATTGTTTCCCCTATAAAGAGATATTTAACAGATTGTGAGGTAATATTGCTACAAAAATCAGTTTGATACACTTTTACAGCTTGTATATCTATGGTGAGAGAAGGAAAAGCCAAAACACAGCTACTACTGAGGGATGGAGCTTCTTTAGTGTCCCAAATGATAGAGATTTTTACAAGTTGGCTATTTGTATTTTGGCAATTTAAGTATTTTGTCAAGGTGGCATGCTGAGGCCGTTTTTTTTTTTCTTCAGTTTAGTTTAGAAGAAAAATGGTAAAGGATTCAAATTGCTGCGGAACTCTTTTTCAGCATTGTTTTGGACAAAACACAAGCATTTGCAATATAAAACAACATTTATGTATAAAATAACATGTTGTCATGGCAACAACAATGCGGTTTCAGATCATGTGGCTGATTTCCTCAGTGGCATCTGGATGGTGACCACCTGGTTGGGTAAAGGCAGTATGGACAGGAACTGAGGCTACGTTCACACTGCAGGGTATGATGCCAAATTCAGACTTTTTGTTCAAATCTGAACTTTTTATGTTGTTGTTCAAGCAACCAAAAAAATTGAGCTTTGTATTTGCTTGTAATGTGAATGCAATAAGTCTGGAAAATGAAGCGCTGTTTATTGTTATGTTGTTACGCTGAAGAACTACTTTACTGGCATAGTGACACCTCGCCACACCAGCTAGCGATACACACTCGCTCACAACACCTCAGGCCACGATCGAAAGATCAAGGTACATATTGGAGCTGCTGCCACTGCTTCTGTGGTTTTTTCCGAGTTTGGAAAAGTTAACGTTAGGTGAACTGTAGGCGTTAGTTTCTGTGTTGCTGTGTGAAATCAATGCACCCAGGAAGGAAGTTGCGGTAATGCTTAAAATGGACAAAGTATGACAAAATACTGTAAGTATTACATACTATCATGAATGTACTTGTTACTATACGGTTACAGCATGTATATAAAAGTATAAAATATTGTTGGATGTTTTTGGAGGTGTTTTAATAGCAGGCTTTCGTGCATTAATTATCTGTCTCTTTTTAACTGTTTTTATATCCTTAGAACACACAGAAAAGAGGAAGACGTGTGTTCATGTCTCAACATTTTAAAAAAGTGCAGTTTTCCTTTAAGATTATTAAACATAGATAGTACATTTACATTTTTTTTTCATGGAACATACCAATACCTAAAAAGTATAGCAAACAAAACAAAAACACAAACATCTTGTTGACTCAAGGCAGACGAGCCTTGGAAAACGATGTGACCAAGAAGCCAGTTGTGACGTTGACCGAGCACCACAGATCTTGTGGGAAGACAATGATAACTAATGATAACTGTAGCCCTTTACCAATGTGGTCTTGATGGAGAAATGGCCACAGACACAAGCCTCTGTGCAGTGCCATACATGACCGAATAGTCTGAAATGTGCTATCCCTCCTTGGCTCCAAATTATTCATTTTTTTCTCCAACCCAAAAATCTAAGCATGCCACGTATGGTACCAATAGTGGTTTCACAAATTGTACCAAAAAATGTTGATCAAATAGGTTCTACTCCAATTTCATATCAACAGCTCTTTTCAATTGCCATTGTTCACTCCCGACACAATCCAGGTTTAAGCCCTAAATATGCCACACTTAATAAAGATACTAAAAGTCTAAAATGTATAGCTACTCACCACTAATGAACGATAATGTAAGATGATCGATCAGCAGATGGAATCTGAATCACGATTTAGCCTAGCCATCATGCTAGCATGTGACCACCCCCAGGAGACACACCCAGCAGGGCAATCAATTGGGATACTCCATACTTCGAATTTTAGAATTTAAGAAGCCGTTTGGATTAAAGGTGAAATGTCTTCAACCAACAAGAGGAGTCCAGGTGCCTCCATTCAACCTTTGTGGATTACCATGACGTGGATGACTGAGAAGTTCGACATACTCTCAGGAAGGAGGAATCACATTAGCCCATCCAAGCTGAGGTATCTAACGTTTCTTAACCTAACATACACAAAGGACATGCATATGTTTGGTACCGTTTTTGGTAGTGAAGATTTGTTTGCAATGTTTTGTTCATTTGTTTTGTGTAATTAGAAGTTTGATTCAAATATTCAGCAAAACTAACAATGTTTTTCCAACAGAACAATGGCACAACATGAGGCAATTATAAGGCTTAAAGGGCTTATCAACACAAACTATTCCTTTTTGCTAAGTTAGACTAAAATATGAGGCTACAAATGACACTAAATCAAGAACCGTTTGGGAGCCGAAAGAGACAGCTCTTCTTTGGGAGCTGAGCCAAAACAGCTTGCGCTCAGAAAAGAGCCCAACTTTCCATCACTACACACAGCAGCGTTTATCTGAAACCACTGCAGTTCATTTAATGTAGCTCTTGCATTCAGTGGCGGATTGTTGTGAAATGAGTCACATACAGCGTAGTGGTCTACTGTGTTCATGGTTAAATGCGATCCTGGGGTGGAGCCTCATTTGTAAGTCGTGTATTGATCTGAAAAAGAATTGTGAAGCATTGTTTTACAATTTCTTACAGTAGAACACCACAACCAAATAGCAGAGCCAAAATATTTTGTATAGGTAACTAAGAAGGAAGAGGCCAAGACTTTTGACAGTGTCAGTTTGTCAGAACTTGCTGCGACGTCTGTTCCAAGGAGCGTGTGGGTGCTCAGTAGTCGGAGTGGTGGGACATTGATGTGAGCCACTTCACTGACACACATTTTGTAAGTCATATTTGGATGACAAGAAGAACCTTTGCCTAGAGTCGTGGCCAAACGTTTTTAGAATGGCGCAAATATTCATTTTCACAAAGTCTGCTGCCTCAGTTTTTATGATGGCAATTTGCATATACTCCATAATGTTATGAAGAGTGACAAGATGAATGGTAGTTAATTGTGAATTCCCTCTTTGTAATAAAAATGAGCTTAATCCCCCAAAAAACTTTTCTACTGCATTTCAGCCCTGCCACAAAAGGACCAGCTGACTTCATGTTAGTGATTCTCTGGTTAACATAGGCGAGCGTGTTGACAAGGACAAATGTGGCTGACTCTGTCACCCTGAATGAGTGAGACTAACAGACTAGAAGCTTTAAAAAAGGACGGTAGTGCTTGAAATGTGTGTTTTTCCTCTGTTAACAATGGTTACCTGCAAGGAAACACATGAAGTCATCATTTCTACACACAAAAGGGCTTCACAGGCAAGGATATTGCTGCTAGTAGGATGGCACCTAAACCAACACATCATCAAGAGGTTCAAGTAGAGCGGTTTAATTGTTGTGAAGAAGGCTTCAGGGCAGCCAAAAAAGTCCAGCAAGTGTCTGCACTGTCTCCGTAAGTTGATTTAGCTGCAGGATTGGGGCACCACCAGTGCACTGCTTTCTCATGAATGGTAGCAGGCAGGCATGTGCATCTGCACACACAGTGAGGCCTGGTGTCAAGGAGGGCACGTAGAAGCCACTTCTCTCCAGGAAAAACATCAGAGACAGATTGGTATTCTGCAAAAGATACAGGTATTGGAGTCCTGAAGACTGGGATAAAAACATTTTCTCTGATGACTCCCCTTTATTATGTGGGGCCTCCAGAAAAAAGCTTTTCCAGAGAAGAAAAGGTGAGCGCTACGATCAGTCCGGAGTCATGCCAACAGTAAAGCATTCTGAAGCATCATTCATGTGTGGGTTTGCTTCTCAGCCAAGGGAGTGAGCTCACTCGCAATTTTGCCTCAGAACACAGCCATGAATTAAGAATGGCACCAAAACATCCTCTGAAAACAACTCCTCCCAACCATCCAAGAACAGTTTAGTGACAAAGAATGCCTTTTCCAAAAGCAAAAGTGACAACTAAGTGGCTTGGGGAACAACATAGTAACATCTGACAAAAAGACCTAAAAACACTGAAGCTTCAAACTTTGTGAAAACCAATACTTGTGTCATTCTCAAAACGTTTGGCCAAGAATGTACATCTGTGATTACTTTTCCCCAACTCTTGCACGGCAAAACACGTTTTGCTGACGTATAGTTCCGATATACGTGGCCCGTATGTTCAGACTCCAGTAGAATTAAATACATATCGGATTTATATCTACATATTGTACAAAAGAGGCCTGAAAATGAGAATTGTACTGTTCACGCTGACATGAGTAAATCCAATATGCGAAATGCGAACGAAATCAGAATTGACCTGCAGTGTGAACGTAGCCTGAATTCTAACCATAGAGACAGGTTGTCTAAACTTGGTAACTGTGGCAGCAGGGATTCTGTTTGTTTCACCGAGAGCTCTTGGGGTCCGCTCGTAAGGGCATTTTCCTGAGGTCGTACTTTTTTTTCTTTCTCTTTTAAGTGGGTTTGGCTGGCGGAAGAATTGCGAGTGACCTTTTAAATTTTAGAGAGATGAGACAGCTAAACAAGCCAAAGTATGTTAGTCTGTCAACAAACACTTAAAGGTCTCAGGAGAAGTTGGGAGCCTCCGGGGTCCAGGGAATGCTATTCATCTGAAGTGTAAGCAAGCACAGCCAAGGATGCTTCAACAGGGCACGTAAACAAGGACAAATGCCGAACCATTCTCATAATAATCTGGGACCAATATGCAAACGCTGGCTGTGGCACTGTTTGGGACTGCATGTTAAAGGTTAAGTGAAACATATGAATAATTATGTGCTGTCTCACTGATTCCCTTGTTTGGAGGTCCAGAAAAATGTTCAAGCATTATAGCTGTGGATGTGTTTGTAGATGCAATAACATCGTCATATACTGACCTTGTATGTGCATGTGGGCGAGGTCGGATGAGTGACAGGGTTGCTGTGACATTTGTTAGGCTGATTATAATATTTTTTAGACATAGCAGCCTGCAGGCAAGCTGAAATGTCATAACTGAATCATAAAACTGGTGTTTTTTGGTTTACTCTTATCCACTCGTCCCCTCTTCTTGAAGATAATGAATATGCATGTTAAATTTTTAAAGATATATTGACATTTAGTTTTACTCGCCATTCATTTATTCATTGGTATTTTTGTTTGTGGGGCTACTTAAGTGCTCATGACACCAAAAAAAGTTTGAAAAAAACAACAACAAAATGAAAGTACTTAATAAAACATTTTTGTCATACTGCTTTCATAGATAAACAACTATGATATAGGAATGAAATTAAGTGGTGATTTTAAAACACGCCCCCCCCCCCCCCCCCCCCCCCCCCCCCCCCCCCCCCCCCCCCAGTGACTTTTCTGAAACGATGCCATCTTGGCTGTGACGTCACGACCAGAATACATTCCCGGAACCAGATTCAAACACATGCAGCCATGAACTCACAGCAAAGCCAACAAATTGACATAATCACAACAATAATACAACAATCGCATTCACTGATATTGTGTAGTGATAACAATGATATAACACACAAAACAAATGGCCAGAAGTATGTTTTTTGACTGTCAGTAAATGACACTGACAGCTCTATGTACACTGCAAAATAAAAGATCAGTGAGCAGCGATGGCTGCTTATTTAGCCCTGGCATGAAACCCCATACTATTATTCTAAGATCCGTCCAATAGATCTATTAAAAAACTATGGATTTACATACTGACACTGACAGATCGATTGCAAAATAGGCTAGAAAGAAGAGTGCAAGCAATTTATGTGTAGAACCCTTACTAGTGACACAAGCAACCAGGTTCAAAAACAGCAATGAACGCATGTGAAGAAAGTGACATATCCATCCATCCATTTTCTATGCCGCTTCTCCTCATTAGGGTCGCGGGGGCATGCTGGAACCTATCCCAGCTGACTTCGGGTGACAGGCAGGGTACACCCTGGATTGGTCGCCAACCAATGGCAGGGCACATATAGACAAACAACCATTCACACTCACATTCATACCTATGGACAATTTAGAGTCACCAATTAACCTAACATGCATGTTTTTGGAATGTGGAAGGAAACCGGAGTATCCGGAGAAAACCCACACACACACGGGGAGAACATGCAAACTCCTCACAGACAATGCCCAAGGGAGAATCGAACCCAGGTCTTCAGACTGTGACTGTGTGGCCAACATGCTAACCACTAGACCACTGTTCGGCCCAAGAAAGTGATATATTTACCACAAAAATAACATTGACTATAATATTGTGTTGTGAGGAGTATGATAAGCTTCACCGGCTGTGATAGCCACTGACAGCTATCAACTAGCTTATGTACACTGTACAGAGCTGAAGACGAGTGACAACCATTGTTGTTTATTTAGCAAGAAATATGGCATTAAAATTCTAAGATTCGTAGTGACGCTGCAATCAAAGACGACTCTTTGGATTTATCGTTACACGCGACAACAGACGGCACATTGGCCGCCTAGCTAGCGTGTCATAACCAAAACTGCATTAGCCGCCAGCACTAGGCTGGCTACTATTGACAATATTAGCAGAGGAAATGTGGATGACTTACTGCCACCTTGGCACGTTTTTCCACGATTGAACGTTTTGTGGGTTTTTGATTTTTTTTTTTCATATGCGGGACAGTATGGAAACCATTGTCCCACAAAGTTTGCATTTTAGAAATGTGAACAAGCTTACTCCGTCTGCTCGAGTGTTCCAGAAAAAGCCTTACAATATATACAGTATATATATACAGTATATAAATAATGTTTAATAATAATTAAACAACAGAAATCCACCTAGAACGGGACCAAAATAACAGACAATGAATTGCAATATTTTAACATTGGAGCACACGTCTAAAACAGGAAATACGCCTTTCATGTTATTTTTCACAGCGGGAATAACAAGATTAACATGTGTTTCGGATGTGTTTCGGTGTCAAGAGAACTTTAAATGAATCATTCATGTATGCAGTGGCTCATTGCTGATCAATTAAGAAACACTTTTTATTTCCATTTACAGTATATGCTATACTGCATATGTATAATCAATGTTTAAAGTTGAGAGCAGAAGTCATTTTTAAAGTGGAAAAATATTATGTCCTTCAGTTCTTACCCATGATCCAAACTGGAGCATGATCTGACATGAGAGTAATTTAGGAATGGTTTAAAAAGTTGGAAATAGAAGTACACATGTCAAATGACGGTGTTAACTGTGCTTGATGTGTCCAGGCAATCAACTGCTGCCACGAAAGGCAACTGTGGCGATTTTTCTTGCGTTAGTCACTAGAAGGGTCTCCGGCAATGTGCTCAGTCATGCCAGTCCTGCGCAATCACTTTAAAACAAGAGGGGGATCAAAAGCCACTCTCTTGCATTGTTCACCTCAGCCTCATCTTGGAATTTAATTAGCCATTCTTTTTAATAAAAGCCAATTTGGGATGAAATGTGAGGTAAATCGTGTCCTCGTATCCCAAAAATGGACACTGACAGGTGACATGATGACTTTCATAACATGCTTTGATGTAACGTTTAATGTTTAAATGTAACTTTTTTTTTTGTCTCTGCATCTCTGTGTGGACTTTACATAATCTCCCCGTGCGTCCGTGGGTTTTCTCCGGGTACTCCGACTGCCTCCCACATTCCAAAAATATGCATTTTGGACTAATTGGAGACTGTGAATGTGAATGTGAGTGTGAATGTAATCTACAATTAATTGTGCTTTTTACTGAACTGAGTTTTCATTTAGATGCAACAATAATAAAAAATTGTGGCTTTGGTGCATTTATGGCTCACTATTTTTTTTTTTTACTGGCACCACATGCATTTTTTAAAAAGTAACGGAATATACTATACTGTAATCCCTCGCTACTTTGCGGTTCAAATATCAAGGCTTCACTCTATCACGGTTTTTCATAATATATTAATAGTCAAAAAGTATGTTTGTTTAAGCAACATTTGCGCATGTTTGGTCTAAATTGAGCGTTTTCAAGCATGAAAATGACAAAATGAACTAAAACACAATAATAAGGCATTCAGAGAACGCATTGAAAAACATGTACACTCGTCATTGTGTGTCAGTAATGTGACATTATGTTACATTGATGAGACAATAGCCACCACAGGAAATACCAGAAGTAAACAATTAAACAAGGAACTCTCTCAATGCTAATGTGTGAGTTTATATTACAGTTGTCCCTTGCTATATCGTGGTTCGGATATTGCTCCTTTACTATACTGCGTTTTGTTCAAAATAATAATTCATTAATAAATGATCGCTGCCTCGTGGTTGATTATGTCCTATTATTAGCCAAAAAATATTGAAAGACAAGTTATATGTAGTATTCTAGTCACTAGGCATCAGTAATGTTATAAGACATGACGTTACATTACATTACCTTTCACACTGCATGGAGACTGGCTACTGTGCCAGCAGAGCCAATGGCCGTGGCTGAGACGGACCTGCCATTGCTGAAACTGAGTGAAAAAAGGTTCTCTTCATTCCGTGTGGAAGTGGTAAGTTTTTAGCTTCTTTGTCCTTCTTACCCACTCCATTTGAAACACTTTCTTACGTTCAAAACAAGTAAATTGAAGAGGTTAGTTCGTTCGGTAGTTTGCTGTGCAAGCGGCGTCCGTCTATTATGTCCCTGCAGTGATCCCGTTGCCTGAGCAATGTAATGTAAACAATAGGGTCAAGGTTACATTTTCTCTCATCAGAGAATAAAACTTTTTTCCACCTTTCAATGTTCCATGTTTGATGCTCGCTGACAAAAGGGAAAACGGGCAGTTTTGTGGCGTTGAAGGAGACAAGGTTTTTGAATTTGTTTTTTGTTTTTTAACCTTTTTCCAGCTGATGCTGTCTGATGGTTATTGCGCTGCAGTCGGCACCAGTAAGGGCCTAAATTTGGGTCAAAGACCACCCTGTGTCTTGATGGACAGCCAATCGAATCCTCTGGCTCAGTGCAGGTGTGATTTTTTTTGGCTCTACCACTTGACTTTTTTGTTCCATAATGCTCAGGATCTTTCAAATAATGTAGAATGACTGATTTACTGCACCCAAAAAGAGAAAGCTTCTTAGCTTTAGCCATCAGGAGGGTATGACAATGTGAATGCCTGACAGCTTTTATAGCCTGTGGTCTTAAACTTTAATCAGGTGATAAACAACCTATTTCAGTTTTTTTTTTTTTTTAATTACAAGTTCCAAATGTTGTTTGTCTCACTCCCCCTTCTTGCTTTTTCATATTGGAGCTCTACTTAAAACCTCATTAAGATCCAAATGTGCAAAATGAAAATTCTAGCAATTTTTCACCTGGTCTTAAGATTTTGATCAGGAGTGTACAGATACAGGTAGTGGTGTACTTGCACATCCCTAGTAAAGAAAGAATAATAGGAGTGTAAAAGTGACTGTTGGAGTGTTCTTTCATGTCTACAGGGCTCTAATAATGCTAAAACCCATATGTAGAAAGTGGTAAACAGGTTTTCTATGCTCTAATATTGAATGCTACGTCACGGAAATTCCCATACAATAGTTGGGTCTGGAACAAATTAACCGCAAAAAATGAGCGACGACTGGACGACATATAACAAAGTGTCTTTTAGTGCGTCTTCTGAATGCCTTATAATGTATTTGTATTTTACTTCATTTAGTCATTTTTATGCTTGACAATGATTAATTTAGGTGAAAAATATAAAAAGTGTGCTTAAATATGCCTGTTTTTGACCAATAATAGTCTATGCTGCTTATCGTCATTAGGGTCGCGGGGGTATGCTGGAGCCTATCTCGGATTACTTCGGGCGAGAGGCAGGGTACACCCTGGATCGGTCGCTAGCCAATCGCAAGGCACATACAAACAATCATTCACGCGCACATTCATACCAATGGACACTTTAGAGTCTCCAATTAACCTAACATGCATGTTTTTGGAATGTCAGAGAAAACCCACACATGCACATGGACAACATGCAAACTCCACACAGAGATGCTCAAGCGATTGGAGACTGGAACCCAGGTCTTACCCGATCTCCTGACTGTGTGGCCAACATGCTAACCACTCAACCACCGTGCATCAGCATGATTTATCAATATATTTTGAAAACTTTCCGGAAATTCACTTATCGCGGTTGGGTCTGGAACTAATTAACTGTGATAAACGAGTGACAACTGAATGTTTTGTTTTCTCTTGCTATATTGTTGTAAACAGGTTTTCTATGCTCTAACTATGAAAATATTCAATTTATAAATAAGGACTACTTCACGGAAATTAATTTATCACTTACTTTGTCAGGTTTGGAACGAGGGATTATATCACATCTAACAGCATAAGAGCAGAAAGTACATAGAGTGCTCAAACCTTGGTCTTCAATGGATTATGGGTTCTTGTTGCAAAATTCTGGTGTAAGCTTTAGGAGTTCAGGAGGAGCGAGAACAACCTTGCTATTAATGCTTTTGCTATGTCCTCTCACAGGTCCTAGCACAATCCTGGCCACATGGGCTCTCCTGAGCCAATTAAAGACCTTTATTTGCCCTCATGCTCCATTGCAATCTCTTACCTAATTGGTCACTCGTGAGTTGCCCTCTTCCCAGGAATGTATAACCACAGGCCAGTCCGCTTTCTGTGAACCTCTGCTGACCCACCAGGAATTCCAAACAAGTTCCATTGTAACTCTAGTTGAAACAAATAAAATGCACTAAGGCTGCTTTGTATTTTGGACCCCAAATGCAGAGACAGAGGCAGAGGTGTTGCAACAATAACTACTTTGTATTTACTAAATGTAATGAGCAGAGCCGACACAAATGCAAACAAAAACTACTAAAATAAGGTACCATAACAACGAAACTGAGGAGAAAAACTACAACACAAGAGTACAGCCGCCCCTACGATCATGAAACTATAGCTCGTCATTATCCATCATCGTGATGAGGAAAATCCTCATTGGGTAACTAATTATGTATTCACTCTTGACACTCTGTGATTGGCCAGTCACAAACAGCGACCGCCTCTCCCTTGACAGACTCCCTACAGCCAGAGAGAGTATGCGCCGCATTGGACGAGACAGTTGAAAACAGAGGGTTTTTTTAGGTTTTCCTCAGCCCAGCTCATATCTAAAGTTACTTGGTAAACGTCGCAGTGCTTTTGAGAAAACTGCAGTGAACAAGGCTGACAGATTATTTCCCTGTTTGCCATCAATGGATGTTTGCATGAATCACCAACTCCACACAGACCACAAAAAAATAATTAAATAGTAAAGTCCAACAGATCACTTACACACATACACGGCACACATATACTGTAGCTGAATAATAAAGAATAAATACAGCAACTTCTGATCAATCCATGTCTATTTCAGACATTTCCAGTTAAACCACACACGTTTACGGCTTATCCCCCATCCAATCCGAGTGCAGATACACAGATACAGATAATTTACTCTAGATTGATGAACAGATACAGATACAGATAGTGGTGTACTCGCTCATCCCTTTTCAGAAATGTATTCATTAATGATCGCTGTTTTGTGGTAAACTGTGATCTATTACTGGTCAAAACATATTGAAATGCAAGTGATATGTAGTATACTGATCACTGACATTGGGACATTACCTTGCATTACATTACCTTGCATTACACTGCATGGAATCAGCCATGGCATGTCCGAAATGATAGAGTAAAAAAAAGCTCTACCTCTCATTCTGTGTGGAAGTGGTACCTTTTTGGCCTCTTAAATTTAGAAGAAATAAATTTGAGGCTAACTGGTTAGCTCTCTAGCTTGTGAGGTTGTTAGTTTACTAGCTCGCTAACTCACTAAATGGCTAGCTAGCGGTTGTCTCGAGTCCCTGCAGCATGAGAGTTGCAATATGGTGTAAAGAAAGAATAATGGGAGTGCAAAGGTGACTATAGGGTTGTTATTTCAGTTGTTATTTCTTGTATATGTATATATATATATATATATATATACTGTATATATATATATATTAGGGCTATTAGTTTTCTTTAAAGGCACACAATTTTTTGATGAGTGATTAACTTGCGCACGTCCTGCACTGTAGTTTGATTTTTGCTTTGAATTGCTAGCTAAAATTTGGGCTAGGAGTTACTAGTTACAGGCAGGCATGGCCGAGGACAACTATTTGGGGCTTGCATCAATGACAATGGATCTAAATGGTATTAGATCTCTCTAGCGTTACTACCGGGAAGTACATGCGTACATCATAGCAATCTGATTTGTCTTATTTATTATGTATTGTGCAAAACTATGACAAGAATGGTGCATTCAAGAACCGTAGAACAAAGTGGAACAAGTCGCCGCTCGCATTAAGCATGCAAACATTGTGGGACTTCTAAATATATATTACTTTTAAATAAAACAATGGCCCATATTTCCAAAATGTGTATCCCTTTTCCAAAAAAAAATGATGTAGTTATTTACAAATTATTTTAGTTTTATTTTTAGTGTGTTTTTTTTCAATCATTGCACCTGAATGTTTCATGTAGCCTGGTGGTTGGGGACCCCTGTCTTACAGCTACAGCATGCTTGGGGCTATGATGTGCTCTTTTACACATTCGAAAATACTGTAAAAGTTACACTTTTTTACAATTTGGCTTCTTTATTTTATAACGTCTACATCGAGAAATTATGAGTTAACGATGGACCAAATATGAGTTATGGTAATTAAATATTTCAGTTGATTGATGGCCCAAATATATATACTGTGAGAACCACCTTCTTAAGGCCATCCCAGGTCATGGTTTGTTATTGACAGTCACCTCCTTCAGATATATTTTAAGATAAGTTAAGATTTCAAACAAATATTGTTTAACCTTTACATGGAAATTCAAATTGACTTTAAACACAAACTCTTATTTTCTTTTTTCCCCCATGTCTTTTAGCACTTCTGGCAAACCTGTAAGAAATACTTGACTATCTATGAAAAAGGTTTTCAGTGCATCTACAGTATATTGTTTGACCCCCTGAGACCTTGTGTCTCTGCCCTCACCACTGCATGAGGGTCAGCACATTCTCACCTTCATTCACGTCTGAGAAGTTTCTCCCTTTCGCGGAAAGTGTGAATGTCTGAGAGCATAAAAGCACACGCAAAACACAGTAAATACAAAGAGGGAGGTTCACAGTGTCACAGTAAAGTAGTTTTCGTCCATTCTGCCACGTGAAAGAAAGACACATAAACATGGCCTTGTATGGCTGCAGAGCAAAAATGTGTCCAAATATGAAATGTGTCATTTTAACTATTGACATTTACAATAAAAAATGTTTTGATTCATATCACTGCTCCTCTTTCATTAAACATTTTCACGATGAATTCATTAATTGATCCACTCAGGGGGACACTGAATGTGAAGCAAATCAAAGCGATAAGGGAATCATTCTATTTCTTTCTATATATTGATTGATTGATGTAATGTTTATGTTTTTAGTACAGTGGTTAGCTTCATTAATCCACTTTAGAAGAATTTTTCCCATAAGACCTCATGTAAATCCAATTAAGCCATTCCAGAAAGTCCAGCATGCTAACACTTTTTTTTGTAGTAGTTTTACAATTATAGTTTTACATGCAGAAAACAATTCTCAGTGCATATGAATGATGAATGAAATGGATAAATGCACGTTTACTTTTACCTTCATTGAAGACCTGGGCCCTGTTGTTCATCCATCCATTTTCTATGCCACTTCTCCTCATTTGGGTCGCGGGGGCATGCTGGAGCCTATACCAGCTGACTTCGGGCGACAGGCGGGGTACACCCTGGACTGGTCACCAGCCAATGGCAGGGCACATATAGACAAACAACCATTCACACTCACATTCATACCTATGGACAATTTAGAGTCTCCAATTAATCTAACATGCATGTTTTTGGAATGTGGGAGAAAACCGGAGTACCCGGAGAAAACCCCCACACACACGGGGAGAACATGCAAGCTCCACAACAGGAGAATCGAACCCAGGTCTTCCCGATCTCCAGACTGTGACTGTGTGGCTAACATGCTAACCACTAGACCACCCTGCGGCCCGCCCTGTTGTTCAAAACTCGATTATTTATTTAACCACTGGTTAAGTAGACTTAACCAACCGTTAACTTTAACAGCACCATTATCTTCTTGTCCAAAACTCGATTAACTTTAACCGGCTGTTAACGTTAAAAGTTAACACACCTAAGAACCACTGCTAACTTTTTAACATGTGGCTAACTCTCAACGCTGCCTTCATGAAGCCACACTGTCATCTCCTTACGTGCATTGCTGATGTCTGGGTTATGCATTACTTCACACTATACTGTACATTGCAGCTTTTCAGCACATGACAAGACAGAAAAACATGCTTTAACTGCCTAGATTTGAAAGGAAACTATTTATTGAACCGTGTTAAGCTTGCAAATTCTATCTTAGTCATGTTTATGAACAACTATTTTTGATGGAATAATTGTACGTAGAGCTATTTGAGGCTTTATCGGCGTCACAAGATTGTATTTTTATGAACTTGCAATTTGAGGCAATGGTTACATTATTTTTAAAGCTTTCCAGAAGAATTGTTAAGTATAGTGTGTTTGATGTTGTACATAGTCTTGCCTTTGCAATATTTAAATATTAAATATTTGTATTTAATTGTGCCGTTCATAAATTGCTTGCTTGTTTGAATTCGTAAAAGTTTTAGCTTCATTTGTTGCAGAATACAATTTGAACATTTTTGAGTTAAGCGATTCTGGGCTCTTACTTTGAAGGCTGGTTAAGCAGTTCCGGTATCCGGCGTAGGGCCCGAGGTTCATTTTGCTGTAAAGCTGGAAACTATGTTAAATATTGCTTACTTGAATTAATAATATATTTAATATAAAATTATATATTTGTCTTTATGTGTGTTTATGTATGTTTAATTTCTTTTTTTAATTAGTTAAATCGTTTCGCTACAAATGTTTTCGCTAAACCGTAAGTCAACAAAATGAGGAATTGTGGGATATACTTGCACTGGCGAGTGCCACACGGTTAACTTTGACGGTGCCGCTAACTAAAGATGTGACAAACCATGTTTTCAATAACGCATATTTAACGGTCGGTGGGTTTAACGGTGGGTTAAGAATTTAACGGGTGGTTAGGGGTTAACTAGTGGTTAAAATAACTGAGTTTTGAACAGATTGTTCCCAAAGACACGATGTGGCAGTAAGATGAACACGTACACCACCTTCATGTTTCACTATTAGTTATTTCTTAAAGTCATGTTTCTCATCTTCTTTATCAAAATGCCACTTGCAACTTTGACGGGCTACCTAGAACCTCCTTAATATCCAATCGTGCATTTTTCAACTGGTCTTAAAATTTTGATCATATTGTATATTAATGAATAAATCATGTTTGTGGTTGAATATGGCCTACTATTTGTCAAAACTTATGCATATTAAAAAAAACTGACATATTTTTGCCTAAATGAAGCATTTTTTAAGCGTAAAAATAGCTAAATGAAGTAAAATCTAAATATAAGGCAGTCAGAAGATGCATTAAAAGAAAATTGTGATGATATGTAGTATTCGTAATGTTACTATAATGTTGGGTGAGACACACAAGCACCAGACTTGATTGCCAGAACAACAGGCTTTTATTGCCGGTTTGAATGACCTCACAACAGGCACAATAATCCCTAACACGGGCAACTGTTGCTGCCGTCACCCACACCAAGCTAAAACTCAACTCTGAACCCACACTGATGTCTTATTTTGTCTTATTATCTTGACTATATTGGGTAATAGGAGTGTAAAGGTGACTGTAAGGGTGTTATTTAATGTCCAGAAGGCTCTAATAATGTTAAAAACTGTATTTACAAGGTTGTAAACAGGTTTTCTATCTATGTAACTACAAAAATATCCTATTTATAAATAAGGAATCCTACTTTGGCGGAAATGTACTTATCATGGGTCTGGAACCAATTAAACACCATAAACAAGGGATTACTGCACTTTTTGTTTTAAATCGAGACTTATACTCGTTCAAGGACTGGGAGGATCAAATAGGTGTCGGAAGGCTCTTCTAGTCTGGGAGCTGCCACTGAAAGGGCTCAATCTCCTCTAGTTCTGAGCCTGGCTTTGGGCACAGCAAACACGAGCTGGTCTGCAGACCTCAGGGTTCTGGGCAGAGTGTCAGGCTGCATAATTTGGGAATTGTTCAATGGAGGTAGCTTGTTTTGGTTTATCTTCCTTAGGTTTTAGGGCAGGGGTGCCCATTACGTTGATCGCGAGCTACCAGTCCATCACAAAGGTAGTACGGGTCGATCACATAAACGTCACTTTGTAGATGTCATATGACATCAGTCCACTGACATTAAGCTCCCCTCTTGATTTGTTGTTGCTCCCCCACAGCAAAGTGGTAAACAGACGTCTCAAGCTACATATACAGTAGACATGCAAATTTCACCTTTATTATTCTGATTACGGATAAACAAACTCAGCGGTAAGATGCTTAAATCTATAACAAAAGTTATCCGTTCACTTGTAGCGGCTAGTTATGGAGAAACAAAAGTGAATTGCATCCTGAACTCCACTATGGAAATATGTGTTTTCTACACTTTTGCCTGTTAAACTATTATTTCATGATCAATTGGAAACTGTGCCTAAAAATGTGCCTGAAACCTTTTTAACACAGTATGTTGCCTTGACTTTGGCTGCATTGTCTTTTGCATAATCATTTTCATTTATCATATATTGATAATGCTTGATAGCCAATGTTGACTTGTTGACTGACATACAGTCTTCTCTCACAATATTGATTATCACTTGCTCGCTATATCGCGGTTTTTCAGAACTTAATTACGTCATATATGATAGCTGTTTTGTGGTAGACTATGGTCTATTATTAGTAAAAATATATTGACATACAAGTGATATGTAGTATTCTGGTCACCTGGCAGCAGTAATGACACAAAACAGGAGACATTACCATACATTACATGACCTTAACACTGCATGAAGTCATGGAGTCATGAAGTCAGCCATGGCATGTCCGACATTATAGAGTGAAAAAAAGTTTTCCTCCCATTCCGTGTGGAAATGGTAAGTTTTTGGCTTCGTAAGTTTGTCCATCTTCCTAGGGTCACAGAGGTATGCTGGAGCCTATCCCAGCTGACTTCAGGCAAGAGGCGGGGTACACCCTGGACTGGTCGCTAGTTAATCGCAGGGCACATCTTAAGTTTAGAAGAAATAAATTCAAGGCTAACTGGTTAGTTTGCTAGCAAAAATGGCTGTCTCTGCAGCATAGGAGTTGTGCAATGTGATGTCAACTATGAATAATAGGTGTGTAAAGGTGACTATAGACGTGTTATTTAATGTCTACAGGGCTCTAATAACATTAAAAAATGTATTTACAGTCATAAACAGGTTTTCTATGCTCTAACAACAAAAATAACTCCCCCTGTGTCGGTGTCTCACAGAAACTTTCTCCCCATTTCCATGTCTTCCATGGGACAGAAGTCAAACGGAGTTTTTTTCATATTTGTACAAATACATAACGTGGATGCTCATTATCTTGTTGAAGTCCATCCATTTTGTTCTCCATGTTTTTCATTGCATAAATGTCAAAGAAAGAAAGTCCTACTTGTTGCTGTAACTTCCCACCGGACTTCACCCATAAGGTGTCGCAGCATCAATCTCAGCATCTGGTAAAGGACTGTTCGCGGTAGTTAGCGCCGGCTCGTTGACATTTTTTCTACCGACACTGCAAAGAATCTTGAGAGCCTTAGACAATGAGGCAATATATTTTTTGGTGTCCTCTCACCGTTTCATCTTCTCAAAACCGCTCTGGTAAATTCCTTTCATTTTAAGTAGCTTCAAAGGCGCATTACCGCCGTCGTCATGGAACAGTCCATTGTAGTGTGCGGGAGAGGGGGGGGGATAATATGAATTTAGCTTACAGATGCCTTTCTTTTTTGTTCTGTTATTTGTTTAGTATGCTAACATAATTATACATGGATATATAAATGGCTGCTGCTGGCAGTGGTGGCCCTGGCCCGTGCTGGTTGGGGTGGGGGCAGCTGGTTGGGAGCCCCCTATTTGTTGGGGCCTAAGGCAATTTCCTATTTTGCCTTATTGATAGGTCCGCCCCTGCTGGTAGCATACACAGGAGTGCAGAAGATTGTAACGTAGTAGAAATCTCGTCTTGTCTCGTTCTCCTAGACCCCATCTTGTGTATCGTCTTGTCTTGTGAACTGAGTCTCTCATGACACCCGAAGTATTTAATATAGTAGTTTTGAAGTTTATGATTAGATTTGGTATTTATGTATGTGTGTGTATCCCTGATATACTGTACATGTACAATGTACCTAAATACTCATATTTATTAATATAGTAAATATCTATATTGTCTATGTTTACAGTAGAAAGATCTTAGGGACTTGGGCATTTTAAAAGTAGCTCGCAGGCTGATAAAGTGTTTGCACTCCAGTTTTAGGATAACAGAATTGAGAGTTACTGGACAGGAAGCAAGCTGTACCCTCCAAAAGATAACTGATGTGCGTTTGGCCAGCATAGGAACTGTCTGTTGAACTCATACAAATTATACAGTTGAATATGGGAGCAATAGCATCCTTAAAGTGGCACCACCATTGTACTTTCATTTGATTTTTACCAGTGGAATGAAACTGACACTACATTGAGACACTTGCTAAAGGCTGATGGAATTGAATTGTTACAAAAGTCTGCTCTGAATTAGTGGCGGGTTGGAAAAAAATGGAGGCTGAGTGAAAAGCTAATTAAAAAGATAAGTGACAAACAGTGGCGTCCTGTCATTGCTGGAGTTAAACCGCTTTGTGCTTCGTGCAGGCTTTGTGACCTCTCTGGTGATAGAGACGCACTACGTTTACAGGTGAATGGACTCACGGGCTGCAGAAGGTGGCACGAGAACAAATTTAGAGAGTTAGCACACACACACACACGTGAAAATGCACACCTCCTCTCTTGTGTCGTTCACACCATCTCCGTGTATCTCCCTCCACCCGCTGTTTATTCCTCTTTCTCTTCGGAGGCACTTGTGACAGATCCGGGATGTGGGTGGTGGCGCTGGCACATTGTTTCCTCTTCTCTCTTGCCTCTCTTTCTCCCTTAGCTAACACACACAGACACACACTGATCCTCACCCACACACGGGGTTATAATTAATACTTTTCCTGTATCCATATTTCATAGTGTTTCCTTTGAAAAAAAAAAGAGAGAGAGCCAGGGCTGCGAGAGAACGAGGGATGCAAAAAAAGATCTCGAAGATTAATTAACGGTGAAAGAGGGGAAGAAAAGGGATGAGTCCTGAGAAAGCAGCAAGCTCTGCACAAAGCGCCACACTTCATTTTAATAACTGAGCCATGTGTTTTTTCTTTTCTATGTGTGTGTCACCACGACACCACTCTACCTGAAATGAAGAATAACTAGCCCACCGGATTAGAGAACGCACCATCTATCGTCTGTGCCCCCCCGCTCCCCTTCCCCTCTCCTTCTCCCTTCTGCACATTATTTGTATTCAAGGTTTTTTGAAATGACATTGCAATCTGATGATGCACCAGCCCATTATGTCTAGCAGGACAAATACCCTGGCGTTTTTCTGTGTAGAACTAACACAATTTTTCCATGTCAGAGCGTGCATGAGGGTGTGTGTGTCTGTGGGTGTGTATGCCGGTATTATTACCATGGTCCGGGGTGGAGGCAAGGCCCCGGCAATGCTGTCATTAATCCTGGAGGAGGGCCGTCACACACTCTGATTATTAGAGAAATAAATTTGCATGCTGCATATGAGCCAGGTGAAAAGCATCGGAGGCGCAAATTATATTTCCCTGACAAGCTGAGAGGCAGAATGGAGGCCGCCACCATATTGCTGCTGCAACACGCACGTGCGTGCATTGACATTCCTGTTGCTACACATTGCAGCTCAGAAAGGCTTTGCATGTGCACGGCATCACACACGATTATGGAGAAGAATAGGCCTGGATGTCATTCCCATTCAGACATTCATAAATGCACATTAATGAGGGTTTGTGTTCAGACAAGTTAGAAAAGGCCACAAAGACCAAATGTACTCTTCAAGCTTTCATTCCCACCCTGACTGTTCTTTTTTTCCAAACATGCACTCACTTTTGAGTGTGCATCACAAGGGATCCTTTGGCTCTGGGCTGTTCTGTAAAACTGCCTGTAATGGTCCGTGCTGGCCAGCTTAATGGAGTGGACACTGGTGTCAACTTCATGACATTACATCTTCCCACTAAATGACACATCTCATTCTTTTTTCATCATTTCACCCTGCTTTGCCTTCACTAACTTCAGGAAAAAATGCAATCCAATCTGCAAGATAAGGTACCCATAATAAGCATTTCTTAAATGCACCAACAGTTTAACATTCTTTCAGTGCAACAATAAATTAGCCCTTGTTATTTTTTTTAGATATAAAACCAGTTAAACACTCAATTCCCAAATTGAAATGAAATGAAAAGGGGATTCATGCCATAACTCAAGCATCCTATTTGTGTATCAAATAAAGGTAACCACTGTGTAGTATTGTATAGTGTATATTAGAGATGCATCATGTCCTTTTTTTCAAACGGAACTTTCTGCTTCTCAAGACCAATATGGTACAGATAACTGATAACTTTTGTACATATACTTTTATTTAGATTGAACTGTAATTTGTGCACACCTGGAAGAAATTTGAATTTGACCGACTGTATCTGTTGATTAATGACTAATCCGCTATCATGACGGTACTACTACCACATCACTACTATCAGGAGAGTAAGAGTACGGAGTACGGAGTACAGCAAGAGCAGCTGGTGTGACGCCACGGAGGTCAAGAGAGTCGGAGTATAAAGCGAGAGGTGACAACTGGTGTGGCCCAGCAAGGTGCACTGTATTCGGGCACATGCTCCGAGCAGCCGATGTGACGCCACAGAGGTCTCTGGCAAACCTTTTCAAACGCCAGCACCGTGGCGTTTCAGGTGGTTCATAAAGTTTTTTGTGTGCTTGATGTTTTTTTTTCCTCTCATCGCGGAGCATTTGGTACAACTGGCACGTGAAATGTCTTTCTCGGAAAGTGAAAAAAATGTTTGTTTACATGTGAGCTCAAGGGAAGTTAGAACAGGCTGTTAACGTCACAGGCAGGTGAAAAAGGGAGCGCTTGATTTGTTCACCCACACAGAATGGGTAATCTCTACTCATTGGAGTGTTTTTTAAAATTATCGGTTATGGAATGTATTTTTAATGTCATTGGATTTATCGGTTCCCTCATATTGGCCAATAATTCTCGTATATTATTATATATTATTAATATTGTTAATATGATCATATCATATTATATAATAACTTCACTAACAACTTATGCTTACAGTGGAACCTTGTTTAGCGTGTTTTTCGGTTAACGTCAAAAATGTACACCAACATTTTGTCTCGCTTTGTGTACATTTTCCGGTTAGCGTACAATATGGCACACGTCCATCTGTGTTCTTAATGTATTTTTAGCATAAAATGTCCTTTTTAGCAGCTTGCTAATACATGGAAACAGGAAGCGGAAGCCAGCTCCGTTTCCCGTTCATGATGTCATCAGCGGTTGACACTAACTAACTAACACTGTAACTAATTTGCTAACAAGTCTCAAAAATGTCAACACAAAACATGTTTTTTTAGTTTCACAATTATAGTTTTACATCCGTAACACAAATCTAAATGCATAGAAATCATAAGTGAAGGGGATAAAGGAACATTTAAGGTACTTTTTATGAGCTAGGTGACCTTCATTGAAGATGTAATTATTGCCAGAGACACGATGTGGCAGCAAGATCAACAAGGACGGCACTTTGGTGTCTGAGTTATATCGTGAATTCAATAATGTTTCTCACCTTCTTTTCAAAATGCCGGCACTTGCAACTTTCTTTGGCTCCATTTTGGCTTATTTGCAGCCATGATCAAAAGAAAAGCTATTGAATTCAAGAAGTAACTCATGGCAAAACAGGAAGGTGGTCTCGCTTGTGTCTTTGGCAACAATCACATCTTCAGTGAAGGTAAAAATGACTTCATTTCCTTTCATCCATCATGTATTTCTATTAATATGCATTTAGAAATGTTTTTTGCATGTCAAATTAGACAGTAAATGTAATACTATAAAAATGTGTTTTTGTGTTAACATTGTTTGCTTTCTAGAGTGGAATAATTACATTTACATTATTTCTTATGGGACAAATTGATTTGGTTAGAGTATGTTTCGTTTTGGAAATAAATTACAAAAAAACCCCCAGAGGATTGCACAACTGTGGTATTGCATAATGCATAATGGTGCTTTGAAGTATATATATCGCCAAATAATCATCACTTGGCTTGGTTGTACGAGTGTTTACTCAGAAGTTCAGATTAGTCCATGGTTATTTGTCCACTGTAAGTCATCTTTCATCTTTGAGCCTGTGCCTATAGGCAGAGGGGGAGCTGCAGGAGGGGTAATTCTCTTCTAACGCTTCTAGTTAGGCATGCATATATTCCTATTATAGTCAGTGCTCCCGGAAAAAGGACAACAGAGAGCAAACAGAATGACCTTGAAATATTTATCCCCAGTCTCGCTTCGGAGAATTAAGTTTGGTGTCAGGGGCAACTCGCAGCTATCCAGCGCCACTTGCCCATGCCCGTGCACAGCCGCAAACAAACACACATTCTCATTTAGCGGGTTAGTCTGAGACACACAGTTGATGTACCATCTTGGAGTTTTGAATATTAAAGGAGGTCGGGGAGGCAACGCTTTGATTGAGACAAGAAAGGGCGATAAGCAGGATCTTATAGTGTGTTTGTGTGTGTACAGTGCAAGGGGTACAGCCAAAACCCTGAAGAGAATGCCAGGAACTGCCCGGCCTAGAAAGCATATGTGTGTGTGTGTGTGTGTGTGTGTGTGTGTGTTTATAGGGAGAAAGGGTTAGCGTGACCCACTCAAAGTAAATTTGGGTCAAATTTAAAGATGGGGGTGTAATAAATGTCCCAAATTTTAATTTGCATTGTGCTCTCCTTGTGGTTTATGGGTAATTGTAAAGTATGTTGTAAAGTATTAAGCTCTTTTCGCTTATTTTTTTTCAACTTTTTAAATAATTAGTTTTTATTCTATTATGACTTTTGACGTCATTCCCACAATATTATAACAATTTTCCACAACCAAATTTTCCAAAAATATTTTTTCTTTAACATTTCAACTCTTCGTTACTAAAATGACATTATTTTTCCTCATAATAGTATGACTTTGTTCTCGTGAAATTGCAACTTTTTCTTGTCAGGTTACATCTTTTTCCTCTTAATGTTTTGACTTTATTCTCGAAAAAAATGTTCTGCTGCTGTTTTGTATTATTTTTTAAACATTCTACATGGAATTTTCTCCTTGTAATTATGAATTTATTCCCATAATATATCCACTTCATTCTTGTAATATTATAAATTTTTTCACAACCTAATTGGCCATAAATTACAACTTTGTTTGTTGTTTTGTTTGTTTGTCATATATTACTTTTTTCATGATGTTACAAAAAAAATGGCGTTATTTTTTTGTCACAATAACACAACGTCATCCTTGTACAATTATGACTTTTTCTTGTTAGATTACCACTTTTTTCTCTTCATGTTTTGACTTTATTCTGGTAAAACTACTGCAGGTTTTTCAATTTTTGCTGTTTTTTTTTTTATTTGCTTGCTAAATTATATTTTTAGAATGTATTTCAGGCAACTAAAAAAAACATCAGCCTCAGACCATAAATGGCCCCCAAGCCACACTTTAGATCCTCTTGATGTACACTATATGATGACATTGATGTTGATGATGGTAAACGAGTACACGTTGTATGGGCAGATGGAATAAACTTATTTACAAATTAAATAAGTGCTTATCTCCTCCAAGTAAAAGACAACAAATCCCCTTCAGGTCCAAATTATCGAGTCATGTGTAAAACCATGACATGATCAGAAGCTAAAGAAGTTGCAAATAAACACCATTGTTTCTCTATGCATTGCTTTCACATTAAACTAAGAATGAAATAGAGTAATTCATCTAGTAAATTGTCACCATCTAATTCCATTAACTTGTTTAAAGCTTTCATCAACCAATAGCACTGTTTTCCGCATCATCAACAAGAAAATCAAACTTTTTGATTTATTTGTTCATCCTGAAGCCAATAATCCAGAATTTCTAAAGGGACATGTGCAAGAGAGACAGGATTGAGGCTTCGCCAAAAGCCTCTTTGTTGTAGTTATGTAATTGTCATGTTCATAGGGATTTTTTATTGAAACAATAACAAAGCACATGTCCACAAATTAGCTCACTTTCTCCCATTTAACTTCTTATTGTCTGTAATGCCTGAGAGGGCTCACAATAATGGATGATTGGTGGGGACAAAGGAAAAGCAGTGGGCTGTGTGTGCGTTTGTGTGCGGAGGGGGAAGCATATTGGCAGTGTGGTAAAGGAAAGCATGCTGGCTTGTTGGAGCGCGGTGGAGGGATGCCTGCCAGTTTTGACGCCACTGGGGCTCTCTGACCTGTTCTTGTGTATGTTTGATTGTGTTTGCAAAACTGAACTGAACAACAAAATCATCCCTGCCCGGCCCTGTGTGCAATTTATCCCGTGCACGTTTGCTCTGCCAAAACGCGTGCACGTGCCTCTGCCCTGCATTCTCAATCTGCTTACAGTGTGTGTGTGTGTGTGTGTGTGTGTGTGTGTGTGTGTGTGTATTGTGGCCGAGAAGAAGAGGACGGTGCTTGTCTCATATTCAGTGTGATCTGCAGCATCACCTTTGTCATTATATTTAGCATACCATCCAGCTCTGTATTTCATTATGCATTCCTATCTACTGCTCTCTGGTGTGATTCTTACATCTCAATTACCCTCTCTGTTCTGGGCATAACATGCATTATGTATGACAAGAAATGGAAGAGCAAAATAACTCAGACTTACAACTTATATCGCTGTGAATGGCACTTATCGTCAGAAAACACATACCACACAAGATCCACAGAAGGTCCAGAAATACATTAGTTTTATGGCAACTACATCCATGCATCCATATTCTATGCCGCTTGCTGGGGCATGCTGGAGCCTATCCCAGCTGACTTCGGGCGACAGGCGGGGTGCACCCTGGACTGGTCGGCAACTACATGTATAAGACTATTTCGACCGACAGATGTGTTACCCATCATGCTGTTGAATACGGCCTATTATTAGTAAAAAAAAAATATGCATATTTAAGCCAATTTTAAATATGTTTTTGCCTAAATGAAGCATTTGGAAGCATTAAAATGGCTACAATAGAAAAATACAGAATACAGAAGCAAAATACAAACATAAGGCAAAGGCCATTCAAAGGTGTTGTGGTGATATCTAGTATTCTATAGTCATGTGCGGCACCACTGATTTTGTAGTAAAATGCAGGCTGGTATCAGCGATACCGAACCGATACCAATACCTTCTGCAAATACACCTAATGTGTCTGGTAAATTTTTAAAAGTAGTGTATTTCATATCATGAGATAAAGATTATTATAAATAATTATTACATCAATTATTCAGTAAAATACATTAATAATTTCAGAATGATTTATTTATTTAATCTATTTATTTATTTGCAGTATATCATATGTAAAAATGGTATTTAAAATAAAAAAATAAGTACAATAATGAAACCATTAAAATAAATGCTCAATTATTAAGAACTATCCAAGAATGAAACTTTATTTACAATTCACACATGGCTGTGTTTACGATCAGTCATCGTTTCAACAGACAAATGTTTCAGACAAACATTACCCCAAATGACTGAAGTATCAAAAGTATTGACATTTCCGATATCGATTTTAGAGCACGAAGAGCTGGAATCGGAAGTATCAATATTGTAATATCACTTGCATTCTCCACCGGTCACGAGGTGTCAGTAAAGTTACTGTAATGTTGGGTGATCGCCAGAACAACAGGCTTTTATTGCTGGTTTGAATGATCTCACAAAAGGCACAATAATCCCTAGCCAGGCTCCTGTTGCGCCAAGCTAAAACTCAACTCTGAACCCCCAACGTCACTTTCTGGATTTGAGTATCTCATTGCGAGGCCGAGTGACCTGGTTTTCAGTCATCAATATACCTTAGTGTTGACATCCTTCCTAACTAAACCGCTTCCATCAGATGACTAGATGTACTGAAACCAACTGATTTGTTGCTTTTGATTGGAATTGTAATGCAGCATATGTTTCTACTTGCCCTTCCAAGCCTTTGGCTAGTCTTGCTCACTGATCTGTCATATACAGCCTGGCTCGCCTTCTCCAACAGGGCTGGACAGCTGACACACCCTTCTTCTCCCTGACGTCTGATAAGGAGCTTATGTGAATTTATTTATGGTAAAGTTAAACCCCCCAAGCTAATCTAACAGTCTATAATACAGTATGTGAGCGTCCCTTTCACTTCCAGCAGAGGTGATGCTGGCAAGAAGCACTGACCACAGTGGCGGAAATATGGACTGTTTCTGTTAACCTGCGAACTGAAGACAAAGCAAATGCTTCCAAAGCTTGGAGACATGACAGTAGTATTTTATTTATTTAGCTGAAAACAAGGGGACATGTCATTGCCTGTAGCTGCAGGAGGGAGACACAATTTTTGGCATCTTTTGGACATTTCACAAAAAAAACAAGGGTTGGGGGAAGAAGACAAGTATCCCCGGTGGTGAAATGGTACACGCTTGCTGCCTTTCATGAGGGAAAAGTGGAAAAATGGGAGAACAAGAGAAAAGGGAGTGTCCAGAGCGTGAGCAGTCTTTGATGATTGCATTGGCTTTCTGCTGGAATGTGTCAGTGTAAATGATGCTGTAGTGTAGTCCCCATCACCTTCTACCACCCACGGAAGGTATTTCTTGTCCTCTGCTATAAGCAAAGAGACCACACCAGCTGAGATGGGCCAAGATGTGGACTCAAAGTAACTTGAAGCCCTCGAGAGCGGAGGAGCATTTGCTTGAAACCGTAAGTGATGATGGGAGTTGAAGAAACTGGGTAATAGTCGTTCAAACTGCCGCTGAAGCTCTGAGCGTGTGTACATGCCTTCAATACATGTCCTGTCACTCCACCTGGATCAACTGTTTTCTGTGCAGGGTGACTCTGACCTGATACTGCCAAATGAAGCAAACTTTAAGCGGCGTTTGCACTTGCACGCATTTTGCCTCCGCGTTGTCCTGCAATTTGCAGTGGCAATACGTGTCGTTTATTTGTTTATTTATGGCACGCCTGAAAAGCGTGAAGACTAGTTTGCGGACTCTTTGCGTTCTGTTTATGCAATGCAATTTGTGACCGGAAATGATGCGCATTGGCATGAAACGACCGCGCTCCCACATGACTTATTTACACCTTGTTAGTACTGTTTATGTCTACTGCATGACAATAGTACACGCACATTGTTCTCACACGGGTATGCATTGTCAAAACCACTTCCCACACCTGTGAAGCAGTCGTGGCATTATTTGGTCCAACATCAACCCTACCTTCATTAATTCCTCTGTTTGCAAAGGATGCAAGATGCAAGATGTTGATGTTGAACTCCAGAGAAGAAGCTCATGCAATAAACAAAGGTAAGTCTAGATTTTCTCGCAGCTGCAGGCAAAGAATGTGCAAAGAGCAGGAAGGCGGCAATAAACTAAAAAAAAAAAAAGACACAGACAGTGTGGGAGAGGGAATTGCTGACTAGAAGATATCGCTTTGGGCATTATGATCACTTATTAACTGTGAAGATCCCAGACGCCGCAGAAATGATTTGAGAATTCTCTCCGAATTGTTCCAAGAGTTGGTGGAGAAGTTAACCCGTTCATATAAATGAAACTCACAGAGGCACACTTTGATTCGCAGTTTGCACATAGGTTGCAGTGCGTTCACGTCGCATTCATGACTAGTTCACGGAAATTGCCCGCGCCCCAAATTTTGAACATTTTTCACAATTGTCTTTGCGCATTGGCACGCACAGTTTACACATACTTCACACCTGTTCACACCAATTTACTCATTGGCACGCAAAATTGCATACAACTTCGGTAACAAAGTGCATGCAAGTGTAAACAAGGCTTTACAACTGACATCCACTACACTCAAAATGTGTTGCACAAATTCAGCCATACCACGATAGTTTCTACATCAAAATGTGCTTTTGGTTTTGTTTTTTGGCTTAAACCTATCGGCCGAACTCAAGTATAGCATGCACTTTTGAATATGGCCTTTGTCCTGCTGTGGACCCCACCAATCGTATGATTCTTCCATGCGGATGTCGGTCCCCTGCGTTTCCACTGTAAGATGTCGATATTGAACCTGTAAATGACAGGCACAGAGGGAGTGTATTTAGCAGTTTGGCTGGATCTTAAAAAGGTCACATCTCGACATACACATCTTGAAGGACACACATATATAATACAATCTCTAATCACCTTTTGCCCTGCCTTTTCCAATACATTTCTGTCATTTCCAATTTATCAAAGGCAGACACTACGAGGTAATATTTATTGTACCTTGTTAGTTGGGGTCCCAATGTTGCCGAGCCGATAATGTAAGAGTGATGTAAACCCGCTGCTATAGTTGATTATACAGTAGTACAACACACAACATTGAAAAGTATGAGGTTGCAAGGCCAGAGAAAACATCTAGAAAATAAGCACTCAGACTAGCGTTAGCTTAAACAGTAGTTTTGTGAAGTGGAAAACTGAGCCAAGAAAAGCTTGGTGGATACGAAGCAGTGGAAAAGCATTAGGGCGTGGCAAGGACAAGGGGCTGAGATTGTATGACTGATGAGTTAAAAGCAGAGGAAAACCAATACAGTCTTCCCTCGTTTATCACGGTTAATTGGTTCCAGACCAGACCGCGATAAGTGAATTTCCACAAAATAGAATTCAATATTAATAAACTGAATATTTTTGTAGTTAGAGCACAGAAAACATGTTTAAGATTTTCAAAATAAATAAGTAAATGCAATTTAACCTTATTAATGATCACAAAATAAAACAATTAAGGCAAGACAGGAGAGATAAGAAAAGAAAATAAGAAAAAAATAACACCCCCATAGTCACCTTTCCACTCTTATTATTCTTTGTTTACATCACATTGTGCGGGCTACGGGATCACTTCATGGACAAAACAGACGGCCGTCGCTCGCATAGCAAGCTACCAAGCTAACTCGTTATCCTCGTTATCCTATCCAAACGGAGTGGGAAAGAAAAGCGAGGGACGACTGTACATGAATAACATTTACATGATGACTAATAGGCTGCACTGTTTTATGTTGGTGTTCATACGAACTAGGGATTTAATACACACCTCCAGCTATCGTTGGGTGCATTTGTGCTTTTCTCTAGCTACATACTTTTGAGGCTAAGACTCTAAGGGCGGACTCACACTGGGCCATTGGTACCGTGCTGGACTAGGCCGCGATTCCCCCTCCCTCTGCTGGCCCACGCTCACACTGAGCATTTGTTCCATGGCCCGTTTGCTTGTCCCGTCACTTTTATTCTGTTGTATTTTTGCAATTCATCTGACTAATAGACTATTTTCTGTCTTACTTAGAGTTGTTCTGATTATTTACTTTGCACAAGGTTGCCGCTGTCATTAATTACTAGCAAGGGGGGCGATTTGCATTAATTTAATGGCATGTTCTATTCTGCTGTATTACTATTGTGTACTGTTTCCATGAATTTGTGGAACAATTCCAGTCTTATCTGAAGTTGTTGTAATTACAGTGACACCTTGGTTTTAATTCATTAGAAAAGTTCCTACAAAAACCGAATTATACAAGATCAAAGCAATTTTTACCTTAGGAAATAATGTAAAGCCAATGAATCCATTACAGACACAGACAAAATAGGAACAAAAATACATTTTATGGAGATTATTTACAGTTGTACATGCAGAGAACAATAAAAAATAATTATTCATGCCAAATGAAATGGATAAATAAATATTTAACATCACTTTTACCTTCATTAAAGACATCTCTCAACATCTTTGGCTATTTGTGATCTGTTTTAGCACCTTTACTACTTCCACAACATTTAGCTTCCTTGAGTTCTTCTTTTCTTCATCAGGATGGAACTTATTGTTTGACTAGTTTGTGTAAGATTCTCATTTGAGTTTGCCAAATGAGTGTGCCTTACAGGATACCCGTAGTATTGTGTACAACAGTGGTTCTCAATTATTTTCTGTCATGCCCTCACTGGGAAACAGAAATATTTTCACGCCCCACCCGATTGGAAATACTATTGAAAAGCTGATAATCTATTTGTTTATCTGTACTGCACAGACTGGAGAGCAGTGACGCATACAAGCATATTCAAGAGTCATATTGCATGTTGAGTACGACAAATTCAGACATGTTGGCAGCTGTGCAGTAATACTGAAAGTCCTCCCTGCCTCTCACGCTCCCCCTGACAGTCCACTGCGCCCCCCCAATGCTATGAGTATAGTCCACACCTTTATGAATACCACAAGATTGGTTATGTGTTGCTTACGTGCAGCATTGCACGTTAACTTAGACCCGGGTTGTCTGAAGTGTGACCTGGGGGCCATTGTGTCATTACGTGTTGTGCTGCTCTGCTGCCGCCTGTCTGTATCTTGTTGCAACGCACTGTTGATTGGCCTGGGAGGAGTCACCCCAGCACACCTGCAGCCAATTTGCCGGGGACTACTTCAGCTGAGCTGTTCTGTGTACTCGTTGCCAGATTGTTCCCTGCGTCTCACCTGTCTCCTGCATGCTTCTGCTTTGTATTACCTGTCGTTGTGCTATCTGGTCCACCTGTGCCTTTTGTAAGAACTGTTTTCCTGCTTGGCTTCTCCGACAGTGGTAGTGTTTTGGTTTGTTACTTTCACTCTAGCTGTGTCTGCCTGCTTTCAGCAGTGCCCTTATGCTTGGTTTTCAACAGGGCCCTTTTTCCTTAGCATCTTACTCCTGCTCTGTTTTCAGCATCGCTTTATGTTACCGTTACCCATTTTTCTGCTATTACTGTGTCTAGCAGCTTTTTGTGTTAATTTTTTTTTTCCTGCAGCTCGGCCTGGCAATTTCTGTTGTACTTTACCTTTTTGTAATTTTCCTCATTGTGGGACACTTTTTGTTAATAAACCTTTTGTTACACGGATTTACTCCACTCTGCTTCTGGGATCCTACATGGCGGCCTTGGCCGCCCGTGACACCGTGGCTGTTTTTTTTATTGGCCTACGGCACATTCTAAACATAAAATTAAACAAGAAAACTGTAACATCCGGAAAAATTTGCAGGAAAAAAAGTTATAATCGAATGAGTAAAAGTCCTAATTTTACAAGAACATTGGCATATTATGAGGAAAAACACCATTTTAGAAGCATAAAGATGAACCATTCAAGAAAAAAACATGTTTTAAGCCATAATTTTGTTAAAAACAAGCAAAACTAGAAAAGCACTTGAAGAGTGCAGACCTCCGCCAAGTGACATAATCCCCCCCCCCACATTGTGATTTACACCATAAATATTAGTCGTACATTTATTTTATTTTCATATTTACATTTCTTGACCATGAAAACATACTTTCAGCAGTTGGATTCGTCATGATATCAATATTAGTTCAGTAGTTACTCACAAAAGTCACATTTTCTGTAATGGTGGTTTTCTTCAGGATCGAACTCCACAGCTTTTGAAAATACAACAAATCTGTTGGCAGATTCCACAGTGTCTTGGCCATATAAAATGGTGTGTGGGGCATGTTTATAGCTTCATTTGTCTTCCTATGATAAATATTCCAAAGGTCCCCTATTTTTTTTCATATTCTGGATCATAGTATCCGGAATTATTCCATTATCTGGATCAGTCTTTCATATTTTGTCGAACCTGTTAGAAACTTAGCCTGCATTTTTTTTTTAAGTGCCGTGACCATTTTTTGTGGCGTTATATGAACAAATGCTGGAAACGGTCACATCTCGCAGTGTTAAAGAATACCTTTTAAAAATTCCTGGATCCAAATGGTGCTCCGGATCACCTCCGAAATGTAATCACTTCTTCCACATCCCATTTCTGGCAATTCCTGAAAATGTCATATTTTGAACACAAACAAACAAACAGATAAACGATCGCAAAAACATAACATCCTTGGTGGCAGTAACAACGACTAAAGTTGTTATTTTTGAGAAATTAGGTTAAAGAAAAAGTTACATTGTAACGAGAATAAAGTCGTAATTACGAGAAGAAAATTCAGTTGAAATAAAAAAAAACAGCAGCCATGGAGAAACAGTTGTATTTTCCGATAATAAATATTAAAGAAAAGAAATATGTTGTATCCTAAGGAGTAAAAAAGCTGAGAATAAGTCATAGTTAAGTTATAATTAAATTCAGATTGTTTAAGAAGAAAGCTGAAATATTTGGAAAAAAAACATGCAGTAGCTAAAAATGGGAAAAAAAAGATCGTATCATTATGACACTTTGTATTTGCATACTATGACTTGTGTCGGCTATTATGAACAATCTGCACTTTATATTGCAAGTGCGTGTGCATGGAATCGTGCTGGGCCCTAGACCACCTCTCCTAGTCGTGCCAAAAGAGGGATAGCGTGCGGCTCCAGTTCACCTCCGACACTAACGAGGACAAGCGGTGGATGCATTTTTGTCCCACCCTTGGAGCAGGCACTTCTGTCGGCGCTGTGGCCACGGTCACGTATGAAGTTAGGGTGCGAGGTAGGCTACACAATAGACCAGAAAATACTGTACAAAATCATTTGTTACTGGTTCACATGATCCATATTCAGTTTGACATCTCTGTTTTGCAGTGAGGGATATCTGTTTGATTGTGTACTGATATCACCCTTTTGTCGCCTGGTATCTCAAGCATCATGGAATAAATATGAAATCCCAATCAGTCATGTTCTTCTTTGGCTGCAGAACAGATATAGATTATTATAGCCATTGCAACCCTGTTGTGTCCAGTCTCTTTGAGCTTGTTTCTTTCTTTCAGTTCTTCATTTTTACCCCTTCTTATCCTCCCTTGATCTGACCAGTGCCAGGTCGGAATTGTCTGGGAAAAAAAGGGAAGGAATGACAACAAGATCGGATTTCCATTCCATAACACGGCAGTGATGTCTAAAACCACAAAGGGTGCTGGCACTGGACAAAAGGGCTGCATCCAATAAATATGTGGACTGAGTTCTGCTTTTCAGACCCCGCAGTATTGAATTTCCTATTTAGGTCATTTAGACAGGGCAAAATTGATGCAGTATGCAGTCCAAATCTATACCACCATTTTTTTTCTCTGTGTATTTGCCCTTCTAAATAAATAGAAGATGAGAGGAAGCCAGGGTGTGTGGGCGTGCAAGAATGCCTTCAAGTGAGTAGTATCACAAAAAAGGAGGGGGTGGGGGGGGTGCTCTTTCCTTGCATATTCAGGCTAGACAGCAAATGTTTGTGTAATATGCCTGTGTAGAATGTCAACGTTCAAGAAGAACCTCAAAAGCAAATGAACGAATTTGAGAAGATATTGCAAGTGAAAGTATACGAATGGAGGCGTGAGTTAGAGAAAGGTTTTAGTTTGACATTTTATTCGAACCTCAGGAAGGTTGCCACTAGACAATGCTCTCCTGCCTTCTCGTTTAGCCCCATCTTAATTGGCCATTAGATTGAAAAATAGGCTTTACCTCCTCCTCCTCCCCTGTGTAACTTCAGAGCTGATTACACCTTTGATTTACGCAGAAAAAAAACAAAAAAGTGTTGCAGCTGAGTTGGCATCAAACATGCTCAGTGGTGTCTAAAGTTACAATAATACTATATCCTTATAGTGTTCCCTCGCTCTATCGCGACTTGCTGTTTTGCGGCTGTTTTTTTGTTTAATTTACAGCTTTTTTTTCTACTGCATATGAACTCTGTTACAGTCTGAGCCTGGCCCTTTAAGAAGAATTGCATTGTGGGAAGATGAGTGTCTCTCTCTCTACTATCTCTCATCTGTCTGCACCGCCCATTGTGTTCTGCGTCCTGATTGGCTGAAGACCATTGTCAATCAATCTCCTTCGTGCCGCCCTGCCTTCCTGTGTCATCGCTAGCTTGCTTGCTTGCCAGCTTGCAGTCTTTGTATGTTTGCACATTACAAAACCCAAAACGCTGACGAAAGTTGTGGGCCCAAAAGTCAGAGGAGGATGCTAACTTCTGCACATGCTGAAGGAATGTAGTTACGCGGCTGTAGAGCGCCATCACAGAATAAATGGATCTTCGGTTGGAGGAGGCGTACTGGAGCAATATGTTTTAACGAGGATGCGAAAACGCTACAGTACAGTGTAACGGCGCCAAGACAAAAAGGTACGGTCAGAGGAGTGAAATACATACGAGTCACTTCATAATTTCTTGTCTCCAACATAGTAAGTTGATCATTAAAATAAAACAGGTTTGAACTTTTTTGAGAGTGCTTAACCAAGAGAGAAATGTGATAAAATGTTAATGCCTCTCTAAAAAAAGTGTACAAAGTGTATGGTGAGAGGTTTTACAGCCTTAAAACATACATAATAATGTTTAAAAAAAAGTTGGCTACTTCGCGGATTTCACTTATTGTGGGTTATTTTGGGAACCTACCCCCAGCGATAAACAAGGGATCAAGATACAGCAATCCCTCGTTCATTGCGGCAAGTTGGTTCCCGACCAGACCGTGATCACTGAATTTGCGCAAAGTAGGATTCTTTAATTAAAAAATGTAATATTTTCATAGTCAAAGTGTAGAAAACCTGTTTACAACCTTCTAAATACGGTTTTAAACATTATTAGAGCCCTCTAGACATGAAATAACATCCCTATATTCACCTTTACACTCCTATTCGCTAATATAGTAGACATAATAAGAGATTACAATAGGACCCTTGCATAGGCTGGGTCTTTGTGTTTGCCCTAACAATTATACAAAATACAGATTAACATATGTTAGCATTGGGAATGTTTCTTGTTGTTCCGGTTTCTGTATAGTCCTTCAGTGGTGGCTATTGTCTCATCAGTGAAACATACACTACCGGTCAAAGGTTTTACAACACTCCAATTTCTCTGGAGGAAAATGTGTTAAGATGGTCTGTCTCTCTTCCATTGTTAATTTCCTTTTTTCTTGCCATTTTTGTACCAATGAATGACTTTTTCCAGTCCAATGCTGTTCGACTGATGTTCACGAGGGTATAGTACCACAGTGTGTTCCGAATACTGTTTTATGCAGACAGAGGCGGTAGTAAGTACTCCAGAACTTGGAACACCTGTAGGAATTAGTAGCACCAACTGCCAAGGCTTGATCAACCTCCATTTCTGCAGAACAGCTTTAAATTGTTAACCCATTTGGTGGTGCCCTAAACAGGCCTTCTGAAATACACATTATTTTTCAGTTTTAGGTAACCTTACCATTTTTTTCATCTCTGGCACTTGACCACTTCCACACCAAGCACACTTACTGACTGGTAGTGTAGTCTAACATTACTGACACATAGTGACCAGTGCAGAATACTACATGTCACAAAGTGTCTTTCAATGCGTCTTCTTATAATGCACATTCGTCCCTCGCAATGTCGTGGTTCGATTATTGCTCCCTCGCTATATCGCGGTTTTCAGAAATTAATGAACTATTAATTTTCGTGATAGACTATGGTCTATTACTAGTCAAAACATATTGAAATACAAGTGATATGTAGTATTCTGGTCACTAGGCGGCAGTAATGACATAGAACATTGAGACATTACCTTACATTACCTTAACACTGCATGACGTCAGCCATGGCATGTCCGACATGATAGCGTGAAAACAAGTTCTCGACTGGTTATGTTTAGAAGAAATACATGTGCGTAATGTGTTGAAAACAATGAATAATAGGAGTGTAAAGGTGACTATAGGCATGTTTTTTCATGTCTGCAGGGCTTTAATAATGTTAAAAAATGTATTTAGAAAGTGGTAAACAGGTCTTCTATGCTCCAACTATGAAAATATTAAATTTATTAACATTGAGTCCTATATTGCGGAATTTATTTATCGTGGTTGGTCTGGAAGCAATTAACCGCTATAAAGGAGGGACGACTGTATTAGTATTTTACTTATTTTGCCATTTGTATGCTTGAAAATTATTAATTAATGCCAAAAATATGAACAATTTGCTCAAATATCCATATTTTTGGACTAATAGGCCATTGTCAACCACAAATCAGCATGATTTATCAATTACTATATTTTGAAAAACCGTGATAGAGTGAAGCCATGAAATTGAAAGCACCATGTGGCGAGGGACAACTGTACTTACTGATTATTTAGATTTTAAAATGTGAGAATTCTAGATACTACTGAGAGGAACTATTGAGAAGCTGGTTCCCGTAGCACATTTCCATCCTGGGATGCCAAGGGCTAGATGTGATGCTTTTGTCTTATCTTGCTGCGGACAGCTTTGCTTCATGTCTGCAACACGACTTATTTTGTATTTTTTTTTTCCTCCTCACCAAACTCACACTGAGCTCTTATGATGAATAAGACATTACCACAATGAGAAGAACTCAATCAGAGCTTGTTTTGGCTGAGTGAGAAAGACAGATAATTACTTGCTAAATAGGCAATCAGGAAGGTGGTGCCCAGCCAATCAAGCTTGTGTGTGTATTTTGGGAGCTTCCACATAAATGCTGGTCAAATGCGTTTCATAATGAAACACGGCTGGGCCTTTCCTGCAGCGAGGGCGACAGGTAGCACAGTCTTGTAGAAGTGATCAGTACAGGGGTGTATTTCATACTGAAATAACAAGACTATCACACAGAGAGGAGACAATTCTGTTTCTTTAATGGGAGAACAGCAAGTGTTCTCACACCATTTATTCTGAACAGAAATTGACTTTATGCTGTATCTATTCCCTGTTGGTATGTATTAATTTTCTTCTCTGACACCTTCAGTAAATTTGTTTGCTTTTGTGCTTTCAAGGGGGTTTCTCTGAATCACAAAACTTTATGGCTGGGCTGAGTTGCAAAAAAAGAAAAAGAAAGGGGGGGGAAAAAGACAGCACAAGCGAGAAAGAGAATATTGTGCTTGGTGCAAACTATCGGCCTTTGAATGGCGAATCGGTTAAAACAGTAAATCACATCCAAGCTGGACGAAGTGGCCGGGAAGAGGGAAGTCTGGGCTTCTGGATGGATGGATGGATGGATGGATGGATGGATATTACAGCTGGATTGAGGATTGAACCAGCAACCATCAGTTTGGGAAAGGACCACTGTACCTCCAAAGCCATATCACCCTGTAGAATAAGCAGAATATTACAGTGATGTAAAAATAAATAAATAAAAGATTAGCCCGTTTATTTTCAATGGGAAAATTGTCACAGAAAATATTACATTTCAGTAAATGTCAAGGAAAAATCCTGACTGCTAGCCAATTGGTTTGAATCAGTTAACAAAAGTGGATAAATGAGGACAAATGAGACAGCGGACAAAAACAATGTGTCAAGAAGAAGCAGAGGAATAAATACATGAATGGTGTAGCATTTTATATGTGTGAATGCTTTTCAGCATGCGTCTTTCACTGCACAGCTGGGCCAAAACCACAACAATCATGTCGGCCGTGTGGAACTTACCTGCCAACACATGCCACGAAAACGATATCTCGCGTGGGTAGCATGTTAAAAAGCTTTCATTTAATACGGCGTTTGAAGCACAAACACTTGACGTAGTATGGGGAGTTTTCGACGCTCATGGTGTGATCATGAGTCAAACAGCAGCTAAGGCAGCCACAATGGTGGACAGCACTTGCCCGTATGTGTGTGACAGTCAGAAGGCTAAGCTAATAACCCAAATAATAATTGAATTAATAAGACAAGATGACAAGCCTTTGTCAGCGGTGGAAGACACAGGGGTCGCCGATTGCTGTCTTACTTGGAGCCCACCTATGTGCTCCCTGGAAGTCCTGCTAGAGCTCCACCGATGTACTCTCACATCCGAAGTCTCCTTAAGGAAGTTGGCTCATCCTCTGGAAGTTTCACAAATGACATATGTTCTCTTGTGTTGTGTGTAAAATGTTTTTGTCTAAATGAACGTGATTATATAGTTCCTTTTTTTTCAATATCATATAGCCAGTAGCAGGGGTGCAGCCAGGAATTCTGGGCCCCTTGAAAAAAAAAGTCACATCCTCACGTCTCCTGAATTTTCCCCTTTATACGGCGACCATGGCCAATAGCACTCGTCATAAATACATTCAGAAATGTATAATTAATCCATATGATCGGTATCGGAATCCGCATCATAAAACCCTGATCGGAGCATCCCTCCTGTATACTCTATTTTGGAGATTGAAAATTAGGTTATTTCATTCATGCAAGTCTGTGGAGTGTCAACAATTTGTGGTCAACTTGTGGTTGTGGTCAATTTGTGGTTTGTCAACAACCTTTTAAGTACGCGTGGCAATGCCAATATATTTCACTAGGCCTTGAAATCTGACACAATAAAAACATATGCTGAAAGGATTCTATGCGCCTCTCTGTGTTGAAAAACGCCTGATAGCAAAGACACGCGTGTCAATGAGAAAATGACACTTTCTTCTTGCCCCCTCATAAATCTTGCCTTAAAGAACAATCTCCAGGTACACCCCCCTGCCACAACATTAGTACATGTTATGATGTAGTGGTGTAGAGCAGGTAAACCTTGTGCTTAGTGAGTGGATGAGGAACGTGGTCTGCATGACAGTGAGGGGTCTATCTGTGGAAGATTGACGAGCTCCTCTAATTCAGGACGTGAAAAACAAAACAAAACAAGAAGAGATAACCCCTTGACAATCGCAATCATGTATTTAAAAAAGTCAACTATTGAAGGTTTAAAAAAGGTCATACTCACTGATTTTATACATGTATAAAAGGTGAAAAGAAGTAGAGTATTATAGAGAAGATCCTCCCTGAGAAATTGTTTCATCAATAGAGGAGTGTTCTCTGTAATGAAATGTGTCAGCTTCTTAACAGGACTAAAGCCTGTATCAACTCAGTGACAAGAGGGGAGTTAAACATAAAGCCTAATGGGGTAATCATGCTACTAATTGGCAACAATAACAGGTATTGTGCAAACAATGTAAATACAGGTTAAGTGATGAAAAGGTTATATATGTTGATTAGAAAGCAATGTCTTTCCTGCCATGGTCAGCACAGAGAGGTGGTGGTTCTTGTAGTTGGTCACTAGGGTTGCGTGCATCTCAGGAGGAAGATTGGTCCACTCCTCTTTACAAATAATCCACAAATCCGCAAGGTTTCAAGGCGGCCGCTAGGTTTCAGCTCCCTCCACAGATCAGAACTGGTTTGGCCACACCAAGATCTTAATGTACTTCTTCTTGAACAACTCCTTGTTGCCTTGGTGTTATGTTTTGGGGCATTGTCGAGCTGGAAGACTCATCCACCACCCATATTCAGTGCTCATTCAAAGTTCTACAGTGCATGGCCCCGTTCATCCACCTCTCAATGGAGTCAAGTCTTCTTGCAGAGAAACAAACTCAAAAGCAGAATGTTTCCACCTCCGTGTTTAACAGTCAGCTTGGTGTAGTTGAGGTCATATGTTCCAATGCTTTGGCTTACATGAAAAATGGTGGGTTCAAACAAATGGTGCTAATTTCTAAGTTGTGCATCCAATAGAGATGTAAATTCCTGGAAATAAAAGATGAAATGTTGCTCTCATGTTTTGAGGTCAAACTGCAATTTGTTCAGTCTACAGCAAAAATTTAAAAAAAAATGAACTCACTGTTCCAATACGTCTGGTATGTCCTGTGATTGACTGGCGACCAGTCCAGGGGGGAATGTTGCTGCTCACCCAAAGTCAGCTGGAATAGGCTACCGAATACCAAATGAGCAAGCACTTGGTGATTGAGGCAAGGAAAAACTCCCTATAGGGAAGAAACCCAGGAAGAATCCAGGCTCTGTGGGGGCGACCGCCTGATTCAACCGGTTAGGCTAAGCCAGAGAAATTACTGTAGAGAGCCAGAAAATAGGGAGAGGAATCTGTGTTTTGACTAACTCTCTCCAGCACAAGAGTAAAAGGACAGAGGGTAGATAGAGAGAGAGGGCAGGTTGAGCGATTAGAGGAGGGATGAGAAAATAATCAGTGCCCATTGACTCAAGCTTATGTACATCAGGGGTGTCCAAAGTCCAGTTATATCAATAACAGTAATTGTCCTAGGATGACAACAATGATGGTGATAGGCTGTTACCAAAATTGCTATCATTGGTTTCACCATTACTAATAAGTAGATAAATAAACATAGATGTTGCCTGCCTCACACCCAGAAGCAGGGCAAACCAACCACAGGAGAGAGAGAGAAAAAAACAACGAGAAACAGGTCAGCAACATATTTGCTGGATGGGGATGAGTGAAAAGCCCACCTAACAATAACTGTATCAATAGCAGCAGCTGTGATATTATTGGAAGCAAATCTGGAGGTAAGAAATATAGACATAAGCGAGGAAGTACGAAAGGTCCACCCCTTTAATCCCATGCCTTTCCATTTTTATTGATCAATATCTTATGAGTGTCAAAAGTGTGTTTTTTTTTTAATAAATAAATAAATACTCCAACAGCACACCTTTTTGCTATCTATAGATTAGATACAACTGGATATTTATTTAGTTAACTCAATGAATGGCATAGCTGTTGACCTGCTTTGCTTTAAATCCATATTTGCTATCTGATAAATTGTGTCTTTCAATAAAATTATCTAACCGAGTTTTTACAAAGACTGGGACATTTGTTTTATACACTTTCATACTTCTAGTTGGACTGATTGGTGGCCCTGGGTACTTTTATTGTGTACTTATGTTTTAAACCATCTTTTGCAGCAAAACACATTTTTTGCAGTGAAACAAATCTACTTCAGACAATGAATACAGTAGTGAACCTACAGGCAGGTTTGTGGGTATGTATGGTATGTACAGGTTAGGTTGACATTGATGTCTTTGAACCAAAGAGAAATACTCTAGTATGAAATTACAACTCAGTCTAAACCTTGTTCAGCGCTCAGTAAATTAGTATTATGTAGTGGGATTAGTAGCATCATCATAAGCATCTTCGTAAGTTTTGACAGCCATTAGTGCTGCCATCTGCTGTTCAACGTGTAACAGCAGATCTTCAAATAAGTCAATTTCAACTTGCGACCTGTTTGCTGGCAGGTACTTTTTCAGTGTGGTTTTGCAGCACAATGCTCGTGTACTGCAAAGGTTATTTTTTCTGTTTAGCCTTTTTTCCTGTTTCTTTGGACAGCGTTGCTATCAGAGAAGTAGACAATGATCACACAATTAAAAAGGATTTCAAATTGTATTAAAAAATAAGAGCAACATATTTGGTTACAGCACTAGACATATCATCATTGAGGAAGATTGGGGGGAAAAGCCCAGAACAAAAGTACACAGATTATATATTGCAGGTGACGCGCCCCTCGAGAAACTGAAACTTAAGCCTGTGTGCCTGGAAAGCAAAAGCCAAGTCTGTGTGAAAGTGAGAGTTAAGCTAGTGCATCTATTGAGTGTTTCCCAGTACTTTTCACCAAGTCATATCTGAAGTGTTGCACAAATCTGATTGTGCTGGGTGAGAGTGTGTGTGTGTGTGTTATTAGACTGACAATGCACCGCACACCCTTAAAATGCACTTTTGCATGGGATGCAGATGCAACTCTCATCTTCTTTTCCTTATGTTGTTCTCTGATTGTGCTAGGTGAGTGTGTGTGTGTGTGTGAGATTAGAAGTTATTAGACTGACAATACACTGAGCTATTAGGCTGTATAATATACAGTATAACAGTACTATTTCAGTCAGAGGACACTTAAGCTGCATTTGATGCTTTTCTCATGTGATGCCGATCCAACTGTCATCTTCTTTTCCTCATGTTGTTCTCTCGATTCAGCCACCAATCACATTAATTGTGATACAGAACATGAGGTTGTGAGCATGCAGCAGAAACAGACAGTATAATGTTTTGAACCTAAATGAAAGTGTGAGGCATGGACATTGGCCATTAGCTTTAATCCGATCTGTTAGATCAGCTTTCATAAACACATCACGCCTGCTTTGGAGCCTTCAACATGACATGGGAATGCTGAGTATGTGACATAAAAGTCCGTTAATACAGTGCTCTATATCCACATCAATAAACACGTAGCTTGTGAACAGTGAATAACACCAAGTGATCTGCATATGAAACGAAGTGTCATAAGCATAAGCAGCCACTTTCTCAGCACACACCACGCTCTTTCCCTGTCATCTACACTAGCAGACAAGCTGGTCATCACTCCCTCTCTCCTCAGTCATCCTTCACCACCATCCTTCCCTTTTCTGCCTGTCTTTCATTGATCTCACTCTCATTGGACTCATCACTCTACATTCTCTGCAGACAAAGAGCAACTGCTGGATGACAATCACATTAGAGCACACAATCTATTTATGGCTTTGCCTCATATTTCAACTCCTCACTCACACAGCCACACTGCATCCCTCTCTCCTTTGTCTTCCTTTCTTTGATAATGTAAACGCCAGGATTTTAGTGGTAATGAGTTTTTAATGAAAAATGAATTATTTACAGTGGATGTGGAAAAGATATCAAGGTGATAGCAATTCTTGAGAATGAAAAAAAGGCTATGGAATGCAATACAGTTCAAATGTGACTTTATATACAGTCAAACCTCAGTTTTTGAATGCCACAATTTTCATATGATTCGGCAAATAATGATTTTTGCCAAAATTTTGCCCCTGTACTCGTGCACTGTCTTGGTTATTGCACATAACTGTACATAATATTAAATGATTATTGTTTTTATGGCTTTATTTATATGCTCAACATGGAATTAATTGCAACAAAAAATAAGTATAAAGCAGAAAAACAAAAATCTCAGTTGGACAAGAAAGTCCTGATTGTATGTGTGTATTATTTCTAAATTTTCAACAAGTTTTTAGTGAAGATTAGCATTTAGAAACACAGTATCTCAGCTTTTGTTTTTATTGTTGCTCGTTTTCCTCACCTTTCCAGCTTGCTTGTGTGTTTCTTCTGGTCAGCAATCTCTGGACTGTAACACATCGGGCTACTTGCTCTCCACTGTATCTCCATTTCTCTTGTGGCTTTAACTGTGAGTACCTCTTTGAACTTACCCTCTGCCATTCTTGCAATCAATGTCAGAAGTCTTTATTCCTAGCATTAATGCTTGTTGCTTACTTCTTGCTTTTTAACCTTCTAACTGTTCATCAATTTCTTACCTTCTAAATTAGGCTAAACCAAGCATGAGTAGGCGTGGATGTCAACATTATTGCTGTATGTACTTTTTGCGTTTCTCTCTCCTCTCTGCCACTCCCATGTTCTCCAGCCAGGTTCCATGAGGTGCTATTATTGCTATTGTTGTCTTTTGTTATTGGTCTTTGCTCCTCCCTCTTTCTTTCCACAGGTTCTCCAAGCAGATGCCAGAGAGACATGATTGTGACTGTACTTCTGTCTAGGGTCAGGACTTTACTGTGTACTTTACGATAAATTAATGCGGAACTATATCGCATTTAGTTGCAATTTTCTATTTCTGGATTCCAAGTGATACAGAACTTATCTCAGCACCTTGCTGTTCCTAGCACACGGATAACACTGATGTACAAGATGCAATGTGTGGCGTCAGTTGGGGCAAGAACAAAGTTAATTTATTTTTAAAAAAAGAACAAACAAAAACAAAACACCACCTGATGGAAGCATTGAGAAGAGCAAGGTTACATAACACACAAATTGTGCAGCTTATCACCCAAGCACTTCAAGCCTAACGATACCTATCACCTTAATGCAAAACATGTTGCAGCGAGCATGGAGATAATGTTGAACAAACAACACACTTGCTGTTGAAATGTTTTCAAGACTCTTACTAAACAATAATATTGGAGAAAATATTTTTTTGTTTGTTTTTAAAGTACATACAGGATAATTATCCTTATGAACAACTGCCTGTGCGGTAGCGATGACAATGAACTTCCAGAAATGTAAATGACTGCGGCCAAATAATATATAGACACTCAGCTTTGTAGGGCTGAAATTGAGGTATTTATTTTACATGCATTTTGTACGTGTGTATTTGTGGATGAAGGGATGAATTTTGAATGGCTGCATTTTTACATGTGTCTGTGTGCTTTCATGTACAGGAGGACCATCAATTCCCTCCAGAAATGCCATGCAATGATGGTAATGGTCTAGGAGCAGAGAGTAATGAAGGAATTGATCTCCACTCTGCTGCAAAGCGCTTGACATTTCAACCAAAGCCTTGAGCACCTAACCTCTCCATTCACCACTTCCCCAGAAATACCTTCCCCCTTTTTTCACACTTTGACCCAAGCACTTCACTCCACTTTCCATCAGCACACTTGACTATTTCAGTTATTTGCCTGTATTGTAATCTTATACAAGGTATTTGAAACTGTCACATGAGATGTTGCTTGTTTTACTTAGGGGTGTCAAATGCATGAATTGTTATTAATTAATTAGTCATATTTCGTGCATTATTTTTTAATCGCATTAATGTAGTTTTAATCACTAACTTTACAGTTTCTGTATGCATATCACCTTTTTAGAAAAATCGTTTTTTTACTTATTGGGCTTCTTGTGCTGGAGTTGTTAGGGGTGGAAAACGATGTTCAGTCACACCCTGAAGTGGACATTGGCAGGCATTGTGATTGGGTTTGTTTAGCTTAAACTGATAGGATCCCATTGTAGTTGGGAGGGCGCAGTGAGGAGTGGTGAATTGCAGAGGAGAATAAAGGAGCATGTAACAGTTGTTATTGCTAGTATTACTCAGAAAAGTGTTCTTACTTCATTGCTTTATATAGACGTGATGTTTTATTTTATTTTCAGGTTTAAATTATTTAGAGATTCATGAAAACACAGCAATATTCCACCCCAGTGGTCAAAAAGAAAGATTGCAAGCAGTACTTTACACTGGTCCCAACCACATTGGAATGTAAATGGATAGGACTTACAGTATTCTGGCCTCTTTGGAGGCCGGAGACGAGAAAAACAGGCACACATGCACATAGCAATGGTTTGAGGCTAGCAAAATTATCAAGTTCTTTTCATTTATTATGATAATTTCATTTATTTATTATCATCCCAGGCCGAGTGCCCAAGTGACAACAACAAATCATCATGTCATGTTTTGTTTCTCACGAGAGTTTGTTACATAAGAGCTTGTGACAACCCTTAGATCTATAGTTTGTTCTATAGTTTCCGAATAAGCACTGTCATCCGGTAGAAAATTGGAGTAGAGCTGTTGCTCCTCTGCATTGAGAGGAGCCAAATGAGGTGCCTTATTTGGGGAGGTGCTCAGGGCACATTCGACCGGTAGGAGGCTTCAAGGGAAGACCCAGGACGCGTTGGAGAGACTATGTCTCTCAACTGGCCTCGGAATGCCTCAGAATCCCCTGGGAGGAGCTGGGCGAAGCAGCTGGTTCTTGTCTGACGCTGCTGCCCCCGTAACCCAACCTCTGATAAGTCGAGGGAAATGGATAGATGGATGGATGGATGGATGGACAAAAACACAAAAAATACTGAAAATTGTTACCATTGAGTTTGGCATTGGTACCGTATGGGTTCAAATGTGAAAGGTACCCATCCCTACTGCTGTTCTAAACAGCATGCTTGTCAATCCTCACGCATTTTGCCCTTCATTCCCAGAGTTCTTGTATTTTTTGGGTAATACATCCACTGGTGGGCTGGGGGCGCTTGTGAAAATTCTTACAGGACATCAGAATTTCCCTTATTTTTCCGGAACATTTCCCTTACTTAGCAATGCAAATTTTGAGATATATAAAAGAGTCATGTCAATCACAGGAACTGAACTGAAATTGACTCCAAATTGTCTCTCACAACGCAGTAAATGTATTTTACATTGCATTTAGCCGTTCATTTTCACCCCTTCTTTTTTCTTTGGATCAACGTGGCTACATTCTGCCAACAGGCCTGAAAGATACACATACTCCTCAAGCCACTGGTCCCATGGGTCAGTCCATATTAGCTTACTTGTTAATACTTGGACTGCTAAGGATCAATATTTAATCAGCAAGTAATGGGATTCCTCAGTCTTCCCATATGATCTTTCAATAGAGACTTCTGTCTCACCAAAGACCTTCCCCCTCTTCCACCTGCAACGCTAACTCCCTCCCTACTGGGGCTTTAGCACAGACAAGTGAGGGTGTGAACTTGAGTGTGATATTCACTTCTATCTTGTTCTCACCAGACAAAACAACAATGCCAAACTCCTACCTGCAGGTGTAGTCAAATAATGTGTGGATCTATCTGTGTGTTTGCATGTACACACTCCCCCAATAACAGCAGGTGCTGTGTGCTATTCACAAAAATATGACCCTTGAACTCATATTTTTCAAGTCTTGTGTTAAATGTTTTTTTCCCTTTCTTTTCCTTCTCACGGATTCAACTTTTTGCACATCCTCTGCTAATGTTAGCATTTTAAGTGGTATGAACACCCATGTTGACACCCCCTTCTGCCGCTGAATTTGTTCATTTACTGGACTGCTTTAATTTAAAGCAACTTGTTGATGTCCCCACACACACACTTTGGACAAACTCTGCCCCTTTCACCAACCTGCAGTTGTATGATCTGCAATATCTCAAAAACATTAACCCAGAACACTTGGCAGCAGAGTTTCAGCGTCTTTTCACACACTTCTCAGCAGTAGAATACTACAACAGCTTCCTGGACCTTCACACCCCTTAAAACCACAGCAGTCACCTTCATTTGCTCAGCGCCCTGGTTCACAGAGGGACTTCAGAAGATGAAGGCGGAGGGGATGCCTTACTGTCCACAAAAAAGTCTACGGAGAGCATCTACAAACATATTCAAAGTCTCTTAAATAGGCAGGTCAGAGTTTTACTCTGACGCCAACAAAAACAGTCCTGGAAATTCCAGTCATGCAGCTACTCAAACCACAATCCCAACCCCACCCCACTTACCGGTACAACCAAGGAGCAGTGCAATCACGTCATGAACTTTTTTACTTCAAAGATTGCACAAATTTGCTCTGCTCTTTCTGGTCCTACTACCCAAACCATTCCCCAAACTTGTGCCATCTTCCAACCACTAAGCTGTTCCTGTGGTTTCGTCCAAAGAGGTGCAGAACATTATCAGGAAGATGAAAACACCCACCTGTGCCCTGGGCCTGTTCCCTGGCTTCTTGGTAAAAACCCATATCTGTGTTTTAAGTCCCGTAATCACCTCTGTTATAAATCACTCTCTCCAAACCAGTCATATCCCCCATCTTTAAAGAAAGTCATAATCAGACCACTCAAAAAACACTCAGTTGACAAAGAAGTCCGATCCAACGACAGGCCCATCAATCTCCTATTCATATCCAAAGTACTTGAGAAAGCAGTTGCCACCCACCTTCAGAACCACATGAACGTAAACAACCTCTACAAAAAATTCCGGTCTAGTTTCCGTTCCGCCCACAGCACGGAAATTGCACTAGTTGAAGTCACAAACGACTTCCTGATGTCATCAGACGCTGGTTCTTCCTCCCTCCTCATCCTTCTGGACCTATCTGTGACATAGTGGACCATAGCATAAACCCACCCACATGCACCTCACCACTGGACTCACTGACACTGCCTTCAGCTGGTTTGAGTCTTATATCACAGATCGTCACACAGTCATTTGCGGTTTCCCCAGGGATCAGTCCTTGTTTCCATCCTCTTCATCCTCTACCTCATTCCCCTTGGTCAACAACTGCCATGGACTTTTATTCCACTGTTACACTGATGACACACAACTACATATATGTAAATGCCACAGCTGCAACCATACCTTCACCATCAACCTCATCAAAACGCACCACCTGTCTGGAGGAGATAAGGGTATGGATGGAGAGCAACTTTCTCCAACTCAAAAGCTCCAAAACGCATCCATCCTGGTTGCCAACCCTCACGAGAACAAAACACCTCTTGTAGCCAGCATCTCCTTCTCGAGCTCCAACATCCCTCTTTCATCAGTCATCACAGATCTTGCCATAAAAATGGACCCCCAACTTTCCATTGAATTACATATTAAGCATCTGTAAGACCTCCCTCTATCACCTTCCCAACGTTTCCAAACTCCACCGTATTCTTTCCCTCTCAGACGCTGAAAAGCTGGTCCATGCTTTTATCTCCTCCAGGCTGGACTACAGTAATGCACTGCTCATCGGAATCACAAGCAAAAGCCCACAGACGTCCCAATACATCCAAAACTCTGAAGCTAAGATCCCGATGAGAGTGTGGAAACATGAGCACATCACCCCCACACACCGCTCGTTCCATTGGCTTGCCATGATTGAGTATTGGGTTTCCCTCCTTACACATCAGTGTATCCATGGACATACCCCCCACTACCTCAAACAACTTCTTATCGCCCAAAACAAAACATGTTCCCATCCACCCACTCATACCTCCTCCATATACCCAGAACAAATCTCAGGACCTTGGGAGATAGGGTCTTCTGGCTGCTGCCCCACGCCTGTAGAATGCCCTCTCGGATGCACTGGGGGCACCATAATCCACTGATCGTTTTTTAACACAAAACTTTTGGTTCCCCCTTTTAGATGTTCTTTTAAACCTTATTTTTAACCAAACTGATTGTCCAGTTTTGTATTCCCCTTCCCCAAATGTTTTTTTTAACCTGTATTGCAAATAAAATATATTATTATTAGTATTATTATTCATGCAGAGCTTAGCTTTGAAAGTACAAAGGATTTCCAACTGCCTTAGATTTCTTGGAAAACATAACATTTTTGATAATACTGTTTTAAAAGTGTTTTTGGTTGAGGCTAATTTGCTGGTTTTGCCTTTGGGCTCTGCTGCTTCTGATATCATCATCATTACATGTAAACATTGCACTATGTTTAGGTTCCAATCAATGATTCATTGATTATCCATTAGTTTATTGCTGCCAACTATTTTGAAATTTGACTAATCGTGTTTTTATTTAAAAATGTAAATATTCATATACAGCCACTCAAATATGAATATTTACAAATTTCCTTCATCATCCATGAAAGCAGACCTCTTATCTTTGTGTTTTAGGAAAAACTAGATTTTCACACACATCATCTTTGACTTTGGGAAACGGCGATCAACATTTTTGCCTTTTTTCTTTTCTTTTCAAACCACTAACTGTTTGTGTTTGGTTCATATTGATTTGGTCCATCTAGGGCCTAACCGATTTCTCAATGAATCGAAACAACAAGCTTTAGATTAATTGACTAAGAAAATAATAGTTTGTTGCAGCCCTATATGTGTGTGATTGTGTATGCAGGAGAGAATAAAATACTCTGTGTGCACAATTGGTATATTTTATCTGAGAGAAAAACTGCATGAGTTGGTAATGGGACGGCGTGACGGTGGGAAAAACGAGTGGGGGAAGTGAGCATTGTGTGTGCGTGTGTACAGAATGCTACATATCATTTGTATTTCAAGTGATATGGTCGCCATCACTGGTGGTCGCGGAGCATAACCATGTTTGTTTGGTGCTACTTCGACGCATCTTCAGTGATGAACCTGGGGTCAAAGGGTGTTTGGGGTCTTAGATCATCAGGGTGACCCAGTCAGGGGTGATCAGCTCTCGACTTGTGTCCAAGCAGCACACAACTCAATTGATTTCCCCTCCGCAGCCACAATTATCTTGAGGCGTTTTCAGCAGCCTCTATGATGGTCTTGATGGCTCTTTTACACAGCTGACCTTTTTCACCAAGGAGTTTGAGGGTTTGGTGTAATGACTGGCCCGCAAAACCCTGACACTGAACTTCTGTTGGCTCGCAGCGGGCTTTCCAGACTTTGTTCCTGCACTCTGACACCAGCTCAGCGTACTTTGCACTTCTATGCTCACTCGGCTCTTCAAGCTGGTCTTCCCAAAGGACAGTAAGTTCCAGTAGGCCCACTTGCTTTGTTGACGCTGATGTTAACGCCATGTCTGGGTGGAGTGAAGCAGCTAGAATGTCCCCGGGAACTTAATGTCTCCCCAGGTCGACTTGGAGCTTCCAGTCCTGTGCAGTTGTGAGAAGCCTTCCAGTGAACCTTAGGCGGTGTTGGCTGTTGACGATTGCTGTGCTGACTGAGTCTGCCAAAGCCCTGAGGACCTGGTCATGGCGCCAGCGGTACTGACGATCCCATAACGACACATTGTTTTATAGGAGAAACTTGTGTCACAGAATGGTGCCAACATAAGCAATATGTACAGCAAAATAATTATATTCAATCAACAATACTTTGGGGTATACCTTAATTTAGTACTTTAATGTTTGTGGACCTTTGATCAGCTGAATTACCATTGTCTTTTTCTTCATAGAAGCATCTTTCAAGATCAGAAAAGGTAACAAAGATTGAGTATCACTGCAGAATGAAATATTAAAATGGACCATATTCAACTTGTTTGGTTTGTGTATGAGATGACAGATTTGGTTCAAAGCCCTCATGAGAGAAAGACAGTGACTGTGGGTAAATGTTTTCCCTGCCAAAATGAGTAATTCTTTGAACGTGATAAACAGACTGGTTAATTAAAGTGCGTGTTTCCTGTCTTTGTCTTACTGCTCCTAAAAATGGATCTGTATCTGTAGTGTGGTTAGCATGATAAGTGCCTCTGAAAGAGACTACTGCCTAAAGGTGTTTTGAAACATTACCACTGCCTTAGAGAAAAGAACTAAAGAAAAAAGACTGCTATTGGCAGCAGTTGAGCCAGAATGGGGCACACACTTTCCACTGAATTCCATCTAAATGGAGTAGAAGTTCACCAAGGACTGAATGGAATAAAATCTTTGACAAATCTTGAACAGTTTTGGTCCTTCTCCAAAAAATAATTGGAAACCCATGTTAAAAAAGAAAACCCTGTCAACCCAAACACTGCTTAAGTCTGGTAGCTGACATTCAGTATATTTATAATTATCTGCTCGTGTATTGGATCTTCTGCATGAGGGGACGGGGTATAATGTGTTTGCTGTTTTGGTTTACTTTGGTCGTGTATTTTCTTTCTTCAGCTGTACATCCATTTATGTGCATCAGAGAATCAACTATTCATGGATATGAAAGATAGACATATTCCTCGAAGGGATACAATTTAAACCTTATAGTCAGTGGAAGTACAAACATGTCCTGTACAGTTTGAGGAGGGCAGTATTCCATAATTTACATATTACAGAATGCACTTTTTTGGTGTTTTCGTTGTCAAGACGTCACACGGTCGCTTGTTGCCTTCTCATAATTGCGTACAATGTTTCTTTGTGGAATTACACGGCGTAGCTCTGGTATGATCTTGCGACAGTCATGTATTCATTGAGCAAAATGGAGTTAGTGTAACGTCCCGCTTGTGTTGTATGTTGATGTTCAGAATTCCAGTGTCTGTGAATGCACCTCGATGTTCATGGTGGATAATAAGGAAGTGTTGTGTTGTTAGTGTGGACAGCAGCTGAAAGGTGCGAGTTATTATGCCTGATTTCAACACCAAAAGCGTTAGCTACTTTGTTTTACATTCCGATTACCAGAGGTGTGGACTCGAGTTGCAAATTTGATGATTTTGGACTTCACGTGACAATATCTAAACTTACTTGCAACTCAACTTGGACTTTGAGATTAATGACTCGGGACCTGACTTGAACTTTTGTTGGATGATTTGAAAATACTTGAGTTTTTCAGTGAGTGTGTTGACTAAAACGTGTCCCCATTCAAAGTATTCAACTAAAGTGTCATTTCCAGCAACCCTTTGAATCTGCCTCATTGAATGCCTCTATTAATGTCGAATCAAGTTTAAGATCAAACAACAAATATGTGGATCACATTTCTGTGCACTAACTACATCCTGAATGTTATGTCGGCACTCTTTTTCTAGGACTTGAAAATTTGAGACTTACTTACTTGTTAATTGGTTCTAGACCTGACCGTGTGTTCGCAAAGTAGGATTCCTTAGTTATAAACGGAAAACCTGCTTACGACTTTCTAAATACAGTTTTAAACATTATTAGAGCCCTCTAAACATGAAATAACACCCCTATAATCACATTTACACTCCTATTATCCAATATAGTAGCCAAAAAATTGAACCTAAGGCATTTAAGGCATAAGTAAGACTCATGCTTGTATGTGTTGCTGTAAATGTGTTTCGGTGCTAGAGGACAGAAAGTCATGTCCTGGTTTCAGAGTTGAGTTTTAGCTTGGCTAAATCAACAGTAGCCTGTGTTAAGGATTATTGTGCTGTTGTGAGACAATTAAAACTTGCAATAAAAGCCTGTTTTTCCGGTGATCAAGGCTTGTGTGTCTCACCCAACATTACAGTAACATTACTGACACCTAGTGACAATGCAGAATACTACATGTCATTACAGCGTTGAATGTGTCTTTTGAATACCTTATTTTTGTATTTCAGTTCATTTAGCCAATTTTATGCTTGAAAATGCTTCATTTGGGAAAAAATATGCATCATTTTTGATTAATTATTGTCTGTATTCAACCACAAAACAGCAAGGTTATTAATTCATATATTTTTTATAAACCGTGAAAGAGTGAAACCGCAAAATTTGAAGCGTAGAGTGGCGAGGGATTCCCGTACATGGCCAACTATTAAACGGTAATGTCATTTAGAATGGGGTTTACATATTTTTTAAAAAGTGAAACTGTATATATTTTATATATTTCAAAAAATGATGATATTCTATATTTATTTGTATTTATGTACCCTATATCTTAGTTAGTTTTATATGGTATTTATTTTTAATAGACTTTTGGTCACTCCTTGGTTGTCGGTACAATAAGTTTGACTTTTTTCCCCCCATCATTGGGCTGCAAGCTCATAATCTTTTCGGATCATCCAGAAGAGTCTTCTCATGTTGTGCTCTCAGTATCTGCATAAGAGTGTCAGCTGAGTAAAAGTGAAAGGGAAATGCAAAGTAGAAAAAGCCGTGTCGCTGTAATAAGTTGAGCAGCCTCCAACATGGGTGCGGTGTGATAAATCCCTGCAGAGTCGCATGCTAAACAGCTTCAACCTGGCTGCCTCCAGCTCTCTGTAAACAGGTTTTGTGTCACCATTGTCATATCGTAGCTGCATTATTATACATGAGAGTCTGAGGCCTTTAAGAAGCTTCATACACAGAGCTGGCAGCCTACTTCTCTATCCGTCTCTCGTCTCCCCTCCCTCTTTATCCGCTTTCTTACTATTTCACTTTGAGCCTGCTCGCGCACTTTTGCTTCGACAGAAAAAGAAAGAAAAGCAGGTATTTTATTTTTATACTCTCAATTTTCCTCTCATTCAGCTTCTAATCCTGTTCAAGTTTCTGTGTTGAATCCAAATGTTAGATTGTGGCAAACTCTGATGAACTTTGCTGTTTATGAACTCGGGTTGCCAACTCCCTGAAAAATAAATAAAAGACACGGCCGACCCGACTGTCTTCACTCGTACTGGCATGGTGTTTTTTTGGTTTTTTTTGTGTGTGCCAGTTTTGATTTGTGTGAAACAATTTTTGAACTTGAACCTGAATTTAATTAGATGCTGGTTTTGGAGGAACGAATACATGTAAAAAAAAAAATGTTCAAGCTTGTTTTTATTTTGTGCAAAATAACTAAATTAACTGCACAACATAAAAATAATTTCTTAACAAAAATCTGCCCTTCTTAAAGGAAAAGTGCACTTTTTTGGTGCAATTGGTCTGATATGTAAATTGGACATGGAACATGCCTTAATATGTTTTTTTTTTTCATCAGTTCAACACAGCATCCATTACCCCATCACCCACGGCGCAACTCATGCACTTTTTTGTCATTTTAAGTCTGAAAACTTGTCCCGCATGTACGAATATGCAAAGCACTGCATATTTGAATACAATTCACACTGGACACCCACAGAGGCATTTTCTGACTTACAGTAGATACATGAATGCATAAGTATGTGTGGCTCTGTGTACAGGAACTCCAACCACTATACCACAGTGTGTTACATAATTCAGAAAAATGTGGAAATAGATTTTTCTCTCTCTCTCTCTCAGAAAAAAAAAAGATTTCTGTCTCACTCTCTTGCTCCTATTTTCTTTCTATATTCACACTGCGGTCGTCTACACTTTGCAACATAGTATGAATATGTTTTACACACAAGCACCGTGTGTGTGTGTGTGTGTGTGTGTGTTTGCATCTGCATCCGTGACTAGTAAGGTTCATGGCTGGTGAGGCACTGATTCTGTCAGTGTCACAGTTACAAAAATGAACACAAAAGAGTAGCGTCTGATTATTCTTTGTTTAAAAGAATACCTTTGCATAGTGTCAGGAGTACACTTACAAATCCACAGGTCCTACTCACTCAGTCCAAATAAAAGAATGCTGTAGAGTAGTGATGTGTGGTCTGAGGGGACACAAAACAAATAATAGCGAATATGAATATTTGGCCATTGAACTGTATTATAAATAAATAAATATATCCCAATCATTTTAAACATTTTCTTAAGCAAAAATAGCTGAATTTGCATCATTTCCTGATCAAATACATGGCAGAAACCTAAGATGAGGCTGCCTCCCGCCCCTCTTCTCGCCTTAGTGCACAAGCCCTGCCTACCGTCTAAGTGCACTGAGCGAGTGCACTGAGTTGGATCATAGCGCCTGCCAGTTTGTGTTTGTCAGCATGTGGTCAATAATATAAGATTGCAAACATTTATTATACACCATGACTTTCTACAGCCTGTGTAATGTCTTTCATGTAAGTGTGATGTCATCATTCTTGATAATCCCATCGAAATGTCTGATGAGGGGCACCTGCAGTACTTACTTCAACCTGAAGTGATGAGGGTGTGTGTGCGCTGGAAGGTGCTTGTCACTGCTGTCCTTCTGTAGAGAGGAAAAAGCCAACATGTTTTTTTGATACAACATTGACATAACAGTTGCATCCATGAAGAACAGAAACAACACTTTTTTAAATGTACAGTAAAATGCAAATCATTCAATAACTTGTACTTTAATAAGCAGTCATTGCATTGATGCTTAACAATTACAAAACAATGCACAGTTTTTAGTAGAGCATGTTTCGTCATTCTTCATTTAGTCAAGAGGTGTCCAAAGTGCAGTCTGGGGGCCACCAAAATGGGGAAAATTGAGCTAAAGGCACTATATAAAGAGAAAAAGCTAGAATGTTTACACTTTACAAATAACACAAAGCTTTGTCTTTAATTATACTGTACGTTTTGTACGTTGAACCTTTTTACAAAGTATTTAAAAAAACACACACAAATATCAAGTGGACCCGCAGCCCTTGGTGGAAAAAGTTTGGACATTCCTGATGTACAGCATTGACCTAGGACGGGCTTGGTAACCTTTACTATCAGAAGAGCCATTCGGTCCCTTCGTCCACGAAAGAAAAGTACTTGAATCTTTCTAAATTTGACCTGTTACAAGAAACAGGAGTGCAGTGTGCATGTGTCACAGACGCCAACTGGTGAAGTCGTGATAGTACGTTGGTCAAACCTCACCAGGTGACGCCTTAAGAAGTGGGCAGCACAGTGAATTGACCGTCTGTTTCTTTTAGCTTATTGGCTAACATTGCTCCCTCAATATCTGTTGCATGCGCAGGTCGACTTTGAAATAAAATTACTACTCTTCAGAAAATGCCAAGCTCTTGTTTTGAAAAAGTCTTTCAACGTTTTATGTTGTTAATTCCTCGCCACATCAGGCATACAGGTAAGCCAGCATCGTTGCAGAGACGACAAAGGGATCTGTCTATGTAGAATTGAACACAATTTTTTTTTCTGAGATGTATTTTTGGGGGCGTTATATGCAGTGGCGTGAAAAAGTGTTTGTCTGGTTCCTGATTTCTTTTTTTGTTTGTTTGTTTGTTTGTCAAACTTAAATGTTTCAGATCATCAACTAGATTTAAATGTTAGTCAATGACAACACAACTGAACACAAAATGCAGTTTTTACATGAAACCTTTTATTATTATTATTATTATTAAGGGAGGAAAAAAATCCAAACCTACAATAGGATTCAGGTCAGGACTTTGACTAGGCCACTCCAAAGTCTTCATTTTGTTTTTTTTTTCACCCATTCAGAGGTGGACTTGCTGGTGTGTTTTGGATCATTGTCCTGTTGCAGAACCCAAGTTGTCTTCAGCTTGAGGTCACGAACAGATAGCCGGACATTCTCTGTCAGGATTTTTTGGTAGACAGCAGAATTCATCGTACCATTTATCACAGTAGTTCTTCCAGCTCCAGAAGCAGCAAAAGACCATCACACTACCACCACCATATTTTAATGCTGGTATGATGTTATTTTTCTGAAATGCGGTGTTACTTTTACGGCAGATGCAATGGGACACACACCTTCCAAAAAGTTAAACCTTTGTCTCGTCAGACCACAGAGTATTTTCCCAAAGGTCTTGGAGATCATCAAGATGTTTTGCGGCACAATTGAGAAGAGCCTTAATGTTCTTTTTTTTTAAACAGTGTTTTTTGTCTTGGAATTCTGCCATGCAGGATGCCAGTGTCTTTCTTATGGTGGAGTCATGAAACTGACCTTAACTGAGGCAAGTGAGGCCTGCAGTTCTTTGAATGTTGTTGTGGGGTCTTTTGTGACCTGTTGGATGAGTCGTTGCTGCACTCTTGGGATAATTTTGGTTGGCAGGCCACTCCTGGGAGGGTTCGCCACTTGTGGATAATGGCTCTCACTGTGGTTCGCTGGAGTCCCAAAGCTTTAGAAATCGCTTTATAACTTTTTCCAGACTGCTAGAGCTCAATTAATCTCACTTATGTTATGTTTTAACATGGGCGGGCAATCGCTTTTTCACACAGGGCCATGTAGATTTGTTTTTTTTCTCCCTTTATATGAACAAAAATCCTTTAAAAACTGCATTTTGTGTTCAGAAACATTTAAGTGTGACAAACATGTAAAAAAATAAGAAATCAGAAAGGCGGCAAACACTTTTTCACACCACTCTACTGATTGTTAGCTTACCAAGGAGGGAAAACACATCTCTGTCATGTCTCAACAAACGCAAGCACCCAAACCCTGTTGGCCCAGCCCGTCCCCCCGGTCATCCAATCTGGAGTCAGAACTCAGCCAGGATGGTCAGGACAGTCTTACCAAAAGTTGGATATTTTAAACTTTTCAAAAAACCCACGCGGGTGTTAAAAAAATGCTTCAGCATTGCGAAGACAGCGACAACAAGGAGGCCGAAGAGTCGCATACGGCTGCAGAGCCACGGGTTGCCAACTTCTGAACTAGGAGATCAGACAACTTGACGATGTTGGCAATAGATCTCTTGTGCATTCTTCCAGATTATAACCTCCGTCACGGTATCTCCTGTGAACTGTTTCTCCGTCAACCACAGCATCAACAGCTTCTGTCAGAAAAATATGGTTTGTTATTGCACTTATTTTGTGTCAATTTTTCTATATGATTTTACTAATATTAGTTATCATTATACACTAACATGCATACTCTATGTATTTATGCTATGATACATATTAGTGTCACACAGACTTGCTCTAATTATCTCGTCGAGGCTAGAGGCCTCTCCTCTCCAGAACAAGTCCTTCACAGGATAACTTTAGCCTCTCATTTTAGATAAACCTCCCCTCAAGCAACATCTTTTCCTGTAGAAATTTGATATTTTCTCTAGAAACCGTCCGTTCAGGTTGTATTGATTTGTCTCCTTGCATGCAAGTTTTATTAAATTGTACCTCTCATTATTCTCAAAGAACGTGTCTTGTCTCTTGTCTATTTTGAAGCCAGCAGAAAATTTCCCTTGACAACTTCTCCATATTTTCATGGATACTTGCTTAGAAATTATTTTAACGCCCTTGGCTGGAGTTGTAGCCTTTATCGACTCTTGCTTCAGTATTTTGCAGATCTAAAAGCACTGCTTCGCCAAGTCGACTACACGCATACATTCGTCGTGTTTCAATTTCTTTCTTGAACTCAATGCACATCATCTGCTTTTCAGCACTGTCCCTTGCACTCACTTTCTTCAAACCCGTAGTTGGAAAAACTAAGTTTTGCAAAATAACTGCAGGTACAACACAACAGGAGACACCGGATGCTGGGCGGATCTTACGGCATTCACTGTCGCATTCGCTATGACAACTAGAGGTGGGGAGGTATCTGAAGCTGGCTCGTCACCCAAATTTTCACAAACAAATCAGCCAAAGGACTTTGAAAATCTTGTTAGCTGGGACACTCGGAAGTCAAGGTACTACTCTATTTTCTTATTGATTCTTTGCTGTCCATGCAGAATCAACAAATGCAATTGCGATAGCATTGACACGACATCATTGTAATCTAAATTGATACTTTTAGGATGACAGAACAATCTAATTGTTTTTTTTGACACAATAGCATTAAGACAATGTTTTGACTTTCCAAGCATTCACATTGTGACAGTCTAGCAGCTGTGACTAAAGTGACATCTCATAGTTTTCACACTTGCTTGCGAACTAAAATAGTGTTGACTGAAACAGAGCTCACCCTCACTATCATTTATTTGTATCACTCCTGTATCAAGTGCAGTGTGTTACACAGTATGTGCTTACCATCTGGTATAATCAGCCATGAATATTGCAATGGCCCCAGCACTTTAAACAGCTTATATACCCTATAGATGTTGATATGCATGCAAAAAGTCATGTGAGCCAGAGATGTGTGTGTTTACAGTTGGCCCATTGATTTATAATTAACGCCAGGGTTACTGCTTCAGCACACACACAGCTGGCCAGGTCTCTGGGGTCACAACAGTATGCGTGTGTGTGTTTGTTGTTTTGTGCATTATAGGAAGAAGTAGAGTGCATTCAAACCTCTTGATTTATGTTTTGTAAAGACATTCCATGTATCCATTCAGTTTCCGCAGTGTACAGTCAGTGAGTGAACATAATGCAGACTATGAATTGAACAAAGTGAGTTATTTGTGCATGTTATTACCAGTGTTGTGCTGTGTGGGTATACAAGCCTTGTGCAAGCTTGTGCTTACAAGGTCACACATGTTTGGGGTTTCATGATGACAACAGCTGACACTGCCAAGGTTGGAATGACAGTTTAAAAGACTTGCTGTTTTTAAGTTATGTGGAAAGTCTTTGTTACTGTTTGGTGCATTAAAAGCTGCCACTTCTATTGTGAGGCAGTGAACAATTCTTCATAAAACGTTTTAGTCACACTGCTGTCATCCGCCAGTAAACAACTATAAAATACAAGTGAAATGAATTTGTGATTATCAAACGCCACCCAGCGTGTTTTCTGAACCGCCGCAATATTGGCTGTGATGTCAGACGTCTCAACCAGACACAGCCATCTACGCAGCAAAGCGAAGAAAGTGAAATAATAAAACAATAGTGCAAAACAGTCATCACTTGCTATATTGCATCAGTAATGTTATGAGACATGACGTTAGATTACATTACCTTTCACACTGCATGGAGACTGGCTACTGAGCCAGCAGAGCTGAGTCGACATGCCATGGCTGAGATCGAATGGAAAAAAAGGTTCTCCTCTCATTCCGTTTGAAAGTGGTACATTTTTGGCTTCTTTGTCCTTTTTCTCCACTCCGTTTGAAACACTTTCTTAAGTTTAGAATAAATAAATTGGCCACCACGGCGTCCCCAGGCCAGCTGTGAGACATAATCCCCACGGCGTGTGCTAGGTCTGTCCCCGGGGCCTTCTCCCGGCTGGGCATGCCCAGAACATCTCACCAGGGTGGTGTCTGGGAGGCATCCAGACTAGATGCCTGAACCACCTCAACTAGCACCTCTTGATGTGAAGGAGCAGTGGCTCGACTCTGAGCTGCTCCGAGATGACTGAGCTCTTCACCCTGTCTCTTAGGGTGAGTCCAGCTACCCTACGGAGGATACTCCTTTCAGCTGCTTGTATCCACAATCTTGTCGTTTCGGTCACGACCCAAAGTTCATGACCATACCATAGATGAGGGTGGGAACATAGATAGACTGGTAAAGTGAGAACTTTGCCTTCCAACTCAATTCTCACTTCACCACGACGGTCCGGTACAGTGACTGCATTACTGCAGACGCTGCACCAATCCGCCTGTCAACCTTATGTCCCTCACTCATGAACAAGACCCCGAGATACTTGAACTCCTCCACTTGGGGCAGGGCCTCATTCCCAACCCGGAGGGTGAAATCCACCCTTTTCTGACTGAGAACCTTGGACTTGGATTTAGAGGTTCTGAGTCTCGTCACAGACGCTTCACACTCAACTGCAAACCTCCCCAGTATAGCCCGATGAGGACCACACCGTATGCAAATAGCAAACTGGACTCCCTCGACGCCTTGGCGGCGCCTAGAAATTCTGTCCATGAAAATTATGAACAGAATCGGTGACAAACGGCAGCCTTGGCAGAGGCCAACGTTCACTGAGAAAAGGTTTGTCTTTCTGCTGGCAATGCAAACCAGGCTCCGGCTCTGGTTGTACAGGGAGGTACCGAATGTCACAGAGTAACCCGCCACCAATCCGGTACTCCCCGAGCACCTCCCACAGGACACCGCGAGGTACACGGTCGAATGCCTTTTCCAAATCCACAAAGCAAATGTAGACCGGTTGGGCAAACTCCCATGTAGCTTCCAGTACCCTTGCAAGGTTGTAGAGCTGGTCCAGTGTTCCGCGACCGGGAAGAAAACCACATTGCACCTCCTGTTGCCAAGTTTCGACTAACGGTCATACCCTTCTCTCCAGCACCCTGGAATAGACTTTCCCAGGGAGGCTAAGGAGTGTGATTAATATTTTGAAGTCCCCCTATAGTTTTCCAACTATAGGGGGACTTCAAAATATTAAGTTGAAGCAAATATATTTGCTGGACACACTATGTGTTTATGTTGAACAACTTAGACACAGAACTGTGTTTTGAAGACAAGACATAATTATTCTAATGGTAACAAGAGGGCAAGGTTGTTAAGTGTCACTTGAAAAAAGTGCGTGAACACGTACCTGATGAATGTGATAGCCACTTGTAGCTTACACGTGGGACAAAAAAAGAGCTAGGAACTAACCACATTGCTTGTTTGTTTTAAAGACAAAATGTCCATCCATCCATCCATTTTCTATGGATCCTCACTAGGGTTATGGGTATGCTGGAGCTGACTTCGGGCGAGAGGCGGGGCCACCAGCCAATCGCAGAAGACAAAATGTCACTGCGTTAGAAAAAAAGAGTCACCTGCCCCTGGGGGTCTCGCTCATCTGGCTTGGGGTGTGGTCCTGGTTGCTGGGTGGCCCTGGTACCTCGTTGGCGGACGGAGGCAGGCTTGGTGTCTTCTTTGCTGGGCTGTCATTCTGGGGGGGCTGGTGAGTGGGGAGGAGTCCGTGATGGGGCGGGGGCAGGGTCGGGGTGGGCGTCCGGGGGTGGCGTTGGTTGACCTCCGGGGTGGTGGGTGGGCGGGGTGCTGCATCCTGAGGGTGCTGGGCGCCTACTGCTGCTGGGGGGGCCCGTGTGCGGCTGGTGGCACTGGCTCTCCCTGGTGGGGGCGCGGGTGCTTGAGCCCAGCTGCCCCTGCGGAGCTATCTCCCCTTTTTTTTCTTTTTTTTTTTAAAATTAATTTATTACTTATTATGTTTTATTTTACTGATTTATGTGTGTGTTGTATGTGTGACAGGTGGGAGCTGCTTGTTGTCCTCCGGCGCCTGGGGCTGTCCCCCGGGTGACTGGAAGCGCGGATGTGCGGTTTGGGCTTGGGGTGGGGGTGCGTGGTGCTGGGGTGGGATCCCTTACTTTCTCCCGCTGTGGTTTGGTGGGCGGGGGGGGGGGGGGGGGGGCGGGTGGATGTGTGGGTGCGCGTGTGGTGTGGGCGGCGTGGTGTTCTTCTGCGTGGCGCTGGCCAGGATCGACGGGGGGATGCCTACTCCGGGGTGGGGCGGTCAGGGGTTGCTTTGGTCGGGGCGGTGGGGCTGGCGGGGGGCTGGCGGACGGTCCCTGCTACTTGCTGGTGTCTGGCTGGTCTCTGCTTCCTGGCTGGCGGTTGTCTCCCTCCCTCGGGGGTTTCTCCCTTGGCGTGTGGTGGATGGGCGGGGGGTGGGGTGGTAGCCGGCCTGCGGCGTGGCAGGGGGCGGGGTGGGCGGGTGCGTTTGCTTGGGCGCCGGGCGGGGGGGGGTCGCTCCTCTCGTGGGCCCTGTCGTGCGGTGCTTGCTTCTCTGTCCCTCCCTGGCGCCTCTGGCTTGCGTGCTTCGTGGGTGTGGCCGTGCTCCGCTCTATGTGGGGTCCGGTGCTCTTGTGGTCGCCGTAGTGTTGCTCCCTTGCGGGCCGTGGTGGTATGCGGGGAGCGGTTGGTGGTTCATTCAGCATCATTCAGCGCTGTTCTGGTGGCGGTCGGATCTGGCTTTGGGCGTGTGGCTGGTCCGTGGTGTTTGGCGGTTTGGGGGTGGCGCTGTGGACGCTACCTCCGGTGGGGCTCCGGTGTTGGGGGGCACTGGGGGTATCGCCTCTGGGGGGTTGGGTGGGCCGGACTGGGCATCCTGGCATGCCGGGTAGGGCCTGTGGTGTGTCCTGCGGCCTGTGGCTCGCCCGAGCCTGGGCTGTGGTGGGTGGCCGGTCGGTCATGTGTCCTTGGTCCCCCACTGCTCGGTTTGGGCAGCGTTGGGATGTGGGCATGTGGGGCCCCCGTCCTTCCTGTTCCACTGCACGACCTCACATACATATAGGACTTTGGGGGGGTGGCCTATGGTCAGGCGTGGTTGGGGAGGGGAGTTGCCTTGCGCGGCTCCTTTGCCCCTGCTGTGCCACTGACCTGTTGCCCCCCAATTTTAATCGCATAGTAGACACTTAGGGTTTGGGGGGGCTGGTCAGGTGAGGGGCCCACTGAGCGGCAGCTGTCCCCCGATTTTAATTGCATCATTAGCTATCATCCACATAAACCCCTATCATATACATGCACACAGATACCCTCCTCAGGGACACAGAGACCAGTTCTTCATACTTGTCCTCTTTTATGTTATTTTATTTATTTATTTTTTTAATTGCATAATAGACACAATCACACCTTATCACATACACGTACATGTTGATGCCGGGGCTTGCGCCGGGGGGGGGGGGGGGGGCGGCTTGCGGTGCTTCCCCTGGAATGGCACGTGCCGTGGGCGCCTCTGTGCTCTTGGGGCGGGTTCGGCAGTGTCCGGGGGGCGGTGCCGGTGCTGCAGGTGGCCCGCGTTCCGCCGCGGGGGCTTGTGGTTGCTGCGCTGCGGTGGCTGCTGGGTCGCCGGGCCAACTGGTGGCTTGGGCCTTGCTCATGCTTGCGGGTAGAGTGGGCCTGGGTGGCGGGGGTGTGTGCCTTGGGGCCGGGCCCGCTGGGGGGGTTGTGCTCTGCCAGGCGCTTGGGCGTTTGTCGCCGCTGCTCTTTGTGCTCTGCTGGGCCATTGTCTGTGTCCTCGCCTCCCCCGGTCTGTCTGCGGGCTTGTCGGGGGTGGGGCTCCGGTGCGCGGGTGGATACGCTGTCAGCTCTGGTGGCATGTAGCTGGTCTGGCTTCAGGTGGCTAGTGGGGTCCGTCGGCTGGTCTGCTGCTGGTCTCGCCTTCTCGGCTCTGGTGCTTGGCCTCCCTGCGGCTTGGGGTGTGGCGCTCCCGCTCCCTCTCCGGGGTTTGCCAGCGTGGGCGGGCTTCTTTCCGGTTGTGGGGGCGTCTCTGGGCCTGCCGGTGTGTAGCCCCCGGTACTCGTCTGCCTTTGTGGGGTGTGATCTATCGCTGGTCTCAGGGGTTGGTTGTCCTCCGGCCCGCTGGCGCCCTGTCTTTGGCTGGGATTACCTCTCTGCTGCCCCTTGCTGGTCTTCCCGGGGGGGAGGGCTCTCTGGGCTGGCTCTTGGGGCGCTGATCTTTGGGAGGTGGAGGGCGGCCCCTTTCCTTTCATGCATTCTCAGTGACAATTACACGCCCACACATTCTTGCACCTTTATATACTGTATATGAACACTTCCCCACATACAGAGATACCGGTACACACGTACATATGCACACTCGCAGTACATACGTACTTCCCCACATTACTCACTGAGTTAACCAGGGTGTTATTGTGTTGGTTTTATTACAGCGACGATAATTTCAGCAGTATGATTATAGTTTTTTTTTACAATGATGTGCATTACAGTTATTGTCATTGTGATCACTATCATAGATAATCATTTCATTACTACATTCATTACTACAATTATTTGTGACTGTTTCAATGCAGTATTGTCATTGTGGTTGTTGATGTTATTTTGTCCTTTCCGTCATGGTCTTTGTAGTCGTCACAGACATTTATTTGCTAATGTAGTTCTGTATGTTTCTGTTGTTCTGTTCTTGTTGTCACAATTGTTGTTGCTTCTGTTGTCACCATGTTGGGGTCACCAACGTGGTGCCCGCGGGCACCAGGTAGCCCCCCACGACCACATGAGGTGCCCGCAAGCCTGCTCTTCATTCAGGTTTTCAGTTAATAATGAAAGAACAGTAGAAAGAAATGCATTCTGAAATACAAAATGTGAGTTGTGGACACCAGCATTTTGTTAATGTTCTGGTAAAACAAGTATATTGGCTTTGTTTGGGTTTAAAATAAGCTCTGAAAATAAATGTTACAAAAATGAGTAGCTCTTGGCCATTTTCATTTTGTAAAAGTAGCTCTCACAAGGAAAAACGTTGGTGACCCCTGTGCCAGAGAGACAGTGGAGCCAGGCAATATGTGTAAACAAAGATGGCAGAAAAGTCCAACTGCAATGAAAGTGAAGGGCGAGCACACACGCTGGCATCAATTGCCTTATACTTTGACAAGCTGTCTTCAATTGAATCCATCTTACATACTATTTTTCATTCTCACAGTAATAAGAGAAAATTGCATCCCTTGCCAACTCAATATGGGCTGTGAACATTTATCTGGTCGCACATGTGTGAATAGACGAAAAATATACTCGCAATGTCTCATATTTTAGTCACAAAATGCGGCCACCTAGTCGCAGTCTGGAGCCCTGATCTCCATGACCTACAGCACAGGCCAAAAGTTTGGACACACAACACAACTGATGGTCCCAAGCCCATTAATAAGGCAAAAAATTCCACTAAGTAACCCTGACAAGGCACAACTGTGAAGTGAAAACCATTTCAGAAGCAGGAAAGCCCACATTTCCCTTTCCCTGTCTTCTTTTCCAACTCCTCCCGGTTGATCTTGAGGCGTTCCCAGGCCAGTTGAGAGACATAGTCTCTCCAACGTGTCCTGGGTCTTCCCCGAGGCCTCCTACCGGTCCGACGTGCCCTGAACACCTCCCCAGGGAGGCGCCTGGGAGGCACCTCTGACCAGATGCTGCCACCTCATTTGGCTCCTGTCAATGAGGAGGAGCAGTGGTTGTATTCCCGAGTTTCTTCTGGATGACATTGCTTGTCTCAAGCCCACCTTAAGGAGAAAACTAATTTCAGCTGTTTTGTACCCGTGATCTTGTCCTTTCAGTCACTATCCAGAGCTCATGATCATGGTGAGGGTATCGGAACATCCATCGACCGGTAAATTGAGAGCTTTGCCTTTCGGCTCAGCCCCCACAATGCAGAGTCCCCAATGTATCACAGTACAGCATGTAAATAAGCTAATAGCATACTGTACATAAGCAGCATATGAATGTGAAGAAAAACTTTCTCAATGTGGAGGGAAGCTGTGACTCTCTGGCTAGCATTTAATCTTTGCATCCATTCATTGCTATGTTCATGTGTGCACCCACACACACAAACAAAGAACATTCTTTTAGACGTGTGTACAAAGCACGCTCACTGGGCGGAAACGGACCCGCACACACGTACGTTAGAACCCTATCACTCCCTCCCTATCTCTAGTTGTATGTCTCTCACATACACGCAAACTTCTTCAGAAAAAGTGCTTAGACTATCTAAATTGTCCTCGCATTTGCATTTCATTGAAATACGCTATAGCTAAATAAATGCATAGAAGAAATACTCGTGCAGTTTTGTGTTGAATTCCTTCGCTTCCACGTACTATTATCTTTGGTGATTGTGGTTGTTATTAATTTAGCTATTTGATCATTATACAGTAGATCCCCACATCCCCACATAGATCCCCAACCCCTTCCCTGACCTGTTTTGACACTAACACGGAAGTGTCCGAACTTTTTCAAGAACACATTTTAATTGTAACATTGTAGTCTCGCAAGATATCGTGACACCCCTAATATTTTATATATCAGTCAGCCTGGGAAAGGGTTAATTCACTACTTCCACGAGAAGTCTTCCAGACCAGTGGCGTGATGTACAGTAATATATTGGTAAAAGAATACATCTAAGACTTTTGCACATAGTGTATTCATACGAAATTGTAAGATTCTCTTTGACCATAAATGTTCCACTGAATTGTTTTTTTTTAAATTGGAAATTGTGAAAAACTCTGAAACCAGAAAGAATACCTGTATTTTGGTCTGTCAAACGCAGATCTGCTGTATTGTATGTACAAACATACATACATGCCAGCTCACACAAGGACACAGAGGCCAGCATGATCATTTAATCCCTTTCAGTCTCCACGCTCTATAATGCATCACTGTTTGTCCCCTTTCCTTCCTCTCTGCTCCACTTTCTTTCCCTCCCCTAATCTTGTTCTCCCTCTCTGCCCCCTTTTTGCCCTCTCTTCTTTCTCTGACTTGTCATATCACCATCTGATCTCATCTGCTCCCTCTTATAAGGTCATCTCTCCACTCCACTTCTGTATTTTATCATGGAGGGAGAGCAACAAGAAAATCGGCCTCTTTAATACGTCCCTCCATCAGGAGGTGAAGGGCCTGGCTGTTTGAGATGACACACTGGATTAAGAGGTTGCATTCAGTCCACATACGGGGTCATCCACAGGGGTCCTCGGGGGGCTGTTATGTGTATTGTTGCCCACTGATCTGTCATGGCCAGCCACAACATATTTTCAGGGCCTTTTGATCCACACGAACATTCACCACAGGCAACAGCCTTGTGCGCACCATATATGCATGTTTTAGCATATTCATGCAAACTTTATAACAGGGTCAACTAGAGTTCTGCAAGACAATCCCAAGACACAGTTCTATTATTACTGTACAGTCCTGTGAAAACTTGCTATCAAGATGTTTTCACAACATAAAGCAGTACCTTTATTTCGCAGCTCCAGTGTGTTGGCAACAGTCTTGACAGGGATGACAACTTGCAAAAGGCTGTGAAGCTCAGACATATTGGATACTGAGAATATAAAAATAAATGCAACTGAGCACAAGTCTAGTTCTACATTTAACTGATGATGTTAAATTTAGGGACTTGAGGTGAGGTGGTAATCATATGCTCATTGGCCTAAAACCTCGGAGGTCCAAGACAATTTCACCCTATTTTAAATTCAGTGCTCTGTTCAAACTGCAGGGTATGATGCCCAATTCAGATGTTAAAATCGGATCTTTTTATGTAGTTGTTCACATTAACAAAAAAATGTGAGCTGCATTTGGAATGTGAACACACCGCGTTCGGGAAGTGACACGCAAGCGAAGCACAAAACACGGACGATGTCACATGTGTGTGTAGGCCTGTAATAAATTAACCGCGGGATAAAGAAAAGCGAACTCGATCATTTTTCCAGCCTTGATATATTGACGTGCATAATACCCAATGTTCATTATACTGTATATTGAAATAATACAATTACAATACAATACAATACAATACAATTTGGTTTACAGCGACTTGATACTCCATTTTATTTATTGTTTTTGTTGTTGTGTGTGATTTTTATTTATTTTTTATTATTATTTTTATTTCTTCAAATAAAAAAAAAAGTCCAATCAGTCCTAAACAGTAAAAACGACAAATTGGACAATTTTTCAACAAAATGAAACCCTGAAATTAGAAAATGCATTTAGAAAATGATGGTTTTTTTGCCTAATTACAATGCATTGATAAATGGCACTTATACAAGAAGTCAGTGGGCCTTTTTTGTCCTCTAGGGACCCAAAAGGGTAGGAAATTTGGAATCGGACGCTGCAAAAAACATAACAAAGCATCAAAATCATTTTTATGACTAATCTTATGTATAGTTAGGCCTGATCTTTGACATAGAACCCCAAGCCCCTAACATTAATATTATTTATATTATTACATTTATCTGGAAAATAATTCCTTTTGTTTGTACTTTTTAAGTGAAAACAGTGACATAATTGAGTTAAACGAGCATTTAGAGGGTTAAAATACTAAAAATATTTACATGTTTGGAATTTTTTCTTAGAAGTCAAGTTCATTGAGAGAGCTAAGCACAAAAGCAGTAAAAACATTTTTGGGACTAGATTTTTTTGTCATCTAGGGACCCGAAAGGGTGGGAAATTTGGCCTGACTTAGGAACAAATTATCAATTTGAATTTTATGATTTTTCATGAAACAAACATCTTAGGAAAATTCATGCCATATAGACTAACACAACCAAAGACATGAGCAAAAAACAAGCATAAATGTACCTGCAAGGACAAAAGAGTCACCAGAGGATTAAAATCAAATGTGTGGGAGCACTTCTGCTTTAAAAAGGAAGGTTTCCACTTTGGCTGGAAGTATGGTGGTTTGCAATCTGTGTCGTTACAAAGTAAAATACTCAGAAAATACCATCAAGCTCCCAGCCCGCCACGTCACCACCCGAACAAGCTAATGCTAGCTGTAATGCTAGGAGGCTACGAAGAACCTGAAAGGTGATCCAAAACAGAACATGCTTGTCACTTGAAGTCACTTGAATGATTGGCTATTTTGGATAAGTGGCATAGAAAGTGGATGGATGGAGAAGCCTCGGCACTATGTTTATGTAACCCAAGCTTTGAGGGTGCCCGCGGATATCCAGTAAATAAAACAATAGTCAAGAGACCTTTTCAACACGCACAACACACTTCCGGTTGCGCATTCTGTTTACCTGTACCAAAATAAGGGTGTCTTTACTTACTTTTACTTATCTACTGACTAGACTGGCTGCCTCTTTTGTTCAGCTGTCAAATAACCTGTTCCAAACAGGACACTAAATACACTTTTTGCTACACTTCGTACTTTAATATACTCACGTTATTTCTACTATTTTCAAAGGCTTGTATGCCACAATTTGCACTGTTTCAATAAATGAAACTAATTATCTCATTAGATTTTGATTCATTTTGTCCAGCATTAAGCTGTTGACTCTGTCCTTCAGAGCCGTAAATTGTGTAACTCATGCTTTTTCTTCTCAATGCATTTCATTCAATTGAGCACTCACAAGATGCCGCTAAAATCACCCTGTCCCTTTCACATTCACAATGATGATGTAAGTATACGGAATCGTATTGTATCGTCAGCCAAGTATGGCAAAATGATATTGTGAGATTAGTGTAACGCTACGGCCCTAGTGTGTTGAGTAAAATGTGTCCCCATTTAAAAATTCAAGCCAGCGTGATCGTTATGATGTAATTTCCAGCAAGAAAACATATTTTCCCACAGAATCTGCCTCATTGAATGCATACATTAACATCCAATCAAGTGTTAGAACAAACAGTGAGGATGTGGATTACATTTCTGTGTACTGATTAAATCCAGAATGTGTCAGCACTCTTTTTCTGTGACTAAGTTTTATCACACTGGTCTTATTTTATTTAAAAAAATGAAACAATTCAAAATGCATTTATTGTATTTGTCAAATTTCATACATTGCTACATTGTTAAAATTGAATTTCGCTGTGTATTTAACAGCTGTCTACATTCCACCACAAGCTAACACTGCTAGCGCACTGGGCCTCCTGCATGACATCATTGATAAACACGAGACCAAACACCCGGACGCTGTATTCATCATATCTGGCGATTTCAACCACTGCAACCTCAGGACTGTTCTCCCCAAATATTACCAGCATGTGAGCTTTCCCACAAGGGAAAATAACATCCTGGACCAAGTCTACAGGAACATGAAAGGTGCTTTGAAGGCTGTTCCAAGACCCCATTTTGGAAAAGCCGACCAGATCTCAATATTCCTTTATCCAACCTAAAGACAAGTCCTCAAGCAAGCTCCCCCTGTAAGTACAGCAGTTAAAGTGTGGAATGAAGAAACTGATCAAGAACTTCACGACTGCTTTGGCTGCACAAACTGGGATGTGTTTAAAACTGCAGCGGGGAGGGAAGATTGTATTATTGATTTGGATGAATACGCGTCTGCTGTGACTGGCTACATTAGCACATGCATAGAGACTTATCACCACCAAGTATTACAGAAAATACCCTAATCAAAAACAGTGGATGAACTGTGATGTAAGGGCTAAGCTACGTGCTCGTTCGTCTGCATTTGTCATGGGCACCGTTGAGGACTACAAAAAGGCCAGATATGACCTGAGGAGGTCCATACGAGAGGCCAAAAGACAGTACAGACAGAAGCTGGAGGGCTACTATTCCACCTCAGACCCTCGGCGCATGTGGGCGGGGCTTCTGCACATCACAGAGTATCGACAGCGGAGTAGCGTAGCCACGTCCAGCCAAACCACACTTCCAGACAAGCTGAACGAGTTCTACGCCCGCTTTGAAGCCCAAAATCCTGATGAGCAGAGAGGGTGGCTGGGCTTAGGGAGCACACAAGAATCACCTCTCATGGTGACATCAGCTGATGTGTGCAGGGTTCTAAACAAAACAAACCTACGAAAAGCAGCAGGCCCAGACAACATCTCAGGACGTGCACTTCGGGTTTGCTCATCAGAGCTAGCTGATGTGCTTGCTGACATATTTAACCTGTCGCTTGCACAAGCATCTGTACCGACCTGCTTTAAGTCCACCACCATAGTGCCCGTACCCAAGAAGAGCAACGTGACCTGCTTGAATGACTATCGCCCTATAGCACTCACTCCTATTGTAATGAAGTGCTTTGAAAGAATAGTCATGACCCACATCAAAAAGAGCATCCCGGCCACTGTGGACCCTCTACAGTTTGCATATCGCCAGAACCGGTCCACTGATGATGCAGTCAACACTGCCATCCACACAGCCCTTTCTCACCTACAGGGCCAGGACACATATGTCAGAATGCTATTTATAGACTATAGCTCTGCTTTTAATACAGTCAGCCCCCACAAACTCACATATGAGTGACACTTGGCCTGTCACCCTCCCTCTGTAACTGGGTGTTACCTTTCTCACAGGCAGGCCCCAGTCAGTCACAGTCCACAATCGCACATCCAGCTCAAGAATTGTGAGCACTGGGACCCCACAGGGGTGTGTGCTGAGACCGCTCCTCTACACGCTCTTCACCTACGATTGCGTGGCCTCCCAGAACAAAACCAGCATCATTAAATTTGCGGATGACACTACACTCATCAGCCTGATCACTGGTGGTGTTGAAACATCATACAGAAGAGAGGTGGCGGATCTCATAGCTTGGTGTCGTGATAACAATCTCCTTCTCAATACAGAGAAGATCAAAGAGATGATAATGGACCCAAGAACAAGGGAAAAGGAGCCGCATAGACCCCTGTTTATTGATGAGACTGAGGTGGAGAGGGTGAAAACCTTCACGTCCCTTGGCACACACATCAGCGAGGACCTCACCTGGTCTCACAACGCCCAACAAATTATGAAGAAGTCCCAAAGGAGACTGTACTTCCTGAGAAGACTGAGGAAATTTGGCATGTCCACCACAATCCTGAGTTGCTTCTACAGATGCACTATCGAAAGTGTCCTTACTGCCTCCATCACTGTTTGGTACGGTAACTGTACAACACGTGATAGGAAGGCACTCCAGCGGGTGATCAAGACCTCACAGCACATTGTTGGGGCAGCCCTCCCCTCACTGCAAGACATTTATAAAACTAGAGTCCTACGCAGAACACACAACCAAGGACAGCACACATCCACAACACTCATTATTCACACTCCTACCGTCAGGCAGACGCTACAGGAGTTTGAAGTCCAGGACCACAAGACTGGCAAACAGCTTTTACCCACAGGCCATCAGGCTTCTCAACAAAGCACTCACACACGCTGCACGCATTCATTCATTCATTCATTCATTCATTCAGTCATTCAGTCATTCAGTCATTGCTATTCATGTCTGTTCTGTTGTTGTTGCTTAATTTATTGGTATTCATGTTTCTTATGTTCTTATTCATTTTCTTGTTTTCTTTCTTTTTTGGGAGAATGAACAGAACAAGAACTTCATTGAATAGCAGAACTAGAAGTTTTACTGTGCATATGACAATAAAACTCTTGAATCTTGAATCAAACAGTTCTTATTATGTGTAAGGGCTCAACAATTTTAAGCCTATAATTTGGGAATTGACTCAACCAGTCTTGTCTTGACTTGAGAGTTACATAGTACTTGTCTTTACTTAAGGCTTGACTTGAGACTTGAGATTAAAGACCTGCGATGTACTTGAGACTTGCAAAACCCTGACTTTTTCCCACCTCGGAACTTCCTGCGAAGTCTGTTCCGAGGAGTGTGTGGGTGGATGTCGCCGCAAGGAGTGCTGGGACATTGACGTAAGCCTCTTCACTGACACAGATTTTTAAAGCAATTTGCGGATGACAAGAAGAAGTTTTTCCTTTTCCTGTGAGTATGTTTTCCCAACTCACACATGGCAAAATGCACCTTTCGGTGAGGTATAGGTGGGATTTCCACAACCCAAACATTCAGACTGCGGTGGGATTTATATCCACATAAGAAAGAGGCCTGGGTTGCATTTGGAAAAAAATGGAATTATACTATTCACATTGACATGAAAAAATCACATACAGGTCACATATGCGCAAAAACATTGGAATTGACCTGCAGTGTGAACGTAGCCTAAAGCTACCCAAACAGTGGAAGCACATCTATTTGTAACATCAGCAACTAATAAACCACACAAACAAGCATACTCTTTCTTTTTTTAGAGCGATACTGGTTATAAAACATAGATTACAACATTTGACGCAACCTGACCCAAGCTGGGATTTTAAAAATAAAGTGGTACATCAGTTTTCGTTAACTCTTTCTTTCACAAAAACTTTAATTTCCTTTTTTTTCTTTGTTTTGTCCTGTCCAGCCATTGGGGCAGATAGTATTGTTGATCTAAATGTCCTTACATACTAAACAGATTTGCTCTGCCAGGGAAAAAATGAAAAATAAATAAAAGCACTCACACACACACCGTGGTCACTCCCGACACTCCGACATCTGGAAGCCACATCGCGACACCCCGCACAGGGCACCCGAGGCGCAGCCGGGTAGCGGACCCTGGGGTCCCACACACAGAACCCAGATCCTGAGCCGCAGAGAATGCGGACCCCTAGGGAGGATGAAAACACCAGCCCCCCCACCACTACAACGGCAGTACGACACCAGCAAGGCAGACAAAGGAGCAGATGAGGGGGAAAGCCAGCAAGCAGCAAGACAACCCACCACACCGCGGCATCCTGAGGGAGCATCACACCCCCAAGCCGCTGGTAGGCCAAGCACCAGAGCCGAGAAGGCTTGACCAACGGCAGACCCCACCAGCCATCGAGAGCCAGACCACCACCCCGCCTCCAGAACCAGCGTCGCACCACCCAGGCACCGGAGCAACACCCGCGACAAGCCCTCAGACAGACAGGGGAAAGGCAAAGCTGCGAAAAATAGCCCAGCAAAGGGCAAAGACTGGAGGCAACAAATGCCTAAGCGCCCGGCAGAGCACCACACCCCCGGAAGACCTGGGGCCACACCCCACCTGTCACCCAGGCCCACGGGCCCTGTGAGCAAGACCAAACCCCACCACACAGCTCAACCCCACCAGCAGCCACCGCAGCGCAGCAACCCTAAGCCACCAAGGCGGCATGCAGGCCGGCAGTAGCACAGGCCCCATCTCATGGAGACTGCTGGGAACCCCCCCCCCAAAATAAAAATTATAACCGCCCTTACCCATGCCCCTACCGAGGGCGGGCCCCCACACAAGACAATCCCACGCGATAGCTGAGCAGGAGGGTCTAGGGCGGACCCCACCCCACCCCCAGAGACAAGGGAGGCGCCACCGAGCGCAGCACCAAGCTCCTCCCAGCAGCAGCAGGCGCTACTCCAACACTCGACACAGTTCATTTTCATTTGTGATTAATTAATTTATTTATTCTTGCAAGACAGTTTCTTTTCTGAACGAGAAATCTCGTCACAGTTTGATCTCATGACACCCCTAATAATAATATTGCCAAAGTATTGGATCGGGACTCAAAATCAGATTGGATGTCAGGCCTAAAAATTGGAACGTATTAGCCTCGTGGAAAAAGCAACAGATCTAGTCTTTGCCTCGAGGCAAATCCCCTTTCTCCTCCCTGCCCAGGCTGCATCACAGGCTCGACAAAACAAATGCTTCCACACGGGAACAGATCATTGGCTGAAAACGATACAATACATAAGGCACACCGACATGTGGCACTGGTGGGATGGTAAACATACACACAGACAGAACCACGTGACGCCAAAAGTACAGAAGAAGAAAGAATCCATGTGCATAAGTCCATCATCTTCCGCTTGTTTGGTTTGTCTAGACTGACGACAAAGTGGAATTAAGTCTGCAAGTCACTTTGGCGTTTAAGACAAAACAAAATTAGGAGAATGTGGACTGGGAGTCATGTCAGTGGAAATATTCAGATCTGTCTGTTGGCTTTTTGGCAGCAGTACACTGTTCACGTGATGGGGTGGTACCATATATATATATATATGGTATATTGAGGTATATTCACCTCAGTGAGGGACTCATAAGAACTTGAGTAAGTAAAAGTAAGTAAGTAAAAGGAATTTGCCATCACTAGTGTACATGGTGTATGGGAGACAAACCATGGATGAAGTGTGTGCGTGTGTTTGTAAATATATGTGCACTTTTGCTTGTGTGTGTTTGTACTTGTGTGGTTTAAGAAGGGCCCTGGCATACTTAAAGGTGCATTACGAATCTGAAGCTAATCCAGAGTGATAGTTCAAGTACTCCGTGTCGACCACTGGAGACTGTGTGTGTCTGTGTTTGCGAGTTGTGTGTGTGTATGTGTTGAGGGCAGCAGAGAGATTACGGTAAATGACCCCACAGACATTATTCAGCATGAATTTGGATTTCGAGCCTAAGCCTCACATCTTGACAAAAGGAGAGATGGAGGCATTGTGAGAGGAGCGGGAGTTCAAGGCAGGACAGTGGAGGATAAGATGATAAAAGTTGAATGTTTGTTTTGTTGAGTGAAGTGGTAGATACAAGAGAGGACGGAAGAAAGAAAGGAAACATGAGTCACTAGTTTACATTTTAAGTTGGAATACTTCAGAGGCACGATACACCATTTAATTCGGGGTGGGAGGGTCATAGTGAGAAAAATCGATTTTCTCTGTTGAACACTAAAGTCACACATTCCAGACCTCAAAGCAGAAAATCTTTACTGACTACATAGTGTAATTTCTTATAAAATAATGTCACAAAATAATATTGAACTAATTATTTACCCATTGATATCAAAGGAAAAGCACCAACATCACAGGGTGACGGCCTGTATTTCCAAGCGCCTCCACTGTCACACATGTAGTTGTCAAGCCCACATGTGAGTTGGACAGTTTGGGCAAAAACATGCACAGAAATGGCCTGCTAGTGGCCAGTTTGTTGTGCTGTGGTAGTGCCCTTCCTTGTACCCTTGCATACCTATTAAGGGTTTATGTGAGTATACGTATTGAATAGATGAGTTGTCTTTATTTCATTTATCATATTATATACTGATATTGGTAGAATGATCACTATAGTTATATATACATAGATTGCGTACCTTGAAAAACAATGAAAGGGCGTTGGGTTGTGCTTTGTGTGCAGATAATGAGGAAGGAACATGTGACCAAAGGACGCTGACATACATACAGTATAGCAGTACATTGCAGTATCCAATTTAATGTGATAGACTTACATGCTGTTTGCTGTGCGCTGATAGACATTTAGTATACAGTGCAATCTTGGTTTTGGTTCAAGTTCATTTATCCCGAGAAGAGATCAGTCGAACATACTGTTCTTTATCTTCAATCTTTAGTGAAGCGATTGTCTGGAAGATGACACAAAGCTCAGTGCTGGGGCTTCAGTCCATCCACTGTAAGAGTCCAAGGAAGAAGCCTCAAACTAGTGCTCTATATCCTATTCTTGGCTTCCACCCTCACAGGGATGGGACCGCTCCTCTACCTGTATCAGTTATCTGCTTCGAACTGGTTCCAGCTTGTGTCAGTCTAGGGTATGTGTATGTGTGTGTGGGTGTGGGTGTGTATCTTCTAGGTGAAGCAAGCTGCAGCAAGCAGATGATGTTATCAAGCAACCTGTCTGTACAAAGATCTAGCAATAGTGTCTCTATTGTTGAGTTCGATAGTGCTTCTATTGTTTAATACTAGCCATCTCTAACAATCCATTCCAAAAGGTTCAGCAAAAACTGAATCAATTTTTCCCATAAAAAATAATGTAAACCCAATGAATTTGTTCCAGACCACAAGGCACATTGACAGCGACTCATTTCTACCTCATATTTGATGTTTAAAGGTTATTGCTTCTTTCCCCCAAATTCTAAACACATTGTTCGTTAAAATGGATGATTTCTTGACAAACATATACAACAAAATTTACAATGTTCAATGTGAATTAATTCAGATATTAACAAATCATGAGGTTTACTGCTTGCCTTATCAAGTGAGGCCTCAGTTGTCTGCAGAGTCAAAAGTTATCCTTTTTCGAGGTCCGTCAATGGGACCTTTTTCTTGAGAGACAACTGGTCCCGGGTTTGGCCACCAAATTTCGGCACCCTTGATCTCTTTTTGTATCAATGCATTCTGGAACATGTTTTTTTTGGTGGTATTTGTTTCTAATTACGACAGTAACTTACAGTACAGTACTTACAGTAACTGTTTATCTATTCTACAGTATATCGTATGTATGGTCCAATTAATTTATGTTGCACACTTTTATACCTTATGGTATACTTTTTACCATATACATTTTGTCCTTTAGATATAGATATAGTGCAAATGTGTATTATTGTATAATATATGCAGCATGTAACATAATTTGGTCATACTGGCAACCCTAGATGACAGGTTACAAGGGTGGTGTGCGAGAGTTAGCTGTGGCTGCAGACGTGGTAAAGACCTATTTTAATTCTTAAATAGATGTCCATGTTTTATTAATTGGCATTTGAAATAACAATTATGGGGTCAGAAGGGACCAAGCCAAAGCCTTAATTGCAATGGAAAACACACTTAATATGGAACTCGCCCCAACTCGTGGCACACGCACAACATTCCCAAAGGCCTGAGAACATGTCTCTCCTGCTCCGTGTATGACTCTGCATTATACAGCAGGCATGTACTTTGGACCATGAATGTCAGGGTTGTTTCTGTCCCACTCTTGTTAAGTCATGTGCTGACACAAGGCAGTATGAGTCTCAAATTGTGATGTGACCTTAAAAGACCTTCAACAATCATCACTTTTGTTCTTTGTGACAGGCACTGTTTATCATCAAATGTACCGCATTTGCTGCCTTCTTTCTTTGTTACCGCCACCAAGCCAGAAGGTGAAAAGGTCGGACGGATTGTTTACAACCCTTTTGGTTGGTTTGCGTGTTCGTTAGTTAGCGGAATTGTGTAAAACTATACTACTGATTTCCATTAAACGTTTGTGGGTAGGTGACGTCCTTATCAAAAAAACATGGATGGAATAATTAATTTTTCATTGAACCGTTTGCTCACAATGGGACTGCCATTGCACACCTCTCTATAAATGATAGCCCCGACCTTGCGTATGAATTGTAAACAACTCAAAAACATCCACAAAGTCAGAACACACGGTCTGCTCACTCACTCACAAGCACATACAAATGATAACTTTTTATATAATTAACACATTTAAAGTATAAAATGTACAGCTAATCACCACTGATGAATTATTATGTAAACCGATCCACGAACAAATGGTGTCAGGGTCATGGAGTAGATGTTATATATACGTTAAGTTTCACTTTTCAGCCTCACAGCAACTATGGTGTGTTCAAGGACCACCAGACAAAGTGCAAAAGCTTGTAAAAAAAACATTACCGGTGACAAAGAGGTTAAATATTTCAACATTGGAGCAATACAGGAAATATAACTTGTTATTTTTCACGGCGACAATAACAAGATTAACTACATGTTAATCTTCTTGATTAACTACATGTTAATCTTGTTGAGCACTTTAACGCTTACAGAAAATGAACATTCTGGATCAGCCCAAATGAACCCACTTTGTTTTAAAATCATTTTAAAACATATTGTGAACTTCAACATTATGATACCAATATTTTAATTTTAGTTTAGTTTAGTTTAGTTTATTTGAACATGAAGGTTCCAAAGGAATACATCTCATGAATCATTTTTTCACAGTTCCACATGTCCAAAAGGAGTAGGAAGAAGCAGAGCTTATTTAATCCTACCCCCCATCTTTTCTACATCTAGTACAGTACATGTAGTTCACTTCCTGCATTCCATGTCATGTTTTCAGTGATAGTCAGAATAATACATAATACATATCGGTAAGTCCCAAAAAATAAATAAATAAGTAATAATAGTCATAATAAGTGATAATAAATAAATAATTAGATAAATATGAATAAAGAATTTTTATTTTTTTCTTTAAACAAAACAAAAAATAACAAACCTGACAGAACATCATTGTGATAATCAAGACTCTGCCTTGTATTTAGCAAACATCAACTACTTGTATTGTTTTTTGAATGTGCTCATCTCTGTACATTGTTTGACTTCCTTACCCAATCCATAACATAATTTAATTCCACACACGGAAATGCTGTGGGTTTTCAGCGTTGTTCTTGCGTATAAATGTTTTAAGTTTAATTTTCCTCTAAGATCATATTTCTCGTCTCTGATTGAGAAATACTTTATTAGGTTTTTGGGTAACGAGTTGTTATTAACTTTATACATTATTCTAGCGGTTTGTAAGTTTACTAAATCTGCGAATTTTAATATCTGTGATTTTAAAAATAAAGGGTTTGTATGTTCTCTATACTTGGCGTTATGAATGATCCTCACAGATCTTTTTTGCAGTACAGTGAGTGAGTGAAGATTGCTTTTGGAATTATTTCCCCATATCTCCACACAATACATTAGATATGCTAATACTAAGGAACAGTACAGAGTGTGGAGTGATTTTTGATCAAGGACATATTTTGCTTTATTCAATATAGAGATATTTCTCGCCACCTTTTGTTGTATATATTTAATATGAGATTTCCAACTCATTTTTTCATCTATTACAACCCCGAGGAATTTATATTCTTCCACTTTTTCAATATTCACTCCATTAATTTGTATTTGGTCGTACGTGTCATTTCTACTATTACCAAATAGCATTATTTTAGTTTTACTTAAATTCAGGGATAATCTGTCCCTGTCAAACCATGATTTTAATATGACCATTTCATCCTTGACCTTTTTAATGAGTTCTTGTGTGCTTTCACCAGAACAGAAAGCGGTGGTATCATTGGCGAATAAGACCAATTTTAAGTTGTTTGTTACTTTACAAATGTTGTTAATGTACAAATTAAACAGTTTTGGTCCCAGGATGGACCCCTGGGGTACTCCACACGTGGTGTATAAACTCCCAAATGTATATTCTCCTAGCTTTACAAATTGTTTCCTCTTTGCTAGATAGCTTTTAACCCAATTCAAAACTAATCCTCTAATTCCGTACCTTTCTAATTTTGAAATTAAGATATTGTGGTTAATTGTATCAGAAGCTTTTGTCAGATCCATGAATACAGCTGCTGCGCATCTTCTGTTGTCTATAGCAGTGGTAATTTCCTTCGTGATTTCGATCAGTGCCATAGAAGTTGAAATGTTGGCTCTGTAACCATATTGACTACTTGCCAATAATTCATTCTTATTAATAAATTTGTCCAACCTATTATTAAATAACTTTTCCACAATTTTACAGAATTGTGGTAACAAGGAAACTGGCCGATAATTTGTAAATTGGTGTTTGTCTCTTTTTTTTGAAAATTGGAACCACCTTGGCTGTTTTCATTTTGCTTGGAAATATTCCAGTCTGAAGTGATAATTTACTAATGTAAGTTAACGGGTCTGCGATCTCATTAATGACCTTTTTAACTGTTTCCATTTCGATTCCATGGCAATCAGTTGATGTTTTTGCCTTAAAATGTTTAACAATGTCAGTGATCTCCTTTTTGGTTACAACAGTGAGAAACATTGAATTGAGATTCCTGTCAATATTACGATTCCCTTCATCAATTGTGTCTTGTTTTGGAATTTCTTCTTCCAGTTTTGATCCAATATTTACAAAGTAATTGTTGAACATTTCAACTACCTCCTTCATGTCATTCCTGTTAGTGTTTCCAACCATGAAATCGTGAGGGTAGTCTGCTTTCTTTGTATTGTTCTTTATAATACTATTTAAGATGCCCCAAGTTGCTCTCATGTTATTTTTGTTCTTATTTAGTACGTGACTATAATATTCCCTCTTACACACTCTCAAGATAGATGTCAGCTTATTTTTGTAAGTCTTATACTTTTGTTCTGCTTCTTTAGTCTGTTGAATGATGAATGTCCTGTATAAAGCGTTCTTCTTCTTACAGGCGTTTTTTAGTCCTTTTGTCATCCACGGCTGGTTGTTTTTCTTTTGCTTCTTGGACTTTTCTTGCCAGGGACAGTTCTTATTGTAGAGCTCCATGTAAGTACCTAGAAAGTTGTCCTGTGCTTCATCCACATCTATTGCACTGTAGACCGTCTCCCAGCTTTGTTCTTCTAGATCTTTCCTGAAGGCACAGATTCTGTCCTCTGTACGCAGTCTTTGAAAAGTATTTTTTGTCTCCACCTGTCTTTTATTATAATGTTCATTGTAGATTGTGAACACTGGAAGATGATCACTGATGTCACTAATTAGCAGGCCACTGATGGTGTTGTTATCAAAGTCATTGGTGAATATATTATCGATAAGGGTGGCACAGGGGTCTGTTATTCTACTTGGTCTGATGATTTTGGGATATAAACTCAAGCTATACATTGTGTCTATAAAGTCATCTATTTCCTTGTACTTGTGTGGGTTCAAAAGGTCAATATTGAAGTCTCCACATATAAAAATAATTTTTTGACCAATGTCTGCAAACGTTGTCTTGATCCAATCCTCGAACATCTGTAATTGTAATTGTTCTGTAATTGTTCCCAATAAAACCAAACTCCATATAACACTCGTCATATTTTCAAAGTTTAGCCGCTTTGACCTTTGCATCCCTTGATGAAGCGTATGGACTGGAATATTTTTTAACAGCATGAAATTGCAATAATACATTTATTGCAAAATAAAACATTTGTGACCCCCGGGGGTCCCCAGACCCCAGTTTGAGAATCTAGAGAGCAAACATTCCTCCAACGATCACCCACTATCTCCAACAGAAATGTTTAATAATAATTACACTGAACTGTAGCTCTTTTTAAATTAAACAGCATTTTAAGAGGTGTAATGATAAAGATATATTTTTTTAAACCACATCAACGTTGAAGCTACTCTACGCCAGCAGTGAACAGTCACTTTTTAAGTATTGGAGAAGCTCCGTCATTGTGTAGGTTTGTGTTGGCCATGCTCTGTCAAAGAGGATGCATAGAGAAATGTTTCCTTTTGAACAAAGCCTGTATGCGTATGTACATCCCCACTTGCTTTTTTCGTCACTGCCTACTTCAGCCCACACACACTCAAAAACGCAGAAACACTCCCTTTCCGTTCCTCATAACTCTTTTCTGTCGCTTTTCTGCCTGTACTTCTGAAGGAATTCTCCATCCATCTAATTCCCCTCCTGGTTCTTTTATATTGAGGCTGGGCCCCGCTCGTATTCCATGTCAAAGGCTTTCTCTTTTATTGAACATCAAATCCTCTGTGCCTGCCTCACACTCTCTTCTCCTGCTCGGCAGCATGCATATTCAGGAGCCGGCGGCCCGCGCCACAGGGCCAGCTAGTCGCCCAAAATTCGTAGTTGTGGGTATTAGTGTTGCAATAACGTGACATGAATAACCAGCATGCTTTATATTTCGGTATTAAGTTTTGAGATGGGGGCTGTTGTTATGTTGTGATTCTCTTCTTGGTTGCCATTCTCTGTTTCAGAGGGCTTCTCTCTTGGCTCTGCTATGTGTCACAAACAGGGCACCGTAATAGAGGGAACAGTTAGGACAGTTCCCAAAAAATTGGCAATTATTAAACAATTTGTGGGGAGGCAACGTGTTTTTTTTTTTTTTCATGGGTCCCAGAATTCCTGGCGGCACCCCTGATCACAAAGTTCCAACAAATCTTGAGATGAAGGAAACACAGCACTGCGGAATAGTGCATGCTGATTCGCACTGTGCTGCTGAGCTTTATGTGTAAAGCTCATACCATCAATACACAAAGTTACAGTATTTGCTCTGTTTTTCTTGCTTTTCTAATCATGTTTATTGGGTGATATATTATTTTGCTTTTCATTGCTGTCTGTACTATACAAGGCAAAAAAGAGAAATGTGTGCAAACCAATCAGGAAACAGATCTGAGCTAAATGCTTAAGTGTCGTTTTTCTATTCCTATGAAACAGGTTTACCTCATTTCGGTACAGTGGAACCTCGGTTAGCGTCCGCCCCGGTTAGTGTGCTTTTAGGTTAACATAGAAAATTGACACTACAATTTTGCCTCTGTTTGCGAGCATTTTCTGGTTAGCATACAATATTCCGATATTTACAATATGGCGTGCCTCTTGTTGTGTTATTAATACATTGCATGACTCCATCCCGATTCTTAATGTTTTTTGGGATTTTTTTCATCAGAAAGTGTCCTAGAAAACGTGTTAGCATCCTATTAGCTCGATAACAAAATGACAACTGCGACCAGAAGTCGCCCATCTATGATGTCATCAGCGTTTGACTGTCAAAAATGTAAACACAAAACACACTGTTATAATTTTACAATTATACCGTCATTTCCAGACTATATAGTGCACTTCCATATAACCTGCATCCACTAAATTTAAAGAGAAAAAAGGACTTGTACATATATTTGTACATCAAGCCACAGGTGTCCACGTCGTAACATGGGATATTCAGGAAACAGAAAGATTTTGCACTGAAAGATTTTCTTAAATTTTAATTAAATAAATGTCTTTTTTGTTTTTTTTTACAAAACAACACCAAAGAGCGCATGCAATATAGCGAGTTAAACAGTAGCCTACCAGAAAAGTAATTCATTACTGTCGTCATCCTCCTCCTGGGAACTAAAACTACTTCAGCCGTCTTCTTCAGTGTCAGAATTGAACAGCCTCACTCGTTAGCTCAGATGATGAGACATGAGAGGCTTTTTTTCATCAGATTCAATGGTTGCCGCGATCCAAGCAGTCCAAACCGACGCTGTAGTAATTCTACACTTGATCAAACTTACTTAAAATTTGTCAGCTCAAAACACCAATGCTCCATAACACTTCAAATTGTGTAATTAGCGTACAATTCACTACTTCCTGTAGCTGCACTCTGAGCATCATAGGAATTGTAGTTCTTTTAGCCATAAATTAGCCACATCACGGTATAAGCGTGAAAAAAAGTCACAACTTATACACCAGACATTACGGTAGTTTTACATGCATAAAGCAATTCTAAATGCGTATAAATGATAAATGAAAGGGATAATTGAACATTTAAAATGTTACTTTTACCTTAATTGAAGATTTGACTTTTCCCAAAGACACGATGTGGCAGCGAGATCAACCACCACCACTTTCCTTAGTAACCTTTAATGTCCATTTATCCCTTTCACTCATCATTTACAGTGTATATGTACTTATATGCATTTAGAATTGTTTTCTGCATGGAAATTTATCAAAACTATCCATTCATCCATTTTCTATACCGCTTGTCCCCACTAGGGTCGTGGGGGTATGCTGGAGCGTATCCCAGCTGACTTAGGGTAGGGTACACCCTGGACTGGTGGAACGGTTTAATTAGATTTACATGATTTCTTATGGGCCGCACAGTGGCCTAGAGGTTAGTATGTTGGCCACACAGTCAGGAGTCCAGGGTGTACCACGCCTCTCGTCCAAAGTCAGCTGGGATAGGCTCCAGCCTACCTGCAAACCTAACAGACATGGATAACAGACATGGATGGATGGATGGATGGATGGATGGATGGATGGATGGATGGATGGATGGGTGGGTGGGTGGATGGATGGATGGGTGGGTGGGTGGGTGGGTGGATGGATGGATGGATGATTTCTTATGGAAAAATCGATTCGGTTAGTGTCCATTTCAGTTAGAGTCGGACCTTCTGCAACGAATTAATGACACTAACCGATCTTCCACTACTGTATAGGCCTTGACCAGCTTCTAAGCTTTTCTAGTTCATAACACTCTAAAATCATAAAAAAAAAATAATGGCTAATTGCACCACAGTATGTTAGAATAGTCATATGTGAATACACTCTAGATATACAGTATGTGCTTAAAAGAAAGTCAAGTGTGTACAAGGTCATGAAATAATAGAGTAAAGGATAACTTATTTTTATCCTTTTCTATCTAAACTACAGTCCTGCTATTTTTTCTCTCTGAGTGTGTGTGTGTGTGTGTGTGTGTGTGTGTGTGTCTCATGATGTTGTGATGGCATTCAGTACCCTGGCATGCCTTTTTAATTCTACTGAGTAAATAATGCATCCTCCACAGTCCATAATTCATGTAAGTGGACATGCAATCAGTTCAGATTAACGTGCACAATGCCCCTGTGTGTGTGTGTGTGTGTGAGAGAGAGAGAGGGTGTATGCGTGTTTCTGCATGCACATCGAGGCAGTGGGAAGGGTTGGCTAAAACATGACAGGTCACTGACTTTCTCCTCCTGGAGTTTTTTCCAAGTTCACCCATTGCTCTACTCTCTCACTTTTTTCCAGGTTAAGAGCAGTGCACCAAACCACGGATAATAATGATGTTTACAAGATTGTATATGTATCTTTCCCATAATCATTTTAGCACGTTCTAACAAATATGTTACATGTAGATATGTTTACTCAACAATCTAAAATCTACTATAAAATCTCTTTTCACAACAAACCCTGACAATGCCAAAGATACACTTGGAGCTACAGACCCTAATCAGGAGACAATTTTAGCCACCCAAAAGAAGAAAGTCAAATCAATGACTGCAAAAGTGGATGAAGGAAGGGCAGCAGAGTTCAAGTGATATTGGACTGGAATATCACACTATAATATGAAGTTGCGCTAACAGAGAAAAACGCTATAGAAAAATATACTACTGTGGAACCCACTTCTCTAGATGCACCTCGGACTGCCTGACGTAAGTTGTTGTCGACATAGCCGTAATCGAAACAGAAACTATTCATTGTTTGCACTTTTACTTGTGACTTGTGACAACCTAAGGAGAATGGGTGATCAAAGCTGCTCTGGTAATTGCATTGTATGTCTTGACTACAATGCCAGTAAAGCGTTTTTACATGTGCAAGCGTTTATTTTAATGGCTATCAAGCTAGCAAAAAAAAGGAATCCTAGAATCCTGCCGCTGTCATCTGACTCTCCGTAACATGTACAAGCTGGCGTCACTTCAAACAAGGGCTGACAATTAGAATTTTTCATCAGATTAATCACAGTTTTCAAATACATTAATCATGATTAATCATCATTTGCAACCATGTGTCAAATATGCCAATTTTTACTGTATTTTCTGAAAAATAAATATAAATATATTTGTCAAGACAATATTAGATATATTTGTATATATTAACAGTTCCAAATGAACAGAAAAATTACATCAAGCTAAAATATGCCACACATCATGTCTGGCAATCTATTTGCCTAACACTAGTCTCTTCAATAGTAGCACAACATTTGAATCAGACATTAATTGTGAATTAAAAGATGTGATGTTGTCACAGTGTCAGTGAATGCACCTCTCAGTGGCTGTGGTGAGAATGAGGAAGTGCTGTTCCCAGGATGAATGGATAGACGTGTTTGTGAGCTGAATATACATATACAGTATGGCGTTGATGTGTTCAGGTTGGAATAAAGTTATTGTCTGAGTCTGTGCCTACTACACTGTACCTCCACATGATGTCATAAGAAAGGAGTGGCTTGTCATAATGCAAGTGTGTTAACTACTACTAACAACCCTACTGTTAAATATTATTATTATTATTATTAAGGCTGTCAAAGTTAACAGCAAGAACAAATATTGAGCAGAAATGGACATAGAAAAGGGTATTTTGAATGGTAAGTTGAGCTTCAAAGCCCTGGATGATGGCTCTCTCAACCAGACCAAAGTTATTTTGGTGTGTATAGTTGTTGTGAGTTGAATTGTCACAGATTACGTCGAGTCTCAAACGCCAGAGAGAAGAGAGAATGTACTGGAGCACCGCAGGTATTTTTGGTACCTTGGCATACGAGTGTCCCAACTAACAAGTGTTTTTGGGATGCGAGCTGTTTGTCAGCTGATTTTTTGCTTTGAACTGCAAGCTAAAACTTGGGTTACGAGTTGCTATTTACCGGCAGGCATAGCCAAGCACAGCATACTTCCCCGTCGTTGAAGTTGCCAGACCAAGAAAAGTGTGATAAAGTGTGTATAAAAAAGTGTTTGTGTGTGTGTATGTCTCTGTGAAAGAGTGTTTGGAAGTGAAGTTTGGAAGATATAGCCCGACTGCACGACTGTCCTAGTTCTGTAAACTACTGACGGTTCATGAGCACTCTATTTTTTGTAAGTTGTCAATATTTATTTTTCTAACACCCTGTTTTCATTTCATTTAGTTTGCAAACCTTTACTTGTAATGTTAGTCACAATTGTATTTTCTGAGATTTTTTGCTTGAAGAGAATGATATTGGAGTGATGGACAGGTTCATTTGCCAATGTCTACTTGTTGTACATTGGGTTTGTTTTTTTATACATTGAGTTCCATTTTGTGTTGCGCTGTTTAAAAAAACAGAACGTTTAATAAACAAAAATTGGCATGACGCAAACATATTATCCAGTCTCATGTTGATAATTGTCTTAAAAACTTTCAAACTATCTTTCAAAGTTACTGTTATTGTGGATATAAACGTCTTTCCATCTGTGATTACTTATGAGTTAACTATGAACAACATGCGATTAATCACGACCTATTATTATTGCTTCACCTTTAGATTCAGTCTATTAGCTCAGTGCATTGTAGTCTAATTGCTTCTCATAGAGGCAATGCATATACCCCCTCCATGACACCGCACTCACATAGCACAACTAGAGTTACACAACACTCACAGATAACCCATGGAAAAATACTGGAGACACACAATAGATGTGTTGTCCTCACTCACACAAACTTAACTTTCACTTCTACACAAGCTTAACTTTCACTTTCTTGAGGGGTGCGCCAACTGCTATATAGACTCTGTGTACTATCATTCTGGGGTCTTGCTCGAGCTTCCTCCTCGATGTATAGTCCAGCGTTTTAATCAAATATATTGCTCTTATTTTTCAATATAATTTGAAAACCTTTTAAATTGTGTGTTCACTGACTACTTCTTTGATGGCAATGCGGTCCCAAGAACCAGTCGAAAGTCAAAACAATGCATGTTAATGACTAGCCAAGTTCTCGGTACGACAAGTCAACAATTGTTGTACCACGTATTCTATGTATCGTCTCATGACAGCAGCTCCGATCCCACCTCTCCCACTGTTTCTTCCAGGCCATTCCAGAGATAGCTCTACACTCGGCATTTGATTTAATCCAGACCAAATGCTAATAGGGCTGTTTGGTTGCTGGCCATCTGCCTGGGCTGCTGGTCAACTGAGGCAAGCTGTGCCGAGTTGTGTACTGCCGGGTCTCTCTGCCAAAGTCTGAGCTGCCCAGAGACCACTTCATAACCAGAGGACACTTAATGGCCAATCGTCCACACTTACTGGGAGCACATACTGCAGTCTGTAATATGATTAAATAGACCCTTTCCCTCCCACATCATTAAAATCTGAATCAGAGGGTGTCTTGTAGAAAATTAATCCGTTGGCTTTTACAAATGCTTTTAATTCAGAGCATTTATTTAGCCAAGGAAAATCAGCAGGACTCTACATTTTTTCAGTGACACTGGAGGTTATCTCATACTATTATCTACCACTAAAAGAATATTAAATAAATTAAATTAATATATTTGCATTTGAACACTCTTCGTTCCAGGTATTTTATGGTGAGTACAGCTGTAGTTTTTTTTTTTTTCCATTCAAAACTGTTTTCACCACTAAATAAATATGAAACACCCCTTTTCCAAATGTTAACTTCGACAATACAGTGGAACCTTGGTTATCATCATTAATTCCTTCCAGAAGGTCCGACTCTAACCGAAACGGAACGCTAACTGAATATTTTTTTCCTATAAGAAATAATGTCAGTCCAATTCATCCGTGCCAGAATGCCAAAAATGTCAACACAAAACACGTTTTGTAGTTTTACAGTTGTAGTTTTACATGCAGTAAACGATTCTAAATGCATATCAATACATATAAATTATGAATGAAAAAGATAAATTAACATGATTCTTTATGGGAGTGTTCCCAAAGACTGGATGTGGCAACGAGAAACCACACAGACGCCACCTTCCTGTTTTGCCGTGAGTTATTTCTTAAATTCAATAGTGTTTATCACAGCAAGAAACCAAAATGGAGCCACCGAAAGTTTCAAGTGCCAGCATTTTGATAAAGAATGTGAAAAACACTATTGAATTGAATTCAAGATATAACTCATGACAAAACAGGAAGATGGTGTCCATGTTGCGTCTCGCTGCCACATCGAGTTTTTGGGAACACTCAAATCACATCTTTACTGAAGGTAAAAATAACCTTAAATGTTCATTTATCCCTTTTATTCATCATTTATATGTATTTAGAATATTTGTATGCATGTAAAACTATAAAAACATGTTCTGTGTTAACATTTTTGAGAATCAACCACTAAACGACATCATAGACGGGCGATGTTCCAGTTCCGGTTGCCATTTTGTTAGCAAGCTAGCTTCTATGTTAGAAGCTGAGGACATTTTGCGATAAGAATTCATTAATAACACAGTTGGACTCACACAGTGTATTCATAACATAACAAGACATGTGCACTAACCAGAAAATGTACATCAGTTGAGGCAAGATTTTCTAAATTGACTGAAAAACTAGTTAACCGGGTTGGACGCTAGGTTCCACTGTACTTGCCACGGTTCTGATTAAAATAAAAACAAATCCACCTATCCATTTTGTCCTGTTTATTCTGTTAAAGGCCGCGGGACGAGGCGGGTATACTGTACCTGGACTAATCACCAGTCAGTTGCAATGCATTTTAATGAAAGGCTAAAGATGGAAAGCAGTGGATCTTTTGTTTTTTTTGTTTGCTGTAAGAGTCAGTGTAGTATGGTGTCTGCGCGCACGTGTGTGTGTGTGTGTGTGTGCGTCTATGGATGCAATTCACAACATATTTGCGCTTATATAAACCTGTCTTTTGTGTATTTTGGTGTTCGTGCACTCCATCTCTCAACCTTCCCCTCATTATCAGTGCTCCTCCAGCATAATGGTGCCGGGGTTGTTAAACTTTCTCAGCTCAGGAACCAAATTTAGAAGACCTAGTTTTCCTCCTCGACCTGGTCTAATGACTACTGGTGTTAGTTCTGTACAAACTAGTATTTCTGGCACTCTGGGATGGAGAAACTCCTTGGCTCCTTCGCCATTTCAGGTCCCGACCCACTGTATCATTGCAGAAACAGTTGCTTAAAGACAGATAATCATGATGGGAAAAGAAGTGTGGGCATGTAGCTGAAGTGTATTTTGTATGTGTTCCTACATAGGCTCTTCCTACATGTTTGTGTGGGAGTTGGGTTCTGACATTGTACATATGGGGGCATCCTCTCGCACAAACAGCTGCATTAATTGCTTTGTAGAGAAATTCTTGAGGACATCATTAACTAAGACCAAGCTCACATTTCTAATTGATATGTACAATGCCTTCCCGGGCCCTGCCTCAGGCAGTCCTGTACAGCAGCTTTGACGCCCACTACCGCTCTGGTGACCTTCAACCTCAAACGGCTGAGGGTCACACACACAGGTGTGTTGCATGAATTGGTGATTGTGTTGGGCATCTGTGCGAGGTCAGACAAGATGTGTTGATTTCCCCCCATCAATTGTCTGGTTTTAACTTTCATAGCAATTCTGCTAATTACCAAGCTTGTAGTTCAACCTTTTCATGTTAATGGAAAGGTTCCTGCTCTCTGACTGCAGAATGAGTTTTATAGAAGCTTTTTGTACATTATTAGTATTCTATCTGCCCATATGACGGAGAAAAACAACTTTGTTTGTCCAACTTATGATCAAGTATGGCCCTTTGCATACATTCAAAGCGTAGGGCAGGGAACTGACAGACAGCCACAAAATAAACAAGCAGAGATGAAGGATAAAGGGTGACCTTGTGTACTGCATGTGTTATTGTAGATTTTTCATTGGGGCTATAACTTAAGCCTACCTTTTATACCGCTGTGCAAGTCATTACTAGAGGCACCTTTGGGACATTCATCTTCATATATCGACACAATCTTAATTATGCCTTTAATTGATATCTTTATTTGCCTAATTGGTGGCTTTATTCCTCGCCCGAAGAAAGTAATGCTTCTACGTGGGAACGCCAAACTTCAAAGGCTGTTTTCTATCATTCTCGCATCGCCTCGTTATTTCCCACATGTCAGGGATGTCACAACACATCCGCTGCAATTTTAATGAAGAGTGACTTTGACATGTTTTGTTGTTTTTTTTTCCCCTTCATGAATCAGTAAGGTGTGCTGAATATTGTGAGCTCCATGATGGTATAACCATCAGCTAGCGCTATTTCTGTTCATGCCAAACACATTAAAAAATACCATTTTGTTCACTTTATTGGCGTAAAGCAGGGGTGTCTAAAGTGTCTCTGGCCTAACGTTTTTTTATTGGCCTGCGGCACATTCTAAAAATATAATTTATTAAGAACCCCCCCCGAAATAACAGGAAAAATGAGGTAAACCAGCAGTAATTTTACAATAATAAAGTCAAAATATTAAGAGAAAAAAAGTTGTAATCTAAGAAGAAAAAGGTTACATTTTACAACAACAACATCAAAATATTATGAGGAAAAATAACATATTAGTAGCATAAAATTGAAATATTAAAAAAAAAGAAACAGTTTCTTTATTGACTTGATATTATGAGAAATGAACAAAACAACGAATGCTGTAAAGCAATGGAAAATTGGAAAATTAGGTTGACTAAAAATGGTAATGTACAAATTTTATTTGAACATTGCATACAAGTTACAATGGAATACATCACACAGTACAATTCGGTGTTCCATATGTCCAAAAGGAGTACCAAGAAGCAAAGCTTATTTAATCCTAGCCCCCATCTGTTTCACATCAACTGCAATACATTTACAGTATTACAGTATTCACTTCCTGTATTTCATATGTAGTCTTTTTAAAACATAGAAGTGATAAGGTAATGTAAAAATGTGGTCATAAAATCATCAAGGTTTTTCCACAATCATCATAAATAATAATCATATAAAATAATGAGTAGAATAATAAATGAATAATAATAAATACAAATAGACATAACAGAACAAGTTCAAGACTCTTCTTCCTTGTATTTTACAAACATCAACTGCTTGTATTGTTTCTTGAAATCGCTCATCTTGCGCTTTGTTTGAGTTCCTTACTCAATCCGTTCCATAACTTGATTCCACAAACTGAATTGCTGTGGGTTTTTAGCGTTGTTCTCGCCTATAACTGTTTTAAGTTTAGTTTTTCCCTGAGATCATATTTCTTCTCGCTTGTATAGAGTAGTTATACAGTAATGTTACGAGAATAAACTAGAAATATTATGGAACTTAATTCATAATTATGAGAAGGAAATTTACAAGAAAGTTGAAATAGTTGGGAAATTTAAAAAAAAAACAGCTGTAATTTTATAGGAATAATCTCAAAATATTACTAGAAAAAAATGATATTCTCATGAGAAAAAAGTCACAATTTTATGAGAATAAACTCATAGGATAGAGTTGAAATATTAAAGAAAAATGTTATTTTTTTTAGAGTCATAATATGAGAAACAAACAAAATTGTTGTTTTTGGTCAATTAGATTGGGGGAAAATATTATAAGAATACAGAAAAATTACGAAGATTATTTAAGAAGAAAGTTGAACTGTTTGGAAAATTTAAAAAAACATCAGCAACAATTGCAAAAAAGAGCTAATTGATACTAATAATATACTTTTTCACTTATATCACAAAGTTGTGATGCAGTCTTTTCTCCTTAGCATATCTGCAGTACATGTGTTGCTTGGCAAAGTATCAAAAGTGTCAAAGTTGCATCCTTTCATTTTTCGCTATGTGGCCATTGGTGGAAAAGTTTGGACACCCCTGATGTAAAGTGCTGCTTGAAGCCTTCGAGGATGTCGCGGTGCTGAATGTTATGAGTGTATTTTGATGATTAGCATTTCGGATGAATAGGTGGACAAGCAGCTGTGTCGCTACGCTTCTGGTTGGCAAAGAAAGACGTGACCCCTGGACATGTTTCCTTCTGCTGTCTGTGCCAGGAGCTCCCCAGCAGTCGGCAGCAGCCGTGGCCTACTCCACAGTCTCTTTTTTTCAAACCCACTCCTATTGATTCTTTATTGACCTCAGGTTCCCTCCAGTGGCATTGCTCTTCATCCTACCTCCTAACCACCACCAGCTTTACATCTGCCCCCACCCCATTCAGCCCCAGCTGACTTTTTACTCCCTCCATCTGCACTCGAGCGTTATCCCCGCCCTTCCCCGCAACCTCTCTGAAAAGGCTACCGGACGCTTTGTTGCAAAGGTGCTGAGGGGGATTGTGAATAGCAGCTTGTACATGTGAAAAGAGATGTAATTTTACCTTTGATCTGCAAGTAGAAGCCATAATAGTGAAGGTTCACAAGTACAAGAAAAAACTTGAATGCCAAACAGAGGAAAAAAAGGAAATGTGAATGCTGGAGAAACATTTTGGAAAGAGGACGTTCAGACCAGATAAGAGGTTGTTTTTTCTTCTTTTCAATTACACTGCAAGAGGATAAAATGTATTCATGCGTGTGATGTGTAACTCAAAATGTGAATTAGATTTTAATATGATGAAGATAATAATGATAATCAAAGAAAAAATAACAATTACTCCCTTTGTCAAGCCAATTACAGCTTAGCCTATTTTCACTATGGAAATTTGGGAAATATAATTAGGCAAACAAGGACAAACACACACTCGTCCATGCACAAACACACACAAAACAATAGGTCCCCCTCCCCTCCATCCCGCCTCTTTGGACAACACACACAAGTAAATCTCTCAAAAGGAGAAATAAACAAAACAAACAAAAATATATGAGATGAAAGAAAGGAGAGAATAAAAGAAAAGTGTCCCAATGGATTGTTCTATCCCTCCTCTTTGCTCCATTTTCCCTTGTATTAGTTCCTTTGTTGCCTGTCCATTCATTACAGCGCATCCGTCTTATTGTTGTTATTTGTGTCTTTCTGGTGATTCCACGATTGTTTGTATCTCATTTAGAACGTGAAAGCAGCCAAAATCTTGGAAGTTATTTCATGAGACTTTTATGAACTTTCATCTGCGTTCTTAAATGCTGCCTCTGAAGATTTCATTGGAAATAACTGGTGGAAAGATCACAAACTAAAATAGAGATCGTTTCCACCGTAGCATATTTGTCTAGGGGTTAAAGCAGGGTCGTCAAACGCATTCCAGTGTTGAGTGTTTTAAAACATGCATAATGAAGGGTGCAGAACGTGTGTAAAAAAATAAAAAAAATGTATATATGTATATTTGTATATATATATATGCTCTGCTCTACAAAAGAGTTTGGTTTGGTGGAATCCTCTTGCAATGCCATACACTTTAAAAAGCGTCATAAATTATTATTATTATTACACTTTTAGAGTCAGGCTAGTAGCTCAGTGCATTGTCAGTGTAATACACTCCTGATCAAATTTTAAGACCAACTGAAAAATTGCCAGAATTTTGCATTGTTGGATCTTAAGGAGGATCTAACTAGAGCTTCAAAATGGAGCTACAAAATGCAAAAAGAAAATTAGACTGAGAATTTTTTTTTTTTGTAAGATTCGTATTGCAAACAAGCATTAGAGTGAAATAGGCTGTTCATCAGCTGAGCAGGAGATGAAAACCACAGCCTTTAAAAAGTTAAAATCTTGGCAACAATGTTGCTTCAATGTAATTTTCTGTCAGGTATTCACACTGTCATGATCTCTTGACGGCAAAGGCAAAAAAGCTTTCTCTCTTTGAATGCGGTAATGTTATTGAGCTGCATAAGCAAGGCCTCCCGCAGCACCCCATTGCTGCTGAGGTTGGACACCGTAAGGCAGTCATTTGAAACGTCTTCAAAGATACTGAGGGTTATGGAACATAATAGTCAAGTGGTAGACCCCAAAAAATGTCACTGGCCCGGAGCCGGAGGATTCGATTGGCTGTCTGTCAAGACACGGGATAATCCTTGGCCCAAATGAAGATTGTTACTGGTGCCGAGTGCAGTCCAATAACCATCAGACAGCATATGCGAGAGAAGGTTTTAAGAACAAAAAAAGTCTTCAAAGGCCTTGTCTTCTTTAACGCCACAATATTGCCGTTTTAAATTTGTACGAGAGCACCAAACATGGGACATTCAAAGGTGGAAGGAAGTTTAATTCTCTGATGTAAAAAAATGTAAATTTGACGGTCCTGATGGCTTCCAACATTACTGGCATGACAAAGAGATCCACAGGACACAGTGGAGGGGGTGCCATCATGATCCAGGGTGCTTTTTCCTTCATTAGAACAATGGACTTTCAAGTTGTGCAGGGGTGTCAAATGGCGAAGGGCTATGTGGAGATGTTGCAGGGGGCATCCCTCATGACTGAAGGGCCTCGTCTGTGTGGTAATGACTGGCTTTTTCAACGGGACAACACTGCAGTTCACAATACCCGCCTGATAATGGACTTCTTCCAGAGGAAGAAGAGAAATTCACATTTCCAGCAGCTGTGCAAAAATGTCATTAGAAAATGACACACTTAAAAATAAAACAAACAAAGCAAGATTGGAGAGATAAGAATAACAAAATAATAAATATATAAATAAGCAAATATAGGATGGATCAAATCAAATTCTTAGTGCAATAATACATAAGAAAGTAATAAGTCCAGCTTTGTGTGTCTTCCGTGTGTGTTCCCCTGATCTAAATCCAATTGAGAACATTTGGGGATGGATGGCAAGGGAAGTTTACAAAAATTGACATCAGTTACAAACAGTAGATGCCCTCCGTGAAGCCATCTTCACCACCTGAGCAACATTCCCACTAGCCCCCTGGAAACACTGGCATCAAGCATGAACAAACCAATTTTTTTGGTGATTAACAAGAATGGCAAAGCTACTCATTACTGAGTCCCTTTTTGAACATTTTTTTTCTATTTTAGAGGCGTTTGGGGTATTTTTTTACCCGATGTTCTTAAACTTTTGATCAGTTGATGAACAGCCTTTTTAACTTTAATGCTTACTACTCCATGTTTTTTTGTCTCACTCATTTCTTCTTTTTGCATTTCGAACCTCTACTTCGAACCTCTGTGTGATTCAACAGTGTAAAATGTCAATTCTTGCAATTTTTCAACTGGTTTAAAATTTTTGTGTCCACTTAATCAAAAACAGAAGCAGACTGGAAATTAAGAAGCAGGAAATAATAGTGAGCCGAAAATAGTGTAGAACAGATCCATAGGTAAAAGAAGAAGATTCTTTCTATTTGTTTTATATTTTCTAATTTCAGTGTATGTACGAGTGAGTCGAATTCCCTGGATCGGTGATCTGAAGTGACTTCAGCCAACCGCTGGCTATATTTGAGGCGTTGCTTTTTAGTTTTTTTAATTTTATGCATTTCTAAGTGTTCTCCAGTGCTTTTTATCTGCCTTAAAGTAGTGCTAATTTGAAAGTTGTGGTGTCAGAGCATAAAAAAACCTCAACATTTTTTGCGAGTGCAAGAAATTTAATCTCCCATCTGGGCTAAGCCCCAGATCTTCTGCATCCTAAGCACTTACCACATGCTCCACCATGCTGCCTATCAATGAACAACAATATTTCAAACCAAATAATGATGGAATTAACATCAGTTTGGTCCTGTGATTGACTGGAGAGTGGTCTAGCAAAAATTAAAAAATATATAAAAAAATTAAATGGGAAAAGCTCCAGTTAAAGTCACCTGAGTATAGATGGTAGAAAGTGAATACTGGTGAACATTAATATGATCAGACCTTTGTATAGTACTGCAAAGGTACAAACACAAATGCTATAATGCTTCTCTTTTGATGGTTCTTTGGACCACATTTGTATTGGAGAAGTAATCAATGATCACACAATTTAAAAGGTTTTGAAATTGTATTGAACATTAAGAGGAATATGTTTGGTTACAGCGCTGAACTCTTAACATCAGTGAGGAAGAATAAGGAAGAGCCCATAACAAAACTAGACAGAGTATACATAGTAGTTGCCACAGCCCCTTTAGAAAGTGAAAAGCTTGTGTGCCTGGAAAGTGAAAGTTAAGTTTGTGTGAAAGACACTGGCTCAAACTGGTTCTAACTATGCTGATAGTGTGTCTGTTTACTATGTTCTTATCAGTACTTTTCTTTGGGTTATCTGTGAATGTTGTGCTGTGTGAGTGTGTGTCAAGAAGGTCTTCCAGGGGAAGCTATTACATTGAAAATGCACTGAGCTAATCAACTGAATCTGAAGGTGTCATAATATCTTACTTAAGCAGGCGACCCAAAGCTTGTCTCTGTGAAACAACTCTTGCACCCAAGATATTTTTGCCAGCCAACTGGTGTTTTGATGTTTTCAATTTAATTTAATTGGAAGCTCTTCAAAGTGGAGTGACATTGACACTACTGCCAATGTCAGGACTTTTGGGAGGACTGGGGAGTTATGGAAAAAAAAAAGAGTTGTTGTTTTTTGCAACAATTCACTTTAACTTTTTATAAAAAGTAAATAATGGGCGAGCAAATAAGAGCATGGTTCCAACTGATCAGATTAAGGTGGAACAAAGAAAATTAGTGTTGTTACTGCAGGAAAATTTCAACCAACAACCAGAAAATCTTCAGTCAAAGAGCAGAAATTGTCCCCCCCGATACGCGGCAGACTCTGACAGTGTATAAAATACAACCATCCGTTTTCTATGCCGCTTATCCTAATTAGGGTCGCGGGGGTATGCTGGAGCCTATCCCAGCTGACTTCGGGCGAGAGACGGGGTACACTCTGGACTGGTTGCCAGACAATCACAGGGCACATACATAGACAAAAAATAATTCGCGCTCACATTCATACCTATGGACAATTTAGAAACACCAATGAACCTAACAAAATACAACCATTATAAGACAATAACTATTGTTAGGTAAGAAAGCATTTTTTTTTTATTAAAATTTCGACTTTTAGAACTATGGATTTACTTTTAAAGTAAAACATGACTCTTGAGACTCGAGACTTTTTCAAAATACTGTATATTAATTTAAAAAATTCATATTGTAGGCAATCATCATTGATTACAGCCTATTTGTTAATCAAAATATTCATGTTTAAGCAAATTTGATGTAGCTTTGGCCTAATTTAAGTGTTTTTAATTATGAAAATGGGTAAATGAACTAAAATACAAATATTGTCATCCCTCACCACTTTGTGGTTTGAACATCACTCCCTCACTGTAACACAGTTTTTCAAAAATGCATTCATTAATAAATGATCGCGGTTTTGTGGCTGACTATGGCCTGTTATTAGTAAGTAAAAAAGTAAAAAAATATTGAAAGACAAGTTGAAAAACATAGTAATAAGAGTATAATACGTAGTACTTTACACTGATCACTAGGTGTCAGTAATGGTACATTGATGAGGCATTATCTTACATTACATCACCTTAACTTACACGGCATGGAGTGTGCCATGGATGGAAAAAAAAGTTCTCCTCCCATGCTGTGTGGAAGTGGTGCATTTTTTTCTTCTTACTTAGTCCTTCTTCCCCACTCAGTTTCAAATCTTTTCTTAAGTTTAGCATAAATAAACTGGAGGCTAACTAGTTAGCCTGATAGCTTGCTATCCTTAAAGCGGCGGTCGTCTCTTGTGTCCCTGCAGATTCCATAGCCTGCATGTAATCGTTGCACAATGAGGTGTCAACAAAGACCCACATTATATTACACACAAATGATGCAGTGAAAATGTGTCGGAATAACGTGCCACTCTCACATGGAGATCACAAAGAAAAGGGCGTCACACACAAAGTGAGACAAAAATAGCATACCTGCTGGAAGTAACGCACAAATGATGCAGATGTGGCCAAATAACGTGCCCCTACACAGATTACAACACAAGACAAAGGATAAGAAATAAAGTTCTAAATTAAAACACATATTTCTGGAGCCATACAGACGCCTACCCCTCACATGGAGAGCAGCAGGGGGTATACGGTGACAGATGTTATTGACGTTCCACATTAATGACATGACAATACGAACACATCATGTATTACTTGAACTTGAACATAAATTTTGTGTAATTATATAACAGTAAAAACATATTTACATAACATATTTACAGTGACAAAATTGACCCTGTTACATAAGGCATTCAGAAGACATACTGTGCTCACCCATTCAGATATAAAAGCGTGTCTACGTAGCATCATCATCGAACAAGTTGCAGTATTTTCACAGGATAGTCGTTGTGTGTAAGAACTATGTGTGTAATTATAATGTACAATTATGTAAGTATTTTACTATATAAGCGTGTAGTAAGAGTATCAAATGAAACACACCCCAGGCTAAGGGTATGCGTGTTTGATATGTAGTATTCTACACTGGTCACTAGGTGTCAGTAATGAGACAATAGCCACTGCAGAAAGTGTTTGGTGATAATGTGACTTCCCCAAGGCTAGCATGTGAGTCTATGTGATGTCTAATTTCTTTTGTGCTCTTATGTCTACTATATTGAGTAATAGGAGTGTAAAGGTGACTATAGGGGTGTTATTTCATATCTAGAGGGCTCTAATAATGTTAAACACTGTATTTAGAAACTCGTAAACAGCTTTTTCTCTGCTCTAACTACAAAAATATTCCATTTTTAAATAAGGATCCCTACTCCGCGGAAATTCACTTATCACAGTTGGGCTGGAACCAATTAACCGCCATAAACGACGGCTTGCTGTATTGCATAAATGACGTTGAGCCAAAACAGATATTTATGCAGTTTGCGTCGCCCAAGTAAAACTTATTTCATGCATTTGTAAGTGCAGCAAGTAACTGCAACAGTGCATGACAAATACCCTCCGCTCTAAGATGAGATGAATTTTCACTCCTCGGTGGATCTTTATGAGAGCCTAAATGGCCACTGCGGCATATTAAAGCACTTTATTTGAATTAGATAATGTGATTAAGATAAGATCAATTAACGGCTAGCAATAACGGCAACTGTAAGCCTTCTTTGTGGCTTTGATAACATTTGCGTTTGCTCTGGTGATGTATGTCCTATGGTGATAATTAAGACGGCGGCTTCGCAGGCAGGCAGGCTGAATGGGAGGGGAGGTATTACACCCGGACCTTTTTGGCGATTAGCATCTCCACTCGACCGCCACCAGCTTCAAGTGGAGCTTTTGAAGAAGTCCAACTTGATTTTGCATCCCACCACTGCTGCTGTGCATCATGATCATTTCTGATGCCTTGATGTGTGCAATGTTTACACAGCATTGGAGCAGGAAAGCCTTGAGCTGTACGCTGCTGTGGAGAGGCTATTCTGTGAACATGTTAAGGTGTGCACCCTCATCAGTTGAGGTTTTTGTGGTATCACAATAAAGTTCTTTGTACCAAGGCAAGAGGGCACTCCGGGACCTCTCTACAAAGGATTCTGACCCCATCATCGGTAACATTTTAAAAGCAAACATGTTGTCAAACGTGTCGAGATGCTTATGGACTTTAAAATGTCCCCAAGAAGTAACAATAGAGGAGAAAAGAGTGAAATGCCAAAGCAGACAGATATTTTACAAGTCTTTTAAAAACTTGGACAGGAAATTTCTGCTGTTTTGAATGAAACATTTTTCAATTATACATTTTTTACAAAACTCAAACACTAAAAAGGAATGACATGATTGGGCAGCTTTTGTGACATATTATGTATCAAAACCTAAATACAGTGGATCCCTGCACACTAACACATTTTTGGGAAAAAAAAAATGTCTGGAAATATGACAATTTTTTTTCACACAGAAAACATCTCATTCACTCTGTCTGTAATAATTTATTTACGTGTTAACACAGGTAAAATCATGTGTACATGTGCATGTACCACTGTTAGAAAAAGCCCACTATTGTTACACGTTTATGTCTATACACTTCACTGAATATGTTAATTATTTTCATTTTCAGATGCCACAAAAAGCTTCTAAAATATACTTTTCAGGAGAACTGTGGCCATATGTATATGTATGGGTATACGGGCAGTAAGTTATGGGTAAGTTTTGTATAAGTTAAGAGCACGCGGAAGCACGCCGGCATACGTCGTAGTACGTCCAAGTCGTCCAAAAAGTTAGTGCATGCACAAAACTTTTCGACGTATGTCAACGTATGATTCATATGTCTTGCATACGCGGGCAATAAGTTGTGCGATCGTTGATGCTCGTTCACAGACGTTATTTGTAAGTTACGCACAAGTCGTAATACGTCAACATATCTTGAGACAAAACTGTATCTTCTTGGCAAGCGTTGGCTGTGAGGAGATGGAGGCTGTCGTGTTTGCATTTGCAGATAAGTTTGCAGCTTGACCAGTAGAGGATACTGTGATACTGGGAATGGAACTAACATTTATTTTATTTATTTTTTTGCTCTTGGTCTGAGAGAAACAATGCACGTTTTAATCAAGCATTATTGATCACGTCAACATAAAGTGCATAGGAGTATTTACATTAAAAAAGAATGGAGAGATACAGCATGTTACTGTCCAAGTTTGCGTTAGGTTTGATGCACTGTTAGTGTCATTTGTAAGGCATTAATAAAGTTGATTGAAAAAAAAAAGTTGGTTCCATTCCCAGTGTCACAGTGTCCTCTACTGGTCAAGCTGCAAACTTATCTGCAAATGCAAACACGACAGCCTGCATCCCCTCTCAGCCAACGCTTGCCAAGAAGATACAGTTTTGTCTCAAGGTGTGTTGCCGTATTACGACGTGTGCGTAACTTACAAATAACGTGTGTGAACGGGTGTCAACGATTGCATAATTTATTGCCCGCGGATGCGGGACGTATGAATCATACGTTGACATACGTCGAAAAGTTTGGTTCATGCAACATATTTTTGGACGACGTGGACGTACTACGACGTATGCCGGCGTGCTTCCGCGTGCTCTTAACTTATACAAAACTTACCCATAACTTATTTGACATACGCAAGCGCATTGGCCAAATTTTTCATACGTTGGCGTAAGCTGGCTAAATCGTCAAGGTGTGACAGGGCATTTAATAAACAACACTTTACTTTCACTCTACTCTAGAGTGAAAGCGTTTATCACAGTGAATTAGTTCCAGACCTGACTGTGTTAAATGAATTTCTGTGCTATAGGATTGCATGTTAATAAATGGAATATTTTCATTCATTCATATCCAAAATAGAGCACAGCAATATTTTGACATAAGAACTTCTGCATTAAGAACTGTTAATCTGCTTTGGCAGTTGTACATATTAGACGGGACAGACAACAGAGGGAATTCACATCAAGTAAACGTTTATGTGTAGGTTTTGTTTAACTAATTGTTTATTTTACCCTATTGAGCTTTGTGACAAATATGTAGGGATTGATAGTCACTAGACCTATTTGGTTAGTCTCTTGCAGATATTTACACATACTCACCAGCCAATGTATCTGTTCCTCCTGGTTAACTGCTCCTGAATTCAGGATCATATCTGCCAGTTGTACTGCAGGTAGTCAGTGCATTTAGGATTATTCAATAAGGTTCAGAAGTATTATTTTAAAGACATAGTTGTTAGGATTTTGCCTCTATACACACCACAATTGATTTGAAATAAAACAGTTAAAATATGATTGAAATGTAGACGTATACTTTCAGATTTAATTTAAAATGTTTCATGAATACTGCGACTGGAATTATGTGATTTGAATTGTGGTTCAAAAGACCTTAAAAAAACAAACTAATGAAAATGGCCTGGACAAAAATGATAATAACCCTTAACCTAACATTTTGTGGCCACACCTTGTGAAGCAATTACTGCAATCAAGCGCTTCTTGTAACTCCCAATGAGTCTCTGAGCATGCAAACTGCTCCAGCTCTCTCAGGCTTGATGGGTACTGTTGGAGGACACATCACCTGTGACTGAGACCAAGCTTTCTGACACTGGGCGACACATTTTGCTCCAGAATGCCTTGGTAGTCTTGAGATTTCATTGTACGCGGCACGGATTACAGACACCCTGTGTCAGCTGCAGCAGAGCAGCCTTAGAACATAACTGAGCCTCCTCTGTGTTTCCCAGTAGGTATGGTGTTCTTTTCTTTGTTTGCTTCATTATTGTCTGTAAACATAAAGCTGAAGTGCCTTGCCAAAAAGCACCAAATTTGTCTCAGAGAAGCTTTGTAGCTTGTCAATATGCATTTTGGCAAATTCCAGTAATTTTTTTATCATTATTATTATTATTAGTTTTTTTTAATTATTATCTTCTAAGGGGAGACAATAATGAGGCGAAAGATGAACGGGATAAATATAATTCTATTTGTAGCAGCGTCTGGGAGAACACAACTTTGTGGTGTTCAAGGAATGAACAAACTGGGAATAACCGCACTGTGAACATAATGAAACAAAATGACGCAAAAATGATGGGCTTTCTAACCGAATAGTACTTTTTCAATAAAATAATAGTTCTTATTTCCAAAATTTATAGACAGTTGTCTCTCTTTTATCGCGGTTAATTGGTTAGAGACCCGACCGCAAAATCAATTTCCGCGAAATACGATTCAATGTTAGTAAATAGAATATTTTTGTAGTTAGAGCATAGAACACCTGTTTATGACTTTCTAAATATGTTTTTAACATAATTAGAGGTGTGTAGACATGAAATAACACCCCTTAGCCACTTTTACACTCCTATTATTCTTTGTTTACGTCACATTGCACAGGCTACAGCAGGGGTCACCAACGTGGTGCCCGCGGGCACCAGGTAGCCCCCCACGACCACATGAGGTGCCCGTAAGCCTGCTTTTCATTCAGGTTTTCAGTTAACAATGAAAGAACAGTAGAAAGAAATGCATTCTGAAATACAAAATGTGAGTTGTGGACACAAGTATTTTGTTAATGTTCTGGTAAAACAAGCATATTTGCTTTGTTTCGGTTTAAAGTAAGCTCTGAAAATAAATGTTACAAAAATGAGTAGCTCTTGGCCATTTTCATTTTGTAAAAGTAGCTCTCACAAGGAAAAACGTTGGTGACGCCTGGGCTACAGTATCACTGCAGGGACATTAGAGACGACCACCGCTAGCATAGCAAGCTACCAGGCTAACTAGTTAGCCTCTCCAATTTACTAATTCTAAACGTAAAGTGCTTCAAATGGAGTGGGGGAGAAGGACAGAGAAGCCAAAAACCTACCACTTCCACACAGAATGAGAATTTTTTTTAAATTCGATCTCACCATGGCATGTGGCTCGGCTCTGTAGATTCAGTAGCCAGTCTCCATGCAGCGTGAAAGGAAATGTAATCAAACGTCATGTCTCATAACATTACTGATGCCTAGTGACCACAATACTACATATAACCTTCATTCATGAACTCACTTTGTGCGCTGCTTAATCCTCACTAGGGTCGCGGGGGTATGCAGGAGCCTATTCCAGCTAACTTTGGGCTTGTCTTTCAATAATTTTTGACTAATAATAGGCCATAGTCAACCACGAAACAGCAATCATGTATTATTTAATTATTTTTGGAAAAAAAATTACATAGTGTACATTAGCGTAGTGTGCAACTGCACATTTACATAAAATATGAGGTAGTTATTTACAAAAATCTTTTTAAAAACATATCTTTTTTTAAAATCATCGTTCCTGAAAGTTTTCCACACTCCGGTTCGGGCCCACCCATGGCCCAGTGGTTGGGGACCCGTGCAAGAAAATATGCATGAACTAGGTCTTTGGGTGAAAATGACTTCTTGATACCAGTGTTGATAGCAGAAGGGATGGGGTTGATCTGAGAAAAAAGTTACAACCAAGTGATACAGATGCCAGCCTCAGGAGCAAAATGAGGACTAGTACTTTGTGTATCATGTCTGCTTCACTCCCTTGAGCTTTGACGGAATGCTGCTAATTTTGTAGATCAACATAATCATCGTCTTACACGGACTTTCCTTCAAAAGCTGTGTGCACCCTGGTAAATGAAATCATAAACTAATATTGAATACAGGCCTACAGAAAGAATGCACAGACCTTGCAGCATAACGTCACAGGTGATCTGAATTTCTTAACACAATGAAGGGATTGGTCAGGATCAAATTGTTCTTACCGCATCAACAGGTTGTCTGACCTCCACAATCGTTTACTGGCTTGTGATAAGGAGGCAATGGTAGTGTAGTGGTACACGCTGCTACCTTTCATGCAGCCAAATCCTGCAAGTGATTCACTGTGGCGACCCCTGATGGGAGAAGCTGAAAGACAAGAACTGGCTTGTATTAGGAGAACAGCATCTCTCTTATCCATCATGACCCTGTTTACTAAAAACTGTTTTCTCATGACAAATTGTTCAAGCCATTCGATGTTGATGATAATTTAGATTTTGATCCTATGTAAACTTTGTGGACCTCTGCTCTACATATTAAAATGTTCTCCAGCCATGCTTTTGGTAAATCAGAGCTCCATTATGTTGATATACAAACGGGATGTCTTTATGGTGCATTGTATTGATTTTTTTTTCTTTAAGAGGATTCTATGACCAGCTTTCCATGGAGTTTTCAAATGTATTTGAAAATGGGATTTAGATAAAACGTTTTTGAAAACAGATACAGACTGCAGAGGCAACTATGAGCATGAGTGAAATATCCAAAATCCACTCTGGCACCACGTGAGTAGGGCTAGTTTTAAAAACATTGTCGTCAAATATTTTAAAGATGCAAAGAAACCAAAACAGGCATTTATCCTCGATTGTTTTCATGTAAACAAGGTCCTTCATTTGGCTAGACTTTTCAAAGCAAACTCTCACCTTGTGTTGAAATACATATAGCTGTGGTTTGTGTCAAATGAGGATTTTTGTGTGCGATATTACTCTGCAGACTCATTTGATCTTTTTCTCTCTTTAATATATAATTTACTTGACTAATTACATAGCTTATGTAACGGATGCCAGCCTGTGAGGCTGTGTGAGTGTACGTTGGTAAACCTCACTCCCTCTGCCCTAAGAGCTGCGCTGAACACGCGGCCCACAGTCCGGGGTTTTAGCCATGTGGTCAGCGCTCTCGCCTCCCATTACGAAGGTCCTGTGTCAAGCCCCGGTGTGGGCACTGCGAAACAGGGCGGGTTACACACACAGTTCTTTTTTTTTCTCTTGTGTGGCTATATTACAGTGACTGATTGCAGTGGATTCAGATGGCGCCAACATTCAAGCAAGCATCACATGCAAGCATTATGTCCCGCCCTCTTCTTGCTTTGACTATGTAAGCTCATTCATTCCTCAGCATTGTTTTTGTATAATCTGTTCTTTTAATGCACTAATGGTAACATATACAACTCGCTGGTGGTGGTGTTATATTTTTTGGTTAAATGAAAACTGCACATTTTAAAAAATGTTGCCGATCATCTACAATCCATATGTGAACACACATCTTTCTCTTTTCTGTGTGTTCTAAAGCTATAGAAACAGCTAAAAAGAAGGCAACTAATTAATGCACATAATGGGACACACCTATTCCGCCTACAAAGCCCGCTATTAAAACAATCTACAAAACCCTCCAACGAGGTTTGACGGTTTTATATCCATGCTGTGACCATGTAGTAACAGGCACATTCATGATAACATCTAATACTTACAGTATTTGGTTGTATTTTGGTCATCTTTAGCATTACCGGAACTTGGGCACATTGATTTCACATAGCAACATAGAAAGTAGGGATGAGCCAGTACACCACTATCTGTATCTGTATCTGTTTACTCATCTAAATTATCTGTATCTGTGTCTGTACTCAGATTGGGCATACACCGGACATGGGTGTGGTTTAACCGGAAATGGGCGGGGCTTCAATCGGTACATTATTTTAAGTCTGAAATTGACTATTTTAAGTCTGAAATTGACATGGATTGATCAGAACATGCTATATTTGTTGTTCATTATTCAGTTATAGGTGTACTCAACGTTGAAGGGAAAACATTTTGAGTGTGATAGCACAGAGCCTGTCCACTTACCTGGAGAAGAACAGGTACATTGATACATCTATAAAGAAGGCCGGTATCCCAGGGTTCTCTGGTTGCTTGGAGTATACCGGTATGATCTGGCACCAGATCCAAACTGCTAAGAAGAACAAAAGAGACCTCCATGTAACCTTCCTTGACTTGGCTAATGCTTTTGGATCAGTTCCACACAACCTCCTCTGGGAATCCTTCAACTTCTTTGACGTTCCATTATCCATCATTGCTCTAGTGAAAGACTACTTTGTAGACCTGCAATTATGCTTTACAACAGCAGACTACACAACACATCATGACAGCGTCTAGAAGTTGGCATCATGGCAGGCTGCACAAGCTCAGCCCGGGCATTCACAAAGGCTATGGAAATCATCATCAGGGCCTCTAGATGGGTGGTGGGAGGTGAGCAAACAAAAAACGGAACCCGACTTCCACCTATCCGAGCATTCATGGATGACATGACCACGCTGACCACTAGCTAACTAGCAGCCGAATAAGTCACAAAGCATCTCAATAGTCAAGAGAGAGCTTAAGAATGTGAGGTTCTGCATTGGTGACGACTTAATTTCAATGGTGTAGGAGCAACCCGTCAAAAGCTTGGGCAGATGGTACAATGCAAGCCTCAGGGACAAAAACCAAGTGCAGGTACTAACGCAGGACATCACCACCACTCTGGACACCACCAACAAGACAATGCTGCCAGGGAACCTCAAACTCTGGTGCCTACAATTTGGACTTCACCCTAGGGTAATGTGGCAACTCACAATCTGCGAGGTCCCAATAACAACGGTGGAGAAGATGGAGCAACACATAACTTTGTATGTGAAGAAATGGCTTGGCGTTCCACACTGTCTGAGCAACATCAGCATCTATGGCAAAGGAGTCCTTGAACTACCTATCACGATCCTCACTGAAGAATACAAGTGCTATAAAATGAAACTACAGAAGACATGGAAGGACTCCAGAGATCAGACCTTCAGAAATGCTGCACCACCTCTGTCAACGGGAAAGAAATGGACACCATCCGACACAGTACAGCATGCTATGTCAGCCCTGAAACGCGACATTATGGGACATGTCCAGCTGGGAAGAGGAGGATTTGGTGTTTGGTGTTTGTAAACCAACTTGGCACAAAGCTTCAGCCTCATAAAGTAGGAAAATGGTGGTAGAGGAAGTGCGCCGTCAGGAGGAGGCTGAAAGAATCGCAAAGGCTATGAGAAGGCGTGGAGAAGACAAAGCTCACCTGGAGGCAGCTCTGGGAAATGGAAGCAAGAAACATCAGCTTCATCATAAGAGCTACATATGATGTGCTCCCATCCCCAAAAAACCTTCACCAGTGGTATGGCCAGGACCCAACCCATACGCTCTGCCCAAATTCAGCAACTCTCAAACACATCTTGACCAGTTGTAGGACCAGCCTCCCACAAGGCTGCTACACCTGGAGGCACAATCAGGTCCTCAAGAGTCTGGCAGCAGCCCTTGAGAACAAGAGGGACACCATGAACTCCTTGCCCTTGAGAGCTGCCAATTCCATCTCTGTGCCAACATACGTTCAAGATGGACAGAAACAGCCAAACCACCCAGTTACCAAACCAGAAACTGGATAGCTAGCCATGACCCGGGATTGGAAGATGCTAGTTGATATTGGCAAGCAACTAATCTTTCCCCCAGAGATCTCAACCACCACCCTCAGGCCAGACTTGGTGCTATGGCCCCCTTCACTAAAGGTGGTCTACATCATAGAGCTCACGGTCCCATGGGAGGATTCCACCGAAGAGGCCTACGAACGAGATAAAGTTCCCACGCCAATTTCAACATCCACGCCTCATGTGATTACCATCTATTGGCACAAAGGACATTTTCTATCAAGTCCTGTGTATTTATGGACTGTACTGTGTATGTGTGTGTAAATGATCTGTCAGACTTTATTATTTAATTATTTTTAATGATCTGTGTGAAGTTAGTGATTCATGCAAACATCCAGTGATGGCAAAGGGGAATAATCTGTCAGCCTTGTTCACTGTGGCTTTCTCAAAAGCAGCGCCTTCAGTACTACAAGCAAAATTTTCCAACTTTATATCACCAGACAAAAAAAAAAACGGCAGACTGGCACACAAGCTGCTTGTGAAATGCACCGCATACGTTACGAAACAAGTTTAAGACTGCAACGTACATACTGCAACGTTTTGAGGGGGTTGTAATATTTGACCACGATTATGTATATAATGTAGTACGATAGCCATACAGGCAGAATGTTTGATGCAGATCTCCAGGTGTACCTAATGTAGTGGCCAGTCAATGCAGGTTACTGTTACCACTGTCTGTGTACTGCCAACTGAAAATTAACAAAATTCTTATATTGTAGGTAGCACGCCTGTTTTATGATGACTTCACGGAATATCACAAAAATAAATTTCAAGGAAAAAAGCGGTCATGCTACACCAATTGAGTTGCATAAGTGACTGACGCAACACAAGCCTGCACAGTGCTGTCTTGTCAAATGCACCGCGTACTTTACGAAACAAGTTTACCAAGTAACTTTCGATACAAACCGAAATAGAGGCGAGCTGAGGAAAACCTAATAAAGTGGAGGCAACGCCACACGAGCCGTTTTCAACATGCCAATTGCACCGTGTACCTGAGTGAGGCACCGCTCAGCTCCTATGTGGCTCTAGTCTGCACAGTGTGTCTTGGAAGGGGCGGGGACTGTGTGTGACTGGCCAATCACAGAGCGTAAAGAGTGAATACATAATGAGGATTTTCTTTCATCACGATTACGGATAATGACAAGATGTACTCGTTTCATGACCGTATTTGGCAAAAACGTATTATCCGTAGCAAACGAGTATCTGGCTCATCCCTAATAGAAAGGAACACTACACCTAATGTTAACTTTTCCAAACTCGAAAACAAAAACACAACAGCAATGGCAGCAGCTCCAATATGTAGCGTTTGTAGCTAGCCGGTGTGGTGTAGCGAGGCTACACCAGTAACGTAGTTCTTCAGTGTAATAATGTTGATGTAGCTTAGTTAATATGCAGGTCACAATATGTAAATGGAGCGTTGTTGGCAGTTTTTTGGTGTTTTTTTCAGTCTTTATAGGTGGAATAGGGGTGTCCCATTATATGCATTCTTAGCTGCCTTTTTTTTTTTAGCTCTTTTTATATCTTTAGAACACACAGAAAAGAGAAAGACGTGTTCATGGCAATCAGGCTGTTGAAATAACACGTTATAATACATTTCTTATGTGCACACTTTTATATGTGATACAGTCTAATAGCTCAGAGCATTGTCAGTGTAATAATCTCTCATGGGGGCCTTCAGGACACACAGACACTCACCGTTCATGATGCACACACACACACAAACACTCACCTAGCACAATCAGAGTTGTGCAAAACTTAAGATATGGTTCATGGAAAATTATCGGGACAGACACAATACAGTAGATGTGTTTTTGTAGGCACACTAGATATAATTTCACTTTCCAGAGCGGCGCAGCATCTCTCTCTCTCTCTCTCTCTCTCTCTCTCTCTCTCTCTCATATATATATATATTTGTGTGTGTGCGCCTTCATTCTGGGCTCTTTTCTTGAGATTCCTCATTGATGATAGAGTCCAGCACTGTAACCAAATAAATTGCTCTTTTTTTATAGTTCAAAAACCTGAGTTTTTAAATTGTGTGATGAGTGACTACTTCTCCAATAGCAAAGCGGTCAAAGAACCCGGAAGAAAGGCCAAAGAGTAACAATAGCCTTTACAATAGTTGTTCTTTTAAAGCACTTTTGGTAATATATGCGAGCCACCGGCGGTGTTATATTTTTTGGTTTAAAAAACGTAAAAAGGAATTATTATTGTCAATTAACTAATCATTTGGACCACTCCTTCCTCTTTTAGACAAAGCAAATGGAAAATAGCTAACTCAGTTGCCTCTTCTTCATCCTGCGACTGTAGTTATCACACGGTTTTAGTGTCTTCTACAGCCTTAATGAATATCTGTGAGCATCTTCAGATTGATCTCAGCTGTCCCTAGGGGCATGCCTGTGGGGCAGGTTGACAGTTGCTGTGGAGGAAGAAGATAATGATGAAACACAGGGAATTGAAAAAAGAATATGATTGGCAACTATAGACTACAATTAATGCATTCTCCCAAGGCATCTGTGAATTTATAGCCTGCATGATGTGTATTTATTTTTGGCGATGTATGGCGTGAAGAGTGATGCGGATCTGTGATCCAGTGGTTCTGAGCCGACACACAGGGATGAGTAGCGCTTGGTGTGAGGCGCTCCTGCCAGATGGCATGCTGTATGTCCATGGCAGACACACGTACACTTCATGCAGCCACACACACGATCAGAGCTGAATGCACCAGCAGTCTTCCATCAACACACCAAACTATGCATCACATGAACGTTGTGAAACCAGTGTAAAATTAATTACACACCGCCTGCTTGAGATCTGTGAAATCGTGTTTTCTTTTTTTACATAAAAACTTATTCCTTGATTATTATAAACAGAAACATGACACCGGTACTGATTTTTTTTTTTTTTTGGTCAAATACAGTAGAGCCCCAGAATGGATGTACTCTGCATAAAAAGGCTATAATTCCTAATGGTATATTTTTGTGAAACCTGTTTAATAAAAGTTGAAAGCCTCCACTTCAATAATGTTTGTATTTCAAATGCACCGTTTTAGTGTTCTAAACAGCTTAAAATGATAGGATTGGTAACTGTGTAAATATATTTGTGTGTGTGTGCATAGTAGGAAGGGAGAGACATACTTTTGTACATTTTAAAACGTTTAAGCAGCCAGAGTTGAACTATTGATTGGTTGTTGGTAAATAAATTGATCGAGTTATCAAAGAATGTTAGTGTAAGAGTTGAAAATGAAAGAAATATACATTAAAAGGAATTGTAAAAACGATTTCTTTTCCTTAGTCTTTCTTCTCGGGTCTTGGGACTGCATTACTATCAGAGAAGTAGTCAATGATCACATAATTAAAAAGATTTTTAAATTGTGAGAGCTATCAATGAGGAAGATTTAAGAAAGAGCCAAGAATGAAAATACACACAGCATATATAGCAGTTGCTGCACCCCTCTAGAAAGTGAAAGTGAGAGTTAAGCTGGTGCGAATGAGAACAAATGCATCTTTTGTGTGTCTCCCACGAATTTTTTACGAGTCATATCTTGCATTGTGCAACTCTGATTGTGCTAGGTGAGTGTGTGTTGTAAACACCCCTATGAGGTGTTACTAGACTGACAATGCAATGAGCTTTTAGACCAAATCTAAAAGTGTAATAAAAAAAAATAACATCTAACAACGCAATATTGTATGATCACCAAAAATTTCCGTCACAAACCGAATCATGTAAAAACTGTTGTGTTCGAAAACCAAGGTTAGAATGCAATACCAAATAGAAGTGAGAGTAAAGCTTGTGTGAGTCACAACAATTCATATATTGTGGGTCTGCAACTTCCAGTATTTCCAGTCTATGACTTCCAGTCATATGCAAGCGTTGCGCAACTCTGATTGTGCCTATGTCAGTGTGTATGTCAAGACGGCCTTCCGACTGAAAATGCACTGAGCTAATAGACTGGACCTAAAGGTGTAATGAGAATATCTAACAATGTAATAAAAAATAATGATTCTCACAGAGAAGTGTCTTGATGTTGCAGAGTTGTGTCACTAAAAGGGAGGTATCTGCATCTCCATGGTTGTCCTGTCCACGGGCTCTTAGGTGGTTCATTTTGGCATTTCGAGTAATTACTGGTTGAATTTAGGTACGGTCTTTCAGAGGCAGATTTCCCCAAAAAAGTACTTGTAGTATTACTTCTTCACAGCTACATGTTATAAACTGATATTATCAGAGGGAGTGTCAAAAGATGATTCCCTTGTGCTCCCCTTGATGTATGAATCACAGTCGAGCACAGATCATACATATGTACAGGTCTCTCTGCTCCCCAATGCATGAAGCTGGTCTATTGCTGCAAATGAACGTGCCCCTTGATATAATTCTCATCAAGGTTCAATCAATTTCCTCTTCCTTTGCCTGCAGCAGTGTATCAAAAGGGCTCCTCATCAATCTCTATCCCCCTTTTGGCCCCTTATATTGAGACAGGGGACTTCAGGGGTAGGGTCATAACGGGTGCATATGGTCATATTTTGAGTTTGAAAAAAGGCAGCAATCACTGAGGTGAAGCCCAAAATAGATTGCAGCTGCAGCGGCTCGGTAGGTGCTTAGGTCATATTGTTCCGTTAATGAAGCCTGCCTGCATTTTAATATACAGTCACCCCTCGCAATATCACGGTTCAATTATCGCTCCCTCGCTATATCTCAGTTTTACAAAAATTCATGAATAAATGATTGTTGTTTTGTGGTTGACTATGGTATATTATTAGTCAAAACATATGGAAATACAAGTGATATGTAGTATTCAGGTCACTAGGCGGCAAAAATGACACAAAATAATGAGACATTACCTTACATTACATTACCTTAACGCTACATGATGCCATCACCTCAGCCATCGCTAGGGATGTGAACAATAAACCAATGTGTCCGCATATTCAGTTTGAGGAGCGAATGATTCCGATGCGTCGCTAAAAGACTCCTGTAGCGATAACAATCAACCATAAATCTTCAGATTAATCGATTGTGGGGACATGCACCCGGTATCGCGAGAGAAGCAATTGGTTGACAGTGTCTTATAAACAACAACAGGGCCAGTGCACCAGCTCCTGGTGCTAGCGAGCTAGCCGCCGTTCGAACACCGAAGTTTGGAACGTACAGTATTTGGTTTAATTTCAAGTAGGGTGCACAACTTGACCGAGTGTGCTTGCCAGCTAGTCAGCATTTGAACACCGACATTTGGAACGTCTTTTGATATATTTCAAGAAGAGTGCATAACTTGACCGAGTATGCTAGCTAGCTAGCATACTCGCTAGCTAGCCAGCGTTTGAACTCCGACGTTTGGAACGTCTTTGGATTAATTTTGAGATTAATTTTGAGTCTGGCCAGCCAGACCAACAGCGGCGAGTATGGTAACTTTTCTGCTTTGTAACTTGATTACTTTGAAATGTTGCGCCTGGAGTATTGAAAACATTACACTCAGTCTGAAATGTACCTTTGTTAAGACATTTTGAGTATGGGATTGCTGAGGTGAAGCCAGAAGCAGGCACAAATAATGAGCAGAAATATTTATTTTACACATTTGAAAATACTGTAAAAAAAGACACTATTAAACAATTGGCTTCTTTGTTTTATAATGTAATATTAACGTCTACATAGGCAAATGTAATCGGTGAATCATATGAATTGTACCGTTTGTACACTGTATCGACTTGTTCTGTTTTTAAAATCTATAGTTTTTTAATCTTCTCTTAACCCTTTAGGCGCCTGAGTTTTTTGAAGAAAATATTCAGTTTTGATATTACTATTTCAAAAAGTTGTAGCTTGAAAATGGTTAGCGATAAAGGCATACTTTAAATGAGAAAAATCATCAGTATGACCCAAAGTTTGTGATTGGAGTAAATTCACGAATTTGATGTCACCAGGCTCAGAACTTGTCAGATTCTTGTCTCCGCTCATCAAAATGTCTCATCCACTCGTGGTACTCTTCCTCATCTCTCAAGCAAACCCAGCCATCATCATTTACAGCGGGATCTTGAGCACCACTGCTGCCTCCTCCGCTATTAGTAGTGTATTTCCTGCCGTGCATTCTACCACAACTGCCACTATTTCCTCGTTTTTTTACATTCCCGGTACACCTCCTCACCACCCGTGCTACACGCACCGTATGTCGTCTTTTAGGAGAAACATATGACAAACATTTTTAGACAAAATAGAATCTAAAATGAGCCTGAGATGAGAATTTTAAATTTGTCTTCTGAGCTGTAGAAGAGCAAGTTTTGAGCAGACTGTCATAGCGGGTGGACTCCCGTGTACACCGGGGTTCATTAAACTCCTAAATTTTGCATAGAAACACACCCCACAAATGTTGCTCAGTTTAAAGTACAATAGTAACTACCTGATACATCACATTTGTCTCTACGGCGTGTTAAATTCAGCAATGTTGCTTGTCACAATTTTGTGCTTAAAGGGTTAAACACGTGTATACAGATGCGTATGAAAGCGTTTACCACAAAGAGATTTACATCCCTACTTAATACGTATAGATAAAAATGTTTTTCTATCTGCGATTAATTGTGATTAACTATGAGTTAACTATGGACCAAATGTGATGAATCACGATTAAATATTTCAATCAATTGACAGACCTATTTTATATACATGCTGTGACCATGTAGTAACAGGTACATTCATGATAACATGTGATACTTACAGTATTTTGCCATATTTTGGCCTTTGTAAACATTACCGGAACTTTGAAATACTTGGCGCATTGATTTCACATAGAAATATAGAAACAAACACCGACACCCAGTGTTAACTTTTCCAACCTCAGAAATAAAAACACAGCAGCGGTGGTGTCAGCTCAAATATGTAATCTTAATTTTTTTGTAGTTCTCTGAGGTTGTAGGCGAGCCTGTGGTAAAGCTAGTCGCTAGCCAGCTAGTAGCTAGCTGGTGTGTGTCAGTGTGCCGGTAAAGTAGTTTGATCGACGTAACAATGTCAATCATAACAATGTCGCTGTAGCTTGGTTAATATGCATGTCACATTATATGTAAATGGAGCATTGTTGGCGCTTTCTGGAGGCTTACGAGGCGGAATAACATCCCATACATGCAGTACTGAGCGGTCTGTTTAGATCTGTTTCTATATCTTTCTTTCTCAGAAAAAAGAAAGACATATGTTTTCATGTTTGACATAAGGATTGTGGATGATGGACAAAATTTAAAAAAAAAGTGCTGTTTTCCTTTAAAGGTGCACACAAGTCACAGATACTGTATTACGCTTCATATCATATCATATATCTTGAATGCCCTATATTTGTATTTTTGTTCATTTTGCCACTTTTATGCTTGAAAATGCTTCATTTAGGCCATGAATACTTACAATTTGCTTAATTATGCATTTTTTTGTACTAATAATAGACCATATTCAACTACGTTTATTAATTTTTGAAAAACTGCGATAGAGTGAGGGTGCGATGTTTGAACTGCAATGTAGCGAGGGACGACTGTACACATGTCACCTTATCATGGTTTGCACGTTACCAAGTATCCGAGGAGCCCCTTATACCCCTAATCGGGTCACCCAGGGTAAGCAGGTCCTAGGTGAAGGAACAGACAAAGGGGTCACTGCATAATATTACATAAAATCAATAAAAGAAGGATATTTTAAGTAGAAATGTCAGGCATCTGAAAACTATGCTCATTTCTATGCAGGTGATACTTGGTGGGCCTCCTTTTGCATGAATGACTGCATCAATGCGGCGAAGCAAGGAGGTTGCTTTGATAGCGACCTTCAGGTCATCTGCATTGTTGGGTCTCACCTTCGTCTTCACAATATAATTAGCGTGTGACACTGTGACTTTACAAAATTGAACTGTTTCACGATATGCAAAATAGTTTTCAAAATATTCATATTTTTGAGAAACTGTTTCTTTTTTCATTTAAGCCATAAATCACCAAACATGAGCGATATTTCACTCTATTTGTAATGAATCAATACAATATATGGGTTTCACTTTGTGAGATGAGTGACAAAAAATATGACACTTTTTCACCTCCTTCACTCTTCTCTTGAAACAGTTCAGTTCATATCCTTCCAGCTCAGAATCCATTCCTTTCTCTGCATCAAACCAGGTTTGTGAGATTGCAATTACTGTAAATGGTTTGTTAAATTGGCTCCAATATTGCTTGATGTTGTTGGAATGGAAGTAAAGGCTTTTGCTGTTGAAATGAATAATTGATCATTTATTCTCTTCGTCTCTTTAATGGTGCTATTGTATTGTTCATCCATGTTGTATAAGTAGTTGTTGTTAACGCTGGAAAATAAAACAGCGTTTGTGTCTATATCATTCTCTAAATCCACTCTTTTATTGTCAGGAAAGTCAAAGGGTTCCAATTTCAGATCCTGTTCAGCCAACTTTGGTATTGTAGGTTTGTTCTCAAATGTAGATAAATAACTCCCCCCAGACTGCGCCATTTTACATTTGTGTGTTTTGTCTTGAATATTTGTATAGGTTCTTGTTGTCTTTGCTCGGTGCTTCCTTAAGTTGCTTGCTTTCTTGGCTATGTCAGCTTTCTTCCCTGTTTTGAATTTCAATTGATAATTGATGTTGTTGACAAGTACTTTTAAAGGTTTTATTATTTTACTTATTTTCTTTTTTTATAGTTTAAAATACCATTTGCTAGTGGTGCTCAGATCTATCAGCCACCGATCAGTATCAGCCGATTTCCATGAAAAAGCATGGCATCGGCATATGCCGATACTTGCTTTTAAAGCCGATCACTTTTGCCTTAAAGAAGGCGCCTGATAATCTGAGTTTCACCTGTGGTTTTGAAAAAGTAAGTAAGTCTTGGCCATTTTCATTTTGTAAAAGTAGCTCCCACAGAAAAAATGCTGGTGACCCCTGATAGAGCCAATAGTAAAAAAAACAACAAACAAAAAAACACTATCTATTTGACTCATGGATGATCGGTATCGGCAGCATAAAAGCCTGATCAAAGCATCCCTAACATTTGTACATAATTTACGTTTTTGTCCTGTGTTGTAAATTAGCTTGGCTATGTTGGAAATCACATCGCTAGCTCAATATACTGTACTTCAGAGTTTAAAATAGATTACTCTGATGTCTTGTATTTTTTATGCTATGAGCTATGATATGATTTGAAATATAATACTTTTTGAATTTTCCCGATACATTGGGTGTCCAGTAATCCCGCGTTTATGACGGTTAATCGGTTCCAGAACCTGACAGTGATAAGTAAATTTCCGCAAAGGAGCATCAAAAAAACTGTTTACAACATTGTAAATATGGTTTTTGACATTATGAGAGCCCTCTAAAAATGAAATAACACCCCAATAGTCAACATAGCATACCCAATAGTATAGTTACCCAATATATAGTCAACATAATAACAGAAAATAAGCCATTTAAGACATAAATAAGATGCGTACTAATGTGTGTTGCTGTGAATGTGTTCCCATGCGACAGGACAGGAATTGACGTCAAGGGTTCAGAGTTGAGTTTCAGCTGGGCGTGGACTACGGCCTGTGTTATTATGATTATGATTCCCCTTTCTTTCATGATGTTCAGTTCATGAACTGATTAAGCCTACTCGGATGAGAGGTGGAACGTCTTCTAAGACAACCGGAACAGTCTAGCTGCGATCAATTCAATGCCCTGAGAATACGACGACCTGGATGAATGAGAATATGATTATGATTAGTATGTTGTTATTGTTATTATGACTGTTGTGAGATCACTCAAACCTGGAATAAAAGCTTGTTGTTCCGTCGATCAAGTCTGGCGCTTGTGTTTCTCACCCAACGTTACAGTAACATTACTGACACCTAGTGACCAGTGTAGAATACTACATATCATCACAATGTCTTTAAATACATGCCTTATATTTGTATTTTACTTCATTTTGACATTTTTTTTACTTGAAAATGCTTCATTTAGGCAAAATTTGTGTAACATTTGCTTAAGTATGGATATTGTTTGATAAGAGGCCGTATTCAACCATCACACAGCATATGTGTTTGAATATACAGTATGCATGCCTCCTCTATGTTGTGAGGGACTACTTACCGTATTTGTACAAAGTATCGCTATCAGATCAGTATGAATTTTACTTTGTGCCGGATAAGAAATGAAATCAGTGGTATTACACATCACGATAAGAAGGCACAAAATGGACTCCTGTAAAACACAAAAGGAAACTTTATCAATACACATGGAAATGCATTAATACAATCAATTTGGCTATATTTACCCAGGAAAGGATCTTGTTCTTTAGCTGCCTCACACACACACACACACACACACACACACCAATCCTCAATAGTGCTACTAGTCCTAATAATGCTGGAGTGTTGTGGCAACAAGGCTTTAAGCTACAAATTGACTGCTAGCTGTGGGTGGGCTCGTGTCGCAGCTTCCTACTGCTACTCCTGGACTGTCCGTTCAGCCAGAGGAGACTATTAGACAGATATATGGCCACTTAATTGGCCCATGATGGCAGTGTGGTGAAGTGGTGATCGCCAGTGGAGTGCTAGACGCCAGGATGATTAGGGGCGAGTGTGAGTGTGTGTGTAAATAAAATGTGTGGCTGCACAGCCAAGTTTAGGATAAGGGCTCTCTTTTTGTGTCTGCGTATAAAGACAACATATAAATATATATAAATATAAATATATAACCAGTATATATATACATATATATATATAAATATTCTGTATATATGGCCAGTATATGGCCAGGCCTGCGCTTATTAGTTACCCGTCTCAAGTTGTCAGACCACACAAACGGCATCTGACGATTAAAAAAAGAACTGCCACAAACCTGTTCTGTCAGGTGTGCGTGTGTGTGTGTATGGAAGTGGGTGTGAAGTTAGTTGCCTTTGTGTGGAGAGAAATGTGTGTGTGTCTGAAGAATTTTTTCTTGTTTTTTTTTTTTGGAAGCCTATTTTCCACACATTGTCTAAGTACAGTGGCTGTAGGTAAAATCAATGGAAATATGTGGGGAGGACGGATGGAGTGGAGAGAATGATGAGAAAGGGCTGTAAAGTGAAAAATAAACAAAGGCTTGGTTTTAAGGACAGAAAAAAAAGAAAGAGCAAGGAGATGTGGGAATTATAGGAAGAGAATGCCCATTAAGGTGGGAAATTGGAGCCCTTCGCTGTTAAGCATTTTGCTTGTGCCCATATTTCCCTAATGGTGGTGTGAGATTCACCAGGCCCCGAGTTATCCAGATGAGACCGCTAAGAATTAAAATGCCATATGTTCAGGATGGCACCTCGGCGCAAATCAAACGCTCCTGTAATTTCTCTCAATACTGAAGAGGCCCCAAACATTAGGCTCTCTACGCTTTGCTGCTTTGTTTATTTCCACCCTCTTTTTGTCACATTGAAGTGGTGATTTATTTTAACTGTACAAGTCATCTCCTGCTGTTCTGTATGCTTTTGTTCATGCACGTGTGTTGACAGCATGTTAGGTTGTAGGTGATGGAAAGCAGTGGAAGAATCTCATTGACTTTTTCATAATTACTTTTCCATATCAGATCGCTTCAATAGCCTGTAACGATTCTGTCTTCCAGTTTTCTAGCTGCCATGTTACTGAAGGAAAAATGGTCTGCTTGAATTAGATTTTGAATTTGTCTATGAATACGCAAGACCCACTCAAGTTAACAATATCCAACAAAAAAGCTGTACAGTAATCCCTTACCACTTCACTTTTCGAATTTCACGGCTTCACTCTATCACGGATTTAAATAACATATATTAATGAATGACTCATGTTTTGTGGATGAATACTAATACAAAAAAATGCATATTTAAGCAAATTGTATGTATTTTTTGCCTAAATTAAGCATTTCCAAGCATAAAAATGGCTAAATGCACTAAAATACAAATATAAGGCATTCAAAAACACATTCAAAGACGTTGACATGTGGTATGCTACACTGGTCACTAGGTGTCAGTAATGTTACTGTAATGTTAATGTAATGTTCGATGACACAATCAAGCACCAGATTTGATTGCCGGACTTTTATTGCAGGTTGGAATGATCTCACAACAGGCACAATAATCCCTAACACAGGTTACTGTTCCGGCCATAACCTACACCAAGATGAATCTCAGACTTCTCATTCATTCTCAAAATCTCATTCACCTAAAACTGCCATGTCATGTCTGACATGACAGAGTGAAAAAGGTTTTCCTTCCATTCTGTGTGGAAGTGGTATTTATTTTTTGGCTTCTTAAGTTTAGAATAAATAAATTTGAGGCTAACTGGTTAGCTTGCTAGCTTGTTAGCTCGGTAGCTCGCTAGCTTGTTAGCTAGAGTAGCGCAACATGATGGAAAGAATGAATCATAGGAGTGTAAATGTGTGTTATTTCATGTCTACAGAGCTGTAATAACGTTAAAAAACATATTTCGACAGTCATAAACAGATTTTCTATGCTCTAACTACAAAAATATTCCATTTATGAACATTGAATCCTATAAACTGTTTATCGTGGTTGGGTCTGGAACCAATTAACCACTATAAAAGAGGAGCGACTGTCTTATTTTCTCTTATTATGTTCACTATGTTTGAGTGTAAAGGTGACTATAAGAGTGTTATTTAATGTCTAGAGGGCTCTATTAATGTTAAAAAACTGGAATTGGAAGGTTGTAAACAGGTTTTCTATGCTCTAACTACGAAAATATTTCATTTATCAATAAAAAATCCTACTTGCAGAAATTCAATTACAGTCAGGTCTGGAACTAATTACCCCCGAGGGATTACTGTGTTGTAGTGTACAGTGGAATGATATAGTACTACAAGCTTAAAGATGTTTTTAAGTTCGTGAGTACCATTATTACCGCCACCAAGCGAAGGCACATATAGTATGCATATTGGTTATTTGGATAAAATTGCTAAACAAACTGTCGAGCCCCCTTCCTCAATTCCAACCTTTTGCACTATTGTTCCATGTACAGCGGGGTAAATATTAGTTTGATTCCCTGCTGATTTTAGCACTTCATCACGATACAAAGACACGAATGGTCCATTTTATGGTAGGTTTAAGTTTAGGAATTAATTTGTATTTGATTAAGTGAAATACTGATCCTCAAGCAAAACATCACTTTGTTGTCGTTGGTCACCGGGGTTGTTGATTTCAGGAGGCATTTTGATCCTCTGCCCCTTAAAAGTTACTTCCCAAACCCTGAATACTGTTGCTAGATAAATCAAATTTTCAGATTTTCTACGTATACGTATTATGTCCTGGAGACAGCTAGACCCCTCCAGAATTTTAATGTCACCAAAACACATTACTTTAGTTATTTTTGTTGTGAAAAATACCATTTGAAGGCATATTACCTGTGTTAAATGTCTGCATATATGTATATATACAAAGATATTTGCCCTCCCTTCAGTGTGAAGGACACTTACGGAGACTCCAAAAGGAGACTGCAGAAAAAGGAGGAAGTGACGTTTTGTCGAGTACTCTCCCACCCGGATCACGACCCATCTTCAGTGTTATGGCAGTATGCAGCAGAAGAAAACAGCCCCAAAACAGAATGTTTCCATGTTGGCATGAATGGTGTTATCATGTCTCTGCCTGCAAGCATGGTCGAGTTGTTGGCAAAGGAAGCTCAATTTTGATCTCAAACTTCAAACGGGCCTGTACACTCTTCATACCTTCTTGAGCAGCGTGACCTTGTGGGCATTACAGGATCTCAGTGTATTACGTTGCGTTACCATTCGTTTTCAGCTCCCTTGGATCATTAACAAAATCCTCTTGTATAATCATTCTTACCCCACGAGGTGAGATCATGCTTGGAGTTCCAGAGCAAGGGTGTCTTTCGTTTATTTTCAATGTTTCGTGCCAACAGTATTCTCTTTCTCACTAAACTTAACGTGTCTGTGGGGCTGGTAGGCGTTCAAATGCTTATTTCACTAAATCAATCAAAATGTATTCAGAACACTTATATTCTGCCATTATTTATTAAAATAAAGTCTTTGCAGGGGGAAAACTTACAAAATCATCAGGGTATTATAAATAACCATTTCCTCCATTACCAGGAAGTAGACGGCTATTGCAAATTAACACAAATATGGTGCTCCTCCTTTTGTTCCCGAGGTCTGCACTTAACTGAGTATATTCATCTTGTATTCAGTGTCTTTTTCTTTTGCAAGTGTACCTCATTCTGGGTCTGCTTTCTTTGCTGTTTTGATGTTTTAAGTCATCTTCAGTTTATAATTATCAGGCTTTGTTTGGAAGGTTAGTGTCTCTGAGGCATAATAATCTGTCAGTGCTTTTTGCCTCATTGAGTATTTGGTTTACAAACCACTCTTTCACCCTTGCCCATTATTATTATTATTATTATTATTATTTTAATTTTCAGAGTGTTTGATATAATTTTTACACCTGTAGATTCAGTCTAGTAGCCCAGCTCATTTTCAGTCTAATAGCTTCTCATAGAATGCCTTCTTGACACAAACACTCACATAGCACAATCAGAACAAATGCTGGAAGAGGCAGACACACAAACGATGTACTGTTCTCACGCTCTCACACAAGGTTAACTTTCACACAAACTTAACTTTCACTTTCCAGAGGGGGGCAACTGCTTTATATGCTCTGTACACTCATCAATCTTCTTTGTCAATGCTAGAGTCCAGCGCTGTAACCAAATAAATTGCTCGTTTTTTTAATACAATATGAAAACCTTTTAAATTGTGTGATCATTAATTACTTCTCCAATTTTGACGCTATTTATTTTCCTTAGGAAAGAAAAGCTAAGGAAAATAAATAAGTTTTAAAATAGTATTTGTTTAGGAAAGATGGTAATGGTAATGGATGTATTTGCTTTTGAGGATAGAGCCTAAGTCGCCTGACTGGGTGAGAGTTGGGTATCATGCTAGACAATAACATGATCCTCGGCTTAATTGTTCATAATTTCAAAGTACATTTTTGTCATATCACATTAAAATTTGTTGGGTTTTTTTTGCATTTGTTTATCAAGTATTTTCTCATCCATTTCCAATCTAATGCTATGATTATGAAGTCTAAAACCTGCATTGCTCCCTTCTACCTCCCTTGCTTTCCACCACCACCCCTTTCAATAACATCTTTATCAATCACTATCTTTTTTTACTTAAATGTTGTTGCTGTCTCACCAGTTCCCATCGGCTTCACTTGCACCAATAATTGTGTGTTTTCAACCTGTGCTGCCTTCGGCTAATTTAAGCACAGATTGAAATGGAATGACCCCCCACCACCGCCACCGTTCAGCCACATACCCACCAACCCTGCCACCTTACACACACGCACACACACACATCCCACAGGATGGCAATCAGGTGTCTGAAAGGACTGTGTTTCCTCAGCAGACACAAGGCTGATTCTAAAGCTAATAGTCATTGTTTGAAATGACACTGCTGCCCTGGCATTTGCTTAACCTTTTGTCTTATGTGCAAGGCACAGTCAACGCACAATCCCTGCTTAATTAATATTTTCTCTCTTTCTCTCTCTCTCCCTGTGCCTCACTTCTGGCCGTACAATAAATCTGAAAAAAAATTACACAGATGTTGGTTGTGTTTGTAGCCTAATTTTTCTCGGCTTGGAGCCCATTTGCTGGGTTAGCGCACTTCACGTGTGTAGTACAGTATAGTATTGGTACTTATTGATAGATGTTTGACTTTCTGCTTCCTTTGGTTTGTGTGCATATAGTAAATGAAGTTAATTCACAGCATAATTTCGACTTGTACTTTACTTTTCATTATGCTATCGGCCGACCTGACATTATCGGCCTATATTGGCATAAAAATGTGATAGTGGTATTTGTTGTTCTCACAATAATGATATCGGTGCACAAGTGACAACGTGCTCCACACAGCAACAAGCTTGCTAGTTTAGTATGTCCTCAACGGGGAATTATTTCCAAGTTTAACAATTGCATATATGCAAAATGAAAAACTGCAATGAAAGCGCTGGTTATACTTCTCATCAACTAGATTTTGTTCATGCTATGTGACTTGTCACAGTCCAGGCTGCATACTTTTATTGTGTTGCTTGGTACTTCCTGTGCTAGCTGTCCTCCCTAGACCTCCTGGAGCTTGGTGCGGGGCGGAGTCACAAGCAGCTGCAGCTAGTGCCACTCACCAATTAGCCCTGGCACTATTTAGTCTCCTCGCTCTTGGGTGTCGTAGTATTTTCGTGCCTGCCTTAACTGCTCATGTGCTGCTAATTTTGTATGTGTTTGCTGCTTTCAATGTTACTGACCACGTGCTACCTGGTAAGCATTCCTTTTTGCAGAGTGCTTCTGTTGCATGTTGTTGCTAATTATATCCTGCTCACTCGCTCCAGCAGCGGCCTTAGTTCGACTTTTGTTTCTTGTTCGTTTTTTCCCCTTTTCCTCGCCCTGCACCTTTTGTTAACCCTTTACTCCCTCACTGCTGTTTTTGATTATATTTTTTGTATAAATACTGTATATACTGTAATTTGCTCAAACTTGTAACTTTGCCTCCGGTCTCTGCTTCAAACATGTGCTAAATGAGCCCAGTTTATAATTTCACTGATCATATTAGTCCAGAGTCACCCAAAGTCAGCTGGGATAGGCTCCAGCATACTCCCGCAACCCTAATGAGCATCAAGTGGCATAGAGAATGGATGAATGAATAAATGAATATTAGTCCAGAGTTAAACTTTGACCTTTACTTTCCTCTTATATGGATGTTTGTGCCACATAGAAATGTGCAGCTTTCAAAATGATCTCATCATCAACATTATTTAATTGGATTCTTTTGATGAATTTATTTAAGGCTAACCTGTCTTGTAGAAGAACATGTTATCCTAGTTGACTATTGAGCTTGATTGTTTTAAATGATTATTTTGTTAAGACAAAATGTTAAATGATTGAAGAAGTTCTGAAAAATAAATACGGCACATTTTGCCAATATCGGTATCGGTAATGAAGTGCTGAACAATACTGATATATCGGGAAAAAGCCCAAATCAAGCATCTCTACTTTTCATGTAAAATCTGAACTGTCTTTATGCCAATCCTTTGGTGCCTTTGACAGGGTTCAAAAACTTTGCAACCATTTCGTAGTGAGATCCGGACCCTCCACACATCCTTGTAGTGTAGCAGTGTTTTTTTTTTTATTCCAAATCTTGCTAAACATATGGTCTATTTTACATCCAAAGATGCCGGTGCCTTGCACAACTATGATTTATGGACACCTTTAAAGTCTCTGTTCTTCTCTGATGTTTAAAGTCATAAAAAAGGACCTTCTTTGGACAGTAAGGTCAGATGTTCGCTACTCCCGCCGTTTGTCTGAAGAGCTCTCTCTGTCTCTCTCTGGGGTTGTCCGATGAAGTGGTCAGCGGTTGACAGGTGCTGCCATGGCTGGCAGGCCAGACACAGCATGTGTGTGTATGTGTGACAAAGAGAGAGGGGTTGACACACTGCTTGAGGTCACAATGGCCATGTGCTGCGGAGCATGGCAGGGACTGCACCACTGGGACATTGAACCAATGACATCTCTTTCTATCTCCTTTCTCATCCACACATGCGAAGGATTGAACACACATTCTCCTTGAATATAGAACTCTATTAGGCGTGTAACCCAAAACACAGGGGGGGTGAGCTAATAATTCCCTGGGTTTAACTTCCTCCAACTCCATCCATTTCTCAGACTGCTCATCCTGATCAGTATGGCAGGTGGGGGTGTGAGGGAAGGGTCTGAATACTGTGCCATCTGATTTAGGGAAAAAGGCCGTCGAAATCAGTGTTTCTCAACATTTATTGCGCAAAAGCACATATTTTGCACCCGAACAACATCACAGCACACCACCAAGCTTCATGACTTATTCTGTTGTATGAATGGCAGCAGGTGGATGCACAGGTTAATTATGTACCTTCTGCCATCTAGTGGAAGAACATTTCATTCTTCTTCCTGTCAAGTGTCGCTGGCATATAACAGATGAAGATGCATTATTTGTAGAAAATAACTAATTTTTTCACACCTGCTGTTCTCTCACTGTCACGTCTCTCACTTCTGTTGGGAGTCACTGGTATAGATCCTGGTCCCCATTCAATCACTTATCAGTGCTAAATGGGACACTGAGTGGGAATTGTTCCCTTGGACGTGGGTGGACTTACCATTGGGCCTAGGACCCCGAGATTTCCAGGGGCCCCCAAACGTCTCATAAAAACTGATTGTTGATTTATTTTCTCCTATTTAAAGAACATATTACTGTTTTAGTCTAAATTCATGTGCTTAAATCTACATCAAAATGTGTAATCCATCATGATGGTTTCGACCGCTCCCCCCTCCCTTCTAATGCAATGGACTATTCCATATTACTGCGCATGTTTGGAAAATAATGAAGCAGATTTACCCCAATTGGAGCGAAGAATAGGAGAAGGCGAGAGGAAAACTACCGAAGGTGTCAACCTTTTTCACAGTCACAACACACGACCACAGCAAGTGTCAGTGTCAGGCACGGAGAATGCAGTAGTTCATGCAGTAGAGATGACGCTGCAAGTGACGCTTTTCATTACAAAGATGTGGGTATTAAAGCGGTAAACTATTAAATGTTGCTTCATGTTCTTATCGATTACAGTAAAAGATGAGGTGATTCACTTGTTAGGTAATAATAATCCCCTAGGAGGATTTGAAGGAATTTATCTAGCTCAGGAAATAGGAGAATTTTCTCATATTCACACTTAGAAGATGATAAACATGAATATTGCAAGTTGTTTTGAGGGGGGTATATCAACATGGCTATATAGCTAGCAACTTAAGATGACAGATAACTGTACCTGAACTTATTAGCGGCTGCCCACATTGAAGACCTTGTGTTGAGGTGTGAATAAAACTTGCAGTACAAGAAGGGCCCCATTGACTGGGTTTGCCTTAGACCAAATGACTAAATATGCCCCTGCCCTTGGAGGCATGTGGTTCAGCAATATGAACCACTACACTACCAATGGGGCTTCTTCCATCTCCACTCGTGCATTTTTACTTCTGCTTATCCTGTTCAGGGTTGCAGGGTTCCAAGCATTCAACCAATCCCATTCAAATTCACGCCATCACTTAGTGACAAATGATATCCTCCCATCTCACAGACCTGTCTATCTACAGTATCTGTCGATTATTTTCCTTGTCAATTAATTTGACGCTTAATCGACTAATCGGTTTTTCCAAAGTCAAAGCTGATCTGTGTGAATATTGAGTGTTGCCTAAAACACAAAAATAATACTTGTAGGTCTGCTTTCATGGATAACTAAGGAAATGAATACACATTCACATTAGAGAGGCTGAAATCAGAGGATATTTACGTTTTTTAAATAAATGATTTATCGAATCCCAAAATAGTTGTCAATTAATTGGATAAGTGATTAATCATGAATTAATTGATTAACAATTGCCAGTGATGTCCGTACTGATACTGAAATAGATACTTCTGATACCAGCTCTAAAAGCTCTTGCCCTAAAATCGATTTTCAAATATGATTTCAGTCCTTGAGGTAATGTTTATCTGAAACGTTTGTCTGGTATTCATAAACGGAGCCATGTGAGAATTGAAAATAAAGTTGTCATTCTTATTGTAGTTTAATTAGTGTAATTAGTTAGTGTAATTGGTGTAATTTATCATTTATGCTAATGGTTTTATTATTTTACTTATTTTTTATTGTTTAAAATACAATTTTCCCATATTTTGTATGATTTTGTCCTGTTTTTTCTGTTGTTTTACATTAGCGTGGCCATCCCACTACCTCAATATATTTCAGGGTTTTAAATAAATAAATGCATTACTTAAATGAATTATTAATTTATTGAAATGAATAATGTATGTTAATTAATACATCTATCTATCTATCTATCTATCTATCTATCTATCTATCTATCTATCTATCCAGATAGGGCAGTGACAGTAGTGTTGCTAATAATTGTTGTAAAATGTAAAACAATTGTGTGTGCTATAACACAGAAGCTATTTGTCTTCATTAATTAAATTAAGGAAACACTGGCCCATTACAGTCGACAGATTTCATGTACTCAGACTTTTTGCCAGAATAGGATTTGCACATTTTTTTTCCAAGATCATCAGAGAGTTCCACCTGACTGAGAGATAATGATGGAAGACTTATTTTGTCTTTATAAAATGGCCTCACTTGCATGGGAAGCTCGTGCTTGGAAATTGCCTGGTGGAACCTCATCAGGCTTGACCAGAGGAATGTGTGTGTGTGTGTGTGTGTGTGTGTGTGTGTATGTGCATGCACCTCCTCCCCATGTTGGTATCTAAATTAAATTGTCTTTATCTCCTCCAGAAAAAAGGGAAGAGAGAGGATGGGAAGTGCCGGGGAATGAGGGTGAAAATTAATTTGTTAGATCAAAAAAATATTTAATTTTGCTTCACATCAAACAAACGTAGTCTTCAAGACAGGGTGTACTGAGGCAGGCCCGCCTTTTTCTTCTTCTTACTCCTCTTTTTCTTGATCTGCTTCCTCTTTCCCCCCTTTAATTAAAAAGCATTCTATTATTACAGCAGATGAAAAGGAAACATCTATTCAAACAGTGCAGTCGTACCAGACTACCACTAATCTTTTGGTAATTATTTTTTAATTGAATCTTTTGAACGCAAAAGCCCTGAGCAGATGCTTGCATTGCTGCAGTCCCACATCGCACCCCACGCCATGTATACAAGATGATGCCTGCTTTGCCGATAGCCAACGGTCAGGCATGGAAAGGAGAGTGAGAGACGCAAGGAAGGAGAGAGGAATGAGGGAAGGAAGGGAGGGAAGGGGATTGGACAAGAGGGGAAGTCAGCAGAGATGGAGGGTTATGTATAAATAAACATCTTAGCAGCTTTTTAGAAGGCTGAACAGTGTGCTTGCACGCTCACATCCAGAATCTTTCCTGCCGATACAGATAGTTAGAAACTGAAAGGTCTGGCAGACCTCGCCTACTTAACCCTGCTACTTTTCACTGCAATCCTTCTGCTGCCTCTCATTTGGATACCTACGAACTTCCCCAATATCGAGAGTGCTGATTCCAAGCACTTCATGATCAGTCTTAAGGGGATGGAGGGTGTTGCTTTACTTGGGTGGGAAAAAAATCCCCAAAACTGAACTAAGGCTAAACTTTCAAGCATTCCGTCTCCCTGAAAGGACCTTAAAAACACCTTATTACCACAGAGCTCCCCATTTCATTGACATTTGATATGCCTCCACGTCTAAGCTCGGCATCCTGGATGACGGGTGTATAAAGTTCTCCCTCTGAGATGCCTTAGAAGTGCTTAAAAGAGGGAGATGCAAAGAGCGGCTTAAGAAGCAGGCAAATAGGAGCGGCTTGGAGAAAGAGACATCTTTAGCTTGGCTGTATGCAGTAGCGTATTGGCTCTTAATCATGTCAAGTACCCGTCAGAGCGCGCCCAAGCAGGTTAAATCACGTTAATCGTACATGTGTATGTGAGTGTCAATGTTCTCAAGCTTTATGTGTGTGTCTGCATAAGGTAAGTGTCAGACCAAGGAGGTGCATGCAGACATTGGCTCCAACTGTGCATTGGCTCAATTCTGTCACTGTGAGTGTAGCTTTTTGAGCCCATTGCTGATCAAGCATTGCAGGAACGATAGAAATATTCCATGATTGTACATCAGCAATAACCTTTTTAACAATATTCTTCTGTCTGGGTTTTTGCACGTTACTTCCTCCCACAGTCCAAAAACATGCATGTTGAGGTAACTGGAGACTCAACTGGAGAATTTGCGTGAAGGGTGGATTGTCTCTCTGTGCCCTGCCCTCTATTGATTGGCAACCAGTCCAGGGTGCACCTGTGACCCTAATGAGGACAAGGGGTTTAGAAAATAAGTGGATAGATGATTATTTCAAAATTCTTACTGTAGGGGCTATGCGTGCACTAAGGGTACAAGTAATGCACGACACTGTCCGTACCTCGGTATTTGGGCTACGGTTTCGGCATTTTATTTGTGCGTAAAGTGCGTAAATGTTTTTCTCCCAAAATTCTCTCTTTATAATTTATCATTATTATTAAATGAGTTTTAAAATGAAGCAGGAAAAAGAAATTGCTATGTACTGGTAAGTAAACGGTAAGAGTTTGAACAGGGTGATGATCATTTTTATTAGCCTAGGTCACAACAGGTCGTACGACCTCATACGGCTGGTCTATCTGCAAAAAAATGTAGGGAGAGCGCATGTGTGACATGCTGATTTTCAGTCTGGCCGCAGACCGGCCACAGAGGTTCTTTGTCAAACAAATTCTACCCCGGCACTTGCATTTTTTTTAGGCTGCAAGACAAATTCACTCACTTTTTACGTCTTCACGAGTCGTCCCTGCTGCCAAAGTGTTTCTTTTGTACGTTTTGCTGGTGTCAAAATGTAAACTGATATTTCGTATGTCCTCCTTGCGTGTCAGGATCTAACTCCTACATGGTCACCACAACAATATTCTCCAACAACAAAAACCCCCAAAAAACGCAATGATTTGTGGAACGCCAAAAATGGCATGGCCGGCTTTAAATAGTTGAGCAGTGTGCAACACCGTTCTCATCTCTGCTGAACAATGGCAGCAGGCTGTTTTCATCTTATGCACTAATCTTTGTCCATTTACGGAGGTGAAGCGTTCAAAAACAGGTGCACCACCCCTCACGTCAGCGCCAGGAGGCAGAAGGTCCAGTGAGCACGTAGCTAACGAGATCTGATCCAAGTTCCGAGTTCTTATGGACGAGGTTGCACAGCTGTTGTCACCTACACTCTCCGATATATATACTCCGTCCTATACTTTGTCCGCAAATGACTCGCCTTTTCATCCACTTTTAGGCAGACTGTACCTCACTTGAAATATGTACAGTGTGGGAAATAGGACATTACGTCATGGGGAGGGCTTTTCTCCAGCTGGACCGGCACTCGTGCGCACACACATACAATGCAAAATATATCGCAAAACGCGGATTGTCACGTGTCACTTTACTTGTCTTGCTTGCTTGCTGCTGTAACAAGTAAATTTCACCGCTGTGGGATAAATAAAGTACATACATACATACATACAAGGCAGAATGAACAGTACAAGGTAAAACCTGTGTACTGTACCATCCCTAGTACATGCAAACACACACACACACACACACAAATATTGTTGCAGCCAATGTAATCTTGCAACATCTGTGGCATTGTGCAGTGTGATGAAAATGCACATTTCAGAGTGGCCTTTTATTGTGGGCAGTCTAAGGCACACCTGTGCACTAATCATGGTGTCTAATCAGCATCTTGATATAGCACACGTGTGAGGTGGGATGGATTATCTCAGCAACTTAGAAGTGCTCACGATCACAGATTTAGACACATTTGTGAACAATATTTGAGAGAAATGGTGATATTGTGTATTTGGAAAAAGTTTGAGATCTTTGCCTTCATCTCATAAAAAATGGGAGCAAAGACAAAAGATACCAAGGGAATTGTCTGGTGATGTGTGTGATTCCATTGCTTCGCGTTGTCAGCAGTGTCTAGACCGGGCAGTGAGAAAACAATAACTGATGGTTGTAAACACACAGTATATATATTTTTTTGCAGGTTTTTATTGCAGGTTTGAATGAGGCACAATAATCCCTAATATAATAATCCCACGCCAAGACAAAACTTCACTTCCTGTCCGCCCCCCACTCAGCTCTCCTGGCACCAGAACACAACAACACACATGAGCACAAGTCTTATTTATGTCGTATATGTCTTAATTTTTCATATTATGTTTACTATATTTGGTAATAGGAGTGTAAAGGTGACTATAGGGGTGTTATTTTATGTCTGGAGGGCTCTAATAATGTTAAAAACTGTATTTAGAAGGTTGTAAGCAGGTTTCCCAAGCTCTAACCACAAAAATATTCCATTTACAAATAAGGAATCCTACTTTGGGGAAATTCACTCATCACAAGCAGGGTCTGGCGCTAATTAACCGCGATAAATGAGGGATGACTCTATATCCAAAAATAGGCAATTTTTTTCTGCATAAAAGACATAATTATAGATAATAATTTATAAATCTGTGATAGTAAAGATACGTACAGCATATCACTGTTAGAAAGCCCACAATTTGTATCTGTTTATGTCTATGCTTCTCTGATAATGTTTTTTCGACAAGTGTTGAGATTTAGAATTTTTGGCGGTCCTTGTGACTCCAAATCCATCTGTTCATGGATTATCTTTCATTATCATTAATAAAAGGTGAGTATGCTTTAAGTGTGTTTAATAAGTGTGTGAGGCATATTGAAAAAAGAAGCGCAGAATTCCAGAGACGAACCTAATCTAATAATTACAGTGATTTTTATTGCAAATGTTGATCTGAAACCAGAGGAGAACATCAATGTCAAACTAGCAGGAGGGTTTGGAGGGAGGGAGGAGGCGTGACAAAATAGACATTTTTATGGAGACATCAATTATTCACATTTTTTCACCATTTGCTGGTGGTCAGTAACGTAACCCCGGCAAAATGTGGGGATACTGAAATCCCTGGGGACCGATAACTTCTAAAACAGGGCAAGATCGAAAAATAAGCCATTTGAAAACAACTCATTGGTAGTGGTTCAATTGCAAATCTGTCCATGCCTCATGTAGGTAATGAATAATAGCCAAAATACTGGTGACAGCTAAATAATCAGAGTATGCAGCAAGACACACAAAATTAGTTTACTTCCATTACTTTCATTTATCAGCTGAGTTGATCAAATCTCACTAATGACAACAGAAGGTTATAAACCAGAGGCAAATAAATGGTGAGAGAAGAAGAAAGATGCTGCTGGCATGTGGGAGAGTAAGGGACAGGGGAGGAGATTGGACCACAGAGGGATGACATAGAGAATGAGAGATCAACAATGCCATAAATAACCTTGGGGGAAGTCACCTGTCTTCCTGCAAGCGACAGCTCGTCAGGAAAATGAATGGGTTGTCACTGTTGCCTTGTGCCAATGGCTGAGGGCACTGAAGCTGGCACACTGAAAAAAGGTTGTCTCTCTGTTTTTAATGTCTTTGGTTCACAAACAGCTCTTTGAAAGCATGCATCCACTTAAGCAAAAATGACACACTGAAGCGACGTGCAAAGTGCACAAGCACACACACTCACAAACCCACTTATTTACTGCTCACACACAACCAGTGCACCAGCTTTTCTAGCCATGTTTTCAGTGTGTACCTCTAGCGAGATCCAGGTGTGTTGCTTGGATATCATCCCTACAGCACTGGGTCCACACATGCATTCATATATTTGATGAAATTATTAAAAACATCCAATTTTACTTATTTCAAGTAGTATTTCAGAAACTAGTGCATGCATGCAAATTAAATACTGAATATTTATTCAATTAAGGCTTCATCAGGAGTTAACACTGCTTCCAGAACAGTGGTACAGAAATAAACGTTGGTCATTGTATATACAGTCTAACAACTTCTCATGGAATACCTTCTTGACACACACTCACATAGCACAATCAGAGTTGCACAACAGTTACATACGACTGATGGAACAATACTGGGAGACCGAATATATGCATTGTTCTCACGTCGCACAAGCTTAACTCTCACGTCTACACAAACTTGACTTTCACTTTCTAGACGGCCGCGGCAACTGCTATATAGACTCTGTACTTTCATTCTGGGCTCTCTTTTATCAAAATTTGACCATGCGCAATACAAATTTTTGAACCAGAATTACTTATTATAAAATGAATTAACTAATTAATCATGTTTAATATTTCATTTTAATGAAATGTAAAAATGGTTTATGTTTTTAAAAGTGTGAAGCAGTAGAAGGTACGTGGCTTCAAGTCAAATGTCCCAAGGGGTACGCGTAGTTTGGGAACCACTGTATTAGTCAATGACAACATGTGTGAACACAAAATGCAGTTTTTAAATGAAACTTCTTATTGTTAAGGGAGAATATGCCTGTGAATATTGTTATTCATCCAGGTCATTGTATTCATTCGATTGCAACTGGACTGTTGTAGTCCTATCTAGTCTGACTGGTGTGTGTCCCACCTAGTCTTTGAGTATGAATTGATGAAGCCTGCTCGGATGAGAGGCGGAACGTCTTCTAAGACAACCTTAACCTCCAGTTGCGATCGATTGAATGCCCTGAGAATATTAAGGGAGAAAAACAAATCCAAACCTACATGGCCATGTGTGAAAAAGTGATTTCCCCCCTGTTGCCACCCTCTGAAAGAAAGTATTTGAGATATATCAGTCTGGAAAAGGTTATAAAGCAATTTGTAAAGCTTTGGGACTCCAGCAAACCACAGTGAGAGACATTATCCACAAATGGCAAAAACATGGAACAGTGGCGAACCTTCCCAGGAACTTTCCCAACCGAAATTACCCCAAGAGTGCAGCTAAGACTCATCCAAGGGGTCACAAAAGACCCCACAAAAACATCCAAAGAACTGCAGGCCTCACTTGCTTCGTTAAGGTCAGCATTCATGACTCCACCATAAGAAAGACACTGGGCAAAAAGAAGTTCCAAGCTGAAAATCACTGATGAACAAAATGAACATTAAGGCTCATCTCAATTTTGCCACAAAACATTTTGATGATCCCAAGATCTTTGGGAAAATACTCTGTGGTCTGATGAGACAAAAGTTGGACTTTTTGGAAGGTGTCCCATTACATCTGGCATGAAGGTAATGCCGCATTTCAGAAAAGAACATGATACCAATGGTAAATTATGATGGTGGTAGTGTGATGGTCTGGGGCTGTTTTGCTGCTGCAGGACCTGGAAGACTTGCTGGATCCTGGAAGACTTGCTGGATCCAACAATTCTACCGTCTACCAAAAAATCCTGAAGGAGAATATCTGGCCATCTGTTCGTGACCTCAAGTTGAAACCGATTTGGGTTCTGCAGCAGAACAACGATCCAAACCACACCAGCAAGTCCACCTCTGAATGAAAAATAAAATATTTTGGAGTGACCTAGTGAATCTAATTGAGATGCTGTGGCATGACCCTAAAAAGGCGCTTCATGCTGGAAAACCCACCAATGTGGCTGAATTACACAAATTCTGCAAAGATGAGTGGGCCAAAATTCCTCCACAACGCTGTGAGACTCATTGCAAATTATCGCAAATGCTTGATTGCAGTTGTTGCTGATAGCCCAACCAGTTAGTAGGTTTAAAGGGCAATCACTTTTTCACACAGGACCATGTAGATTTGGATTGTTTCCCCCAAAAAAACCTTTTGTGTTCAGTTGTGTTGTCATTGACTAATATTAAAATTTGTTTTAAGATCTGAAACATGTAAGTGTGACAAAATGCAAGAAAATAAGAAATCAGGAAGGGGGAAAACACTCTTTCACACCACTATAAACATCACTGACCAAAAGAACTGGCTTCTTAGGTGACACATTGACCCATTTACTTTTCCAAACTGGGTATTTCAAAGTGAATTCTTGAGTGCAACAGAACAGAATCACTAATGCCTGACAACATTTTTCGAGCAACCCACATTTACAAACAAAATTTTTTGCACAGCTGACCATATTAGACTCCATTCAAAAGTCTTCAAACGTCAAAAACTGAAGGAGGTGCCTGCAAATCCAAGAGGGAATGCTAAATATGACAGCAAAGGGTCCAGAGCTGAGAAGGCCTTTGCAAGTTCTTGGGTTGGTTTCCAGGCTGGATAAGAAGCCAACTGTTTCTCCCCGGTGATGCCAGTCAATATGTCCTCCTCTCGAGACCTGGGGTCTCATTTGTCAAGGTTGCACACACAAAATGGGGTTGAAACTTCCCACTTTTTATGATAATGCTGTGAAAAAAAAACACAGACACATGGGATTCTGAAATTGAAGAAATTGCGGAGGTCTTTTCATAGCAGAGGTTGGTATCACGCTTGTGTAACACAAAACAGCATACAAGCATTTATTTAAACATAAAATAATGTAAAAGAAAATCCAACACAAAAGAGCTGGACATTTATTGTAAAAAATATGTAACGTTTGTGTGTGTGTGTGTGTGTGCGTGTGTGTGTGTGTTGGAGAGAAGGAGGGAGGGAGACAACATGCGCACACCCTCAAAAATATGATTTGTTTATGTGTGTCTGGGTGCACACATGAACAAAGAACATATGTTTCAGTGGGTAGAAGCTGGTGCCGTGTAATGAAAGATTAGGTTGTATGCACAGAACGTGCGTCAATATAAGCATGGCTAAACATCACATCGATATCTAACTGATCACAATAATGGTATCAGTAGGTGCTACATTGGAGGATCATGGAAAAATTAGTCCTAACATCTGTAATAGTGATGTGCGATACCACTGATACTCTTTCCAACCCGATACTGAGTAAGATTCAGTAAATGCTAATCCTTCACCTAAAGTGTCTGGTAAGCTTTAACAGTAGTGTATTTCCAATCATAGCATGAAAAGTACAAGACAGCAGAATAATGTATTTATTTTAAACTTAAGTACACTCTTGGTCAAAATTTTGAGACCAGTTGAAAAATTGCAAGAAATTAAATTTTGCACTGTTGGATCTTAAGGAGGTTCTAAACAGAGCTTCAGAATGAAAAAAAAAAATGGGAGTAAGACCCAAAACGTTTTGAGTAAGCAATTTATTGTAAACAACAATTAAAATGAAAGGCTGTTCATCAGTTTATCAAAAGTTTAAGACCATAGCTTAAAAAGAGTCCTGAAACCCCTGCTGAAATATTTTCAAAAAAATGACTCATTCATTCATTCTTGTTAATCACCTGAAAAATTGGTCATTGGTCAAATTGATGGCCATTTTTGTAACTTTCCCTTGCCATCCATCCCCAAATGTTCTCAATTGGATTTAGATCAGGGGAACACGCAGGATGGTCCACAACAGTGAGCTTATTCCTGTGGAAGAAGTCCTTTGTCAGGTGGGCAATGTACACTGCAGTGTTGTCCTGTTGAAAAAGCCAGTCATTACTACACAGACGAGGGCCTTCAGTCATGAGGGATGCCCCCTGCAACATCTACAAATAGCCAGCTGCCATTTGACGCCCCTACACAACCTGAAACTTCATTGTTCCATTGAAAGAAAAAGCACCCCAGATCATGATGGACCCCCCTCCACTGTGCCATGTGGAAAACATCTCAGGTGGGATCTCCTTGTCATGCCAGTAACGTTGGGAACCATCAGGACGGTCAAGGTTAATTTTTTTTCTCATCAGAGTAGAAAACTTTCTTCCGGCTTTCAGTGTCCCATGTTTGATGCTCTGGTGCAAATTCCAAATGGGCATTTTTGTGGTGTTGAAGGAGACGAGGCCTTTGAAGACGTTTTTCTTCTTAAAACCCTTCTCTCATACAGTAGATGCCGTCGATGGTTATTGGACATGCACTCGCTACCAGTAACGACCGTTATTTGGGCCAAGGATGGTCCCGTGTCTTGGCAGACAACAGACATCGGATCCTCCGGCTCAGGGCCAGTAACATTTTTTTGGGTCTACCGCTTGACTTGTTTTCTTTGAAGGAGTTTCAAATGAATGTCTTGCTGCGTCTAACCTCAGCAGCAACCCGACCGCATTCAAAGAGAGAAAGCTTTTTTGCCTTTGCCATCAAGACAGTGTGAATACCTGATGGAAAATGATATTGAATCCACATTTTCCCACGATTTTGGCTTTTAAAGGCTGTGGTCTTAAACTTTTGATCAGCTGATGAACAGCCTATTTCAGTTTAAATGCTTGTTTGCAATAAATTGCTTACTATTTTTTTTTTCTCATTTTCATTTCTTTTTGCATTTTGAAGCTCTACTAAGGACCTCCTTAAGATCCAACAGTGCCAAATGTAAATTATTGCAATAATTCGAGTGGTCGGGAGTATATATTGAGGTAGCCAATATAGCCAAGCTCATATACAACAACAGAAACAAGAGAGGGCAAAATCATATAAAATATGTGAATGGGAATGGTGTTTGAAAGAATAAAAACAGAACATAAGTAAAATAATAAGACTATTGAAATGTATCATTCATTATTAAGAACTACTATCAGAGTGAAAACTAATTCACAGTTCCATGAACATTTTAACATGAAAATACTGAACATGTAAATAACACTTCAATAAAAGCATCTGTTGAAAAGACTCTCTCTGCCCATACGGTGGCAGTACTTCCTTCCTGCCCATACGGTGGCAGTACTTCCTTCCTGCCCATACGGTGGCAGTACTTCCTTCCTGCCCATACCGTGGCAGTACTTCCTTCCTGCCCATACGGTGGCAGTACTTCCTTCCTGCCTATACGGTGGCAGTACTTCCTTCCTGCCCATACAGTGGCAGTACTTCCTTCCTGCCCATACGGTGGCAGTACTTCCTTCCTGCCCATACGGTGGCAGTACTTCCTTCCTGTCCATACGGTGGCAGTACTTCCTTCCTGTCCATACGGTGGCAGTACTTCCTTCCTGCCTATACGGTGGCAGTACTTCCTTCCTGCCCATACAGTGGCAGTACTTCCTTCCTGCCCATACAGTGGCAGTACTTCCTTCCTGTCCATACGGTGGCAGTACTTCCTTCCTGTCCATACGGTGGCAGTACTTCCTTCCTGCCCATACGGTGGCAGTACTTCCTTCCTGCCCATACCGTGGCAGTACTTCCTTCCTGCCCATACGGTGGCAGTACTTCCTTCCTGCCTATACGGTGGCAGTACTTCCTTCCTGCCCATACAGTGGCAGTACTTCCTTCCTGCCCATACTTTGGCAGTACTTCCTTCCTGCCCATACTTTGGCAGTACTTCCTTCCTGCCCATACAGTGGCAGTACTTCCTTCCTGCCCATACGGTGGCAGTACTTCCTTCCTGCCCATACGGTGGCAGTACTTCCTTCCTGCCCATACCGTGGCAGTACTTCCTTCCTGCCCATACAGTGGCAGTACTTCCTTCCTGTCCATACGGTGGCAGTACTTCCTTCCTGTCCATACGGTGGCAGTACTTCCTTCCTGCCCATACGGTGGCAGTACTTCCTTCCTGCCTATACGGTGGCAGTACTTCCTTCCTGCCCATACAGTGGCAGTACTTCCTTCCTGCCCATACGGTGGCAGTACTTCCTTCCTGCCCATACGGTGGCAGTACTTCCTTCCTGTCCATACGGTGGCAGTACTTCCTTCCTGTCCATACGGTGGCAGTACTTCCTTCCTGCCTATACGGTGGCAGTACTTCCTTCCTGCCCATACAGTGGCAGTACTTCCTTCCTGCCCATACTTTGGCAGTACTTCCTTCCTGCCCATACTTTGGCAGTACTTCCTTCCTGCCCATACAGTGGCAGTACTTCCTTCCTGCCCATACGGTGGCAGTACTTCCTTCCTGCCCATACAGTGGCAGTACTTCCTTCCTGTCCATACGGTGGCAGTACTTCCTTCCTGCCTATACGGTGGCAGTACTTCCTTCCTGCCCATACGGTGGCAGTACTTCCTTCCTGCCTATACGGTGGCAGTACTTCCTTCCTGCCCATACGGTGGCAGTACTTCCTTCCTGCCCATACGGTGGCAGTACTTCCTTCCTGCCCATACGGTGGCAGTACTTCCTTCCTGCCCATACAGTGGCAGTACTTCCTTCCTGCCCATACTTTGGCAGTACTTCCTTCCTGCCCATACTTTGGCAGTACTTCCTTCCTGCCCATACAGTGGCAGTACTTCCTTCCTGCCCATACCGTGGCAGTACTTCCTTCCTACCCATACCGTGGCAGTACTTCCTTCCTGCCCATACCGTGGCAGTACTTCCTTCCTGCCCATACGGTGACAGTACTTCCTTCCTGTCCATACGGTGGCAGTACTTCCTTCCTGCCCATACGGTGGCAGTACTTCCTTCCTGCCCATACGGTGGCAGTACTTCCTTCCTGCCCATACGGTGGCAGTATCTCATTGCTAGTTTGCAGTGTGCCGTGTTCCTGTTAATGATATAGATTACCTCAAATGACTGAAGCATCAAAGTATTGATTTGAGAAACAGTTTTAGAGTACAAAGATATGTATCGAAAGGTCTTGATATTAATATTTATTAATTAAACAATAAAGTCAGTAGAATGTGTTGAACTTGTTTTGTAATGCTATTTCACAATGTCACTCACAAGTTGGCCCAGTATTTTTCCTTTACCCCAGCCCCCCCCCCCCCCCCCCCCCCCCACTCCCCACCCCACTTGTGTAAAAAAGTTGCTTTGTCAGTGAACAAGAGACATGACATAAAATCATGACGACAGCACAATTCAAAAGTCACTGGCTTCTTTATTACAAAGAATAGCTCACCAATTCATTTTAATTTCCTGCTGGGCCCAAGCGACTTCAGAGAGCAAGAAATCTGATAAAGAACTCTATTTAGCTCCGCACTTACATCTTACCCCCAAATTTGATATTTTGCAAAATATGACTACAGTGCATGTGAGTAATGCTGCCTGTCGTTTCATTTAAGAACAGCCTGACCATAACAGATTACAACCACTCCTTTCCTATCAGTACCTTTGCCTGAAGTGGGTTCTCTGCACAATTTACAGGTCTATTTATATCACAAAATAGACTCTCAATGCAAACAGGCATAACTAGGCAGAATCAAACCATTCCCTTCGTTCTTTCTTTCTTTTATTCCGCAGGATTCTAGGTTCTTCAAATTTTACACAGCAGTATTGTGCTTGGATAAAAATGAAGCCGAGAAATGGGGAGACAAGCGTGTGGAGAGGGAGTGGGACTGGAAGAAAAGAGTGAAAAATCAATAGTGGGGACATAGCTGGGGGGTTTCCATATTACATTTTGCATAGACGTCTGCTTTAATTTGCCTTTGATCTCAGTCCCAAGATGACTCACTGAAGCCATCTTCCACAGCCAATTGGAGGCGGGGGGGAAGGGGGGTGAAGTCGGGAATGGAATGAGTAGGTGGAGTGTTAAGGATGTAGAAAGAAGGGCAGCGTTAGGAGAAAAGGAGAGAGGCCAGTTAACCACAGAGACTTGGGTGCTGGGCCAGGTCTTCGTCTCCAGTAACTATTTTCTGCTGATTTGTATGTTTTACACATTGACTCTTACATGGAGGTCGGGTGGAGACTTCACACAAGCCTGCATGATCAGATGTGTTGTTTCTAAACTGGACGCCTAGACTGTGACCCTGCACAGGATAGGCATGGATAATGGAGTCATTTGGACAGTCCATGAATTCCCCATTCTTACAGAACTATCAACTATTAATCGATTATCCAATTAACCGACAACTATTTTCTTAATTTTTGTATTTAAAAATTTAAATATCCTCTGCTTTCAGCCTCTCAAATGTGAATATTTTAAAATTCCCTTAGTCATTCATGAAAGAAGCCTACTATTGGTGTGTTTCAGGCAAAACAATTTATTTCTTTTATAGCCTTTTTTCCGATATGTTGCAGACCAAACCGCTAACTGTTTGCATTTGGTTCATAACGATTTGGTCTGTCTAGGGCCTACAACTATTGCTCGATTAATCAAAACAACAAGCTTCAGATTAATCAACTAAGAAAATAATCGTTAGTTGCAACCTTCATTCAGTAAAAAATCATACAAGGACGTACTGTACAGTCGTCCCTCGTTTACAGCGGTTAACTGGTTCCAGACCTGACCTCATTCAATGAATTTCCATGGTATAGAATTCAATGTTAATAAATGGAATATTTTAATAGTTAGAGCATAGAAAACCTGTTTATGACTTCCTAAATTTTGACATTATGAGAGCCATGTAGACTTGAAATGACGCCACTACATTCACCGTTACACTCCTATTATTCATTATTCTTTTCAGTTCTTATGCTGCAGAGACTCAAGATGGCCACTAGCTAGCGAGCTAACCCGTTTAGCCTCAAATTTATTTCTTCTAAACTCAGGAAGCCAAAAACTTAACACTTCTACACGGAATGGGAGGAGAACTTTTTTCACTCTATCATGTTGAACATGCCAGGGCTGACCTCATGACTTCATGCAGTGTTCAGGTAATGTAATGTAAGGTAATGTCTCAATATTTTGTGTCATTACGGCCGCCTAATGACCGGAATATTACATAATACTTTGACTATGAATAGACCATGTTCTACCACGAAACAGCAACCATTTGTTAATTTATTAATTTTGGAAAAACCTCAATATAGCAAGGGCACGAAAATCGAACCACAATATTGCGAGGGATGACTGTATATTGCATAAAATTTAAATGGAAAATAGTCTGTGCATATACAGTATGTAAGTGGAACCTTGGTTAGCATCCGTTCCGGTTAGAGTGTTTTCCAGTTGACGCCAAAAATGTACGTCTTAGGTAAATTTTTTAGTTAGCGTACAATACGGCTTGCGTCTTGCCGTGTTATTAATACACTGTGAGTCCACCTGTGTTCTTTGTGTATTTTTATCACAAAACGTCCTTGTTAGCATCCTATTAGCTTGCTACGTAATACATGAAAACAGGAAGCGGAAGTCAGCTCAATCCCCCGTCTGTGATCAGCCATTTACTCTCAAAAATGTTAACACAAAACACCTTTTTATAGTTTTACATCCATAAAACAACTTTAAATGCATATAAATGATGAATGAAAGGAGTAAATTAACATTTAAGGTTACTTTTACCTTAATTTCTTGAATTCAGTTGAATGGTGTTTTTTACGCTCGTTATCAAAATTCAAGATTCAAGATTCAAGAGTTTTATTGTCATATGCACAGTAAAAACAGGTAGTTCTGCTATGCAATGAAATTCTTGTTCTCTTCATTCTCCCAAAAAGAAAGAAAACACAAGAAAAAGAATAAGAACATAAGAAACATAAATACCAATAAATTAATTAAATAATTAAGCGACAACAACAGAAGAGACATGAATACCGATGAATAAATAAATAAATAGAGTTATGAAATAAATAAATAAATAGAGTTATGAATGCTGGCAATTGAAACTTTCTTTGGCTTCATTTTACCTTACAAAGGTGAGATACACTATTGTATTAAAAAAAAAATAACTCATGGCAAAACAGGAAAGTGGTGTTTCACTGCCACAGTGTGTCTTTGGGAAAAGCAACATCAAGAATCATGTCGTCAATATAAAACTATAATTGTAAAACTATCAAAATGTGTTTTGTGTTAACATTTTTGGCTGTTTGAAACAAGTTTATTGGATTTTGATTATTTCTTTTGAAGAAAATTGATTCATTTAGCATCTGTTTCGGTTAAAGTCGGACCTTCTGGAACAAATTAATGACGCTAACCAAGGTTCCACTGTATGGGATTTTTACAGTAATTATTGATGGGCAACTTAAACTGATGACTTTCAGTATTGTACGCTGCATGTACTGGAACAGAGCAAGCTTTTTTTCCACGCTCAGCATTTGCTAATGTGCTGAACCACTCTTGAGCCCTCTGTACCAAACATGGTACACATCTCTTCTTTCCTGCCACGGTTACAAGAGATGGACTTTCCTTGTGCTGTCTCCATAAAATATTCGTATGCTGCAACTAATAATAAGTCATAACAGTGTCAGGAAAGTTGCAGTAATATTGTCATTGTGCTGACTCTGTGACTTTGAGGACATGTTGTATCACGACATATATTTAAAAGAAGTATCCATGCTGAGTTCTGGTTGAGTCCAGCACAGTGTCAGTGCACAGCATTCGGGGACTGGTGAAAGAGGGTTAGCATTAACTCCCACTGGTTACATTCTGCATGTGTTGGTTGTCTGTGGTTGTTGTCAGTTCTCTGTGATTGATTGACAGGGTTTTCAAGTGTGAGCTCAAAAGAATTTAGTAGATATGCGTACACATTTAATGCACTGTAATTGTCAAACCTCGGTTTTCGAACACCCCAGTTTAGGTATGATTCAGTTTTTGATGACAAGTTTTGTCAAAATTTTTGTCTCAGTTTTCAAACAATATTGCATGTTGTATTGTTGAAAAACTCTTGTATTTCACCCATTGGTATGTTGAATTTTGTGGTATTAATATGTAAAAATGTAGACAGACGACCACTAACAATGTTTATTCATCCGTCTTGGCTCACACAACCGACACCAAATCTTGACATACTTATTCCATCCTGGCAAAAAAGAAATGAAAGAAGTTAATGTTGTGAAAGGGTTAAAGGTGGTTTCTGAATGTAAACCTATATGTAAAACCGTAATTATTCTCTATAATGTATTTTTTGTTAAAACTTTTGGGTGTCTGGAATGGACTAATTGGATTTACATTATTTCGTATGGGAAAAATTGCTCTGGTTTTCATACGTTTCAGTTTTCGTTTGAACTTTTGGAACAAATTAATAACAAAAAACGAGATACCACTGTAACTGTCTTTCAGTATTTTTTTTTCTGGACCATTATGGAAGAGCACATCTTTTGTACAATTTCCTACTAAAGTTAAAGTTTAACCCGAACTGACACCAGATTATTTTAAGTCTCTGCAGGACCTTTTCTGTCTTGTCTTTTTAATTTATTTTTCCAAGTCATCCCTGTTATATAATAATATGATAACTATATAATAAATGCTAAATGAGTCTAGGAGTCTCAAGGACAGTTTACAATTTTCAGTTTACAACTGTAGTAGATACAAGTAATTGTAATGCCAGCGCTGGAGAGAGTGATTAGCTGCCAACGAGGGTATAGCCGAATCCAATCACTCGCCGAAGAGAAACTCTGTTCCGCTTTCTTATATGACTTCTGTCATATAGGTGGTGCAATGGTGGTGCAACTTCTCATTTTAAGTTGTTGGGATATTAGGCACCAGCTAGTCTAAGTTGGACAGCTAATTGCTCCGCAAACAGAAATTAAAATGGTGGCATACTGTATCTAGAAAGTATGTGGGTGTGTGCGCAGATAAAAACAAGAGGGTGCAATTTTCCAAGTGAAAGGTTGTCTGCGTGGTCTTCTTATGTCTGTGGTAGATAACCATGTTGCCGTACTTTGTCTAAAACAGAGTGGAAAACATTCCTAACAACACTTTAAAGTCAGTCTTTTAGTTCAGCTCATTGTCAGCCTATTAGCTTCTCATAGAATGCCATCTTGACACACATACACTCACATAGCACAACTAGAGTTGCACAGCACTCACGGATAATAAATACTGGAAGACACACATAGATGCATTTTTCTCACTCACACAAGATTAACTCTCAATTCTACACAAACCTGACTTTCACTTTCTAGAGGGGCACGGCAACCGCTATATAGACTCTGTGTACTTTCATTTTGGGCTCTGTTCCTTTTCTCTGTCAATGTAGCGTCCAGCGCTGTCATCTAATATATTGGTCTTATTTTTTAATACATTTTGAAAACCATTTAAATTGTGTGATCATTGACTACTTTTTCGAAAGCAATGCGATCCCAAGAATTGGGAAGAAAGAGAAAAAATGGCCTTTACACCGCCAGTAACTTACTTCAACACTCTTACCACTTGGCGCATAAAGATTAGGTTACAGCAATTAGTTGGCAGCAGAGGTAGTAACATAACCTGGAAAATATCCGTGAAAATGAGACACTCAGAATGACAGAGCTTCTCATAAAAAAGCCGATATTGCTGACACAGCAGTGTTTCGGGCAAGCAGGGCTGCGTGATGATGGAACTGTGTGGAAGAGAGGTTGCATTTTCTTTCAGAAAAACGTGCCAAAAACTTGAAATGTATCAGATAGACCAGGGGTTGCCAACCGGTCGATTGTGAGCTACTAGTCGATTTTGGATTGCGAGAACGTTTGAAAAAAATGTATGATTACATCAGTGCCCTCACCTCCCCGAGAGCGACCAACAGGCATGCATTTTGTCCACTGAACACGCCCGTGCGCCTCGCCGCTATCCAGGCAGCAACCGGCAAGCCCCAGCAAGGAGCCCAGTCCCCAAACCCGGCTGGAGATACACTAGTATCTCCAGACTTGCCCCCCCACGCTAGCAAAAAGATAGAGCGAGAAAGGGAGGTAGTGACAGAGCACGTGCAGTGATGTGCCTGTGCACACGACAGTAATTATTGCATGTTAATGGGGCTCAAAATCTGCCTTCGCTACCTCAAAGTTAAGGCACAAATATAACTCCATAGACGTGCACCTCCCAAAAAATCTTTGAGCCGCGCCGCCGCCGCTCATTAAGGGCTGACTGTTGCAGCGCTTTGACCAGCCCCACTCTGCTCAATCTGCATCGCTTGCCCACTGCACTGAGCCAACAAGCCAAATAAGAGTTGTGGTTTGCTCATGAAGCCGATGGCACGAGCCCAACCCCGACCAAGAGCCACAAAAGTAGGGGTGTAGGGATGCCCAAAGTGCGGATCAGTGGCCATCTGCGGCCCGTGGCTCATTTGTCATTGCATCACTGCAGAAACAAAATAAAATTTCAAAAAACAGCAAAAATGATAAAAATACAGCAAAAGGCACAATGACAAAAATCTGAAATGTTGAAACCAACAACCAAAAATAACACAAAGCATATATTGTATATTAGGGATTGTTATAAACGCGTATCCGTTATGGATAATGCATTTTTGCTGAATACGAGCATGAAACAAGTCCATCTTGTCATTATCCATAATGGTGATGAAAGAAAATGCTCATGATGTATTCACTCTTCATGCTCTGTGATTGGCCAGTCACACACAGCAACCGCGCCTCCCGAGACAGACTGTGCCGGCTAGAGCCACAAAGGAGTTGATCGATGTCTCATTCACATACACGCCGCAATTGGCAAGTTGAAAACGGCTCGTCTATTTTGGTTTGTATCTAAAGTTACTTGGTAAACTTGTTTCGTAAAGTACGCGGTGCATTTGCCAGGACAGCGCTGTGCAGGCTTTTGTTGCGTCAGTCACAACTCAATTGGGGTGGCATGACCTCTTTTTTCCTTGAAATATACTTTGGCTTATTCCATGAAGTCATCATAAAACAGGCTTGCTACCTACAATATAAGAATTTTGTTAATTTTCAGTTAGCAGTACACAGACAGTGGTAACAGTAACCTGCATTGACTGGCCACAACATTAGGTACACCTGGACAGCTGGATCAAACATTCTGCCTGTATGGCTATCGTACTACATTATATACTGTACATAAGTGTGGTCAAATATTACAACCCTCTCAATATGTTGCAGTACTTGTTTCGTGGCGTACGTGGTGCATTTCACAAGACGGCTGTGCGCGGCTCGTGTGTCAGTCACTTTTTTGCCTGCTTGCTTATAATTTGGCTGGTGATATAAAGTCGGTTGGAAAACTTTGCTCGTAGTACTGAACACGCTGCTTTTGAGAAAAATACAGTGAACAAGACTGACAGATTATTTCCTTCTTTGCCATCAGTGGATGTTTGCATGAATCACCAAGTTCACCCACATCATTAAAAAATAATTAAATAATAAAGTCTTACAGATGACTTCCACACATACACAGTACACATATAGCTGAATAATAAACAATAAATATAGCAACTTCTGATTAATCTACATCAATATCAGACTTAAAATAATGTACAGTACAGATTTTACACCCCACTCATTTCCGGTTAGACCACGCCCACTTCCGGTTTATGCCCCGCCCCCTCCGAGTACAGCTACGGATACGAACAGATACAGACACAGATACAGATACAGACACAGATACAGATACAGATACAGATACAGATACAGACACAGATACAGATACAGATACAGATACAGATAGTGGTGTACTCGCTCAACCTTATTTCATCCATCCATCTTCTATACCGCTTATCCTCACTAGGCTATGCTGGAACCTATCCCAGCTGACTTTGGGCGAGAGGCAGACACACTCACATTCATACCTATGGACAATTTAGAGTCGCAATTAACCTAACATGCATGTTTTTGGAATGTGGGAGAACATGCAAACTCCACATCGAGATGCCAATGGACACTCGAACCCAGATCTTCCCAATCTCCTGACTGTGTGGCCAACATGCTAACCACTAGGCCACCGTGCGGCCCTATGACCACTGAGATATTCAGTAGTATGGATGGTGACCACAAACAGTATATTGTCCAAATAATATGATCTCATTCTGCTAAAACACTGCATCAAGGCTCATATGCTTAACTATGTAGACACCATTAGAAACCACTGTGTGTGTGAGAGTGGTGACAAATAATATATGAAGTCATACAAGTAATTAATATATGGAGCTGTCTTCAAGAGAAAAGAGTGGAGGATTTGTCATTTTTTCTCTACACAATGCAATTGTTCTCTGTAACATTCACTCGACTGTGTTATTAATGAGGCTGCTCCACAGAACATACATTTCTCTTTTCAGCATGCTAGCCATCCCTGGAAACCCACCCCCATCACATAAAAAGTACTTAGTTTTTGTGTGTACTGTCCACTGAGAGGCTGTTCAGACACCAACACAGAGCGTTAAAAAGTTTTTGCTTTTTGTTAGTAAGATGTTTGGCAGACAAAGCCAGTGCTGGATATGTCATTGTGATAGAGTGCGTAAAGAGGATGTGACGGTCATAAGGTTCATTATTTTTGTCCAAACATTTCCATTATTGACCAGCTTAATTGACGTCTAAATTCACAAGAACAGAAAATCACCGGATTGAACATTATCTTTCAGGGTTTCTTTCAGTCATTTCCATGTATCCTTCAACCTTTCATTTTGTATTCTACAGTATAACCTTTACTTTTCCAACAGCACAGGCAGCTGTGCAGCTTTTTCAGCACATGCAAGCCTTCACAATTACAAGAGCTTTACTTGACATTTGAATAAAACACACTCCACATGAATAGCTCTAAATCATGTTATTTGACACCCGCTATTGTGTTGGGAAAATTAAAATCAAATTTATTTCAAACTCAAAAAAACTACAGTCAAAGTTAGAATAGCAACTCCATATGCGAGTTTCCACTATTGCTGCTTTTCTCTTGTTAGAACACTCTTCCACTGTATTTTTCCTACCATGCTACCACCTAGTTTCTTAGTGTGGGTAGCAGAATTTGATATTATTTGAGGATTATGCCTAATCATCCAGACGGTAAATATTGCACACTTCTTTTTGCGGTGGCCGACTGGGCGTGTAACTTGAGAGGCAAACATGTGAAGTGGTATTCCTCCCGTGGCTGGGAGCTTAGCGAGCGTTCCAGGCACTCCCTGTGGATGAAAGACTTGTCAGATGGTACAGTCTAGCTTCACTTCAACTCTTATGAAAAACAGGCCTTCAGGAGAGGCAAAGTGTCCAGTCTCCTGCGAGTAAGAACAGTAATGGAGCACGGTCGTCTCTAAATGGAAGACTATTTCCAAACCAGAAATGTTGTCCTTTGAAATGTGCCACCCTTTACAATGAAGTGCAATGAATGTTATTGCTGTTATTTTCAGTTCATAAATCCACTCTCTTTGCTTTTTGGTGGCTTTCAGTAGAGATGCATGATTTTTTTTTTCCAAACCGATACCGATAACTTTCTATTTCTCAGGACCGATTTTTTTATATCTACTTTTTTTTATTTAGATTGAACTGTAGTACTGTACTATCAGCAGAACCAGATTATAGAGCGGAGGGAGCCATCTGCTGCGGCCCAGTAAAGTGCACTATATTTGGACACATGCTCCGAGCAGCCCGTGCGCCGCTACGGAGGTCAGGAGAACAAGAGTATAGAAACGGAGGAGCCACCTGCCGTGGCCCTGCAAGGTTCGCTGTAACCGGGCACACGCTCCAAGCAGCCGGTGTGATGCCACGAAGGTCTCTGGCAAACTTTTTGCACTTTTCAGGTTGCTGATAAGGTTTGTTGTGTACAATTAGCACACAAAATGACTTCCTCGGAAAGTGACTGTTTGTTTACAAATGAGCTCAGGGAAAGTTACGACAAACCGGCAGTAGAAAAAAAAGGAGTGCTTGATTCGCTCACCTCTACAGTACTCTTGTAATCTTGCCTCATTGGAGTGTTTTCGGTTATCGGAGCTATTTTTAATGTTATCAGATTATATTGGACCGATAATTATTGTGCATCTCCAGTTTTCAGCTAAAGTCATTTGGGTGTCCATGTTTTCTGCTGTTGCTTAGTATGCATGCAGCCTCAGAGCCTCAATAATCTAACCTGTCATCTCTCCTGGCCCAGTCCACATTCCCCAATGATAAAATGAATTACACCATCCATTGTCGGAGCACTTTAATCATATTAGCTTCTGCTAAAATCACAGTGCATTGTTCAGGCCCCCAGACAAAAGACGACACATCTAAGGTACAATGGACCTTGGATCTCCCTCAGTGAATTACATTAATTCTAAATAACTTCATGTTAAGCTGCCTGTCCGATAAAGGAAGCAAAAGGGCTTTGACTTGAATGACATTTCCTTCATAGACGTTCCTATTATGGTAGTAAAAGATTGATAGATATTCTATTCACAATGTAAAAGATGTTGTCTTTTAAATTGGCTAAATTAATTCATCACAATGATCTGTCTTATTTTAGGGGTGATCATTGTAGCAACTGTGCTATTCACTTGATTTCACAATTAACATTTAGTATTTAAAAGACATTAGGTAGGACAATTAAAAGTGTAATTAAAGTGCTGAGCTCTAGTATGTTTTTAAAAAAGATGTTAATTTGACTCACTACAACTTGTAAGCTGTAACAGTGTCGGCACACCCAATTTTTGGTCTGAGGCTTTCGGTTGGACAAAGTTACAATAACAGTGATCCATAAAACTGAGATGGGGCCTGTTAAATATTCATATTACACTTTTAGATCCATCCATCCATTGCTCCTTGGACAATATCCATACATTGTCTATGCCGCTTATCCTCACTCGGGTATGCTGGAGCCTATCCCAGCTGACTTCGGGCGAAAGGCAGGGAACGCCCTGGACTGGTCGCCAGCCAATCGCAGACCACATATAAACAGACATTCACACTCACATTCATACCTGTGGACAATTTAGAGTTACCAATATCCAATTTGGAATGTGGGAGGAAACCGCAGTACCCGGAGAAAACCCATGCACGGACGGGGATAAAGTGCAAACTCCACACAGAGATGTCCAACAGAGATTCAAACCCAGATCTTCCAGATCTCCTGACTGTGTGGCCAACATGCTAACCACTCGTCCACCGTGCGGCTCCTTGCACAATAGACCCATAAATACAAATCGCTTTCTTGTCTTTTTTGTCAATTGAACATCTGACAAGACCTGAAAGCCCTTTTCTCTTGCCATATTTGTCCAGAGTCGTATATCGTTTTTGTAAACAACAGCACGCGCGAGCATTCATCTCGTTTTCAACAAAAATGTGCCGTGAAACAGAATTTGTGGACTTATTACTTACTCATATCCATCACGTTCCACATACACCTTAAACACCGTAGAAACAACATCCTGTATCTGTCCTCTGAACTTTTGCTGAGAGTGTTAAGCACATGACAGAAGTGCAATGCATTAGTTCTTAATTTGAAATGACACAAATGAATGGAAGCGATTGTATTTATATAGACTATGTATCTCCAGTCAACTGATGAGCGCATGCACATGCGAGTAGTCTTCACTTAGAGCTGTTAGGGGATTGCTAAACGATTGGATAAGTCCTTAATTCAATAATTTCTACTGGGTACCAGCCCTCCCACGTCGCTCTTCATTGACGAAGGCGCTTTAAGAAGAGCAATGTTTAGCATATCTGTATAAATGGGCCTAACAAGCCTGAGCCCGCACTCTTACAAAAATAATAAATAATAAAAAAGGAGACAGTGTGATGTTGCCTCTCTTGAACTGATGATGGCGTGCACTTAATGCAAATTGGTGTCTGGGGACAACAAATTCCCTCTTAATACATATGCAGGAAGAGAGAGAGGAAGAAAGAGATGTCAGAGAAGATGTGAAATAAAATGTTTAAAGGGACATATGCACAAATGCAAATTCCCCATTCATAAAAAGAAAAAAAACCCTTAAAGGACCAATGATGCCAATCTTAAACTATGATGTGTATATACCGTAATTATATAATTACAATTGCATCAATTACAGTGTGCTTTATAATTTTTTTCTTCATCATTTATAAACACTGCAACTAAATTAACTTTAGAATATTAAAGTGAAATTTATTGTATATGATGTATCAATCCCAGGGCACATATATACAAACTATAACTATATATATATATATATATATATATATATATATATATATATATATATATATACAGTCAAACTTGTCTATAGCGGCCACTAGAAAGAGACTGCAAAAGTGGCCGCTATAGACAGGTGGCCTCTATAGACAGGTTGGCGTCCAGTTTAAATGTTGACTAGTAGAGGAAAAAAATGAAAAAAAAGGGGGAAAAAATTTTAATAATAATGTTGACCAGTAGAGGGCACTGTGGGAATGCGGATAAAAGTTGTACAGCACTACTAGGCTGGTTATTATCCACGACCCACAGAACCAAGCTGTGCTAGTAATGTCTTATGCTTGTTTTTAATATTTTACCTTTTATACGGTAGAGTGTCATTACATCTTTAGTTCATCAGGAAGTGACGGGAAGTGACGGTGGGCGTCCCGAGCAAGAGAGCTAGGCTCAGTGCTAGCTGTGAGTTTCGAGAGGGGTTGGGAAGTGTGTTGATGTTGGCGTGGATGTAAAGACCTGCAGTGTTCTGTTAATAAAGCCATTAAAGTGCATCGGCGACGTGAGTCTCTCCTTCCCCACAACAAGCGGCATTACAGTATTGACCAGTGCACACCAGGAAATAAACGGTGTCACTTGTTACAGGCATTGCCGGGACAGCTATGTAGTGGGGCTTGTTTAACCTTTGCCTTGTGGGCAAGCAGGAAGGAGAGACGATGCTGAGAGATGTGTGTGTGTTCTGAGCTGCTGTCTGGTGGCCGCGTTCAATAAATAAAGTTGGCAGAAGCAACAGGAGAAGTTTCCTTCTTTGCTTCGGAGCTGAATAACACTGACAAGTTAACAGACTAGTAGCGAACGGAAAAGAAGACGGCTTTGTTTGTGTCGAATACAGAAGATGAGGACTTTGATGGATTTGTGGATGAGGATTGATGAAAAATAACGTGAGTACATTCTAAAATACTTTAATTAAGTACAACCGAACTCAGTTTTGCTCCCGCTGCCTTTTTAACATCCAGTATTGTATTGTAGCATCGCTGGGAGCATGTCCTGTTCCTACTTTACGGTAATGTTTTGGTGCAAATGCTCTTAAAGTTACATGTTTGACCAGGAAATAGCAAGCTCAAAAGAAGACGGCTTTTTTATGTGGAACAACTGACAGTTTGTGTGGATCTTGTGAATGATTGTGACTGAGCTAGGACTCAGTAGATAAAGTCTACACACGACGGCTTCATTGATTGAAAAACAAAACGTTTTTGTGCATGAAGCTTCTACTTGAGTCGGTAATTTGGCCGCTATATGCGGTCAGATATTGACCAAGGGAGACAAAATGGGTGGCCGCTGGCCGCGTTAGACAGGTGACCGCTATACACAGGGTCTATAACATGTAAATTTGCTGCAGGGGATTTTTCAGTGGCTGCTATAGGCAGGTGGCCGTTCTATAAAGGTGGCCGCTAAGACAGGTTTGACTGTATTTTATATACATATGTTATATATGTATATATATTTATTATATTTAATTGTGATTAATCACATTTTCTCCATAGTCCACTCAATAAAACAGCTCAACACAAAATGGCCCTCAATGTATAAAAAACAAACACAATGTATAGCCAGTAGACATTGGTAAGGTAAACTGTCCATCACTCAGGTATAGTTCTCTTCAAGCGAATCATCTCTCAATATAAAATTGCAACTAACATTACAAATAAAGGTTTGCAAAAACACCTAACAACTACTATAAGTGAAATGAAATCAGGGTGTTAGAAAAGTAAATATTGACAAGTTACAAAAATAGAATAGTCAGTAGTTTACAGAACTAAGACTGCACACATTTACTGTAGTACAGTCAGGCTGTAGCTTATACTTCACTTCCAAACACTCTTTTACAGAGACATACACACACACAAACACTCCTTTACACACATTTCATCACACTTTTCTTAGTCTGGTGACTTGGACGATGTGGAAGCATGCCATATTTCAACATGCAATTTTGACAAACAGCAGTTCAAGCACAAAAGCTAATAAATTGCTACTAAATAATAACACAATAAATTCCTTCACGAGCCTTTACTGCAATCTCACTGAGTGCTGAGTTTGCTCACTTCCGCCTTTGTCACATTGACACAAGCCCCCAAATAGATGCCCTTGGCTATGCCTGCCGTGAACTAGCAGCTCGTAACCCAAATTTTAGCTCGCAGTTCAAGACAGCTCGCACCTGAAAAGAAAACCTGTTAGTTGGGACACTCGTATGCCAAGGTAACACTCTATAAATAAGAATAAAAATAATAATACCTGCAGTGCTCCAGTACGTTCTCTCTTGTCTCTGGCATTTGAGAGTCGGACGTACTCTGTGACAACTCAACTCACAGTAACGGTAGATAAAAATAACTTTCGTCTGGTCGATTTTTTTAAAAAAGAAAACCCCCACACACGAGAAGAACATGCCGTTTATTTGTACAGTAGTATCGTATCTCATTCAGTCATCATGAAGCGACCGGTTGGTGTTGTAGTTGGCTGTGCAAGTGTCCCTAATTTGATGGTGAGAGTATGCACAATATATTTGCTGGTATGGCTCGACTAATACATAACTAACCTTTTCATACACGGCTATGAAGTTCATTTTCTTGGGCTCTTATCTGAGACTGTGCACAGGCATGTTGCTTACAGGAGTGACACTGATAGGGTACAGGATAGACGGCCTGCTGACAAGTCAATATTTGTGGCAACGTCATCTATAAAAATCAACAGACTTTGAGGTCGATGACAGGAGCCACAACGTTAACTGTGCAGTTATTTTGCTGAGCGTACGTCTTCACTCAGTACATGCACTCAGGAAGAAAACGGACATTTGATGTTAGATTTTTTTAAAAGTTGGATTAACACACGCAGACTATTCAGGTGGGCACCAGCTCCCTCTCGCATGTATACACGTTGACGGATTGATCATCACAGGCTTTCTCCACATGCATGCGTCTCCCCTTAACAACTTTCAGTTCACAAGAGAAGAAAACAAAGCTGGAGTGAGGAGGACGTGTAGAGCAACAAGGAGATGATATCAGTCATTATTATTTCAAAGAATATGGATAAAATTAAATTCTACCTTTTTATAAACAGGTAGAACAAGCCAGGAAGAAAGTTTCATCATTGTTGCTGATATTTATTATTATTATTTGTGGTAGTAGTATGGTATTTTTATGTCTTACAGCTGGAATTAGGTTGGACTTGGGGTTGTTTTCCTACTTTTGTTAAATTCAAAATAATAATCATCATGTTTTGATACCAAATTAACGCGTGCTGAACAGCAAATATGCTGGGATCCACCATACAAGTTTTCAGCTACCTCTCGCTAAAATGGAGTTGTCCTAATAGATGTAACATTTGAATGAAAAGACCATCCACAAGTCAAACTTTATTTAGTGAGGTAAAAATGCCCACACGCAACAATTGAAACAACACTGGCAATCCATCCATGAACGCATTAAAAATACTCACTCACAGTATGTGTGTGGTTTTTCCGATTTGCAGTTTGGCTGGCTGTATTCCAGCGTAAAGCAAGCACACATTTTCCACACGGTTGCACAGCAAGTTGTTAGATATTATACAGTCTAATTGCTTTTCATAGAGGCCTTTACAAAACACACACTGACCCCCCCATGATAGACACACACACACACACACTCACCTAGCACAATCACAGTTGCGCAATGCTTAGATCGAAATTGACCCACAGTGTGAGCGTAGCCTCTGTGTGCTTTCATTCTGGGCTCTTTCCTTTACATCCTCATCGATGATAGAGTCCAGCGCTGTAACCAAGTATATTGCTCTTATATTTTAATGCACTTTGACAACCTTTTAAATTGTGTGATCATTGTCTCCTTTTCCGATAGCAGCGTGGTCCAAAGTACAAGGAAAAAAAGGCTAAAGAAAAGAAATAGCCATTACAAAGTAAGAGCCTGTTTTGTTAATTACAAATATTAATGGTTGATTTACCAAATAACCTGTGTCTCTGGCAGTAATAAGAAAAAAAAACAAACACATTTGTAATGTTTTTGTGTGGGGCACACTTACTGACACCAACAGGAATGTGCAAAAATGTTATTATAGAAGAATTATTTTTATTTCATAAAATAAAGTTTCATATGACGTGTTTTGCAATATTTCCAGTGTCACTGGGACAGGTTTCTCTGGACATTCAGTCCTTCATAATATTGAGTTCAATTTGGATCTAATAGTACATTTTGCACAAATTGCAAATAAATTCCTTATTTTAATTAAACATATGTGTTTGTAAGATATACTAAAATATACTACACGCTTAGTAGCATGCGGTACAAAATAAGAGTACCAACACCAAAAATAATCTTCCAGTAAACTGAATGAAAAACAAAATCATGCATGTTTTTTTGGGGGTTTTTTTTGCACACAGCCTCTTAAATGTGTAGAAGCTTTCTGCGTTTGATTGTGCCATCAGTTGTGCCTTCCAATAATCAGGTGCTGATTAGCTGAGAACCAATAACATTCACTATAATGCAGCATTTTACTTTTCAATTTCTTATTTATTTACTTATTTTGTCTGCCTTGCACCTGCTGGCATCCTAACAAAGGCACTGCTGTGCACAGAGGTATTAGGACCCTTTGTCTATCATGCACATTTATTTGGTTTTACTGCTATTTTTTTTTAAATCTGTTTTTATATGCAGTCAAAAGGCCCATTTCTGTCACATGTAAGCCATACATTTCGTAATATTAGTGAGCACTCTTAAAACATTCATTATTTAAGATGCCAAGCATGCTTAAATATGCAATTACCTTCAAGTAACAACTTTATGAGAAACTTAACCAAAGGTTAACAAAGGGGACTTTTACCACCATTTGCCTCAAATAGTGTGATTTATTTGGACATTTTGATCAGGTTATTGTGGCCAGTGCAATACAGATTCACTCCTCCTCAATAGATATGTGAAGTTATTGGACATTGGCAGGCATTAGAATTGTTCTATATTGTTATTACACCTTTAGATTCAGTCTGTGAGCTCAGTGTATTTTCAGTCTAATAGCTTTTCATTGAAGGCCTTATTGACACACACACTCACATAGCACAATCAGAGCTGTGCAACCGTTACATTACACTAAAGGAAAAATACTAGAAGAGGCAGATACACAATAGATCTTCTTCGATCTTCCTCATTGATGATAAGTCCTGCGCTGTCAGCAAATATATTCCTCTTATTTTTAATCACATTTTAAACTTTTTAAATTGTGTAATTAATGCCTACTTGTCCAATAGAGACACATTTCCAAAGAACCAGGAGGAAAGGCTAAAGAGAAGAAATACCCATTACAGAACCCAGTATTCAAGATTGAAGAGTCTTTATTGTCAGTTCACCATCTATCAAAGACACAAAGAGCATCAAAATAATTTTTTTTTAGGGCTGTGGAAAATAGCACGTTAACGGCAGTTACTAATTTATTTAATGAATTATGTTGAAATTCTTAGTGTCATTACCGCATGCGCATCATGTCAAGCCTCAAGCCTCTGTTATGACGGCAGACGGCGGCACAATAGTGTCCCCACAGAGTCTGACGCTCTTTCACAACCTCATGCTGACCTGAACACATCGACAGCAGTGCAACTCAAACACCATATTTTAAAGTTTCACGAGACAGGACGAGACGAGACACAATTTTAACATTACTTTTAAGAAATGTACAAATAAAAAATATATGACAACATATTGCAATCTACTAATTTAATTTCTACTGCGTAACACTCTTCTGCACTCTGTATGTATGCTAGCGGCCCCGCCTCCACCCACTGAGACAAAGAGGCTGTATGGCTGACAAAAGGGCTCAATCATTTCATGCAGTTGTTCTATGGAACAAATGCGCCAAGGTACTGGAACCAATGCACAGAGTGAGACCTCTTCCCGCCTGTTTGGAGGCGGGAGATGAGGAAAACAGACACGCATGCACATGGCGATATATTGAGACCGGCACAATTATCAAGTTCATTTTCATTTATTGTGTGATTAATTAATTAATTTATTATGGCCCCATGCCTAGTGTCCACGAGACAGTTTTTTTCAAAACAAGAAAACTTGTCTTGTTTTAATCTCGCAAGATCTTGTGACACCCCTACCATATATGTATCTCCAACTCACAAACACATCTCTAGTAAGCTCGTCCTAAGAACGACACTTCCTCGTTGTCACGGGAGTGATACAACTAAAGGTACCTTTGTTTGGACAAATATAACAATGACAACAAAAATAGCTCATAAGAGTTACATTTTTTGGCAGTACAATGCTATAGCTGTTCATGTAAGGACTTAAGTGATTTTGGTTATTATCAAGAAAACCATGGAAGTTGCTAGATATCAGCTCTTATATTTGTTATCATCATTATATTTGTCTAAACAAATGTACCTTTAGTTGTAGCAGGCATTAAAATGGATCAATAAACTGAAGAAACAAGGGCGGTCTAATCATTTTTTCCGTGACTGTATGCGTGGTTTAAATGAAAAGAAGTACAAAGGAAAAACAGCAAGTGAATATTCTTATCTCTCACTAACGTAACTCTTGCTGCGGAAGGACAATTTGCCGCATTTGAGCATCCTTGGATATCCCAGAAAATACATCTACACTCAAAACATGTGAACTCATCTTAAATGACGTGGTGTCTTTGAACGCAACCCTTCATGGCTCATAATAACGCGGTTAATGTGATTCAAATGTTCGCTGCTATTAAAGAGACTAGCGTTAGGCAAATTGATTTTCACATTTGTGGTATCTTTTAGCGTGATTAAAATTTTCAGTTAATTTGGAGCTGTTAATACATGCAAATATATATAATCGTGTCCTGTCATTTATCTTTCTGTCGATAAAATACAGTAAAAATTGACATATTTCACACACAGTGGCAAATGGCGATTAATCATGATTAATTCATTTTCACTGTGATTAATTTTTGTTTAAAAAAAATGTATTTGTATGGGTGAGGAGGGCTCATCGGAGCATCCCTGTGAATGCTTGCTCACCAGTTCTGCTAAAGCGATGCGTGCGCACGCATTAGCTGTTTCATCAAATGCCAATCGACGTCTAATCTGGCTGTCTTGTCCTGGTGTGTCGTCGTGAGATTAGTGAGATCAGATTTTCGGAAACAACCTTAGAGATATGATGTGAAATACTCCGCGTGCATATGCAGTAACTGTGTCTTCGAAATAAAACGGTCAGACCAACACTGATATTTCTTTTTTGTTTAAATAAAAAATAACTTTCCCTCCACTTCTGTACGCGTGTGTATTGTTTCACGCGTTTTTTTTTTGTTTTTTTTTTCTCAACCTGAGGTCTGTTTCCCCCCTTTGCATCTCCTCCATTGCAGACGGTCTCTTATCTCCATCTGCTTTGGAATACAGACAAAAACTGTACATAATATATACACACATACATGCATGCTCAAGCATATGGACATCACACACACACACACACCTACCCCATGTGTCTTGTCCTGCCTTTTTTTCACCATTTCCCTTTTATTCCCCTCCTCTCTCTGCATTTGCTTGGAAAATGTTTGAACTCCTCAGTTTGCTAAGATGTTGCTGAAACAGAATATAAATTAGCACCCCCCCATCTGTCCTAATGCTGCTGCTGCTTATGCCTAAGATGCTCTGCCCCCCTTCCCAGCCACCGACGCCACCGCCACCGCCAACCCCTCCCCATGCATAAATGATAAAACAATACAAAAGGAGGAGAGGCCTGCTGCCGAGGCACACATGAAAGAGGAACTGAACTCCAAGTCGGAATGACAGGATTCAAAACTTCCACAGAGAGAACGGCTGGGGTGTGGCGATGGCTCGGAGGGGGGAGACAACAATGAGTACCAAGTGTACATGTTTATGTATGTAGAGTGTGTATTTATGTGTGTGTGTGTGTGTGTGTGTGTGTCCTTTCACTGTGAGGCTTTTTGTAGTTTCTTCCCTTTACATTTCCATGGATGGATAGACTGCATAATATAGTGTTGCACTAGTATGTATTATTATTTTTATTTCAATACTTTAACATACCTCCAATACCAAATTGACTACTAATTTTTAAATGTCAGAGAGGTAAAAAAATACCCAACTAATCCAGTGTGACACTTGCTACTTCTTCCTTGAATATACCGTTATGGAATTATCAAAGTGTTATGAGTATCGACATCGTGTGTGATGCAGGGTGTGATGCCCAATTCAGATATTTTTGTTAAAGTCTGATCTTTTTATGCAGTCATTACTAAAATGTGTTTGTTTGTATTTGGTTGCACAACGTTACACACGGTACCATGGGTTTATGGTAGTGAAGATTGCCTCAATTTGTGGTCTCGCTGGAGCATTTGTGACAATTCCAAGGATTTTGTGTAACCGGAGTCAACATTTTCTTAACCAAATTATTTCATGCAGGAGATTAAGAAGGAAGAAGGCAAGACTTTTGGCTATGGCAGTTTGAGACGTCTGTTCCGAGGAGCGTGTGGGTGGATGTTGGAGCTTGGAGTGGTGGGACGTTGATGTTAGCTGCTTCACTGACACAAATTTGTAAAATAATTTTCTAATGACAAGAACTTTTGCCCAACTCGTGCATTGAAAAACATGCCTTTCGATCACGTATATGTCGGATATACCTGAATAGAACGTTCAGATACGAAAGAGGCCTGGGTTGTATTTAACAAAAATCGAAATTGCACTCTTCACACTGACATGAAAAAATCAGATACAGGTCACATATGAGCAGAAAAATAGGAATTGACCTGCAGTGTGAATGTAGCCCTTGACTAATTTACATTTCAAGCCCACGCCCTCTTCAGGTGCTCAGTTTTTGATCCAACCTGTCTGGGATCTTAATAAGGTTTATCTCATGTCATCAGGCTCGCATTCCAAAGAGACAGTGAACTATATGAAGTCACATGATGCCAGTTACTGCATGTGTACAAGTTATTTGCAGCAAGTCCAAGTTAAGTCGCAAGTGTCTTACACCTGAAATAAGCACACTTATCATTTGCTCTACTATTGGGTCAGCATGTACGCACATACAGTCGTACCTCGAAATACCACCGTTTGATCATCGCTCCCTCACTGTATCGCGGTTTTTCAGAAATTAATTAATTAATTAATGTTTTTTGATAAACTATGGTCTATTTATTAGTCAAAACATGTAGAAATACAAGTGCTATGTAGTATTCTGGTCACCGGTAATAACGCAACACATTGAGACGTTACCTTACATTACATTACCTTAACACTGCATGAAGTCATGAAGTCAGCCATGGCATGTCCGACATTATAGAGTGAAAAAAGTTCCCCTCCCATCCCATGTGGAAGTGGAAACTTTTTGGCTCAAACAAATTTGAGGCTAACTGGTTAGCTCGCTAGCTCACTAGCTTGCTACCTTGCAAGCGGCCGTCTCGAGTCCCTGCAGCATAAGAGTTGCAATGTGGTGTAAACAATGAATAATTGGTGTGTAAAGGTGACTATCTTATTTCATGTCTACAGGGATCTAATATTGTTAAAAAAAAAACATATTTAGAAAGTCTTAAACAGGTTTTCTCAAACTACGAAAATATTCTATTTATTAACATTGAATATATTGCGGAAATTCATTCAATGCGGACAGGTCTGGAACTAATTAATTTCTATAAACGAGTATAAAAATCAGAATGGAACACAAAAACATTTAGTTAAAATTCCCACTTTCTATGTGCCTCTGGGTTCACTCAGTCCTGTTACCTTAACACATTACCCCCTCTGAAACATTTTTAATATTGTACAGGTCACATGATCCACAGGCAGTTGCACCATTCAGATCTTGCGCAGACCATGGAAAGGCCAAAAGTATCCTAAATTCCGACATATAAGTGGCTACTTTTTTTTCATGCTTTGAGCCCTGCGGCCAATGCAGCTGATTTATCGCTAGAAACTACATTTCCCATGATGCTTAGAGTGCAGCTTCAGGAAGTAGTGATGCAGACGAGTACAGTGAAAGCTAATGTCATGTTTTGCAGTTTTATGCAGCAATCTCTGACACATCTTAATGGGAAACTGCACATCGACAATCCCTATGTGAGTCATGACCACACATGTCTTTCTCTTTTCTGTGCGTTCTGAAGATATAAAAACAGCTAAAAATAGGCAGCTAAGAATGCACGTAATGGAACATACCTATTCCGCCTAAAAAGCCTTCTGAAAAAACCTCCAAAAAGCGCCAACAATGCTCTGTTTTAATGTGACCTGCACATTAACCAAGCTACAGCGACATTGTTATTATCATTGTTGTTATTACCTTGTGATTTTCCCTAAAATCCCAGCACAATCCTGTTAACATTTTTATTTTTATTTTATCATATTTGTTTATTTTTTCAATATTTTTTTGTTGCATAAACATGCAGTTAACATAAATCCCTTGTGGGTATACTTCATGTATTTGCAAATTCTGTGCTAAAAACTCAATCCTGTGTGTGTGCAAATAAAATTTTTAAATGTTCAAAATTTGTGGTACGCATAATTTCCGTGAAGTAGTCGCAAATGGCTGCGATTGGCTGGCGACCAGTCCAGGGTGTACCCAGCTTCTCGCCTGAAGTCAGCTGGGATAGGCTCCAGCATACCCCTGCGACCCTAATTAGGATAAGCGGCATAGAAAATACACAGGTGGATGGATAGTCGTAAATGGAACGTGAACGCACCGCAACCTATGTGCAAGCAATGCACATAAAAAAGCGTGACTCTCCGTGTCTCATGCACATGAATGGGTTAACTTTTCCACCACCTCTTCTAGACATCTAGAGATCTTCCTCGTGATTTTCTGTTAATAAGTAATCATAATTTGCAAAGCGATGTCTTCTAGTCAGCAATTCCTTCTCCCACACTGTCTGTGACTGTTTTTCTAGTTTATTGCTTTCTTCCTGCTCGTTGCACATTCTTTATCTGCAGCTGTGCACGAGCTTCGTCTCTACAATTAAATCTCTTGTATGTCCCTTGCAAACAGAAGAATTAATGAATTAATGCTGTTGGGAAATAACGGGACGCAGCGGGACACCAAATGATGCCACAATGTGCATTCCATCGTCGTGCACTGGAAGTAAACACTACTTGACAAGGTGAGATGGGCCAATACACATTTTGAATAGTTCAGTATATGTATTATCAGATTTAGAGTGGAAAAAAGAGAAAGAAGTTCATTGTGAGAGAGTTACAGTGTAACGGCCCATCTATGTTGTTGCATTGTTGTAATTCTAATGATATTCTTATGTATTCTGTGTACAGAAAAGACGCAGCAGTTATCATGAGACATTTCCATTTAAACAAATATAAATATACTAAATGAAGACAAACAAACGCACAACGATAACTGCATAATTTGTGTTCCATCCAGTCATGTGTTAAAAGCAGTCTGCACACACTGGGGAACCCTGTCATTCCTCATACTTGAATTGTACTGTGGCCAACTTTGGTTGCACTTAACGGAAGCTGATGCCTGCTGTGGCCTCAGGCTGCCCGCGTCTGTGCCAGCCATATCAATAGTCATCAAACTTGGACTCGACTCTGACACTGTGCTGGATGGAGACTATGGCACCACAGCCTGAACAACCTAAGCATTCAGTCCAACCAAAATCAGTGGATGTATACGAGCGGGGCTCTGCTGTGTGTGTGTTTCCTCCGTTTTTCTTCACATTTTCAATACACACATAACAATGCATGCCCTTGAGCGTGTGCAAAATGGCTCAGTTTCAAAGAGCAATGATTGAACTGAAAACATTCTGCATTCTGAGAAAAATAAGCCCTAAATGTGTGTGTGTGTGTGTGTGTGTGTGTGTGTGTGTGTGTGTGTGTCAAAGCATGTTGATCTGTGTGTACATGTACAGTATATGTGCTATGTTTCTATGACAATGCTGCCTCTATGTGTGTGTGTGTGTGTGTGTGCGTGTGCATGCGCGTGTGCACGTGTGTGTGTGTGTGTGTAAAAACAAAGAGGACTGACATATATTTGCTGACATGTATTGAATTTCAATAAAAGCTACAATGCGGAGTACGGGGCAGGGGCTCCTTTTTCAATCTTTCTTTGCTTTGTCGAGAATTAGTTGTGGTACACTCCATTTTCACCATACCCAGCTAATCAGATCTCCTTTTGTCCCCTGGGCCTTCCCTCATTTGGTACGTCCCATGAGTCATGTGCCAATCAAATTGCCCATCAATGTGTGCCTCATTCTCTCCTGGACTAGCTCACTCCAAAAGTATTTCATGAAACTGTGCCATACTGTATCAACTCATTGGAGCTAAAACAGGATGTTGTGATGAATGTCATCATACACAAGAAATCCATAGGTGAGCTTCATATTTTTAGACTCAATTCAGGTGTCACTTCGTCTGTTGAGTGTGAAGTTTATTTGTATGAAATCGGTTCAGAGAGGAGTCATTCAATGCTAACAAAGATTCAAATCTGACTTTGGTATACTTGTTGGTTTTTCTGGGTCTGGATGCTCGAGTTCCCTCCAGCTGCCTAGAGGTCACCAACATTCAAACATATAAATAGCTTTCAGTACGTAAACAACACATTGCTAGATATTATTATTATTACTTTTAGATTCAGTCTATTAGCTCAGTGCATTTTCCATCTTCTCACAGTAATGTCTTCTTGTCACAGACACTCACACAGCACAACAAGAGTTGTACAACACTCACAGATAACCCATGGAAAAGTACTGAGAGGAGAAGATAGTAAACAGACACTCTATCAGCATATTTGCAACCAGTTCGAGCTCGTCTCTCCCACACAAACTTAACCTTCATTTTCCAGGCACAAAAGCTTAAGTTTCACGAGTGATGCAGCATCTGCTATATAGAATCTGTGTAAAGTCGTCCCTCGCAATATTCGGTTCGATTATCGCTCCCATGAATTAATTAATAAATGATTGCTGTTTCGTGGTAGACAATGGCCAATTATTAGTCAAAACATATTGGAATACAAGTAATATGTAGTATTCTGGTCACTAGGCGGTAATGACACAAAACATTGAGACATTACCTTACAATACATTACCTGTACACTGCATGAAGTAAGCCATGGCATGTTTGACATGATGGAGTGAAATAAAGTTCTCCATTCCATGTGGAAGTGGTAGTTTTTTGGCCTCTTAAGTTTAGAAAAAATAAATTTGAGGCTAACTGTGTAGAGTTGTGTTGCAATGTGTTGTAAGCAATGACTATTATAAGTGTAAAGGTGACTATAGGGGTGTTATTTAATGTCTACAGGGCTCTAATAATGTTAAAACCTTTATTTAGAAAGTCATAAACAGGTTTTCTATACTCTAACTACGGAAATATTACATTTATTAACATTGAATCCTATATAGTGGAAATTCATTTATTGCGGTTACGTCTGGAATCAATTAAACGCTATAAATGAGGGTCAAGTGTATATGTGAACACAAGACAAATATGAGCGCAGCATATTTTTTTCAGGCAGAATGAACTTGAATTAATTTGTAACTGTGAGAAATATAGCCTTTTTTGCACAGTTTGTTCCTTTAAGGCGCTATTGGAAGCATATGCTAGGCAGTGGTGGTGTCTTTTTTTATTTTTTTTACTTTCTAAAAATGTGGGCGCGAGTTGCATCCAGGACCTTAATTAATTGTGCACAAGCAGTTGTACACAGAAAGTTAAAAAAAAATTAACGTTAGCAAAATGCTTGAATTCTAAATTCTAATGTCAATATTTTTCAAAACTGGATATTGAGGGATTGTCTTGGCTGACACGTTTCTTCAACATTGTGTGGAACAGTACCTCTGGATTGTCAGACTGGGGTGATGGTCCTCCTTTTCAACAAGGGTGACCGGAGGCTGTGTTCCAACTTTAGGGAGATCACACTCCTTAGCCTCCCTGGGAAAGTCCATTCCAGGATACTGGAGTGAAGGGTACGACCGTGAGTCGAACATCGGCTACAGGAGGTGCAATGTGGTTGTGGTCCCGGTCGCAGAACACTGGACCAGCTCTACACCCTTGCAAGGGTACTGGAGGCTACATGGGAGTTTGCCCAACCGGTGCTTTGTGGATTTGGAAAAGGCATTTGACCGTGTCCCTTGTGGTATCCTGTGGGGGGTGCTCCGGGAGTACGGAATTGGTTGCGCGCTACTACGTGCCATTCGATTCTTGTACAACTGAAGCAGGAGCCTGGTTCACATTGCCAGCAGTAACTCGAGCCTGTTTCCGGTGAACGTTGGCCTCTGCCAAGGCTGCCCTTTGTCACCAATTCTGTTCATAATTTTCATGGACAGAATTTGTAGGCGCAGCCAAGGCGTCGAAGGAGAGTCCAGTTTCAGGGGCCTTAGGATCTCGTCTCTGCTATTTGCAGATGATGTGGTCCTGATGGCCTCATCCGGCTGTGATCTTCAGCGTTTACTGGGGCATTTTGCATATGAGTGTGAAGCTTCTAGGATGAGACTCAGCACCTTCAAATCAGATGCCATGGTTCTCAGTCCGGGTTGGGAATGAGGTCCTGCCCCAGGTGGAGGAGTTCAAGTATCTTGGGGTCTTGATCACGAGTGAGGGAAGGTTGGAGCGTGAGGTCGGTAGGCGGATCGGTGCAGCGTCTGCAGTAATGTAATGGTCACTGTACCGGACTGTCGTGGAGGGACAGATGGATGATGGAAGAGAGAGGCAAAGCTCTCAATTTACCGGTCGATCTATGTTCCCACCCTCATCTATGGTCATGAGCTTTGGGTCGTGACCGAAAGAACGAGATCACGGATACAAGCTGCTGAAATGAGTTTCCTCCGTAGGGTGGTTGGACTCTCTTTAAGACATAAGTGAGGAGCTCAGTCATCCGGGAGAGGCTCAGAGTAGAGCCGCTGCTCCTTCACGTCAAGAGGAGCCAGTTGAGGTGGCTCAGCCATCTAGTCCGGATGCCTCCCGGACGCCTCCCTCCCAGCCGGGAGAAGGCCCTGAGGCAGACCTTGGACACGCTGCAGCGATTATGTCTCAAAGCTGACCTGGGAACGCTTTGGTGTCTTCCCGCAGCTGGAGCTGGAGAAGATGGCCGACGGCCTAGAAGTGTGGACTTCCCTAATAGACTGCTGCCCTCGTGATACGGACCCAGATAAGCGGGGGAAAATGGATGAATGGATGGCTGGATGGATATTTTTGAAAACTTACATACTGGTTACTTGAAAACTTGTTTAACCAAATACATTTTTTTCATTTTTGTTACTCAACAAATAAACCAAAATAATACTGTACATCACTACATGGTGTTCAGATTTAATATAATATACATCTACATACACTTGTATATAATATAAAGTATATTTGGGGGACCCAGTTCATGTTCAGTACCTGTTCAGCCCATTTTCTGAGAGAACTTTGCAACACTATGTTCTTGAAAAGTACATATTTAGTGAGCTTGATTAGAGTATCACCTCTTACATTGTTCCAATAATGTCAGATTAATTCCTGGTATATTATAATTTCTAACATAACGGTGGGGGTAGTACTTTTCTACAATTACGCTGTTGGAGGGAACATGTCCCATTTGGGATTTTAAGCCATTTACACAGATGATTCCAGTAATGTTATGCAAATAGAATTTAATTCAAAGTTAATTCCCTCGCATTACTTTTTAATAAAGAAATGATAAATCATAATCGCCTTTGCAGTTTAATCTATTTATGATGCTTCTGTCACTCGGAAGTGTCCACTGCTTGTCTAACCATTAATTGAGAGAAAGCAGTGGAAAAAGATTTAAAAAGGTGGTAGCAGGTAAATGCATCGCTTCATAAAGGACTGTGCCTGAGAAAGAAATAAAGGCTGTAATGAATTGATTTCATATTTAGTCAGAGGCGTGTTGATACACAAAGATCTCTTGTGGTCGGTGCCTGTAGCCTGCAGTATTTTCTTTCCTTTCATTAAGGTAGAGATTCTGCCCTTTGATAGTGTTATTGATTCTGCCTCCAAACCCTTTGGCACCCCTGTGAAGTTGATCTTCAGGTAAAAAAAAGCAAAACAAGAAGAAGATATCATTGACTTTTATGTTTTTCTGTGCCAGTGTAGTGGCAATTCACAAAACCACGCTTCATGCCAGTCAACTCTTTTGCTCAGTCTTTGATCCTCCTGTCTTTCATTGAACTGAGGGGATAGTTGTTGGACTCCTGCAATTTCTGGAGACAGAAACATATATTATTTGAATCATTACGCTTCTCTGTCTTTGTGTTCACTTTGTGACACCTCACGGTGGTCTGAATGTGTATGAAGCACACAACGTGTGCAAATGTGACCTTGAAGTTTTATCATCATAATTGAGAGCAAATATCAAGTGAATATCGTCTCTGCGTAATTTAATAGATTGCTGGCATACCTCGAATATTCCATCACATTTGTTCACTTCCTGTATTCCAAATGTACTCTTTGCCAATTTTAAAAACATAGGAAAATGATAAGGCAGCATAACAATGTGGTACAATGGGAGTCAAGTTGGAGTCCCAGTTGTTTTCCATCATGTGTGTGTGTCGTGGAGGGGCGAGTGTGTGTGGTGTGAAGGCCTCTAAGAGAAGCATTCAGACTGAAAATGCACTGAGCTCTAAGACTGAATCTAAAAGTGTAATAATAATAATAATAATAATAATATCTAACAAGCCAAAATACATACATATGCTTACAGTAAATGTAAGTAAGGACTGCACCGTGGCCGAGTGTTAGCATGTCAGCCTCTCAGTAAGGAGATTGACGGTTGTGTGGCTTTCTCCACATGCCCAAAAAATGCACGCTAGGTTAACTGGATTTTGAAAAAAACTTGATATAGCGAGGGAGCGATAATCGAATCGTGATATTGTGAGGGGTGACTCTATAGAGGAATCCCAGAGGCACAAACTGTTCATGCACTCTACTTAGACTTCATATAACGTTTCTCTATGCAGCTATTCATTGTCTTAACTGTCTGCTAAGCAACATGTTATTGGAGATGGTTAGAGTTATACAATGTTGTTGGTTGTCTGCGTCCGTTGACAACAACTTTACAAATACTTGGTAAAAAAAATATTCAAACTTGTGTTACCAACCACTGAGTAAGAAAAGTACCCACTGGCTATCGCAGGAAGTCGCTAAATGATGTAATTGCCTAGCTTGGCCATTATGCATGTACATGTAATTGTAATGGATGCTGTTGGAGGCAGGGATCACACTGTCGGAGAGACAAAAGGAAGTTAAAAAACAAACCAAAAAACAAAACAAATATGGTTAGAAGTACAAATGAACTGCAGCAGCGGCTTCATGGACCCAACATGATTAGTTTGAAGTCTGGACACGACAAGAAAAACATCTCCTGCTCTGACTGCAGCTGGAAGGGACTGCTGCTCCTGCACAAGCCTGCCATGGAGGATCGGGCCTGTGAGTCCTGGGAGATTGGGCGGCGGGGGCTGGGGGAACAGCAGCACCCACCGCTTGTTGAGAAGAGTAAGAATGATAAGTGCTTTCATGTCAAAGTCACCTATACCGCGAGAAAAAGCCACTAGATTTGATTTTAGACAATGTTGTGAGAGGGGACGGAATATTTGCTGAAGATGCCAAATACTGATTCGAACTGATATTATTTGACTGGTTTTACAAAGAGAAGCATCAGCATGCTTGCGTTTCATTAATTTTTACTTTTGAAACGTATATTAAAAATAAATTCACATGCATCTGTATGGGTTTTCGGTCATCCCGGTCATGGTAATCTGCAAAAGTTGAAAAAGTTCCACACTTTGCCATCACACCAGAACAACTCCTCATCGTGGACCTCATTACAGCAGCAGAGTCAGCCAGCAGACACAACTGCCTACCTGAAACTGAAGCAGAACAGCTTAGTGTTAAGGTGTCAGCAGACCAAGGTGCTTCCTTCCAAGCTTACTGTCCAAGAAAGGAAAGCAGTAACATCCCTTAAGAAGGACCATGACATCACAATCTTTACCAGCAGACAGCGGAAGATGCACAGTCATCCTCAATACCACATATTACAAGTAGGGCCGTCAAATGATTAAAACAAAATCTGATTAATCACAGTTTACAAATGAATTAATTATGATTAATCACCATTTGTAACTATGTCTGAAATAGGCCCATTTTCACTGTTTTTCAGAAGATAAATGACAGGACACAATACACACATACAGTATATTGAACACATTGCATGTGTTAACATATGTGTTCCAATCTCTGTTGGGCATCTCTGTGTGGAGTTTGCATGTTCTCCCCGTGTGTGTGTGGGTTTTCTCCGGGTACTCCGGTTTCCTTCCACATTCCAAAAACATGCATGTTAGGTTAATTGGAGAGTCTAAATTGTCCACAGGTATGAATGTGAGTGTGAATGGTTGTTTGTCTATATGTGCTCTGCAGTTGGCTGGCGACCAGTCCAGGGTGTACCCCGCCTATCGCCCGAAGTCAGCTGGGATAGGCTCCAGCATACCCCTGCGAGGTTAAGCGGTATAGAAGATGGCTGGATGGATGTGTTAACACCTCCAAATGAAATGACATTTTAAATCAAGCTAACACATACTACACAACATGATATCATTTGTTTGTGTTTTTGCAATAGGCTACAGGCTGGAGTTCCAAGTATTTCGAATAGTAGTGTAATGTTCAAATGCAATAGAGTAAGAATACTAAAGCTAAGAGATCCGACACAATTAAGTTGGGTAACTTTAGGCCTTTGCTCTTTTTTTGTGTGGAAATTAGAAGATTGATGTGTAAGCTATTTTTCTGAGACCATTACTTTTATTCATGATGTTGCAAAACAAACACATTTACTTTTTTTGAGGTTGAGAAGGGGTGTCCAAAGTACAGGCGGGGGCCATTTACGGCCCGCTGTTGTTTTTTTATGGGCCCTCAGCATATTCTAAAATACAAAAAAAAAAAAAATATTAGGAACAACGGCAACAACAGCAGTAATTTTATAAGAATAAAGATGGAATATTAAGAAAGTGAAGAAAAAAATGTTCAAAAAGGAAGTTTTTTTTTTTTTTTTAAGTTGAAAAACTCTAAAAGTACGCTTTGTCACTGATAACAGAAAGCTGGGACGCAGGCCATGCATCTCTACATTAGTTGGTTTAAAAAATATGATTCTTCAGTATGTGGCCCTTGGTGAAAGACATTTGGACACCCCTGGGGTAGTTTTTGTTCAATGGTGAGACTTATCTTTATGTTAAGGTTTCACATTGTAAGCGGTAACCTTTACACGACCCTCTGGTACACTTGACGTACAGTGGTCTTGTAACGCACCTCACATATGAGTGTGCTTTTTCGAGTGTTGAGGATGGAGGCGTGTTTGCAAGTTGGAGATACATTTTTGGCGTTGGAACTGAGCACTGCTGTTAATGTAAGGTCAGAAAAGAAAACAAGTTTTTTAAAAAGTGTCAGAATGTGTGACTCTGTGGGGACGCTTCCTCGCCTCCGTCCGCCGTCATAACAGATCGGCATGGCTTGCCATGATGCGCATGCCTTAATGATGCTAAGCAATGTTACATAATTTATTAAATAAATTAGTTATTTGTTACAAGGCTAAGCTGACTGCTCTTCTAAATGACGACACTACAAAATGCTCATATACCACCAGTGGATATAAGAAGAAGATTATCAAAGGTCTTCAGAAGCGGAAGGTGTTGAACGTCACACATATTATCACCTGTACCCTCGAGAAGCACCCACCATGCATTTACATATTGTGGAAGGAAGGAGCGCCACTCAGGCCGATTGTCAGCAGCATCAACTCCCCCACCTACAACACTGCCAAACACCTACCCACAGTTCTGACAGCACTGCTGGTAAATACCCCACACCATATTCACAACTCCACAGACCAATAAGATTCAATATCTTAGACTATCCCTGGATGAAACCCAGGTATCATTCAACATCACCTCCTTGTTTACATGTATCTCCACCACTGCAGCACTAAACGCTGTCAGGGAAAGACTACAACAGAACTCCAGCCAAACTCACTCCAGACGAGGGAAGTGATTAACTTCAAAGACCACCTCCTTTCAATTAATGAGTGTTTCTACAAGTAGAGAAAATGACTGTGCTACGGGCTCACCGGTCTCACCCATTGCGCCTAACATGCACATAGATGAAGTGGAAAGAAACTGGGGTCCTTTACAGGAAGTAAACCCAGCCACTGGTTCGGTACGTGGGTGACAGGTGGGTCAAGGTCAAAGTCTGCAAAGTAGAATCTTTCACTTACCATACTGTATCAACTCTGTTGTTAGGAATGGAATATTTTCCACTCTGTTTTAGACAACAGTACAAGTAGATGGGCATGTTGCCATACTTTGTCTAAAACTGAATGGAAAATCTTCCATTCCTAACATGTATGTCTTCCATTCCTCTTGTCACCGTTGTCGGTCGACACATTTCTGACGTCGAGAGTCACCAAATGCGGAGATGTGATTCAAAACGAGACAGGAGTCGATGAGAGGTGTAGAGTTTACACTCCACAGAACAACATGCAAAAACCGTTTAACAATCACATGACCTAGAAACGGACATTTGCAGAAAAGTGTGACGTGCCAATATGAAATAATAACGTTAACATTACGAGTTTTTCCCAAAAATATTTATGTTGTGACCTTCTTGAGCCGCTTGATTGCATTGCATTTACTTTTTTTTTAACTAAGAAAATATTTATTGTGTTGTGACTTCAGATGCAGGATTAGCCACAGTAGACGGCATTTTATTTATTTAATATTTATTTAGAAAGAATTCAGAGGGTTTTTTTGTGATTTATTTTAAATACATATGTTCCCACTTTTATCATGTTATACTATATATTTTAAAAATGACTGTTTTGACTTGCCTTTTTTCAATTTTCAATAAATATATTTCAAAATAACACATTTTATTGCTGTAATTATAATGCTGTGCAACTGTGACATTTTGCCTAAGGTTGTTATACCCTCAGAATCTCATACGGGCACATGCCTAGTTGGATTATTGAAGTCTACAGAAAACATAGCCGAACAGACCAGTGGCTACTGTTAGAACACACGCCCAGGAATGCCAATAAGAAAGGAGGGAAGATTCCTCCCACCGAGGACAGAAAACAAAGGACTGCTACTGCCTTAACGTATCCTAACTTTGTCAAATCCACCAAAAAAAGAAGGGCCACTACACCTGACTAAGAGAAAAAACTGGAAGGCGGAATGTCGTGGTCCCTTACGTGACTGGTTTGTCAGAGAAAATAAGAAGGATTTTTTTCCAAACATCACATTCCAAAGCACAACATACCCAACAACACCCTCAGACAAAAACTGATACACCCCAAGGACCAATTATGTACAAGCAAACTCAGCTACAATGTTTATGTAGTGCAGGGTAGTGAGGAGTGCAATGATCTCTACATTGGGGATACCAGGCTACCTCAACATAAGAGACCAGCTTCTTTGGGCCTGGACTCAGTTCATTTACATGTCAGGAAGAAGGGACATTCCTTTGAGGAAAACAATGTGGACGGAGAGGACAGCTAGTTTGAAAGTGGAGTGAAAGAAGCCACCAAACGAGAAAGGCCTTAGTAAATACTTGCGTCCTGACATATCACTGGGTGAAAACGATGTAAACATAAGGAACACCTACTTGTGGTGCCGTGAACAGACGCGCAGGCAGAACCATATAACACAAAAAACTATGGAACTCCGCTTTCCAAAGCTTGTCTAGACTGACTACGAAGTGGAATTATGGAGTATAACACAAAAAATATCAGGAGAATGTCGACTCATGCCAGTCGAAGTATTCAGATATTTTGTCAGAAAGCAGCAGCTTGCTTGTCTACACGGCAACGACAAGCCGTTTTTTTCAGATTTTCCAACTCTGGAAGCCGTTTTCAAAAAATACTGTTTCAGGGCACCCGGAATGGCATCTAAGTGTGGATGAAAGGCTGAAACGATAAGATACATGAAAACGTTTCCATGTGGACAGCCTCTAGTATTACAGATGAAAGAAGTCCAGTTTCCTTGATTCAACTTTTGTGGAAATCCCCATGTACTTTTTAAAATATTCTGTGGAAAGATGACTTTGTTATCCCGCGAAAGAGTAAATATATTTAATGTTGTAATCATAAAACCAGCTCACGGCATTGAATCGATAGCAACTGGACTGTTTAGGGTGTCTTAGAAGACGTTTCGCCTCTCATCCGAGCAGGCTTCCACTTCATGCTCAATGACTAGGTGGGACAAATACTACTCAGACTAGATAGGACAACTCTAGTCTATCAGACCGGACAATACAATGACCTGGATGAATGAGAATATTCACAGGCATAAAACCAGCAATTATGAGGAATGCGGACATTTTACTAACAGATTTGATTAAGAAAAAAAAAAATCCAATTCAAGGACATACGATCAAACATGATGATGAAGCTCATTTGGTCAAACAATCTAAATGATTGGTGGATTATGCTTAGCCCCCCATCTCGGTGGATCTTCATTAATAGCTCCGTAATGATGCCACTGAACTGGACATGTAAGACTCAGCCAATTACAGTCGTAATTGGCTTTAATTAACCAAAAGAAATAATTGTCAATAAAAAAAGGGAGATAACTCATATTCATTAACTTTTCTTTCATCTCCCCCCTGCCAACCCTGGATCTTTGCTCCCTTCATTTTTCTGAACATCTTATCTAGTGTGGAACGTCACAACACACTGGCAGAGGCCACAGACGTAGAGAAATGCCTTTCTTTTGCTCTCATTCAAAGCACCTTCCTTTGTTTTTACTTAATGAATGTGCCAAAATGTGTTGCATTTAAAAATTAATTAGAAGTGTTTTTGATGAAGGCTCGTGGTGTTATTCAAATATAAATGTGCCGGTTTGAAGGCTTTTCACAAAAAAAAGTTGATAAAGTGCATTTCTGTGTGGAACAGGAAAAGTCAGAATTGTGTTGCGCCAGCAGGTGCCGGTTACGGTGCATCAATAATTTGCTTTTCTTTTGCCTTGGGTCAAGACAGCATCACTTAAGGACTACAACACTGTGCAGGATTGCCATATGTTTTTCTTGTTGTACAAAAACATGGTTGTGTGTGTGCATCCCGCGTGTATCTACTTTTTTTTTTCGCCTGTTCCCCGACCTGATGTCTCCTGTTGCTAGCAGCCAAAATATGTCAGCTTTTGAGAGGTAAAAACAAAAACAGGCAGACTAAGAGAGGGACAGCGCTAGCCCATGAGTGCAAGTGTGTGTGTCTGTGCATTTGTTCATCCTGCAGGCTGGTTCGCCATGAGACAGGACCAGATGGTCACCCCAGGCAAAGCAGGTTGGGCCTGTTTACCTGCTTCACTCTGGGTCGTGTCAGATTCATTTGTACCTTAGCCTCAACACTACTCCTGCCTTGGTGCCAAAAGTCACATTTAGCACTCCTTCTCCTTTTTCAGTGCATATATTCCCCTCCTGTAGCTCTCAGTCTGCATAAAAGTATAACTTTTTACCCCTCTGCTCCTTGTCACAGAGCACCGGTGTGACTCAAAACTAAACTTTTCTAAAGACTGACTTACTTCAAACTAAATGTGCAACTACGTAGTCATTTATTCATGTATCTCATGTATTTGTTTGTCCGTTATTTTATTTACTTAGAGATACTATATTAAAAACACCCATTTTTCATGAGGTGAACTCAGAGTTGTAAAACTTTTTCTATGTGCACAAAAGGCCCGTCTCTCTCAAATATTGTTCACCACTTTGTCTAATTCTGTTTGTTTGAGAGTATTCATAATTCACCAACCTAATACATGTGGCATATCAAGATGCTGATTAGACAGCATTATTATTTTACAGGTGTGCCATTGGTTGGCCACAATAAAAGGCCACTCCAAAACGTGCATTTAACTGTATGGGGGAAGCAAGTACCGTATATGCCGATCCAGGACATTCCAAACATGCTCAATGGGTGACATGTCCGGTGACTGTGCTGGCCATGCAAACACCTGGATGACCTCATCGCTTTAAATTCACCTGCTTTGTAGATGGAGCGGCCCGTGGTGGCTGTGGAGTTAAGGTACGGGCAGGCGTGTGTTATGGACATGGAACACAGGTGCATTTTATTAATGGCATTTTGAGGTACCTTGACGAGATCCTGAGGTGCATTGTTGTGCCATTCATCCACGACCATCACTTATGTTGCAGCATGATAATGCACGGCCTTGTGTCTGTACACTATTCCTGGAAGCTGAAACATCCCAGTTCTTTTATGGCCAGCGTACTCACCCGGCATGTCACCATTGAAAATGTTGCTGATTTATTTGGGGCAAACGGTGGACACACTAGATACCGACTAGTTTCCGTACCTCAGCGGAGGTGTTTTTTACTTAAGCATGTGTACGAAGCACGATCATGATTAAGTGGAAACACGCATGGTCATACCTTATTTCCCTGTCTGTCTCATACACACACACACTCTTTTATTACAATTAAAGGTTAGGTTATGTTTATTGTGTTGTTATGTATTTTATATGGATATTTTATATGAATAATGAAAATAAGTATTGATCTACAAAACCTGGATTAGTACATGGTGAAATAAACACTGCTGACAAGCACAGAGGTCATACATTTCATGTCGTTCTTGTGTCCACCTCCGTGTTTGACTTTAGGGATGGTGGTGTTGGTGTTATCTTCAGCATTTCTCTGCCTCCTAACGCGTTGAGTAGAGTTGATGCCAAAGAGCTCAATTTTGGTCTTATCTGACCACATTACAGTACTTTCTCCCAAGCCTTGTCTCCTTGTCTGAGTCATTTAGGCGTTCATTGTCAAACTTCAGACGGACTTGTACATACAGTCATAGCCAAAAATATTAGCATGCCAAAGACGCCAATGTTTTTGGTCATGCCGGTATGGAATACAAACAAACCAGCCTGATTTACACAGCCATGGCCAAAAACATTAGCGTTTTGGCATGCCAATATTTTTGGCCATGACTGCATGTCTTCTTGAGCAGGGCGACCTTGCTGGCACTGCAATCCATTACAGCAAAGTGTGTTACTAATGGTTGTGTTGGCCACCGTGTTCCCAACTTTCTCGATGTCACTAACCAGCTCCTCCCTTGTAATTCTGGGCTGGTTCTCCACCTTTTTCAGAATCATCCTTACCCCTTCCATGGAGCTCCAAACTGGGCGGGAGCGACTGTAATCTTATATTTCTTCCATTTCCGAATTATTGTGGCAATAGTGGTCTCACCAAGCTTCTTATTGATGGTCTTGCAGCCCATTCCAGTCTTGTGCAGGTCTATCATCTTGAGGAGAGGTTCGAATGGAAGAGACAGTTTCTGTTACAGGTGTTTTTACTCTTGTCCTTACCATAACGAGTCGATTACTTTCCTAAAAGGCCAGGACACATTTATCAGCTGGCAGCTGGGATAGGCTCCAACATACCCCCGCGGCCCTAATGAGGATAAGTGACGTAGAAAATGGATGGCTGGCCAATAATATCAGTGGTATCGCGCATCGGTAGGGCACCCCAGTTGTCAGCGGGGTTAAAATGCTTGTAAATTTGCAGTACGAGGAAAATGACTTTGTTTATAACATTTTCCTTTATGATTTAATGACTAATAAATTCATCATGAAGACAAATAATTCAAGTGCAAATTGAGCAGGTGAGTTCTCAAATGCGTACATTTTGTTTTTATTCCTTTTGAAATGTTCGACCTTGTTAATCGTTAAACTAGAATATTAAATGCATAATCACCAATTTATCATGACCCAAGTGCAGGCTTTCAATATTTACAGCAGGAGTGCAGCATGCAGCAGCAGCGCAAGCATGTAACACGCAGCTACAGTTCACTACCCCCCGCTCTCAACCAACCCCCCTTTTGCCCATGTTAACCCCATGCTGTAGCAGCACTTGCTGGCACCTTAGCTAAGCATGGTGTCCGGCTGTAGCAGTAACAGGTGCCCACATGTTGCCTGCTGGCACCGTGCCGCTGCGCTGCAGCAGACGTCTTGGCAGCCTCTCTCACCCAAGATCGCCAGCTGTAATCTGCCTAATCTCAGTCAATTTAGTGGTCATCCACAGTGATTTGATGTGTCCCAGCATCACATTGTCGCCACCGTATTGAGGATAAAAAGCACTGCATGTAAAGTCATTTTAGATTCAGGCAGAGGGTCACTTTTTTATTACGCTGCCTGACTACGAAGAAGTCGTTCACACATGCATACAAAGGATGTGCCTCCCCTTTTATGTCAAACTCATCAGCCATACTGAACCCGCATCCCCACTCCCCCCACCCCTTCTTCTGCTAAACCACTGCACCCACTGCCCCTCATGTTTTCTGTCACCCCTAGCACCCAACACCCCTGCCCCCCATCTCCCGCCACCCACACACCCTCCATCCTACCCCTTTTCCCATTTCAGATGCAAAGCTGGGGCTGAGGCGAGTCGTGCATATAGTCACAGCGGCAGTCTCATCTATGTCCAATCTGTCATGCCACTGCCTTTCATTATTCTCCTGCGTGGGGGGAGAGATAACGCTGAGGCATATTTTATGGACAGCAGACAGAGAGAGGGAGAGAATGAGGGGACAAGAAAAGGCAAAGAAACGGCAATGTGTTTTGGTAATGGTTCTGAGCTGTACTGGGGCCGAGCCTGGCCATGGTGAGAAGTGTCTACTTCATTGGAATCTTGGTGAAATTAAGTGTGGAAATTATTGAAATAGGGGTTTCGGGGTGATAGATGAAAGGAAGGACAAAGACGGAGAGCTAGTGATGGTCAGTGCCATCTCGTCTCATTAAAAATAGACAGCCTTAGGGCTTGGAGGATGGTTGTAAATAGATGGAAGCTATTCTTCACAGCCACTCCATGGCACATAATAACGGGATGTGTTGAATATGGAGTAGCGAGGAGGCCAGCTGACGAAAGAGGGAGGGCTGGATGGAGGGACGAATGAATGTGCTGGGGTCAGTCATTTTCTACTGTCACCTCTCTCGCCCGGCTGAGGAGCTGACTGCTTGTCTCTCTGCTCAGTGCACTGGAATGATTGGGTCTTGGCCTGCCTAGAAGGAGTGGGCCAGTTTTACATATGTACATATATCAGCAATTGTCACACTTTGTGCAAAACGCAGGTACAGTAAGTTCTTTGAATATGAATATGCAAATACAAACCAGCAGGGCCTTTGATTATGTATATGTGTCGGTGTCCATGCATGTGTGTGTGTGTGTGTGTGTCTTACTGCAGTGGTGGAACATCCAGATGTCAAGGCAGCCTCATTGGGTGTCTGTCATTGAGACAGCGTGGAGGGGTTAAGGTGACCTGTTTTAAATATAGACAGTGTCACGACAACATGCCCGACTCGACTTATAAAAGCCATTTGCATAACGTTTCTCGCTTATCCGTCCCTCTTTTTCTCCTCCATCCTCCTGGGAGACAGGCAGAGAAAGCATGTCGTGTTTCGCCTTTGTCTCAGGTGTTCAAATGTAAAAAGATGTCATGTCAAGGCATCGACACACAAAGACACAACCGTATACCTGAAAATGGGACAAAATACAAACCGAATGTGAGAAAAAACAATAACGTGCCGCCGTTTAAAACAAAATAGATTCCCTCTCTCATGTCAAATGATATACTGTAAATGTGCTAAAGAAGGGTGTTAATACAGTGTGTTCCTGCTGAATAACACCAATGCGTGACTATGAAATAAGTGATAAGCCTCAAATGACACAGACATTCACACGTGTGCACCTCTTGCATATTTTAGGCTTGCATGCAAGGCTTATCGCGCTAATGCTAAAAAAGCTAAGGCACGTTTGAAAATATTGAGAAAACAAGTCCACATATTTGCATTTACATCACGGCAATTCTGTTGCATTTCTAAAACAACCTTACGGCCCTTGGACTTTGATTTCTGCTTAACTTTTGTTCCATACCTTGTCCTTCATGGGCATCTGTGTGTGCACGCCTTGTCAGAGTGCCCTTCAATTTGAATGCACACTTCACGATAGCAGACTAATTAATTATTCTCCTTGTCAACCTCCTTTTTTCATCCATTTGTTTTTCTGCCCCTCTAAATAATGCACACCACATTCTTTCAATACCTTTACTTTTCTTAGACTCAACTCGTATTCATTAGGAATTCAAATGAATCCGTATTTACTGTAGCGCTCGCCAGCGCTGCTCTCAAGTGCAATTTCTATCAACAAGGTTGAGTGGGCTTTTGTTTCTCTCAGCCAATTGGAGAAAAAAAAAGCTTGCTCTCTGATTGCTCCTCGCCCATTTATTGAGATGTTCAATTGAACAACAAGGTGTATGTACCCACTATGAAATACCGCAAATTTGCCACGTTTTAAAACCACGTCTTTAAATATTTGTGATTAAAATCACCAATGCTTGCATTTTTGATTATAGCAAACATGTAATACTTTTGTTGCTTTGGAAGCGGAGGGTCAGTGCATGAATTCCGCTGCAGACAAAAAATAAATTGCAAGTAGTTATTTGACAGATGCTAGTTTTTTTCCTGACTGCTGTCGACGTGCCCTTGCTACCTAAATACAAAACAGTCCACACTGGATTTTCTTTGAGGGAAAAACGCAAAATGTATTCATTAGAAACTCTAAAAATGTGTATTTTTTTCTCTTACGAAGTGCTGTTGCCACACAATGCATTGTGTCCCGGTGACGCATCCAGGATTGCGTCACATTGCTGAAGCACATGGAAAAGTGGATGCAATGCCGTGCTGTGCATTCTTGCAGACTTGAAATGCACCAGCCCACCACGTGTGAGCTTCTTATTGAAACTATGCTACTTGATTCGCCTTTTTTGGAAGTTAACTTTCGGCAGACTGTGCCTTCAAATGTATTCACTCATTCATTTATCTCTGTTTTGGGAAGCGAGGAGGATCATTTCAGACATTCACACACATTTCTCAATAAAGCTCGTTATTATAATAAGTCAAACTATAAGCTACAACACATCTGACGGCTTTCAAACCATTTGAGTACCGTGGGCTGATTGTACAAAACATAGAAACAAATAGGCCAGATCCTGATCACTGACTTGATTTTATGTTCTGATTTGCGTTTTATTTTGATTTAGTTGTGGTGTTTCCATGCATTTCATTACCTATTCCGCTTCCTGATTGTTTTTGTTCCCTCCTCTCCTATTAATACTTATTTCTCTTTGCTAGTGTCCGTTTCTTGTGTCAGACCTCTTTTTGTGTTTTTGATGCTTCATGTCTTTGCCCAAGCTGGAATTATTTAGGACATACGGTGACCAAAAAACAGGACACTCAGCCCAGTAATGATATACGCAATTGATAGTTTACTCAAAGCAGTTTACTCTGTATGGACGGAAATGTGCTACATTACAAAATACAGTAATCCCTGACCACTTCGGGCGACAAATTTCTCAGCTTCAGTCATTTTTTTTTAAAAATATGTGTATATTAGCTCATTTCATGTTACTGTAATGTTACACAAGCGCCAGACTTGATTGACGGAACAAGGGCCAGGTTTGAACGATCTCACAACAGGCACAATAATCCCTAACACGGGGCTACTGTTGCGGCCGTAACCCACACCAAGCTAAAACTCAACTCTGGACCCCGGACGTCACTTCCTGTCCTTCCCTCACTTAGCTACCCGAGCACCGGAACACATTTACAGCAATACACACAAGCAGGATTGTTTATGTCATATTTCTGTTATTCTGTCTACTAAATTGGGTAATAGGAGTGTAAAGGTGACTATAGGGGTGTTATTTAATGTCTAGACGGCTCTAATCATGTTAAAACCGTATTTATTCACAATCGGGTCTGGAACCAATTAACGGAGTTACCTCAGGGACCACTGTGCTTTATCACTAAAGACAATTCCAAAGAAACAACGTCAAAAACTGTCGCAAAAATGATTCCAAAAACAGAACGACACCGGAAGTTTTAGAATGTAACCAATATTTTGGGGAAAAAATGTGCCCACTAAAGTCGCAAGAACTTGGGAATTTGAACTGCAGTTGTGCATGACCTCCAATTTTAGGGGAATTAAAAAAAAGGATGTGAAAACAGGACGCTACGTCACCCTACCCTGTTGTGACTGAGCGACTAATTTCCAGTGAGTTCTAATATGAGGTATTATTTTTAATAATTCTTGCCACTAGCACATTTGCCGTGTCAGTTCTCAAGGCAAGGCAATTGAACTCATCATTATATTATGTGCTGTTACATTTTCCCAAGTGTCTTTTTTTATCTGAGGCAAGGTTGTGATTACAGGGAAGGTTACAGGCAACTATTAAAGTTATCGACCCTGTTAGGAATCAGCCTTTTTGCCTTTGCAAATGTTCCCCTAACACAACTTCTTACTTAACAAGGCTGGGTGAAAAACACACAGATCTAATTGAATATTGATATGTGTGTAGAAGGCCAGACAGAGGATCAGCCATGCTAAGCCATTCAGTGCATCCTCTTGATTGAAATTCCATCAGCTTGTTAGTGGAGGATACTGAAGAGTCTGTGGATCCTTAGCCTTGTTAGCGGAGGCGCAGGCTAAATGAGTGTGCACCGGGTCATTGTCCACTTAAAACTCACTCTGCAAACTGCAGACCAGCTTGAATAATTCATGGAGCATGACCTGTGCTAACTGAGCATTAAAGCGATGTAACTTCTCTTTCTCTCTGCCTGTTTGGATAGCTCCATCTCAGAGATAATTAGGTCTTCTCCATCTTTTATTTCAGCCAGCTGTGTGTATGGTCGTCAAGAAGAGTCCCTGCGGAGACATTGAGCCTAATGAAAAGAGACTCGATCGAGGATAATTGTAAATTTTTCTATGATTTCCCCCCCCCAGTTGATACATTTTCATTAAGATCTTAATAATGCTTGAACTACTGTAAAACAGTTCAAGCCTTACACTTTTTAGAGCTATACAAAACTGCAGAGCAAAGTTAATACCGGTGGAATCATTTGAAGTCCATCTTCACTGAGAAGCAGAGTTACAACAAAATATAATAGTAGAAATTATAAATGATGTAATCAGATGATTGTTTTTTCCATCTTTTCCAGTTCATTTTAGGTAGGTACCGTTGCAGGGTTTGTTAATACCGACGATTCTTTGTTGGTTGTGATGCAGTCTCTTGGAGCAGTGTCCTCCTCACCAGATACACAAAGCCTTCCCATCCATGGTAACACTGTGAAATTCTGGTAACACTTAAAAGGACCAAAATAGTCTAAATTTAAATGTCATCATGATTGTGCCTGTTACCACATAGTCACAGCATGGATATAAAACATTGTTGGAGGTGTTTGCATGTTTTTTCAGAGGGCTTGCATTGTTAGTGAAAAACTGCCAGCATGAGGCGGCTATCGAAAACACACAGAAAAGGGAAAGACGTGTTCCTGTCTCACATAGTGATAGTGGATTAGACATGGTCGTGTATTGACCAGTAGTTCCAAACTCAATGTTTTTTACTGAAGCAGGACCCATGGGTATTCGTCTTTGTTAACTTCTTCACTTACACTGCTATCGCTAGCTAAATTAAAAAGGAAAGCAAGTAACATGACATTAATTGTACAACTGTTACTCTAACTGCATTTATATAAATGTATTAACCCCGTGGAAAAAGCAACAGATCTGCTCCTTGCCTCAAATCAACTCTACTTTCCACTTCCTGTTCCTGTCTGAGCTGCTTGCACGTTAATGCCGAGCCAGGCACTCGAAGAACCCGGGCACTCGCGATCCTAGACCTACTCACTCACCAATGCCGGCATGAGAGTGCCGACAAGTGAATCGTGAACCAGAGTTGGGCTCACGGGTTCAGTCAGTTGTGCTGGGCTCACAAGTTTAGTGAGTCGGGTAGGCGGACTCGCTATGCATGTTGAAGTTTCTCGGGTGACGCAGGCGCCACACTGAGCGCTGAATCATATGTCGACATCACCGTCATATTGCATGTGGCAAGAAAGAACAGGGAAGTTGCCTAATTTGTGTTCTGCATGGAACTGGACCAACTGGTTTACCGTCCAAACAAGATTTCAGATGACTTTTTCATTGTATTTGGCCATGATAACATCATTTTACGAACATATTTTGTTTACTTTGTGGCGTAACGCTCTGGCATTATAATGTAGATTCCAACGGTGAAACCAATCTCCAAAAACTTTGTGGAAAGGAGCTTTATTAAGTTTGGTCCATTTTTTGCATTTGTTTAAGGGGCAGATGTGCAACATTCAACATCGATTCACATCATTTAGTGAGTGACTCACAAAAACTCAAGTCAGTAAAAGGAATGGAGTTTACCATCACTATTTCACTTTATGTTTACTTGTTTTGACAGACGATGGTGTGTACGTCGTGTGAAGTGCAACTTCAAAAATCCATCCATCCAAGTTCTTTCACTTTTTCAGGTCTGAGAAGTATAAGCAGAGAAGTCCAGACCTCCCTGCCTCCAGCCACCTGTTTCAGCTCTATTGGGCCACCTGTGAGACATAGTCTCTCCAGTGTGTCATAGGTCTGCCTGTCATAGGTCATAGGTTGGACTTGCCCTGAATATCTCACCAGTGAAAAGTTTGAGTGGCACCCGATGCCCAATTCCACTGGCATGTTGAGGAGATGCAGCTCTACTCAGAGCCCTTACGGGATAACTGAGCTCCTCACCCTACCTCTAAGAGTGAGCCCAGCCAGCCGTAAAGCTTTCACTGTTTCTACATCCTAAACAACAATCAAAAGCTATCGTAGGTTGTCTGTAATAATGACTACCCCCCAAAAACCCCTCATGCTCCCTCTGCTGTCCGAGACATGGCCTCACCACTTCCAGTCTCCACTTCCTCCTCCTTCCATTGTGGTCGCTGTCATCAATCTTGCAAAACTGACATACGGCAGATGTTGGCCTTTGCAAAGATCAAATCTGATGCTTCAGGGCGGCCCAGTAACTCACACACACACACACACACACACACACACCCACACACACACACACATATATAAGTACACATAGACGCAAATACGTAGTTATAACGACATGCATAAGCGATCAGACCTGAAAAAGCACACAAACCCCTGACATGCCATATAGCCGAGAGGTTTATGCTGACTTTTTCTGAATTCTTATGCGTTTCCCGCTGTCATCTTGTTCTGACAACTGTTGAATGAATTGTGACACCAGAGCCATGTGATGGATAGAATGAAAGGATGGCCACCATTTTTCACATGTTGCAGAGATGTATCGACACAAGTGTGCAGTGGGGGATGGGCCATGAAGACCCCAAACAGACGACATTGTAAAAGCTATTTCTTTTCTTTAGCTTTTCTTCCTGGTTCTGTTGTCAATGACCACACAATTGAAAAGGTTTTTGAATTGTAAAAACAAGATGTAAATATTAAATAATCGATTCAGCGATATATCGCAATATTCCATTCTCATATTGATTTTAAATGCGTTCAAGTCGATGTTTATATACAGTATGTATTTTGGGGGTTAGTACTGTACAGTACCGTATTCATTGCAGCGCCTTTGGTCCTGCACTTACACTCCCGGTCACTAGTTGGCAGCGTTGTCTGCACGCCACCCAAACCCGCCAGAGTAATAATAGCATATCGCGAGAGTTTTCCCAGGGTGATATCTTTACACTAGATTCTTGCGGCGTTTAGAGAACAGCTAAAGTTTCAGTATGAAGAAGGAATTAATTATAATTATAAAAATCTGCAATTTGAGCTCATTTTGGCTTTCACAGCACCACAGACTGAGGCCCAGATTACGACAAAAGCCACGGCATCTGCAAAATGTGTTACGCGAGAATCAAATGCTATGGAAACACCCTAAACCTCCGTGCACATTTTGCCAGATATCACGGCGAAGTGGAGGTAAAGGGAAAACGTGTCTGAACAAGCTAATTTAGCCAAATTGTCTTCAAGCTCACGGTGTGCCACCAAAATAACACACTCAGTGACTTACTATATGTGCAAAGACATGCACCCTCTGAGCTCGGTAGAAGATGACAGCTTTCGTTACATGATGATCACTTTCGAACCCTGGTATTCCATAACGTCCCACCAACACTTCACTGACGTTGCCATGCATTTTGATGAGCGAGTTGCATTAACATGTGATGCTGGACTTCTAGGATGTTTTTACATCCTTTAAGGTATGTGCCTCAAATACATTCAAGCAGATTTGAAAATTGATTGCACTTTATTTTCTTAAAACTGGAGAATTTTTCTATTGTGTTCAATTTAAACCTAAAACACAGTGTGCAACTTGCTGTTAAATACAGTTGCTGTTGCAGTTATGCTTCTGACGTTTCCATCCATCCATCCATCCATCCATCCATCCATCCATCCATCTTCTATGCCGCTTATCCTCACAAGGGTCACGGGTATGCTGGAGCCTATCCCAGCTGACTTCGGGCGAGAGGCGGGGTACACCCTGGACTGGTCGCCAGCCAATCGCAGGGCACATATAGACAAACAACCATTCACACTCACATTCATACCTATGGACAATTTAGAGTCGCCAATTAACCGGAGTACCCGGAGAAAGCGCTTCTGATATTTCAGATAATACAATATTTCATACAAATTTGCTTTAGAATGTGTACTAGTTCACTAATTAGTTGTTTCCAGAATCATTTATTTAAAACAAATCTCAAGAATTGTCTTGCACTTAAGTATCTGGATATATCTAAATCAAATCGAATCGTGACTTATAAATCGTGATACGAATCGAATCACCAGATGCTAGGCAATGCACACCCCTAATAAATATTACACTCCTGATCAAAATTTGACCAGTTGAAAAATTGCAAGAATTTACATTTACATTTACATTTGCAAAGGTTTAAACCATAGCTTAAAAACCCTCCAAAATAGAAATAAAATAGAACCTTAGAAGCTCCTTAACATCCAACAGTGCAAAATGTAAATGATACATTTTTCAATTGGTCTTCAAATTTTGATCAGGTGTGTATTTGGTTACAGCGCTGGACTCTGTCATCAATCTACAGTATCTACAATGACGATGAGCCCAGAATGAAAGTACACAGAGTATATATAGCAGTTGCCGTGCCCCTCTAGAAAGTGAAAGTTCAGTATGTGTACAAAATCTTGTTTTAGTGAGAATTATGAATCTGTGTCTCCCAGTATGTTTTAGTTTTTGATCAGTCATATCTGTTGTGCAATGCTGATTGTTCTATGTGAGTGTGTGCGTCAAAAGGCCAGCTATGAGAAGCTATTAGACAGACTATGTACAGAACTGTTAAACTTAAAGTGTTAAAAGTATAATGATAATATTATCTAACGTCATAGTTTCCCATTTTCCCCCGGAAACTTGCCCTTCTTTCCCGTCACTCTCCCTTCCCGTATTTTTTAAAAAAAAAAGAAGTACCTCGGGGAAGGATGGGAAGTAAGATCAACAGGTGAATTGGTGCAGCATCTGCAGTGATGTGGACTCTGCATCGACCCGTTGTGGTGAAGAGGGAGCTGAGCCGAAAGGCAAAGCTCTCAATTTACCGGTCGAGCTACGTTCCTACCCTCACCTATGGTCATGAGCTCTGGGTAGTGACCGGAAGGACAAGATTGCGGGTTCAAGCGGCCGAAAAGAGTTTTCTCCGTAGGGTGGCTGGGCTCTCCCTCAGAGATAAGGGGAGAAGCACTGTCATCTGAGTAGAACAGCTGCTTTTCCTCATTGAGAGGAGCCATTTGAGGTGGCTTGGGCCTCTGGTCAGGATGCATCCCAGACGCTTCCCTGGGGAGGCAATACCCCGGTTGCGCACAGCCATGTAAACACCAATAACCTCTTTTGAAAAACCGGAATATGCTCATTTTCCGTTTTTTAAAAACCCGAATGTTATCCCTGGGTTACTTCTTTTCTAAAGCGGGTCATGTATACGCCTGTCGAGAAAAAAGGAGCATGAATTTGCGTTCCGCTCATGTTCTGTTCCAAAGGAATCCCGTGTCTTTGGCAGGAACTACTTTTTTTTTTTTTTTTTTTTTTTTTTTTTTTTTCCCCCCTGTCCTGTCCAGCCTTTAAAGCAGATAGAATTGTATACCTAAATGCCGTCAAGTGCTCAACAGATTTACTCTGCCAGAGAGAAGTGTGATATACACTTCCCCTGTCATACAAAATTTATTCGACCTTGATGCTTGTTATAAAGCAAATTTGGAGCGCCCGGACCGGAGCAGGAGGGGACAGAGAAGAAGAGAAAAGGAAACGGGGGGGGGGGGGGGGGGGGGGACAAAAACAAAAAAAAGAGAGACAAGAGACAAGGACAACAGCAGCAACAACAACAATTGTGACAGAACAACAGAAACATACCGAACGACATCAGCAAATAAATGTCCGTGACAACTATAAAGACGAACAAGGATAAAGGACAAATCAATATCAACAACCACAATGACAAAGCTGTCAATGACAATCAGACATAATAGCAGTCATGAAATGATGACCTATGACAGTGATCACAATGACAATACTGCATTGAAACAGTCGCACACAATAGCAGTCATGAAATGATGAATTATGATAGTGATCACCATGATAATACCGCATTGAAACAGTCACACATAACTGTAGTAATGAAATGATTATCCATGATAGTGAATAGAATCAAAGTTACTGTAATGCACATCATTGTAAAAAAAAAAAAAAATACATATACACACATATATACATACATACACATACATAAATACATATATACATATATATATATATATATATATATATATATATATATATATACACATATATACCGCACATACACACATATATATATATAGTCATACTGCTGAAATCACCGTCGCTGTAATAAAACCAACAACATAATAACACCCTGGATAACTCAGTGAGTAATGTGGGGAAGTACGTATGTACTGTGAGTGTGCATATGTACAGGTATCTCTGTATGTAAGGAAGACTTCATATATATATAAAGGTGCAGGAATGTGTGGGCGTGTGATTGTCACTGAGAGTGCATGAAAGGAAAGGGGCCGCCTTCCACCTCCCAGAGAGCCCCGCCCCAAATAGCAAGGCCGGGCCCCGGCCGCCAGAAGGCCACCAGGCCCATAGGGGCAGGCAGCACAAAGAACAGTGCCCCAAGAGCCAGCCCAGAGAGCCCCCCCCCCCCGGGAAGACCAGTAAGGGGCCGAAGAGAGGTAATCCCAGCCAAGGACAGGGCGCCAGCGGGCCGGAGGACTGCCAACCCCCGAGACCAGCGAGAGATCACACCCCACAAAGGCAGACGGGTACCGGGGGCCACAAACCGGCAGGCCCAGAGACGCCTCCACAGCCGGAAAGAAGCCCGCCCGCGCCGGAAGCGCCAATTCTCCCCCACCGCCACCCCCACCCCCAGGGAGCGGAGCCCGGCCCGCCCCGGGCCAACCCCCGCCCGACCCCCGACACAGGGCCGCCCCGCCAAGGGATGCAGGAGGCACACCCTCCACCCACCCGGCGGAGGCACGGGCGGCAGAGATGTATCGCCCAGCACCTGACCCCACGGAGCAAACCCCTGTATGCCCCCCCCAAATAAATAACTAAAATAAATAAATAAATAAAAATACACACACGCACGCACATACACACTCCTACGCACCCACACACACGCACATAAACGCTCCTACGCACAAACACACCCCTATGCGCACGCTCATACACACTCTTACTTACTCAAGCGCGCACACACACACACACACACACACACACACACACACACACACACACACACACACACACACACACACAGTGGTCGACTGCCCGACACCCGGAAGCCCCACCCTATCCCCCGTTGGTAACCCAAGGAGCAGCGGAGCCGGGGACCCCGGGGTCCCAGACATACGATTCAGAACCCAGGGGCGGAGAGCGCAGACTGCCGGGGAGCAGGAAGACACCCGGCCACACCCCCCCAGCGGTAGGACGCCGCCAGCGAGGCAGACAGGGGAGTCAGCGAGGAGGAGAGCGGGAAACCGAGCAGGCAGGCGGGAAAACGGGCGAGCAGCCAGGCGAACCACCACACAGCGCCAACCGAGACCCGCGGGCCAGCAAACCCCGAAGAGAGAGCGGGAGCACCACACCCCAAGCCGCAGGGAGGCCAAGCACCAGCGCCGAGAAGGCGAGACCAGCAGCCGACCAGCCGACGGCCCCCACATACCACCAGAAGCCAGACCAGCCACATGCCACCAGAGCCGACAGCGCACCACCCGCGCACCGGAGCCCCACCCCCGACAAGCCCACAGACAGACCGGGGGAGGCGAGGACACAGACAGCGGCCCGGCAGCGCACAAAGCGCAACGGCGACAGACGCCCAAGCGCCCGGCAGAGCACGACCCCCCCCAGCGAGCCCGGCCCCAGGGCACCCGCCCCCCCACCCCCACCCCGCCACCCAGGCCCACAGTACCCGCAAGCATGACCAAGCCCCAACCCACCAGCTGGCCCGGCGCCCCAGCAGCCGCCACAGCGCAGCAACCACCGGCCGCCGCGACAGCACACGGGCCACCCGAAGCACCAGCACCGCCCCCCGGAGACCGCCGAACCCGCCCCAAGAGCGCAGAGGCGCCCGCGGCACGTGTCAGTCCAGGGGGGGCACCGCAAGCCGCCCCCCCCGGCGCAAGCCCCGGCATCAACAGGCCCCAGAGGGCCACCCCAGGGAAGGGCAGGCGAACCAGACAAGGGCACCCCACAGGCCAGGCCGCCCCGGGCGAGCCACCGCGACGGCCAGGCCCCCGGCCACACCGCCGACCCTGGCGGGCAGACGCCGAGGTGCACGAGGCACCCCAATCCAGCCCGCCCCACCCGTGTATGTGATAAGGTGTGATAGTGTCTATGATGCAATTAAAAAAAATAAATAAATAAATAAAATAAAATAAAAGAGGATGGTGTATCTGTGTGCATGTATATGGAGTGTATGTGGATGATAGCTAATGATGCAATTAAAATCGGGGGACAGCTGCCGCTCGGAGGGCCCCTCACCTGGCCAGCCCCCCCAAACCCTAAGTGTCTACTCTGCGATTAAAATTGGGGGGCAACAGGTCAGTGGCACAGCAGGAGCAAAGGAGCCCCGCAAGGCAGCTCCCCTCCCCAATCACGCCCGACCGTAGGCCACCCCCCAATGTCCTATATATATGTGAGGTGGTGCAGTGGCACAGGAAGGACGGGGGCCCCACACCCCAACGCCGCCCAAACCGAGCAGGGGGGGGACCAAGGACACATGACCGACCGGCCGCCCACCACAGCCCAGGCTCGGGCGTGCCGCAGGACACACCACAGGCCCTACCCGGCCCGCCAGGATGCCCAGTCCGGCCCACCCAACCCCCCAGAGGCGATACCCCCAGTGCCCCCCAACACCGGAGCCCCACCGGAGGTAGCGTTCACAGCGCCACCCCCAAACCGCCAAACACCACGGACAAGCCACACGCCCCCAAGGCAGATCCGACCGCCACCAGGACAGCGGGAGCCGCGCCCACGCGCCCCCCGCATACCACCACGGCCGGCAAGGGAGCAACACCACGACGACCACAAGAGCACCGGACCCCACATAGAGCGGAGCACGGCCGCACCCACGAAGCACGCAGGCCAGAGGCGCCAGGGAGGGACAGAGAAGCAAGCACCGCACGACCGGGCCCGCGAGAGGAGCGGCCCCCGCCCGGCGCCCAAGCAGATGCCCCCGCCCGCCCCGCCCACCGCCACGCCACAGACCGGCCACCGCCCCACCCCCCGCCCATCCACCAACACGCCAAGGGGGAAACCCCGGAGGGAGGGAGACAACCGCCGGCCCGGAAGCAAGGACCAGCCCGACACCAGCAGGCAGCAGGGACCGCCCGCCAGCCCCCCGCCAGCCCGACCCCCAAGCCCCCGGCCAAAGCCACCCCCCGACCGCCCCACCCCGGAGCAAGCATCCTCCCGCCGATCCCGGGAAGCACCACGCAGATGGACACCACGCCGCCCGCCCCACCGCGCAACCCGCCCACGGCCCCCACACGCCCCACCCACCGAGCCACAGCGGCCCCGTCCCTGAGGGGAGAAAGCAAGGGATCCCCCCCACCCCAGCACCACGCACCCCCCACCCCGAGCCCAAACCGCACATCCGCGACCCCCACCTCCGCGCCCCCCGTCACCCGGGGGACAGCCACAGGCGCCGGAGGATAACAGGCAGCTCCCACCTATCACACATACACCACACACATAAATCAGCGAAATAAAATAAAATAAAATAATTTTAAAAAAAAAATAAAATAAAAATAAATAAATAAAAAGGGGCAACCCAAACCACCCTCCCACCCAGGGGAGATGGCTCCGCGGGGGCAGCTGGGCTCAGGCACCCGCGCCCCCACCAGGGGGAGAGGCCGGCCCCCACACCCCACACCGGACGGCCCCACGCGGCAGCCGAGCAGGAGGGCCCAGGGCAGTCCCCGCCCCACCCCCAGAGGCAAAGGAGGCGAGGGAGAGCCAGCGCCACCAGCCGCACACGGGCCCCCCCAGCAGCAGTAGGCGCCCGGCACCCGCAGGATGCAGCACCCCATCCACCCACCACCCCGGAGGCCAACCAACGCCGCCCCCTGGGCGACCCCCCCGACCCCGCCCCCGCCCCATCACCCGACCCGGACCCCTCCCCACCCCCACCCACCAGCCCCCCCAGGCAGGCAGCCCAGCAAAGAAGACCCGGGACACCAAGCCCGCCACCGCCCGCCCCCGAGGTACCAGGCCCACCCAGCGACCAGGACCACACCCCACGCCAGATGAACGAGACCCCCAGGGGCAGAGACAGATGCCCTCACCCCCCTGAGAGTCAGGTCAGGGAATTAATTATTGGTGCCCATATAGACTGAAATTCTGACATTTGTTCTTTAGATTCAGCAGACATTCTCTCCATAGCTATATGATCTAACAAAAGATTTTTGTAAAGAGCTATGTTCAGTTTCTTCCTTGATTTCCAATTGATGAGAATGGTTTTCTTGGCGATGCTTAATGCAGTGATGAGAAGCTGTGTTTGATTTGTTTCTACATCAATTGTGGAGAGATCGCCCAGCAGGCATAGTAAAGGAGAGGTAGGAATGGAGAACCCAAGTGCCAAAGATAGGTACTCACACACTCCGTGCCAAAAATTTTTAATGGGAGCACAGGTCCACATGGAGTGTAAGTAGTCATCTATTCTATGGTCTGAGCAGTGTGTACAGATGTTAGAGTCAGTTAAGCCCATTCTAAACATTCTATGTCCTGTGTAGTGTACTCTATGAAGGATTTTAAACTGAATCAGCTGTAGGTTGGGATTATTGATTAACCGGGAAGCATTAAGACATATTTGCTTCCAAAATTCAGGGTCACAGCTTGTAGATAAATCTGAGCTCCATTTGGAGATTGGTACTCCAATTGTGTTGTCATTTTTTGAAAGTAGAATATATAATTTAGATAATGTTTTAGGGGCAGATATTTTTAAAAATTGGTCAATAGTGGTATTGCTTTCCCATGATATGGTCCTGAAACTTGCTTTAATTATGGATTTAATTTGTATGTATTCAATAAATTTGTTATGATTTATTCCATACTGTGTAACAAGGTCGTTAAATGAGATAAAGTTGTTTCCTATAATTATATTTTTCATACAACTTATTCCTTTTTCGTGCCATGTTGGGAAATTTAATGGTTTCTTTTTAAGCAAGATGTCAGGATTATTCCAAACGGGAGTGTATTGGCAAGGAGTGAGCGAGCATTTTGTTATTTTTAAAAATTCCCACCAAGCTGTCAGAGTGTTGCTTATATTTATACTTTTAAAACAATTATTTTTTCGGAGGATTTGGCTAATGAAGGGCAGGTTACAAATTGGGATTTCGTGGCTAAGTGATTGTTCTATGTCTAGCCATAAATAATCCAATGGGTTAGGGTTGATCCATTTTAAGATATACTGTAACCTGTTTGCAAGGAAGTAGTTGGAGAAGTTTGGGAGTTCTAAGCCCCCATATTCTTTAGATTTTTGTAATGTTTTGAGACTTATTCGTGCTGGCTTATTTTTCCAAAGAAATTTATTTATATATGAGTCTAATGACTTGAACCAAATTATAGATGGTTTAGTGGGGATCATGGAAAATAGATAATTAACCTTGGGTAAAATCATCATTTTCACGGTGGATACTCTGCCTGTAAGTGAGATGGGCAAGGTTCTCCAACGTGCAAGATCATCTTCTATTGACTTCAATAGTGGAGTATAATTCAAGCGGATCAGGTCTGACAGGTTGGAGGAAATGTTAATACCCAAATACTTAATGTTCCCTGAACACAGTGGTATAGAGGGGGTGCTCTGGAAACCAAAGTTAATGGGCAGTACTGTGGATTTAGACCAGTTAATGGAGTAATCTGAGAAGGTGCTATAATTGTTAATGAGTGAGATAGATTCGTGAAGTGAAGAATGTGAATTATCCAGGAAGAGTAATACATCATCAGCATAAAGGCTTATCTTATGATGAACATTTGTGGTGTGGATCCCTTTAATATTTATATGTTGTCGAATTGCAGCTGCAAGAGGTTCGATAAAGATAGCAAATAGTGAGGGAGAGAGTGGACACCCTTGCCTAGTACCTCTTTGTAAAGTAAATTCTGGAGAGATGTGATTGTTGGTCCGAACAGAGGCCTTCGGGGTGTTGTATAGTATTTTAATCCATGTTCTGAATGAGTCTCCAAAGCCAAATTTATGTAGTGTTGCAAAGAGAAATTTCCAGTTTACTCTGTCAAATGCTTTTTCAGCATCCAATGAGACAATTGTGGTTTCTAAATTATGGATGATAGAGTAATCAATCAGATTGATTAGACGGCGTACATTGCTAGTTGAGTTTCTCCCCTTAATAAATCCTGATTGATCAGGGTGTATTATATGAGGGGTAACTTTTTCCAGCCTTATAGCTAACGCTTTGCATATTATTTTAAGATCTGCATTAATCAGTGAAATTGGACGATAACTGGAAGGTAGTGTTGGGTCCTTATCCGGTCAGGAACTACTTCTAAACATGACGACACGCAAAACCCCACACTTTTAGAGCGAGGGGGAAACAAGCTACCCCGTTAGTGTGGTGGAAGACCGGAACATTATGTCTTTTATTGACGGTAGAAAGTACCGCAATAGCGAAATCTATCAGAAGGTGAGCAAGAACTTATGTGAAGCAGGGTTTGTACGAACGCATCTTCAAAAGTGTCCGGGGGATGTAGCATGGATGTGGATGGTGCAGCTCCAGCTCCATTTCCTATTTCTTCACGTTCTCACCTTCCACTAATGAAGAAAGTGAGACAGAATAGTGTCAAGTACTGGAAGTGGGTCAGTACCAGCACCAAAACTCAAACAAAAGCGTTCATTATCCACCGTGTTGTTGTTTTTGGATACATGAAGAAGAAGCGTAAATGCGTCTAAATATTGTCTGTGCTGTTTTTTTTTTCCACGTCACGCACGGAAAAGGGTTATTCCGAATGTTTTAAAAACTGGAATATTGATCTTAACCCGAATATTGACTGCATGTAAACGTAGTCTATGTCTCTCAACTGGCTTTGGGACGTTGGGGAAGTTGCCGGGGAGAGAGAAGTCTGTGCTTCCTTGCTTATGCTGCTGCACCCGCGACCCGACCTCGGATAAGTGGTAGAAGATAGATGGATGGATGGATTAAAAAAATGTTCAGGTGCGGGTGACAATGGTGACGCAGGGCTACAGTATGTGTGAGTTGCATGTGTCTTGATTCGTTCAAATACAAGATTCAAGATTCAAGAGAGTTTATTGTCATGTGCATGGTAAAACAGCAGTTATACTATGCAATGAAAATCTTATTCTGTTCATTCTCCCACGAAAAGAAAGAAAACACAAGAAAGAATAAGAACATAAGAAACATAAATACCAATAAATTAAGCAACAACAACAGAAGAGACATTAATACAGATAAATAATACAAACAAATAAATAAATAAATAAATAAATAAAGTGCTATGAGTGTGTGCGTGTGTTGCGTGCGGCGTGTGTGAGTGCTTCATTCAGAAGCCTGATGGCCTGTGGGTAAAAGCTGTTCGTCAGTCTTGTGGTCCTGGACTTCAAACTTCTGTAGCGTCTGCCTGACGGTAGGAGTGTGAATAATGAGTGTTGTGGATGTGTGCTGTCCTTGATGAGGTTGTGTGTTCTGCGTAGGACTCTAGTTTTATAAATGTCTTGCAGTGAGGGGAGGGCTGCCCCAACAATGTTCTATGAGGTCTTGATCACCTGCTGGAGTGCCTTCCTATCACGTGTTGTACAGTTACCGTACCAAACAGTGATGGAGGCGGTAAGGACACTTTCCATAGTGCATCTGTAGAAGCAACTCAGGATTGTGGTGGACATGCCAAATTTCCTCAGTCTTCTCAGGAAGTACAGTCTCCTTTGGGACTTCTTCAGAATTTGTTGGGTGTTGTGAGACCAGGTGGGGTCCTCGCTGATGTGTGTGCCAAGGAACTTGAAGGTTTTCACCCTCTCCACCTCAGTCTCATCAATAAACAGGGGTCTATGCGGTTCCTTTTACCTTGTTCTTGGGTCAATGATCATCTCTTTAATCTTATCTGTATTGAGAAGGAGATTGTTATCACGACACCAAGCTATGAGGTCCGCCACATCTCTTCTGTATGATGTTTCAACACCACCAGTGATCAGTCCGATGACTGTAGTGTCATCCGCAAATTTAATGATGCAGGTGTTGTTGTGGGAGGCCACGCAATTGTAGGTGAAGAGCGTGTAGAGGAGCGGACTCAGCACACACCCCTGTGGGGTCCCAGTGCTCATAATTCTTGATCTGGATGTGCGATTGTGGACTGACTGGGGTCTGCCTGTTAGAAAGTTAAACACCCAGTTACAGAGGGAGGGTGACAGGCCAAGTGTGTATTTGTGAGTTTGTGGGGGCTGACTGTATTAAAAGCAGAGCTATAGTCTATAAATAGCATTCTGACATATGTGTCCTGGCTTTGTAGGTGAGAAAGGGCTGTGTGGATGGCAGTGTTGACTGCATCATCCGTGGACCGGTTCTGGCGATATGCAAACTGTAGAGGGTCCACAGTTGCCGCCGGGATGCTCTTTTTGATGTGGGTCATGACTAATCTTTCAAAGCACTTCATAACAATAGGAGTGAGTGCTATAGGGCGATAGTCATTCAAGCAGGTCACGTTGCTCTTCTTGGGTACGGGCACTATGGTGGTGGACTTAAAGCAGGTCGGTACAGATGTTTGTGCAAGCGACAGGTTAAATATGTCAGCAAGCACATCAGCTAGCTCTGATGAGCAAACTCGAAGTGCACGTCCTGAGATGTTGTCTGGGCCTGCTGCTTTTCGTGGGTTTGTTTGGTTTAGAACCCTGCGCACATCAGCTGATGTCACCATGAGAGGTGAGTCCTGTGTGCTCCCCAAGTCCAGCCACCCTCTCTGATCATCAGGGGTTTGGGTGTCAAAGCGGGCAAATAGCCAGCACAAGAGGATCCTTGGTAGTGATGTATTGTTTGAAGTGAATTAGCCAGCTCCCAATGAGGAGTTGTTTTTTTTGTCTCATCTTTTTTTTCTGTTAAAGCCGTATGTGATTGACCAAATGTGCGGAGCCGTATGTGTCGACACTGAGCAGAAAGGGGAGGGAGGGGTTACACACGCAGCACAATCGTGAGCACAAGAACAGGAGGGAGGGAGACAAGAGGAAGTGAGAGAGCGTTGCTGCAGAATTAGAGATTACATGCTGGAAGAGTGAGGAAAATGAGCAGCAGTTTGATACAGATACAGATGTACTGTTCCACCCCTAATATATACAGTAGATATATTTTAAACCAAAGAGTTTAAAGTGCAGAACTGCTGGCCAGATGTGGCGGACATTTTAGTAGGCAGGATTCCCATACAAGGGACTTCGAAGATGTCATCAGCACATTGAGTCAATTATGGGTCAATTTTGTTCCATATATATGTTCACTTCAAGGAAAAGGCAAAAAAGTGTTCAAAAATATTAAATGTAAGTTTAATTTTTTGCAGTAGAAGCCTATGTTTGTCTTTCTATCCGTATTGTTAGGGCAGACCTGACACCTCCTGTTATGAATCAGTCTGGCTCAGTGGGCTTCTTTGTGGCTGTGCTGGTTCATGTGGAGGCATGGCTGGTTGAGGAGGCTACCGCCGCTGATGCTCTTTTATGTTGATGGCACGGACAAAGTGCAAGGTGAGCTCTGCAGCTGTCTGATAAAGGCTACAGCAAGAGGAACTTTCTATCTCCTCACAAGATTTTTGGGGGCAGTTGAATTCCACTCTAGGTGGATGCGTGCTGACAATGGACATTATATGCAGGCACATCCAGGAAGATACAAAACACAAACATTGGCTATATTCATTTACTGGCAAGGGTAGGTGGCTGTCAGTGTGTCAACTGCTACTTCGTTTTTATTATAGTCCAGGATAACTATGGGCTTTTTGCATGCTGAAAACTGGAAATGTGGATTCTGCAAGTCACCAACTTGTGATCGTCAATGGTGCATCGCTGCCACTACCCCAGTAAGGAGGGTAACCACCAGTAGTAACCAGTCACCAAGTCTGAAGGCTGAATTATGATACAGCACCATGGTGCTAGCTTAAGCGCCGCTGGCAGGCTTTTCTTTCAAGATTGTTTCTGTTTTTTCCCACTCAAGGAAGTGACCAAAACTCCACCAGAACAAAAGAAATGAAGCAAGTTGAAGAGTGTCTCAGTGAACCTACAGTATATAAAACCTACATAACACAGTGAAAGCTTGGTTAGCGTATTTTTCTGTTAACATCCAAACATTTTGCCTTGGTTTGTGTACATTTTCTGGTTAGAGTACAATATGGCGTGTGTTAATAATACGCTGCATGAGCCCAGCTGTGTTCTTAATGTATGTTTATCACAAAGCATCCTATTACCGTACTAATACACGGAAACCAGAAGTCAGCTCCGTCGCTTGTCTACGATGCCATCGGTGGTTTAATTTTTCTGCTAACAAACACCATTATGCAACAAGTCTCAAAAATGCATATAAATGATGAATGAATGGGATAAATGAACATTTAAGGTTAATTTTACAAGATCCGGTTTTGCTAGGAGTTATTTCTTGAATTTAATAGGATCTCTCACTTTCTTTATCAAAATGCTGGCACTTGCAACCTTCTTTAGCTCCATTTTGGCTCATTTTGCACCAGATACTTGAGGTGAGAAACACTCGTGAATTCAAGAAATAGCTCATGGCAAAATAGGAAGGTGGTGTTGATCTCGCTGCCACATCGTGTCTTTGGCAACAATCATGTCTTCAGTGAGGGTAAAAGTAACCTTAAATGTTCATTTATCTCTTTCATTCATCATTTACATCCATTTACAATTGTTTCATGCATGTAAAACTAAAATTGAATGTGTTTTGTGTTAAAATGTTTGCCTTTCTGGAACAGATTAATTGGACTGACATTATTTCTTACGGCAAAAATTGATCTGGTTAGACTGGGGCCATCTGGAACGAATTAATGACATTAACCACGGTTCCTTTGTACATTATTTCCAATAAAGTGCATGAGAAAAATAAAATTCAAAGTTTGTTAGCATCACAGTAATAATCAACTGAACTTTTCATGGCAACCAAAAATGAATAGTTGGCTTCCATTGTTCTTTCCTCCAGCATATTATTATTCTCTTGATGGGAGGACTTAGTGATCAACAGTGGTTGTCCTTCACAGTGACTTTGGGGCAGTGAGAAGGTGAAATGAAGAGAGTCACGCGGTGAGGTGGGTGGGTGGGGGGCTGTAGAGGGACTGATACACAGTAGAAAGGGAGAAGACGGGAGAAGAGGGAAGAGGAGAGGAGCTGAAGAGCCCTATTTAATGGGACGGGGCTATTGATTGAATTGTGACATTGATTAAGCATATCCTGTTTCACAATGGCTGCTTTTGCGTGTGCCATGTGTGTACAGTCAGCTTTATGTATGAGTGAATGTTTGTCCTGCGGGATTACTTTTAAAGTGGCAGCAGTACAGAGAGAGAGAGAGAGAGAAAGAAGGGACAAGAGTTTGGTTTCATTGCCTGTCTGCTTGCATTCACATGCATACTGTGTGCGACAGTGTGTGTGTGTGTGTGTGTGTGTGTGTGTGTGTGCCTGTGCTCTCCCCGTAGGAGGCCTGACTTGCAATACTTCGGGGTGAGGGTGTGGTGGGGGAGGCATTTTTTTTGTTGTTTTTTTTTTACACTCTTTGTGCGCTTTCTTTTTTATTCATCATTAATCCTCCAGTCTAGGTCTGGGATGTCACAGCCTCTGCCTCCCACCACTGCCCCCTTCTTTTGCTCTCTTTATCCGTTATTGAGGGTGTGTGTATGTGTGTGTGAGAGAGTGTGAGAGTGAAGGGCAAAGGCCTGTCATCCTGCGTGCCTGTCACTCGGACTGTCTTTCAGAGCCGGGCACCCCTTTTGCTTGGGATAATTAGCAGCTCCCCCATTCCCAGCCATCTCCTCTTGGTCCTCATCCCCCCATTATTTTATTGTTTCTTTGATTAAAACATGCTTTTTTGGATTTTTTTTTTTTTTTGCAAATCATATGTAAGCGTGAATACAAGAAAAGTTTAGAAACTGCAAACAAACTAGTAACTTTGACAGTGTTTGCCTGATTTCATGAGTCCAGTCAAACCTCCAAAGTCAAACACAGTCTGGTCCGTCACACTTGCAAGTTGTTGTATTGTCAACATGTTTTTTTCAGGGTTCGGCAACCTGCGGCGCCGAAGGCCTGTGCTGCTCTTCAACTTCTTTGTTGCAGCTTGAGCTCTTTTTTTTCTTTACATTGAAGTCGTCATTTTTTTTTCCATCAAAGAGGTCATGCGCTTTATGTGAATAGATAACATTCTCCCAGGCTGAAACTTTTACAGTAAAAAAAAAATATCGGCAAAGTAACATTGTAATAAATAAATAATAATGAATAAAAGTAAAACTAACTAACCAAGTAAAACTAGTCACTCTTTGAAAACGTCTGCTGGACACATAAGGGAGATGGAACAGGAAGGTGTTTGCAGAACAGTAATGCAAATTTATTTATTTATTTTATTTGTTGTGTCTTTTATTGAAACAAGTTGACATTTTGTACATCTGTACATTATAAATTAATAAAATATTAAATTAAATGAAACTTTAATTTAAAGGGGGGTGTCTATTTGGGGACATCTGTTCATTTGTTAACGGATATCTGGGATATAGATTAGAAGAGGGGTGTCCAAAGTGCAGCCTGTGGGCCATTTGCGACTCACGACTTATTTTTTATTGGGCCATGGCACATTAAAAACCAAAAGAGCAAAAATGGGACAAAATAGTGCAAAAAGGCACCATGTAAAGGAAATAAACTGAAATGTTGACACTAATAACTAATAATAGAGTTACCCCTCGCTACATCGCAATTCAAATATCACTCCCTCACTATATTGCGTTTATTTTTTAAATAATTAATTCATAAATGATATCTGTTTAGTGGTTGACTATGACCTATTATTAGTAAAAAAAATATTGAAAGACAAGTCATGTATTATTCTGGTCACTCGGCATCAGTAATGATGTGATGTCAGATTACATTACCTTTCACACTGCATGCAGCTGAGCTGAGCTGACATGCCATGGCTGGGATCGAGTGAAAAAAGTGTTCTCCTCTTATTCCGTGTGGAAGTGGTAAGTTTTTGGCTTCGTCCTTCTTCCCCACTCCGTTTGAAACACATATTTAAGTTTAGAATAAGTAACCTGGAGAAGTTAACTAGTTAGCTTGCTATGCTAGCGGAGGCCGTCTTTTATGTCCCTGCAGTGATACTGCTGAATCCCCCAACTTTAACTTGGATAGACGAGCGGTACAGATTCCTAGTTACAAGTGTCAATACCTGCTAGCAGTCAAGCTAACTGGCTAACTGCTGAAGCTCAAAGCGGTTGCCTAGCAACAATGCCAAACAAAGCAAAATGATACTGGTGCTGGATGTACAGAGTCAAAACCAGAAATAAAATCTAAAAAAACAACTCCAGGGTTAAAAGATTTTCTGAAGAAGAAGACGCAAGAGATTACTCTTTTACAAATAGTGCAAGGAATTGAGAATCTGCAATTAAAATCAGTGCCAAATTCTGCAAATATAAGGATGGATATATCTCTTCTGAAAGCAGAAATCCAATTTAATTCCAAAGGCCTCTTTGAAATGACCACGGACGTCCATAATGATGTCACAAACATTATGGAAGAAAATAGAGCACAGAGCAAGGCTTTCAAAGCACTAAGAAAAGAAGTCAAGGAGTTGCAAGATGAAAATGCAGACTTGAGCGCTGCTCTTAAGGAGGTTAAAGACCCTGCGAAAGAAAATAGAGCATTATGCAATGATATCAACACTCTACAGGTTGATATCAAGGCACTATTGAAGGATAACGCTGCCTTTCGCACCACTCTTGAGGAACAGAAAGAAGCAAAGGAAAATGGCACTAAGCAAATTAAAAACTTAATTGACGAGATGGATCAGAATGCACGAATGAATGATGTGGTCCCCACAGGGCTCCAAATTACACAGAGGTCAAGAGATTTTACTTCAAAAAAGCAACAAATTTCCAAGTTCCTACAGTCAAAGGAGGTGGATATAGATACAGTATCAACAGCATCGACATTTGTGTCCCACTATATGGCAGAAACAACACCACACCTGTCATCATTGTCAAGTTCACCAACAGGGAATTCAAAACTGCACTGCTGAAACAGGGAAAGAAGCTGAGAGGCATAAACGTCTCCATGAATGAGCATCTGACAAAACGCAATGCCGACATCGCCAAGAAAGCACGAGACTTGAGGAAGCAGGGAACGATTCAAAGCTTTGGAACACCATCGGTAAAATCCTCATCAAACTAAATGGAGGTCCAGGTGAAGCAAGAGCGCTTGTTGTCCAAGATATCAGCGATCTGGATACATATTAAAGATACTAAGACAATAAGGATAATGGAGGATACAACTTATAAGAAAGAACCATGCAGTGGGAAAGATTCAGTAACAATGACCTCGATGTAAGTGTTTCAAAGGCCAGCTCAATAAAGAAATAAAATGAGGAACTCATGTATCTACGTTCAGTGACACTCACAGTGCAACACCAAAGACGGAGGATGTGGATATCAGCAGGGGAGGAAGGAAAGGATGAAAAGAAAAGAGAGGGAACAAAATAATAATAATTATACTGAATATATATATATATATATACATATACATCTACAGATTTATTTATTTTTTTTGCGTGCGGCCCTGAGTGGAAAACCCTGGATTAGAATAGAGGGGCCACTATTTGAGGAAACAAACAATAGATAAATGTAAACATCTGGAGAGCAGACAGCAATATCCTCTGTGCCCTGTGCCCCCGTATGTATATCGCTTCGCTCCACCTCCTCAATGTCATCGTTTGTGTGGCCGTCCAGGCTCTTATTTGCATATGGGTGCGTGTGCAGTATCTATGTGAATAAATCCCTCCAAGCCCTATGTGCCGGAGGGTGATGCGATGCGGCCACTGCCCGAGCAACCATACCCTGGCTAATTTACAAGCATCCTAGTGTGTCCCCCGTCCCCCCCATAAACACATGCAGACATACTTGCTGCCTTGATGACACCACAGTGAAACATGTTGTCTAGACGACATTGAACCCTGAGTCCGCCCAGGGTAATTGTTTTATGTAAATGCAGAGAGCTAGAGCAGACATGATTGGCCCGGACTTGGTGTTGACTACAGTGTGTGTGCGTGTGTGTGAGTGTGTGTAGTTCTTGTTATGAATGTTGTTATGATTGTGCTGTAATGCTGGTCGCCATTAGTATTATTATTATTGTTGGAAATGTTCTATTATTCAGCAGGGCAGGGTAGGGCAATATACATAACGCAGAAATATGAACGTGGATGACATGCACTGCCCGCCACCCACCAATTGACACACACCCGCATACACACAGTCAATGCAGGATGCAGCATATTAGTGTGATATTCAACTTGTCATTGAAGCGAACCATCAATCCATAATTATGCCACACGCTGTGCTGTTAAAGTAAATATAAATCAGCAACAATGCACCACGCCATTCAAGATATGAACACACACTGAAAAGCTACATAATGAGTTAGAATGGAAGCATTAACATATGCACACACACACACACACACACACATGGTTATGTGTTATCAGGGAAGCCATCGGAGGGAAGAGGCTGAGTGTTGGTGGGGGTGTGTGTTGTGGTCCAAGTCTTAAATTTAATTTCATGCTGGATTTGCAGAGCTCATCTGAATTGCATGTGAGGGCGATGGGCCTCAGTCTCACTGCTGGAGAATCACACTAAGACGCAGATGCTGCCAACGATGGCACACAGAAACCAACACACACATGCACAACATTCAACCCTTGGAGTAGTTCCAGACGCAAGCCCTCATATTATGATATGCTTTTTCCTATTCATTTATAAATGTATTTAAACACCTAAAAGAGTCTAGACTGACTATATGCCTAGATCGGGGGTGTCCAAGTGTGGCCTGGGGGCCATTTGCAGCCTGGGGTTGTTGTTTTATTGGCCTGCAGCACATTGTAAAAATATATTTTAACAACATGTAATACTTACAGTATTTTGCCGTTATTTGGTCATTTTTAACATTACCAGAAGTTCTTTCCTGGCTGCACTGATTTCACAGAGCCCATAAATAGGTACTAATGCTTCTTCTGTCAACAATAGCAGCACAGAAAGAGCGTGTCTGGCTGCAACTACCACTCAAGGCAGACTTTGTGAGAGCCGCCGCCACCGCCGACTACTTTTGGACAAATGAGGATCATAACCTTATTGATTCTGAATATACAGAGAATGAGCTACAGGTTTTGTAAGCTGAGTGGGCAAGAAGAGAGAGTGAAGCATCGGAGCAGACGAGGGGCGAGAGAGTCAGGACCGGCATGACTTGATGGTGTAAATGTGGAGCTTGGAATGTTTGCGCTGCACTGAGTGGCGTGCAGTGTTACCATCGATGGAAAGGCTTCGTGTATCTGGCGAGGAGGACGTTGCTCCAACCAAGCAGTGGTAGAATGTTTTTCCACCTCCCCAAAATCAAGTGAAAAAGACGCCCCGGATCAGCTGGATCGGACCGTCCATCGAGTACGTCACCATGATAGCACATGATATCACAGTCCATAGTCCATCTAGTTGTGTCTAAACAAAACATGGAATGTAAGCTAATACTTTACAGATGATTTGGTTGTCTATAGTCGTAGACGTTCATATGCTTGTTCTTTTTTTGAAGTCACTACAGATTGGTGTCCTATTGCGTTGTTTTGGAGCGGGCCCATTACCTCTCAGTAGTGGCCAGAAAAATAGTTCTTTGTTCTTCAGTTATGTAAATTGAACATTGTTGGCGTCTTTTGGAGGTTTTTTTTTGTTTATGGCTTTGTAGTGTGTCCCGTTACGTGCATTGTTAGCTCCCACGTGCTAGCTGCTAGCTGTAGAAAAGGGAAAGACATGTGTGCTCGTGTTTCGCATAAGGATTGTGGATGATGGGCAAAATTCCAATTCCAAATAAGTGCAAGTTTTCCTTTAAGGCAGTGCTTCTCGGATCATGGCAGTATAAATACCAGCGCTGTTAGCATTAGCGGTTTACATGGAGATTTCAAACACCTCCACATATTTAATATGTGTATATTTGTAATATTTCAATGTACAGTGCCTACTGACATAACCATAACATGCTTTCAGGCAAACATTTTCTACATTTCCCAACAAGAGAAAGGACTCACATTGCATGTCTCAATGGCAGTAGCTACTTCCTGACTACAGTAATACTCCTAGGATAAACTGAACGCAAATGCACACTTGACATTCATATAATATAAGCAATATTGTTGCAAATTTTGCACTGAAAAAACAAAGGTTAAAACGTCATACAGCCGTCCCTCGCAATAGGTTTTTCAAAAATGAATTAATTAATACATGATCACTGTTTCGTGGTAGACTACGGTCTATTATTAGTCAAAACATACTGAAATACAAGGTGTGTGTGTGGGGGGGGGGGCGGGGGGTGGTCGTAAAATGTAGCGATCTAATTTATCTTTTTTATTATATATTGTGTAAAACTAAGACATGAATAACATCAAATTAAAAGTGATTATTACATCACTGTTTGACGTGTGTGGTACAAGGCAGTGCGCTAGCATGAATTAACTTGAGACAAATGTGCACATTAGCACTCAAAAAGTCATCAAAACTTACCTTTATGCATTCCCACATAGTATCAGCATTTGAGACCAAATGTGAGGTGAAAGAAAAATGGCAAAAATACAGTAGTAGTCTATCTGTGCAGCATATGAGAGAAAGTTAGCACACACACAATGGACATGCGTCAAGTGAGACGGATGTAACAGAGAGAATCCGGCCACTTTTCAAAATAAAACATTAAAAAAATGAAATAATGGAAATTATTTTTTCTTTCTGTGCGGCCCGGTAGCAAATGACCCACGGCCCGGGGGTTGGGGACCACTGATGTACGTGTCTTCAATTCATTTGCACAAGTTTTTTTTTGTTGTTGTTTTGATTTGGTTTTGAAAATCACACAGACTGAGCAGTTTTGTTACGAATTGAGTGAATAAACTTGGAAATTGTTAGAGATAAGTAACCCACTTTATCTCACGTTAGCTCATGTTGGTAATCTATTTTGATATGCACAATGTTGTTGCCAGCAACTCATACAGCGGTTTGTACAGATAAATAAATAAATATTATGACAACCAGTGACTCAAAGGTAGCTTGTTGTGGTCCATTTTTGCATTAAAGTTAAGTCTCGTGTGGACACTTTTGTCTATACTCCATTTCATGATCTGGTCATGGTTAACTTTGGTCTTTCGGGACTCGATATTCCTTTTCTTCCTACTCTTTTCTGTTAAGCTTGTCTAATGCTGTCATATATTTACATGAGTGTCTTATAAGAGCCGATGTGGAGAGAGGGAGTGATAGACATTTCAGCTATATCCAGCTTAAAAGTTAAAACGAAAAGCGAGAACTCTGCAATTACCGTTACAATCACTGTTGCAATTATGTGCGGTTCAGCCAGGTTCACTGTTTCAAATGACTGTCAAGGGCATCCAGAGAACCTTGTAAGGCAGTGAATCATATTTAGTCATTCAAGTAATACACACGCACCTTGGTGTACACACACAGTGACTCTGCCACTTCATCTTTTTACGGCAGCACTTTACTCTGTGACATCATCCTTCTTACCCCCTTCAAATCAGTGAGTGAAGTTGCTTAATATTGTTGGATTTAGCCAGTACCTTTGAAGTGTCCACTCATTTTTTTTTCTCTCTCGATCACGACAATTACAGTTCCCTTGCCACTTCGCGTTTCGAATTTTGCTCTATCACGGTTTAAAAAAAAAAAAAAATTAATCACGCTGCTTTGTGGTTTGAATACTGCCCTTTATTGCTTTTTTTTGCATAAATGAAGCATTTTCAAGCATAAAAATAACAAAATGCATTAAAATACAAATATAAGGCATTCAGAAAACACATTGAAAAACATGTTGATATGCAGTATTGTACACTGGTCACTCGGTGATGCTACTGTAATGTTGGGTGAGACACACAATAAGACACATAATAATCACATAACGGGCTACTTTTTCACCTGTAACCCACGCCAGGCTAAAACTCAAATCTGAACCCCCGTGGTCACTTCCTGTTCGCCCCTTACTCAGGTACCTAGCAGCGGAAGACATTTACAGCAACATTTACTGTATGTCTTATTTTCTCTTATTATGGCTAAGATATTGAGTAATACAGTATAAAGGTGATTATCCAGCCATCCATCTTCTATGCCGCTTATCCTCACTAGAGTCATGGGTATGCTGGAGCCTATCCCAGCTGACTTCAGGTGAGAGGCGGTGTACACCCTGGACTGGTCGCCAGTCAATCGCAGGGCACATATAGACAAACAACCGTTCACTCTCACAATTTAGACAATGTAGACAATTTAGAGTCGCCAATTAACCTTGAAATGTAGGAGGAACCCGGAGTACCCGGAGAAAACCCACGCACGCACGGGGAGAACATGCAAACTCCAACCAGGTGACTACAGGGGTATTATTTCTATGTTTTCTATGCTCCATGAATATATTCCATTTATAAATAAGGAATCCTACCCGCGATGAACGAGGGATTACTGTACATTTGTTTACATGTCCATTTAGCAACTTCAAGCTTTTAAGACAGCCAATGGCTACGTTCTTTCATGTCAACACCGAGCAAGAGAAATTTTTGTTTGTTTTAGTTTGACCTATCGATACCTTTTTTATTTCAACATGGAGATGACAATTTTTTATAATTGTGAGTGCACACCATAACGTTCTAGCAACTAAAACATTGCGCTACTGCAAAAACAAGGTAAGAGTGGTCCAAAAACCACACCTACACAAGAATAAATCTCTTTCACCAAGATACTTCACACAGTCAGGGTGTGCAGTAATCCCTCATTTATCGTGGTTAATTGGACCCGACCGTGATGACCTGGCCTTTATTCCTCACTGAATATCTTCATCGTTAGAGCATAGAAAACATGTCTACAACCTTCTTCTATTTTTTTCCGTTTTTTAACATTATTCGAGCCCATGAAATAATACCCCTATTATAACCTTTACACTCATATTACCCAGTATAGTCGACATAACAACAAAAAATAAGTCATTTCAAACAACAACAAAAAAAGACTCAGGCTTGTGTGTTACTGTAAATGTGTTCCCCAGGGGAAATGAGTGAGGGACGGACAGGAAGTGACAGTGGGGGGTTCAGAGTTCAGTTTCAGCTTGTGTTGCGTGTGGTACAACTGCAACAGTAGCTGGTGTTCGGGATTATTTTGTCTGTTGTGAGAGAATTCAAACCTGCAATAAAAGCCTGTTGTTCCGGTGATCAAATTTGGTGCTTGTGTGTCTCACCAAACATTACAGGAACATTACTGACACCTTGTGAGCAGTGTAGAATACTACATATCAGCAACATCTTTGAATGCCTCTTCTGAATGCCTTAATTTTGTATTTTACTTCATTTTGCTATTTCTACGCTTGAAAATGCTTCAATTTGGCAAACAATGCATAACATTTGCTTAAATGTACATATTTTGGATTAATAATAGGGCGTAGTCAATCACGAACCAGCATGATTTATTAATTAATATATTTATAAAAACTATGACAGAGTGAAGCCGCGAAATTTGAAGTGCGAAGTGGCGAGGGACGACTGTATTTGTAATCTGATTTTTTTCAATACGAAACATTCAGTACGGGACATCGGCGTCCCAATTTCTTATATGGTACACATCTGCCTCGTAATAGGGTCATGTGTCAGCTTCTAAAACAAATACAGTGGAGCTCAGCCTTTGGCTCGTGGGAGTCGTGGTTATCATCACTGCCAAGGAGTAGCCAGAGCTTAAAACAAACAACGGCCATTGCAGTCTGTGGTTTGGAAATGACTCACCTTCCTGATGAAATACGTAAACGGACAAAGAGAAGCAGAAAAGATCGAGACAACTGGAACTATTACAGCAATGCACTTTAGGCAAGAAAATAATGTAATGTTCTAAAATTCAAATAATAATTCAGACTGTTCAAACTGTTACTGTTGAACTTGTCTGCATTGCTGCACTTTCTGAAATTTTTAATTTTTTTTATTGCAGAATTGCCTGCAGATTCAATTTAAAAATGACTAAAGCTGTTTACAGAAAAGGTAGGCAATTTTCTGTTTTGCATTTTATTCTCTTCCTGTACCGAAAATGAACTGAACCGTGATGAATGATCTTAAAACCACTTAAAAGAACCTCGACCTCCTGATAACCCAGAAGTAGCAATAAAGATGAATTCCACACACACGTTTCTCACCTGGTCAGTCTCAACATCTTTGTCCTCTTTGAGGCCACAAACAAGTATTCCACTGGGTCCCTTATTAAGGTCTACAATAACACTCTCCTGAGAGGGTTTTGGGGGCTGCCAGGTAAACTTTAGAGAGGTCACATGCTCATTCCTAGTGTTCTGCTACTCTGGTCCCTTTGTCCTGTCAGCAAAGTCTGTAAACAAGCAGAAAGGTTAGCGTTTCTTCACCCAATGGCATCTTCTCTCATTGGGGACGAGGAACAAGGAGCCAGCAACACCAGTCTTTTCAAGTGTTTACCCTTTCCAGTTTCTACTGCTCATCCTCTTCAGGGCTGCGGAGAGTTGGAGCCTATCACAGCTAACCTCAGGTATAATGCAAACTAGTCGCTAGTCAATCAAAGAGCACATCCAGTTTAGACAGGAACCTATTCACGCTCACGTTCACAACCACACTGAGTGGGGACGCATGCTTCTCAGCCGGCTTGAACGTCAGATGAGTGAACAATGGCGCTATCAGTGACAGAACTGTTGTGAATCGTGCAACTTAAAACAACACACTAACAATATTATCCACATACTGTATAACAAACCTTAGCTTCTATTGCTTTTGGCCACGTATGGGTGTTTTTGGTTTGTGTGCGTGTGTGTGTATAAATACTTTATGTCGATGTATAATGAGGAAAAAAAGAAGTAGAAGAGAGAAGGTTTCAGCCACCTTCCAAATGTGAGATTTTTTTTGCTGTGTCGGAACTCTGGTCTGGACCAAAACAATAAAAAAGATACATCCTGTACATTTGGTACAATTCACTTAGTGTTTCAACTGTGATTTTTGTCATTTTTGTCAAAGGCTGCACAGTAAAAATAAAACACACATCCATAAAGCTTGTGAAATGATGAAATTCCAATATTCAATGCAGTACTTACCCACACACGAGAGGTTCCGAGGTTGTCACCACAACTGGCACTGACCACGTTACAACCACAGCGGCGATTCGCACCCTCAGCAATGAAGGCACGGAATACGGTTCATTTGGTCCATACCATTGGCCTTCCCTGCGATGCAAGCAAAGCTCTGCCGGAAGTGAAAGTTGAAGATTTGGTGAATGGGAGACTGTGACAAACAATCCCAGCACACCCTCGCGCCACACTTGGGTCTGCCAGTTCTGTCTGGCATCTTCCCCTGCAATCGAATAGATTTGATTTTATATGTCGCTTTTCAAGTGACCCAAAACGCTTCACTGTGAAGTGAACCCATTATTCATTCACTGCTCAGTCACACACTGTTGGTGGTTATCTACATCTGTAGTCACAGCTGCCCTGGGGTAGACTGACGGAAACGTGGCTGCCAATTTGTGCCTGCGGCCTCTCCAGCGCTACCAAACATTCATTCACATTCATCCACCAGTGTGGACAGCACTGGGTGGTGATCATTTGACAGCTGAGCCCCTCTCTCCCCCGATGCATACACCCATGTGGACCCAGGTCTATGATAGACTTTGTAGTTATATGAACAGACATAGAGTGTCTTGGTGGCAGGTGCATTTAGGGGCATCTTCATGTTTGATCATGGTGCATGTTAAAGACAAACTGTGGTTAGCGCATAAGTCCAACAACATAACACTGCATGGGTTTAAATTGCTGGGGCCGTCCCTCCTAATCACGTCCCACCAGATCACACTGTTGTTGCCAACATGGCCATTGAAGTCTCCCGGTAGAACTAGAGTTTCTCTCGGGGATGCTGGAAAACATTCCCCTGGTGGACCCTGAGAAGCGTGGGTACTCTGATTTGGTGTATACGCAGAAATGACAGTCAGGACCCTTACCACAACCCGAAAGCGTAGGGAAATTACCCATTCGTCCACAGGGGATGACTCCATGGGCACCAAGCCACGGGGATATGAGTAAGCCTACACCAGCTGGCTGCCTCTCCCCTGCAGCAACTCCAGAGTAGATCAAGATCGAGCCCCTCTCAAGGAGTTTGGTTGCAGACCCCAAACTGTGGCTTGAGGTGAGTCTGACAATGTCTAGTTGGAACTTGTTAACCTCCAGCATATGCTTAGGTACCTTCCCCACCACGGAGGAGACGTTTCATGTCAACCAGATTTGGCTGACGAAGACCAGGTCGCCCACTGCCACCCAACACATGGACCCATATGTTTACCCCCGCTGGTGGTGGGTCTATAAGGGAGAGATCCCATTTTTGGGCAGGGCCAGGGGTGGCTCCAGGTTGAGGCCCAGGATGTGTCCCACGTCCAGGCGGTAACTTTATGCCACAACTGGTGGCCTTTAGCTCTTCTGCATTGTTGGGTCTAGCATATACATATATACATACATTTTCCTCTTGACAAAACCCCATAGATTTTCTATGGGGTTGAGGTCAGGTGATTTTGCTGGCCAATTAAGGACAGGGATACTATGGTCCTTAAATTAGGTACTAGTAGTTTTGGCACTGTGTGCATGTGCCAAGTCCTGCTGGGAAATGAAATCTGCATCTCCATAAAGTTCATCAGAACAGGAAGAATGAAGTGCTTTAAAACTTCCTAGTAGATGGGTACACTGACCTTGGACCTCAGAAAATGGACACATAACCTCAGGTGACCAAAACCAGCAGATGACATGGCGCCCCAAGCCATCTCTGACTGTGACCTCAAGTCGATGTGGACTATTTCTGATTATTTCTATTGTGCAAGGTGGTGGCTGTCATTCATTGCTTGCCAGAGCCGTAAAAGCCAAAAGAAGTTGACCAACGTACTGTAGTCTGTGATATTGAGATTGTGACTGATGGTCACTGTATGATACAAAAATAGATGAAATCTGAAATCTGAAATCTCAATGAACCCTAAATTTGAAACTGAATGACTCCTCCTATTTAATTGCTGATATCCACTAATGATCAATATATACGCACACATTTGGAACAATGCATTGTGCAATCAGAAATATCCAGTGTATGGAAGGAAAAAGGGAAGGGGGCATTGTCCACCGGCTATAGTAGAGAAAGTCTCCCAACCTGTCTGCTTCTGTGGAGGAACCCATTTAGCATGCTGAATGTCAAGGTCAGCATGTGCCGTCTTTGTCATCACTCTTCACTGAAGAAGGTCAGAGAAATAGAGAAATGCTCTCCATGGATAGCCAGTGGGAGGGAAAAACAAAGAAAGAAAGAAATCACTTTTTTTTTTTTTAATATACTCATAGTTAACATGTCAGCTTGCTTGTTGTAGATCTGAAAGACAGATCATTCGTGGACGACAGTAATTAAATAGCAGGAGTCATTAAGTTTCAAATTTAGGGTTTATTCAGATTTCAGATTTGATCTATTTTTGTATCATATAGTGCCCATAAGTCCCAATCTAAACATCACAGACTACTTTTGGCTTTTATGGCTCTGGCAAGTAATTAATGACAGACACCATCTTGCACAATAGAAATCATCAGAAATAAGACTGGAAGGAATCCAAACAGTCAGAAAAATACCACAGTATAGAAGTGATGGGACAAGCAAACAAGCGGTAGTATGAATGCTCAGTGTGAGCGCCTGCGCTGTTACACGTGTAGGTATACAATGAAATAAATCATTACGTTTCAGAAAGTGTTGAGTGTTTTGAAAATGTCTTTCAATGTTTTTATTATTTGTATTATTGTAATAATATTTGTATTATTTGTAAATTTCTGGCCACATATCAAGCATACAGGTAAGCCAGCACGGCTGGCAGAGAAGACAAAGGAATCTGCTATGCAGAATTGAAAACTCTAATTTTCTTCTGAGATATTTCTTTTTGCGGGGGATATATTCATGGTGAGCTTACTGTGGGGGGAAAGATGTCTCCTTCATGTCTCAACCAACGCAGGCAGGCAAACACCGGCTCCCCTTCCCGATGTAGCCTTTAGCCTGGTCATCAGGCTCGTGCTGGAGGCTAGCAGGCCCAAGTTTTTTTTCTCCAAGCTGAGTCACAGAACACAACTATGGTGTATTCAAGGACTGCCGAAATATGAAGAAGTGCGAGACCTGAAGACAAAAATAGAAATAAAAAAAATAACAAAAACATTTTTTGACTAAAAATTTGCAAATTTGCAGGATTGTGAATGCTTAATGGCAAATATGCAAGGATTATCATGTGATAATAGTATTTGAAGTTGTATGACATCCCCATCAGCAGTGCGGTGCATAAACAATGACTCACCCCCCCAATTGGTCCTGTGAGTCCGGTTCTGGTCAGCGATCCGTGACGAGGAAGGTAGTTCCGCTTAGTTGCTGGGGCCATTCAAGTAAAGAGTTTGGCTTCTCAGAAAAAATCACACCTCACAAACCGCTCAGCGTTATATTCGTCTGCCACCGTACCCCCGCGTACTGTCGCCTGTGCATTCTTGTGTATGTGATGAAGATGCTTACATCTTCTTCCGCAACGGAGCACCGCGGCCATCTTGTTTACCTGTGTTTCCACAGCGTTGTCACAGATCTCCGACCAGAACCGGGCTCACGGGACCAATTGGAGGGGTAGATCACTCTTGATGCATGGGGATGATGGGGATGTCTTACAACTTCATGTCCAAAAATCCGAACTATCCCTTTAAGTAAACATAACCATCTCTTTCGTACCTACAATCTTGGTTTCCCCGCTGCATGTCTTTCATCCCTTCACACTTGGTCACTGTTTATTAGATAGATACTTTATTAATCTCCAAGAGAAATTCTCACAATTAGTTTAAACAGATGAATGTGATTAGAGAGCGTTTGCCTTTAATGACTCAAATAAAAGGCTTGCGCATTAAGTGTTGATAGTTAGGCCCTATCAGGATGTATCTATGAACTGTGTGCTTGTGAACTTATCCAACACAGTTTATTTTACGATGCTGATTCTCAGATGACTGACTGGAATACCTGGTCTATGGAAAGATTTTATCTATCAACATGAGGAAGCCACACACCATCTGGTTCACTACCACTCAAGCATTTTTTTGGGCATCCAGTCTGTTCACTGTGAACTATCTTTTTCCCTTCTTGCATATGAAATTAACTTTTGATGACAGACAGAGAAAAATAATAGATAATCATCTTACCTTCATCTTACCGTCTGCTTGGTAACTATTGTGCAAGCCATTATTTTGTCAAACTATACCTTATGTGATGGCCACTAAACTGGTATCGCCTTTGTGTGCGTGTTTTGTACATTTACGTGTAATATTGGATTATATATTTCAGGGGGTACTTATTTTTTGGTCAACTTTGATTTCAACCGACCGTCCACTCTGCTGACTGACACCTCTGACAAGGGTTTAGAGGCTGTACTCTATCAACACCAGAATGGGCAGATAACAGTCATGGCTCGAGGACATTGACACCGGCTGAACACAATTTATATCTGCACAGCAGAAAACTGGACTTCCTGAAATAGGCTGTGTATGAAAAGTATCTGATTATCTGTACCATGCTGTGTACACAGACAGCAACCCTTTCACCTATGTCCTGAGTAGAGCAAAACCCAATAGTGTTGGCCGTCGGTGGGTCGGGGAGCTCTCAGACCTTCGGTTCGACAGTGGGTACAGGCCTGTGAAATCAAATGTGGATACAGACACACTGTTTTGCTGGGCATGGAAAAGTATGAGATCGCTCGTACAAAGGCGCTCTCAAATGGAAGGATGTGCAGTACTCGATTGGCTTTGATGTTCTTGTGAAGACTGTGGCCCTGTCCACACGGGTACGCTCTTGGGATTTTTGAAAATAAATTGCGTCCACTGCGATTAGTAAATAGTCACATCCAGACGGGAATGGATCACTGGGTGAAAAAGATGTGATACACCTACACGCACACCTACCTGCGGCACTGTAAACAGACACACCGACAGAATCATGTGACACCAAAACTATACAGGAAGAAAGAACACATGCGCATAAAGTCCATCTTCCTCTCTCCAGGGCTTGTCTAGACTGAATTACTTCTACGAATCATTTTGGAGTATAAGAAAAAAAATATTAAAAGAAAATGCCTACTGGGGTGAGTCATGGCAGTCAAAATATTACGAAATTATGTTGGCGTGTCGCCAGCGCTTACTTCTGGTAATGTGACATGACAACGTCATCGTTTTCAGAATATAGCAGTGTGCTTGTCCCAAGACAACGACAAGCCGGTGTTATCACATTTTCCAACTCTAGAAAATGTTTTCAAAAAATACTGTTTCAGGGCCCCCAGAATACCGTTGCCGTGTGGGTGAAAGGCTGAAATGATAAAATATTTTGCCGTTTCGACCTGAAAACTTTCACGTGTGGACAGTCCTTCACGAGAGCATCAAGCCATATGCAAGATCGTAAAGTTTAAGGATTTGGACACAAAACTGATGGCTAAAATACGCAATACTGTAAGTGAAGCCCCTCGAGCTGCTGCGTGGGTGTCTCCTTCACAGACAGACGAACAAGCAAAAGTCATTCTTCTGAAATACAGACCAATAGCTCTGAAGTAGCTATGCAATGAGGTGAAGCACAGAAAAAGTGCTTCACCTTCCTTGAGAAAGATTCTACTGGTTTTTCATGGCAAAAGAAATTGAGGACTATCACCTGTTTTTTGCTGTTAATTGGTTCCAGACCTGACCAAAAAATGTTACATCATTTTAAAACCAATTACTGTATCTTGAAAAGTACTAAGTCTAGCTCAATGAAATTGAACATTTTTGGTGTTGAACATCATACGTTTATTATGGGATTTCATAAGTACTCAGTATGTGCACCGCCTGTAACACATCTGTGTCTTGGGTGACTGTGTGCGAGCATATTCCAAGACGCAAAATGACTTCCCTTTGGGAGTGAACGGCATGGCTCGACCGGAAAACAAAAAATCTTGACCTGTTTCTATACATTCTGTGAAAATTTGAGGTTATTTCAACAAAAATACCAAATTTATCGGCCTGCGAAATGATGTAAAAATTTTTGGGACACCCTGTATAACTTGTTCTTCAATATTTTTGACTAATTATATGTCATACCACAAAACATGAAAAATGATTTATTCATTCATTATTTTTTGAAAAAACTCAAAATAGAAAGGGAGGGTTTTTCGAACCGTTATATAACGAGGGGCGACTGTATTACGTATTATTATTATTACCCTATATTATGTCTAAAAACCCAAAAGACACAGAAGCATCTTTGGGGAGCATCACATCCAACTTCCCTTTAAACCTTGTATATATCAACTGTTTGCATTGGGAAAGCAGTTGTGGGGAATATGAATACATTCTAGTGGTGGGGGATCATTTCATTACATTTGCCCAGGCATAGCCCACCAAGAACAAGAGCAGGAAGACACAATGACTTCAATGACTTCATAACCCGTGTTCCGATATCCAGCCAAAGAACATCATGACTGGAGTTGTGAATTTGCCAATAGATTAGCAAGGACTGTAAGGCTACTGTCAGCCATTCACGGACGTGTATATGTACACATGTACACTACTACAAAAGTTTGGACACACTTCCTTATGCCATTTAATGAGAACGTGTGTCCAAACTTTTGACCGGTAGTGTACGTATATGTGAAGTTTATTGTCTAATTTACTTATTCTGTTTACAAAGAGCACATTTAAGCTGCCTTTTGGGTGCCAGCTGGTACCTGCAATGCTTACGGAATTTAAACCATGGAGATACTACGAAGAGAAAATACTCAGATACTTTTTCGCTCTTTTGTTAACCAACATCAACAAGTTGATACCTACTGCTTTGTTAGGAAAAAGCCAACAGCCACTTGTGAGTGCCAGTCTATAGAAAAACAGTCGTTTGTTTGTTGGTTGCTTTACAAAATGAACTGGATTATTTTGAGGTCACTGTTATATCCTATCCTATTTTTCTCAGGCTCTTATCTGTCAAACCGTAAAGCCATGGAAGTCATGTGTCCGGTTCAGAGGCAGTCACAAGGTGGCCTCTTAGTGAACCAAACATCGCCCTGGGTCCAGAGTCGTGGTCACTTTTCCCAGAACTCACTTGGAAAACAGAGAGATGCTGTCTGGAAGCCTTCTGAGGATACATTCATAACTCAGCAGATTTGTATGATCACTGGTCAAACCCGTGATAGTAAAAATTTGGTCTTGAGATGAAAGATAAAACAGTGATTAAAACAAAATTAATTGTATATCAGGTCAAGGGATTCTGTAACATTTTTTTTATTGAAAGGATGTGTTGCTTTGCTTGACCCTAAAGCATTTTTATTCTTCAATACAATTTAATTTTTTACTTGTTCAGTAATAATATCTTCAAGGAAACAACATTGGTGGGCCATGGGTGTCGCTATCTAGCAAATTAACATTCAAATGAACAGCAAATGTACATTCTTTATGTCATATAAAACGGCTCAACAAATAGTCGTGTAATTATTGTATAATTATATCCTTGTGCAGCAGAATTCACCGAGCATTGGATTGTTCACCTACTAATAGGGAATGTGGGCTGGGTTTAGACCAGGGGTCGGCAACCTGCACCTCCTTTTGCAATGGTCAATGCTGAACGCAATGCCGAATTTTTTTAACACCTGAGTGGGGAAAATGCACATTTTTTAAAAAGAGTCTAAAAATATCCAACCTTTTGTAAACCCGTAAATGCATCATGGCTGAGTTCTGACTGGTGATTCAATAAGTGCGAGGACGGGAAGGGAAGCTGGCGTTTGCCTGCCTGCGTCCGTTGAGACGTAATCGATACATCTTCTTCCCCCCGCGATAAGTTAACCATTAATATAGTCCCCCCCAAAAATAGCATCTCAGAAGAAAATAGAGTTTTTAATTCTACATGGACAAATTCCTTTGTCTTCTCTGCCAACGATGCTGACTGACTGTATGCTTGATATGTGGCGAGAAAGAACAAAAACGTTGAAAGACATTTTCTAAACAAGCACCCATTTTCTGAAATGTAGCAATTTATTTCAAAGTAGATCTAAAGTGATCATCCCTGCAGTATAGCCATGCACACGCCAGGCTCAAACCAGTGACCACGTAAGTCCACTGATTGATTGTTAAGTCAAGCAGCGTTGCAGCAAAATGGCACTTTTGATAGTAAAGGTTGCCGACCCCTGTTTTAGACCATTGGGAGACAAGTTAATCTGACCCTACTGATGATGTGTTTTTAGGTTAGGGTTTATACGTACAATTTGCAAGCAGCCCTTATATCATGCCGAAGCCATTCATGAGAAGAATGAACACGAAAATCATCAAGCAAGTCTTGCAACAACATGAAACAAGGTAGCCATTTAGTTACAGTTATGACATCTGAGCTTCTGAAGGGTGTAAAGACAAGACATGTTCTCCGTCACCCAAACTGTTTTGGATCAGGTAGGACATTTAAAGCAAAGATCACACAAGCCTCCCACTCTCCTCTAGACTGCTGTTGCTAGGCCACTTCTAGGGCATGCACAATAACACATGAAAGATTAAGTGTTGCATGCCCCTTTGTCATGTACACCACACACACATGCAAACACATCTGCCTGTACCTGCAACATCCTTCGCACTCTCATCTGCATATCCCTTGCTCTGCACTATAAATTCCACCAGAAACGGGCACTTATACTTTCATAAATCTCCTCCTTGTCACTTTCATATTACAAAGATTTATTCACAGCCGAACAGGGCCGAACAGAGTCAAGGGAACAAGGGAGCGAAGAAGAAAAAAAAAATAAAAAACAGAGTCTCTTTATGACCTGGCACAGCATGTGCGGGCTAGTGGGGACATGGTGTGAGTGTGTGCTTATGCAGTGAGGTCCATTTGTACTGTACAGAATGTACATGAATACAAAGTGGGTATTTCTTAATGAGAATGCTTGTAAGTGGTGGACATTGACTATGCGGGTGTGTATGTGCATGTATCATTACAGAAATCCTTCATTTGTGTTACATTGTCAACCCTACACACTACTCAGCTGTGCATTTGAAAGCATGTTCTCATTAACATCTTTTAATAATTAATACTGCCTGAATATGTACCAACTGAATCTGCAAGTGATAAGTTTGTGTGTGTCTTAAAAATGTCAATGCAGATGATTAATGCTTTTGTTCTTTCTTGGATTTATTTTTCTTTTTTTTATGGCATCTCTGTAGGACATTATTGCAAGAGTGGCAGCACTTGCTCACAAATGTTCATATTAGGGATGAGCGAGTACACCACTATCTGTGTCTGTTCACCCATCTAAATGATCGGTATACATATCTCTACTCAGAATGGGTGGGGCATAAACTGGCAGTGGGTGTGGTTTAACCGAAAATAGGTGGGGCTTAAATCGGAACATTATTTTAAATCTGAAATAGACATGGATTGATCAGAAGTTGCTATATTTATTGTTTATTATTCAGCTACAGTATATGTGTACTGTGTATGTGTGTAAGTCATCTGTAAGACTTATTAGTTTTTAGTAGGGCTGTCCAAAATAGCATGTAAACGACGGTAACTAATTTACTTCATTAACTATGTTAACTTTTTCACTCAGTTTTGACGACAGACAGCAGCACAATGTAGCTCCCCACAGAGTCTGCCGCTCCTTCACCTTACTTTATTGTGACCTGAACACATCAACAGCAGTGCAATTCCAACACCATATATGTATCTCCAACTCTAAACAAACTAAATAAACGTCCGTAGTCCCTTCGTCATTGTAACAACACTTCCTCGTTCTCAGTAGACAGGCCGCGAGATGCATCCACGAACACTCAGAACATCACATCAATGACTTTATTATGCGTGTATGTGTGGTCCGCGGACACCAGGTGACCTCTAAGGACCGCAAGGGTCGCGTGCCAGTTTGTTCTAAAGATAGCTCAAATAGTGCCACTTACCTGCCAGGTGTATCAAATTTTTTTTGTTGCTATTCATGTTTAAATCACACTTACATGTAAACTGAAAATAACAATATATATACCTGTATATAGATAAAAACACCTTCAAAAATAGTACATAATGCTGTGTTGGTAGTGCGCATTCTCTTTTGTTCCTTTAATCCCTTGTCCCTTTTACATGTGATGAAACGTAGCTCCTGATTACGATGCGAGATGGGCACATGAATGCACCGCGGAGCTTTGAGAGTTGTTGTCGTAACACAGACTTTATCTTTGATGTTCAACATAACAGTGTGCAGTAACCTGGTTATTTCTCATTCCTTCAATGCGAGGCGTTGTTTGCACCGTGATATTGCACGAGGGGGGTGTATGAAACGTTTTACGCATGGTGTATAAGAAGCGTTGTTGCGTGGTCAAACCTATTATTTTTTTGAAAGTTCAACCTTTTGTAAGTATTCCTGTCAGATTTGAAAATTCTAACATGCTTCCTATATTTTTTGCAGATTTTTGAATAAGCAAGGGTCAAGGATTCAGTGAAAAATAGAAAAAACAAAAATGTGTGCAGTGGTTCTGTGTACTCAGTGGCTGCCATGGCAACAATTTGCGATTGTGGATTCGAACTTGTTCCCCATCCACCTTATTAGCCAGATCTGGCCCGCTCCGACTTCCATCTTTTTCCCCAAAATGAAAAAAGCCTTGGCTGGTCGCCATTTTGCCAGTGATGATGTCATAGCTGCAGTTGAGGGTTTCTTGAGTCCCAAACAAAAGAGTTCTTCTACACCGTGAAAGTGCTTCAGCGCCGTTGGAGCAAGTGTTCAGCCCTTGAGGGTGACTATGTTGAAAAATAAATGATGAAAAATCCCTTATCCCTTTTAGTTTTTCTGATGCTTAAAACTTTTCATACACCCCTCGTATGTGTTCTGTGCCTTAAGCACTGCTGAGCTGAGTGAGCCTCGTCAGCATTGCCGCCAATGTATTATATTGTTTGCATGCTATTTCAATGTATTTAGTGTACTGCTGATAGCTGAGATGCTATGTTGATGTGCGTTTCTATTTATGTTTACAAAGGAGCGGTCGCTGTGTGTGACTGGCCAATCACAGAGCGTAAAGAGTGAATACATAATGACAATTTGCCGTCGTCACGATTACGGATAATGATGAGCTGTACTCGTTTCATGCTCGTACTTGGCGAAAATGCATTATCCGTAACGGATACTTGTTGTAGACGCTCATCCCCAGTTTGTATCTTTTAGTGTTAGGTAGACAGGTAGGAAATCTTTATTAAATATTTATTTAGGCCTCAAGCGGAGGAGTTGAAATATCTTGGGGTGTTGCTCCTTAGAGAAGAAATGGAAACATGCACGTAGCCATGCAGACTCAAGGAAAACTGCATTTTATGGGGGAATTTTGCCCATCATTCACAATCCTTATGTGAGACATGAAAACCCGTCTTTTTCTTTTCTGTGCGTTCTAAAGATATAAAAACAGATAAAAGATGCTGAGATGCCTCGTCTCTTTTTACCATACCGTTCATGTCTTGGTCAATCAATGGTGCCTAAAATGATTCAGTTTTATTCTCAATGGTACATGGTTATTCATAACAATAATAATAAAATATATATATATATATATATATATATATATATATATATATATATACAGTCATCCCTTGTTTATCACGGTTAATTGGTCCCAAACCTGACTTTGATAAGTGAATTTCCTCGAATTAGAATTCAATGTTAATAAATTCTATATTTCCATAGTTAGAGCATAAAAAAGCGGTTTATGATCTTCTAAATACAGTTTTTACCATTATTAGAGCCCTGTAGATGTGAAATAACACTCCTATAGTCACCTCTATATTTGTATTCCCTTACATTGTAGACATGATAAACGATAATAAGACATAATAACTCACAGGTTAGCATTGGCAAAGTTCCTTTTTGTTGTAGTATCTTGAACGTAATGTGGGTCGATTGTATGCCATTTAAAAAAAAAAAAAGATCGACTGATACACAGGGCAGCCAGTCTGACATGCATCTGGCATACGTGTACATTTGTAAAATAATGGACAATGCCGCGCTACTACTATCTTTGCTTACACCATATTGCGCAACTCTTACGTGCAGGCTACGGGATCGCTGCAGGGACGCAAGACTTGACGGCCACCGCTTTAAGCTTAGCAAGCTACCGAGCTAACTATTTAGCCTCCAATTTAAAAACTTAAGAAAGGGTTTGAAACTGGGTGGAGAAGATGGACAAAGTAAGAAGCCAAAAACGTACCACTTCCACACGTTCACTATGTCATGTTTACGACTGACGATCATTTGGAGAGACTGTCCGGGCTCTGCATCCATGGCTGACTCGTGGCTGACTTGCAGTGTCAGTTAAGGTAATGTAATGTAAGGTAATGTCTCATCAATGTAACATTACTGACATCTAGTGACCAGTGTAGAATACTACATGACTTGTTTTTAAATTGTTTTCACTGATAGTAAGCCAACTATAAGACAGTGATCATTTATTAATTAATACATTTTTGAAAAACCACGATAGTGTGAGGGAGCGATGTTCGAGCCGCAAAGTGGCGAGGGACGACTGTACATTTCTGTCACCTGCTCATCTGGAGTCTCCTCCCTAAAACAGCTGTATATCCAAGCAACATATATTTTCTACATTTCTTCTGAGCGTATCTAGACAAAAACTCTTGTGGGATGCGTTCATTGGCAAATGTTCAAATGGGTCTGTACAGGTGCCTTCTTGATCAGGGGAGCTCGTGGGCACTACAGGATCTCAATCCATTACGGCAAAGTGTCTTACTAATTGTTTTCTTGGCTAGGTGATTGTGGTCACTAACTCTCTTGAGATCATTAACCAGCTCCTTTCTTGGAGTTTACAGGCTGGTCTCCCACTTGTTTTCGAAAAATCTTTACCCCAAGAGGTGAAATCTTGCATGGAGTTCCTGAACTAGAGCAATTGATTGTTATCTTGTATTTAGTGGTCTCTTTCTCGCCAAGCTCTTGCTGGCGGTTTTTTCGCCCATTCCAGTCTTGTCCAGGTTTACTATATTGTCCTGTAGCTCCTTTGACAGCTGTTTGGTCTTGCCCATAGTGATGGAGAGGTTTGAATGTGGACACTGCGTCGGTGGCAGGTCTGTCTTTTATCCACATAATGACTTGACCTTTGGAGTGCTTTCCTAAAAGACCAGGACTAATTTGTGTGCACATAACCGGTCGGTGGTGGTCAGAATGAACAGATACTTCAATCAAGCAAAAACAAAGTCATGTATAACCTTTATTTAATGTCTTATTTATGATTTATTTATTTTTTTTACATTCTGTCGCTCTTGGTTAGAATAAACATACCATAAAAATTCTTGATTGTGCTTCATAAGGGGGACCATCTGTCTATTCCAGTGCAGCTCGAGTCCAGTCCAGTTCCAGTAACAAGCTTTTCTCTGTGGCCATTTCCTAAGCTTTCTGATGCTTTACAGCATGACAGTTTTTCAGTCACACATATACACAAATCTTGTGGAAGCCACCAATTTGTGGACCACGATAAACTTTTTCTGAAAAACGTCTTTCTGGGTGCGTCGTACATTATACTCCGTTATGTCATTTTTCTTAGCTGCTCAGCAGTTGTTTGACGATCTGCTTCATTTATCACCATTATCTTAAAAATCTCATCATAACTCATTCTCTGGTGCGCTAACTTTCGCACTTTTAAAGGAACTGAACTGCACTTTGTAAAAAATATTACCCATCATCCACAGTCCTTATATGAGACAAGAAACACGTCTCTGTCTTTTCTGTGCGTTCTAAAGATATAAAAACAGCTAAAAAAGAGGCAGCTCATTAATGCACATAATGGGACACACCTATTTACCCCTACAAAGCCTGCTAAAACACCTCCAAAAACCTCTAACAACCTTTTATGGTTTTATATCCATGCTGTGACCATGTAGTAACAGGTACATTCATGATAACATGTAATACTTATAGTATTTTACAGTACTTTGTTCATTTTAAGCATTTCCGGAACTTCCTTCCTGGGTGCATTAATTTCACATAGCAACATAGAAACGAACGCTACACCTAGCATTTCCAAACTCAAAAACAAAACAGCAGCTTCTATATGTTGCCTTCCCTTTTGGTAGTGGCCTGCGGCATTGTGAGCGTGGCGTGAACGACTGTGTGGTGAAGCTAGTCGCTAGCCGGCTAGTAGCTAGTTGGTGTGGTGTGGCGAGGTGTCACTACGCTATTAATGTAGTTCTTTGACGTAACAATGTTAATAATAATAACAAGTAGCTTTTGGAGTTTGTGTCCCATTACGTGCATTCTTAGCTGCCTCTTTTTATCTGTGGTTATGTCTTTAGAATGCACAGAAAAGTGAAAAATGTGTGTACACGTCTCACATAAGGATAGTGGACAAAATTCCCCAAAAAGTGCAGTTTTCACTTTAAATTTTCTGGGCTGTGCAGTATCCTGATGTGGGCTGTGCAGTATCCTGATGTCCGTTTGTGGGTGTGTGTATGTGTGTGTGTGTGTGTGTGTGTGTGCGGGCACAACAAAGAAGCAAAGCTTATTTAATCCTGCCCCTCATGCGTTTTACATCAGTTGCAATACATTTGTTCACCTCCTGTATTCTAAATGTACTTTTTGCCAATTGTAAATACCTAGGAAATTGACAAGGCAATATAACAATACAGTGCAATGATAGTCAAGCTTTATACTTACTGTCAGGAAACTATACAACAAACTTAATGATGGTAATAAATTGGTAATAACTGACCAAAACATAGTTTTTTGATAATGAGTGTATATTTATGTGTTTCTTCACCAGAAATGAGTTAGTAGGCAGTGTAAGAGTGGTTAGACATGGAGGTGTGCTTTGAGGAAGTGCAAAGTTTAGTGCTATTTCAGAGTTTCCTGTCTTGTCATTCATTCTGTTGTGAGCAGCTGAAGAATAAAGTTCTGCTTCAGACCAACCACTGTGTGTTCTTTTGCAACTGCAACAGCCATAAATGAGACATGACCAATCTGTGCATGCGGTCTCAGCAATCAGTGTGTGTTTTGACTTGTCACTGCAGGAAATTGACTCGATTTGTAATTTAAAAGCACAAAACAAAACAGCTAAAACTGTATAGTGCATGCCCTGCAAATAGGACTGATGCAAATGAATATATTGAACCAAGTTCAAACATAATGTATGCCATGACTAAAAGAAACATTCCTGCTCATGCCGCCCGTACACCTGTGTGATTGGCCTCCATTTGACTTGCTCTCTCGTTATTGCGGTATTCTGTCACTTTTTTAGACATGTTCGGGTATGGTTAAATGGAGAGACCTTTAGAGTTTTAGTTAGAAGTTGTGTAGGCAGCACTATGCTCCTATATGTCTCCCTCCATTTCAGTGTAGGGAATGACTGTGATTCATGTACTTCTTGTGAAGACCACCATTAATTTGTTGTATTACAGCTTTTATCTCAGTCTTTCGCTCCCATTCTTCTCTTTCTCTGGCTTTTTGTCTTGCCTCTGACTTTTGTACCTTGTTGTTTTTTTGCCAGGATATCACCTTTTTCTGTCTACCACACCCCACTTGAGGAGGGCTCATTGCTTTTAATTATCATCATCTATATTGATCATTTTCACCAACTGATAACATTTACCTTGAATACATCACAAATATTAATTGTCATAATTTAACCCCGAGTCATCACATCTTGTTACTTCCCAGAATATTGTGTCCCAACACATCAATCAAAAACTGTACACAGCATGGTGGAATTAGAATCATTGCTTTGTAATGGCACAGCATTCATGTCCCAGCTTTACTGTGTTCAATTGTAATGGCATTCATGGTCGTGGAAAAGCCAGTAAACATCCGCCATGAAGGTTTTATGCTGCTGATTCCGATACCAATCATCCATGAGTGAGATTGGCCAATACTAATCTATTGGAGTGCTATTGGCCAGGGGGGAAAGATTAGGACATGTCCCAGGGCTCCAAAAAATTGGTAATTGGTAATTGGTAATTGGTAAAAAAAAAAATAAAAAGAGATGGCTCAAAAAACATTTTTTTTATTGGGCCCAGAGCTCTACAGTAGTTTGACGGAAAGGTGGTTGGGGGACACCACACACGACATGAGAGCAGGACACTGCACTGCACACGGGCACCTCTCCCTCTCCAGGATGCTGACTGCAATAGTACGACCCATAGGTGATCGGCATTGAAAGGCATTGATCGGTATATGCAGATACTTTTCCATGGAAATCGGCCGATACTGTTCGGTGGCCTATCAATTGGAGCATCCCTAATCATTAAAACAAATTATGACCTGAGTGGAGTTTGCATGTTCTCCCCGTGTGTGCGTGGGTTTTCTCCGGATACTCCGGTTTCCTCCCACATCCAAAAAAGGTTAATTGGCCACTCTAAATTGTCCATAGGTGTGAATGGTTATTTGTCTGTATGTGCCCTGAAATTGGCTGGTGACCAGTCCAGGGTGTATCCCTCCTCTTGCTTGAAGTAGGCTGGGATAGGCTCCAGCATACTCCCACGACCCTAGTGAGGATAAGCTGCATAGACGATGAATGGATGACCTGTTTAACTAAAGGAACTTAGCCAAGACCTCAGAAGGCGTATAGTGGAGTTGCACAAGGAAGGATTGTCACTTGGAGCAATTTCCAGGCAATTAGATGTGCCACGACCCACCACTCAAACCATTGTGGCAAAGTACAAGAAGCTTGGGACAACAGTTACCCTGCGAATGAGTGGAAGGAAGAAGAAACTGACGCCAAGAGAGGAGCTAAACATCGTCAGAAAGGTGCAGAAGAGTCCCACAACCACCAAGAGGGAGCTCTGTCATGATTTGAAGGCAGTTGGCAAAGATGTGTCTGTCTCCACTGTTAAACGAGTTCTGCATAAGAATGGTCTCCATGGGTTCCAAGCCAGAAAAAAGCCGTTACTCACAGAAAGGCATCGCAAAGCCCGTCTGAAGTTTGCAAGAGAACATGTGAACAAGGAGACTACATTCTGGAAGCAAGTTCTTTGGACCGACGAGACCAAAAGGGAACTGTCTGGCCACAACGACAAACGATACGTATTCTGAAAAACAGGTGAAGCCTTCAATCCGAAGAACATGATACCCACTGTGAAACATGGTGGTGGCAACATCATGTTATGGGGTTGCTTTGCTTCGTCTGGCACTGGTACACTCCAGAAGATAGAAGGCATCATGACAAAGGAGCATTACATTGAGATTCTACAGAACAACGTCAAGACGTCAGCCCAGAAATTGAATCTGAAACGGAACTGGATCTTTCAACAGGATAATGATCCTAAACACACAGCCAAAATTGTGACCAAATGGTTCGAAGACAAGAAAATCAAGGTCTGAGTTTAAAAAAAACGTATCCGTAGATGCAAACCATCAAATTTGAATCTCAATTTCAACCATCAAACTTTCTGCCAAGAGGAATGGCCAAAGATTCCAGAAAGCTACTGCAGGAAGCTTATAGACAGTTATCCCAAGCGACTGATGGCAGTTATCAAGGCAAAAGGTAGTTCAACCAAGTATTAAACCATGTTGGAGGAGGTGTATGTAAACATTTGAGCCTGGCTCAATGGCTCAATGGCTTAATGAACTAAAATATAAGGCATTCAAAAGACACACAAACAGGAATGTAAAGGTGACTAAAGGAGTGTTATTTCACGTTAAAAAACGTATTTAGAAGGTCATAGACAGGTTTTCTATGTTCTAACTGCACAAATACAGTCAAACCTGTCTATAGCGGCCACTAAAAAGAAACGGCAAAAGTGGCCGCTATAGACAGGTGGCCGTTATAGACAGCTTGGCGGCCATTTTGAATTTGTGCACGCACATATTAACACATATGCACATATGTCTGTGATGAACAGAATAAGAATTTCATTGCATAGTAGAACTGCCTGTTTTACTATGCACATGACAATAAAACTCTTCAATCTTGAATCTTGAATCTTGAATCTTGTTGTGTTTGCAGATACATATAATTATACTGTTACATGTTGACCAGTAGAGGGCACTGTGGGACTGCGGATAAAAGTTGTAAAGAACTACTAGGTTAATAAACTGCTGTTAATAAGGCGATTAAAGTGCATCGGCGACGTAAGTCTCTCCTTCCTCACAACAAGGGGCATTACAGTATTGACCAGTGCACACCAGGAAATAAACGGTGTCACTGTCTGCAACAAGCTCCAAAGAAGACGGCTTTTTTATGTGGAACAACTGACAGTTTGTGTGGATCTTGTGAATGATTGTGACTGAGCTAGGACTCAGTAATTAAAGTCTACACACGACGGCTTCATTGCTTAAAAAAACTAAACTTTTTCGTGCATGAAGCTTCTGCTTGAGTCGGCATTTTGGCCGCTATATGCGGTCAGATATTGACCAAGGGATACAAAATGAGTGGCCGCTGGCCGCGTTAGACAGGTGACCGCTATACACAGGGTCTATAACACGCAAATTTTCTGCGGGGGATTTTTCAGTGGCTGCTATAGGCAGGTGGCCGTTCTATAAAGGTGGCCGCTAAGACAGGTTTGACTGTATTCCATTTATAAATAAGGAATTCTAATTTGCGGAAATGTGCTTATCATGGTAGGGTCTGGAACCGCAATAAACAAAGGATTTCTGGATACTGAAAAAACACAAAACGTGTTTTTGAGATTGCTAAATTGAATACATTACAGACGTGTGTCACAAATGTTCCAGGACATGTGTCACAAAACATATATTTCAAATCCAAACAACATGACTAGTTTTACCCTTCAAAGCTCAGTCGCCGTGGGCATCAAAATGGGTTCCCTTGATGACGCCCTTGAGCTTGGGAAAGAGGAAAAAAATCCCATTGAGCCAGGTTGGGTGATTAGGGAGCTTTGCCCAGAAAGGTGATGTTCTTCTCGGCCAGGAATTTCTCAGGGCTTTTTGTAGATGTTTGGGTTGATCATCTGGCCCTGTGGCAAGAACTCACAGTGGACGATACCCCTCACATAGAACAATGCAATCTTTTATGATGTACATTTATAATGTATATACTGGGCTGGGATAGGCTCCAGCATGCCCCCGCGACCCTAATGAGGAAGAAGCGGTATAGAAAATGGATGGATGGATGGATACTGTAAATATAGCTATGATGCCAATTAGAGACAGGTGTAGTTGTCATAATGGTAATTACAATGTATTGTGCATGGTATGAGTGCAATATGGATCAACTGGCATTATCTGAATCCATACGCCACCTCGGCTGCATTCAGAAAGCCGTGTCAGGCAAATCTGTGACAATCATCTCCAAGGGGATAATAGTGATTTCACACTTATTCTACATAGTATACATAGTGTGCATCAACCGGCATTAGTAGGATACGATGGTGGGCGGTGCATTTCCTACCTGGCCCTTCAGTGGGGACTTTAGTGGTTTAATCCACACCTTAATTCCACCACTATCATGTCACAATTATGCAAACCATCAATAATATACAAAACGCACAAACGAATTACAGAATTTGGAATGAATAACATGATTACTAAAGCAACAACTGCAGATAATCCTTTATTTTTAAATACATCGTATCTACAAAACTCCAAACTACAAACCTAATAACATGGCAAAAACATAAAAAAAGAAATAAAACACACACACACACACACACACACTCACCACTCACTCGTAAGCACTGGTCTTGGACGATGTGTTTTGTGTTTTCTGGAACGGACTAATTGGATTTACATTATGTCTTATGGAAAAACTGATTCAGTTATCGTCCAGAGCCTGACCTTCTTTAACGACGGATTAATGACGCTAACCAGAGTTCCACTGTTTTCAACACAACAGGATCTCAGTTTTTCAAAACTTCACACTCCGGTCGTGGAATTGCGTAATACGCTTTCACACAGGCACTGTACCACCTCCCTCTGAAGCCGGAAAATTCCTGGATCGACCCCCATTTTGTGTCAGAGCATCAGTGACCCAGGAAATATGTGAAATAGATGGCTTTTAAGGGCAGTGTGAAAGGCGCTACAGTGTCACATTCACTGAGTGTTACCCTCATCCCCCCGTTTCCTCCCACACAGCCTAGAGTGGCACTGAGCCATGGAAATGTCAGGGGTCAAGTTTATGTTGATGCTAAAGCGCTGGTCACCCTGGGCCATAGTAAAGGTCAGCACCATGGTGACAGCTGGTTCATATTGTCGTTAGGGAAGCACTCATGAGCCATGGGTTAAACTTCCCTGTGGCAGTGAAATCATTTTCTGATGTATTTCTCCCTTCTCTGCGTCTTTATCAGACATCATGTTGACAGAACTGCCCTGTGCTGCAAATGAATGAAAGGTCAGTATCTATTGTTAACACACGTTATGTCTTCATGTGACAGTTGCTGGCTGGTTTGAGGGTGAGTGAGATAACTCCAGACCACAACACCATTTCCACAAAGGACATAGCACGGGTCACAAAGAACAATTTTATGAACAAACTTTGTCAAATTTAAACCTAGATGAGTCACGCCGTCCTCCGTCCTTGGGCCCAGTTGCTCCTGTGTCATCAGTAGGTAAATGTGCTAACAGTGTCAAAGCGCTTTGAGTGCCTTGGAGGTGGAAAAGCTCTAAGTGAAAGACCATTTACCAAAACTTTCGTATTGCAATGGCACCGGTGCCGACATAAACGGTAGTAACCACACCAAAAAACTAACTGGGTCCTGGGTCCTAACTGAATGCAGACACAAAAACCTGCAACAAGCACTTGCAGGTGATGTACAATTAACATCTCCCTCGCCCTCCACACCGACACAGTACACTTCCTTATTATCCACCAATCACAGCCAGGTGCATTCATGAACACCGGGATTCTGAACATCAACATTACAGTACACGCATATCATTATTTTGCTCAAATAATACAGGATTCTAACTAACAAAAACAGCTCGTCTAGCTTTGCCACATTTGTGTCTCAATTAGCAATTTCTGCTGTGTGGAATGTATGAATGAATGCATGTTTTTGGAATGTGGGAGGAAACCGAAGTACTGGAGAAAACCCACGCACGCACGGGGAGAACAGTGATGCCCAGCAGAGATTGTAACCCAGATCTTCCCGATCTCCTGTGTGGCCACCATGTTAACCACTAAGCCACCGTGCGGCCATTAGTATTTAAATTAATATTTATTATTATGAAGAAGCGTTTATTAGTATTTAAATTACTGATCTGTTCAACGTGCATGTCACACAGTTTACTAAAAATAAAAATGCATTGTGATGCGGACAGTGCATCGGCCCATTGTGGTGATCACGTTTATTTGTACTTCTAAACATATAAGGTGTTTTTACTCACTTTTTTTGCCTCTCCGACTTGGTCATGCTTTTTTCCGACAGCATTTTACAACATCATATACAAATGATATGCAAATTAGGCAATGACATCATCTCGCGACGTGTAGCGACTTCTGGGACAGTCAATAGCGACTTTTCTTACTGAAAAGTTGGCAACAGTGCTCAAGCAATGTTGTAATATGAGCCACTTAAAGAAACAGTCCAAGAATATGTTTTTACAGGGTACAACAAGGAAGCAGAATGCTGAGAACAGCAGTGTCTGATATCATTTATTGAACAGACTACCAGTGATTGCTGAGACATAGGGAAGAGGAGGTTTAAATAAGCTCTCGTAAAAGCTATTTCATTTCTTTAGCTTTTCTTCCCGCTGCTTGTGACCACATTGCTATTGGAGAAACATTCAGTGATCACACAATTTAAAAGGTTTTCAAATTGTATTAAAAATGAGAGCAATATATTTGGTTACAAGATCTAGAAAGTGACAATTAAGCTTCTGTAGAAGTGAGAGTTAAGCTTGTATGAGTGAGAACAATGCATAGTTTGCGCGTCTGCCTCTTCCAGTATTTTTCCATTGGTTATATTACAAGTTGCACAACTCTGATTGTGCTATGTGAGTGTGCATGTGGGTCAAAAATACCTTCTATCAGAAGCTATTTGAATGAAAATGCACTGAGCTAATAGACTGATTCTAAAGGTGTAATAATAATATTAACTAACACTCACTTCTTACTTCTTACTCCTTTTCAGGTATTTCAGAAATGTGCATGTTGACTTGTGTTTCGATCTCATCTCTTTTTTTCAAATGTCTCATATATAGTTGGAGTCGAATCATTGTGATGAAACTGACTTCAAACAATCCGATCAATTGTATTATTACAGGCTCAAAGCTTTGATTTGCTCTGGAGTTGTGTCAGGTGCCCAGAACCACCTCTTCTAACCACTCTGGGGCCAGGGAAGTGTACCGTGTTATAGAATCTTCTTTTCTGCATAGCCTGGCCTTAAAAAGTGAGTAAATAGCACTTCAACAAAGTACAGAGGGGTGTGTGTATGTGTGAGCGGAGTGTGGCCATCTGCAGTTCATCACTTTTCATCCAGGTCTCTAATTTTTGACTCCAGCATTTGGAGGCACGAAGGTCCCCAAAGCCGGCAAAGGTCAGCGCTATTGATTTATTAGTTGTCTTCTGGGAGGCCATATGCAGACCCGCTTTACCCCTGGACCACAGCCAACATCCCTGACACCAACAACGTGCTGCCAGCCGCTGAATGTTTCAATGTACTTCATGTAGTAAATTTGTTAACATGTTTCAGAGGCATGGTGACCTGAGGCAGTGAACATGTTTTTCTTTCGTTGCTCAAGATTATCATCCAATATATTCTTTATTATAAAGTTCAAAAAACGATGTTTGATGATGCCAGTATGCTGATATTGTTCCAAGGGTGTTCTAATCAAATCATAGTAAGAGTCTAGCCAGCAATAATGTCATAAATTTGTTTCATATTAATCTCACTCAGATTACCTTACAGCGCAAGAGGTTCTGGGTTCAAATCAGGCTCAGACCTCTCTGTGTGAAGTTTGCATTTCTCCATAAGCATGCTCACTTTTCGCTGAGTAGTCCAGTTTCCTTATGCATGTTATATTTACTGGAAACTCTGAATTGCTCAAAGGTGTGAATGTGAATGGTAGTTTGTCTATATGTTGATTGGCGAACAGCCTTTCCACCAAAATCAACTGGGATCCCAGCTCCACCCATGACACTGATCAGGATAACGTGTCTTATTACATTACATTGCATTATGCGTTTACTGTAGTAGTAAGTTCAGTATAATGAAAATGATACCATGTTCAAATGCTTCTCTTAAAAGGCCTTCATGACACACACACTCACATAGCACAACTACAGTTGCATAAGGCACATATAACCCATGGAAAAATACTGGGAGACACACAATATAGTGCTCACTCACACAAGCTTAACTCTCACCACTACACAAACTTAACTTTGCCTTTCTACAGATCTTGTATTGCATCTCATCAGTCATGTACTGTAAGTAAGGTGAATATTATATCTATTGACATGCTTTTTGTTTTTTTCCGTCAACATGTTCATTCATTCCAGTATAGTTTATATTCCAATATAGTAGACATAGTAAAAGAAAATAAGCCATCTTAGACATCAATAAGATTCACACGTTTGACAGCGTACTTCCTGGTGGCTATTGTCTCATCAATGTAACGTGACTGACACCTACAGATCAGTGTAGAATACTACTCTACTGCTGTTTGTGGTTAAGGAGAGACTCAGGATGAACTTCAATCGTTTTATGAACAAGCACAGAACATATGTAGTGAACATTCACACAGGAGCTTCTGTCGGCCACTCTCTACACTGCTAAGCTGCTTGTAGCACTCAGCTAACAGTTAACTCTTGCTAGCTGACATCACATACGTCACTTCCCAGACCCTGCTTCTTAAAGGCGCACACAACAAGTCACAGACGCTGTATTGCACTTCATATTATGTCTTTTGAATGTGTTATATTTGTATTTTAATTCATTTGACCATTTTTATGCTTGAAAATGCTTAATTTAGGCCAAGAATACATACAATTTGATAAAATGTGCATTTTGCTCTAATAGACCATATTCAACCACAAAACAGCATTAATTAATTAATTAATTAATTTTAAAAAACGCAAGAGTGAGAGCATATTATTCGAACCGCGAGGGACGTCTGTATACGTGTACAGTGCGAGTGACTTACAGTAATGGTAATGGTTTTAATTTATTTTGAACATGCAACAACAGGTTACATTGAAGTATTTCACATGTTTAAAATTCACATGCAGCTTGTGTGTGAGTGAGAACAATCAATCAATTATATGTCTCCTAGTATTTTTCCATTAGTCATATGTAAGTGTTGTGCAAATCTGTGTGTGTGTGTGTGTGTGTCATGGAAGTTAAACGATTTAGGATTAGTGATGTGAGCCACTAGTTCTCTGATAAATCAACCTGAGCAGTCCAGTTGCGATGGAGTCAATACCCTGAGAATACAATGACCTGGATGAATGAGAATATTCACAAGCATGTTTTTTAATGCTTTGACATTGCTTCATGGACAACACACTGGCACAGGCATTAGCATTGTAAAAATGTGTACTCATTTTATTAGGTCTCTTTGTCATTAGCTATTTGTTGTGAGATGTCAAAGATTCCTAAAGAATGAAATATTTGCTTTTACAATGGCATTTGTACATAGCCATCTATCCTTCAACTGTGTGAGGGTATTTAAATGCAGTATATTCTATACAATTGTTCTAATTCAGAACAATATTGTTTAAATTTTAATTTTTAAAATTTATTTAAAATTTATTTTTTAATTTTAAAATAAAGCTGTGTTGTGTAAGAATAATATTCATCCAGAGAACTTAGGTTAAACCCGACAAAGCACTAAACAAAATGAAGGGGCATCAAAACACTGAATCTCTCTGTGTGATGAAGACGCAAAAATATGTTATTTATTATTTATATTTATTGTTTTAATTTTTGTTTAATTCTGTGAAATTGCTGTTCTTAGATCATCATGCTCTTAGGTTTAAAGTTAAGTCTTGTAGCTCAGTGTATTTCAGGGTAATAACTTCCCATAGGAATGTTTTCATGACACCACCACTCACATAGCACAACTAGGGATGCGCGACACTCACAGATAACTGATGGAAAAATACTGGGAGAAGACACACGATATACACACAATAGACGCATTGTTCTCACTCACACAAGCTTAACTTTCACTTCTCCACAAACATAGGTTTAACTTCTAGAGGGGTACAAGGCAACTGCTTTATAGACTCTGTGTTCTTTAATTCTGGTCTCGTGATCAATGTTCCTCGTCAATGATAGAGTTCATCACTGTAAACAAATATATCGCTCCTATTTTTTCACATCATTTGAAAACCTTTTAAATTGTGTGATCTCCATTTCTCTGATAGCAAGGCGGTCAAAATCTAATTAAGTGAATTGAAATCCCATAGCTAACTATTTTTATATGTATTCATAATCAAATAAGCAAGCAATGGCCTTGTGCTGCCAAAAACTCATCATGTTTGGACAGAGCTTTGCAAGTCAAATCCACAAATTTGTGCAAACGAACAAACTCATGAAGTCTACTTGGCCAATCCATGGTATTGATCAGATGTTAATGCCAGTCGGAAATCATCGATTGTCCAGTGTGACATGACAAGGTCTCTTAAAACACTCATAAATGTTCTATAAATGATAGATATACTGTCGAAATGTTTTTGAAATGCAGATTGTGTGCTGAATTAAAAACAAACATAATTAACCCATGGCTCCTTGGACAATTCCCCAGTCATTCCATTAGTCTGGTCTATGTGAAAATCTAAATGAGAGCATGTCAAGCACAAATTACACACATCCCTTTTTCTTGAAATTCAGGTTTGTGTCCCTGGAATATTTTACTGAAGATTAAAAAACAACATAAAAACAACTACCTTGAGGCTTGACTACAATCAGATTGTATGGAAATGATCAACAAGACAATCACATCGTAGTTAACACTCTCACACATCATCAAACGACTAAATGTGATAACATTCACTTTGAAAAGTATCCATTATGGCAATATTGTATTATTAACATGATATATAAACATAATATACATTCAACAAAAATACCAACGGAACACTTTTACTTTTGCTCCAGGCTGAACTCAAAGATCTAAAAGTTTCTACGTATGCAAAAGGCTTATTTATTTCTATATTGTTCACAAATCTGTCTAAATTGTATTGTATGTATGTACTTTATTTATCCCACAGCGGGGAAATTTACTTGTTACAGCAGCAAGACAAGTAAAGAGAACAGTGTAAAGAAAGCATAGTGTCTACAACATGGTTCAGGTGGTGCAGGTGTTGTAGAGCCTGACAGCGGTCGGTATGAAGGACCTGCGGAACCTCTCCTTCTTACACCGTGGGTGTAACAGTCTGCTGCTGAAGGAGCTGCTCAGGGAAACAACAGTGTCATGTAGCGGGTGAGAGGTGTTGTTCATGATGGATGTCAGCTTAGCCAACATCCTTCTCTCCCCCACTTCCTCCATGGAGTCCAGAGGACCGTCCAGGACAGAGCTCGCTCTCCTGATCAGTCTATTGATCCTGCTCCTGTCCCTGTCCGTGCTGCCCCCTCTCCAGCAGCCCACAGCATAGAAGATGGCTGAGGCCACCACAGAGTCATAAAAGGTCCGTAAAAGAGTCCTGCACACACCAAAGGACCTCAGTCTCCTCAGCAGGTGAAGGCGACTCTGGCCCTTCTTGTAGAGAGCGTGGGTGTTGACAGACCAGTCCAGTTTGTTGTTAAGGTGAACACCCAGGAATTTGTAGCTGTCTACCAACTCTATGTCCGCTCCCTGGATGTTCACCGGTGTAAAGTGAGATGTTTTCCTCTGGAAGTTAATGATCATCTCCTTTGTCTTGCTGGTGTTGAGCTGCAGCTGGTTAAGCTCACTCCAGCTGACAAAGTCCCTGATGACCGTCCTGTATTCCAGATCATTCCCCTCTGAAACACAACCAACGATGGCTGTGTCGTCGGAGAACTTCTGGATGTGACACTGTGTGGAGTTGTGTGTGAAGTCCGAGGTGTAGAGGGTGAAGAGGAAAGGGGAGAGCACCGTACCCTGAGGGGCACCTGTGCTGCAGAGTACCATGTCAGACACACAGTGACGGAGCCTCACATACTGTGGTCTGTTGGTGAGGTAATCTATAACCCATGCAGTCAGTTGTTGGTCTACTCCCACACTCTCCATCTTCACTCTGAGTAGTGCCGGCTGGATGGTGTTGAAGGCACTGGAGAAGTCAAAAAACATGAACCTCACAGCGCTCCCGCTGTCCTCCAGGTGTAGCAGTGATCTGTGCAGCAGGTAGATCACTGCGTCGTCCACTCCGATCCGAGGCCGGTAAGCAAACTGCAGGGGGTCCAGCTGAGTGCCCACCAGGGGTCGCAGGTGCTGCAGGATAATCCTCTCCATGGTCTTCATCAGGTGAGAGGTCAAGGCAACAGGCCTAAAGTGGTTAGGCTCCTTGGGACGTGGTGTCTTTGGGATCGGGACCACACAGGAGGTCTTCCACAGGGCCGGGACTTTCTCCAGGCTCAGGCTGAGGTTGAACAAGTGCCTGAGAACTCCACAGAGCTGGTCAGCACAGTCCTTGAGGATTCTAGGGCTGATGCCGTCCGGTCCCGGGGCCTTCCTTGCCTTGATCTTCCTCAACTGACTTCTCACCTGATCATCAGTTATGGAGAGGGGAGTAGAGGATGGCTGGGATGGGGATGTGGGGGTGAAGAGTGGTGAGTTGGTAGGGGAGGGAGGGAGCGCAGACTCAAATCTGTTAAAAAAATCTGTGTTAGTGAACACTTCATGTCTCACATGTGTGGCATATCAAAATGCTGAATAGACAGCATGATTACTGCACCAATAAAAAGCCATGGCAAAAGGTGAAGCTTTATTGTATTTAGATCATAAATACTACTTACCCAAGTGATTATATATGACGTGGAACCTCGGTTAGCGTACGCAACAGTTTCGGTTAACATAAAAAAAAAACAATACAGCAACATTTTCCCTTTGTTTGTTGTCCAGTTAGCTGAAAACGTCTTGTCGTGTTGTGAATACACTGCATGAATACAACCGTTTTTAATGTATTTTTATCACAAAATGTCATTGCTAGCAGCCTGTTAGCTTGCTAATACATGGAAACAGGAAGCAGAAGTCAGCTCTGTCGCCTATCTATGATGTCATCAGCAGCTGACGCTATAGTTCTTTGCTAACTAATAAGTGTTTAGTCTAGTGTAGTGTAACTAACACACATCTGTGCTTTTCTTTTGATCACTGCTGCAAAACAACCCCTGAAGGAGGCAAAGAAAGTTGCTAGTGCCAGCATTTTGACAGAGAATGAGAAACACTATTGAATTCAAGAAATACCTCATAGCAAAACACAAAGGTACTGTCTCAGTGGATTTCACTGCCACATCGGCGTCTTTGTCAACAATCATGTCTTCAGTCAAGGTAAAGGTGACCTTAAATGTTCATTTATCCTTTTCATTCGCATGTAACTGTATTTGTTGAACTATAAAAACGTGTTTTGTGTTGACATTTTTGGTTTTCTGGAACAGATTAATTCGATGTATGTTATTTCTTATGGGAAAAATGTATTTGGTAAGAATATGTTTTGGTTAAAGTAGGACCCCCTGGAATGGAGTAATGACGCGAACCAAGGTTCCAGGGTATATACCTGTACAGTGGTGTGAAAAAGTGTTTGCCCCCTTTCTGATTTTGTTTTTTTTAGTAGTTCGTCACGCACAGTGGCTGAGTGTTTTGCATGTTGGCCACAAATTTAGGAGATCAGGAAGACTTGCATCTCCGTTTGGAGTTTGTTCTTCCTGTAGGTGTGTGAGTTTTCTAAAAAAAAACAATAATAATAAGTAAATAAATAACAGCATTTTTTTATGTGAATGTTATAATTGAGATTTCAGTAAACAGTGCCCTGCTGCCATAAAAATATATAAAAATGTGATATTTTCTTGCAAGTGTTTCGTCATAAACTGAAACGGAACAAGTGATACCTTATTTTAATCTGAAAATTGGTTAGAAAATAACAATTAAATTTGCTTCCTATGTCACACTTTTGGTACCCCTTTCGGGAGAATGACTCATATGTATTGAACTGTTTGATACAGTGGTCTCAATTTCATATGCACTATGAATCGAACTACACTGTAACCCCAGTCACAAATACCACCCGGTAGATGTCACATGACATCAGTCAGCTGACATCAAATTGCCGCTGATTGCTTCCGCCTAGCCTAGACAGACGGCATCTCAAGTGGCATGCAAAACTGCATTTTTCATCTTTATCATCCAAATTCCAGATAAAATTGATTTTGTGTCGTGTATGAAACAAAGACAAGCACAAAGTAACTGAGCGCTTATTAGGATGACCACTGACATTGTGAAAGCTTAACGTGAAAGAAGGATGCTTTGTTTGTACAGCAGCAGTCTGTACTGATTAATGGGCATCAGTATGTGCGCTGGTGTCCTGGAACACACCTACTGTATGTACAGTATGAGCTGGAAAGAAAACATTTAACCATCCAAAGATTTGCTCTGCCAGTTTGTAATGTAGAACTGCTCAGCAACAACAGAGGAGACTGATACAAAGCCACATTTTGAGCTGCTATCACATCGGAGTTGGGGAAATAATCAATTCTTAGATGCATTGCGATGCGGACATTGACGATTATTAATCGATTCATATATGGCAATAATCGATGCGGACAGACCAAAAAAAACGGAACAAAAAGACGGAAAGCGGAAGTGCCGCCCGGACAGTTTATGTGTTTAAGTTTAAGTGTAAGACGCTACCAAAATGGCTGAGCAACCCGCACATGCTGAATTTAAAGCGAAGTCTGGAAGCACTTTGGCTTTCATGTAGTTTGAAGGTAAAAATGAGCTGGACAAGAGCCAGACAATATGCAAGCTTTGTCATACAAGCTTAAAATATTTTGGGAACACGACAAACATGACAAACCACATAGCACGTTTCCACCCAAACCAGGAGGATAAACAGCCAGATGAAGTTGTTGCCCACCAGAGAACGATCGAGCAGGTGACAACTAATTTACCACCAAACTCGGAAAAGGTGCTGTTATGTCACCAAAACAGCGTTTTTCATTACTGATGACCGGAAGCTAGCGTCTCATGTGCTCCAAACGAGAGGAATGAATGAGAGCCATACGGATGCGAATATGGCTGAGTAGTTCATAATGTTGAAGGTGCATGTTGATTTCTTGTGGCCTATTCATTTGTATTTTTTATATTATTTGTGATTAAGGGCAGTCTAGGTTTTTGGGTTATTCATAATATACTGACGTCTGCAAGCGTTATTCTTGTAGATCATTACAAGTATGCTTTGTTTTAGTAGTACACATTGAGTAAATAGAAATTGTATATAGAAAAAATTACGCATAAAAAAATGGACAAACTATTGATCACAAAAAAGATGCATTGAAATGCATTGATAATCGTTTTACCATTGGCATGGCAGGCTTCTGAATCATAATTGCATCGAATCTTGAGGTGGCCAGAGATTCCCACCCCTGCTATCAAAGTGATCTCCACCCTAATGAAGTCAGATGTTGCTGCACTGGAAGTGAGAAAAATGTCCTCTGATACTGTATATCAATGAATGGCGAGAGCTGGAAATTGAAGATGCATCTGTAGAAATCCAACATGAATTTAATTTCAAACAGGGCTAGCAGTGTGCACAAGGCCCCAAAAGTGAACCAGCAGTGATTTCTTTTAAGGTTTGGTGCAGAATCGGTTTTGTTTTTTTGGCGGAATGAGTTGACACCTCACTGCAGACCTGTGCACACAGATTCATCATCACCACCAGGGAGGCATCTGATTGCTCCAAATAAATTATTCAGTGTGGCTATGACCCCAAATGTGCTGCCAAGACTCATGAAGAATGATACTTACATATGCCACAAGGAGAACAAGGAGTCCTATGTCACATTAGGTTTGATCACCGGACAGGAGAAGGCAGAAGTAATTAAGTCTTAAAACACTTGAGTTACTTCAAGAAAGAAAGGTTATGAACCTGTTATGTATTTTACAGTCTAATAGCTCAGTGCACTGTCAGTCTAATAACTTTTCATAGGAGCCTTCAGGACACACACGCTCACATAGCACAATCAAAGTTGCGCAACACTTAGGTATGACGAATGGAAAATGACTGGGAGGCACACAATAGAAGCCTCCCAGTGTGTGTTTCAATATTTTACATTTGTTACTGGTTACGTTATACTTGTGTTAATGTTCAAGAAAGGTTGAAGAAAGAATAAGAATATTGACTGAGGTTATTTTGCCATTGTTGAGTTTTGTTCTTTTTTATTTAAAAGTAATGCTATAAGAACGCTTGCACTTGTCTGGCACTTGTACAATTACAGCATAATTATTTAAACAAGTTACATAAACAATTGGCTGTGCATAACGGCATTAGGATGGCAGCAACTTTTACTCTGGAACAAAGTATTCCAAATAAAATTAATTCAATAGGAAAATGTGTTATGAAATCCAAATTGCAGGTTGACCAAAGTACATAACGGATTGTGTTCAATGTTTCAGTTGAACATAAAATGGTCTTCTTTTTTTAAAAATAGTGTCAACAGCTCTCCCTGCGTTTATGATTCCTGTGTTTTATGGCCATAGACAGCTGTGAAGTCTTCTGAGATCAGACTGCTATATATTTGTTTTCCTTCTCAGACTGACATTACAATTCTGTGTGTGTTTGTGTGTGTGTGTGCGTGTGCGTGTGTGTGTGTAAATGAACAGTGTGGCGTGCAATGCTACATACAAGGTTAAGGTAAGTTGTAAGCCGACTCAACTTGTTTGCGGCCTAAGTTGCAATTACTGCTGTACTGGAATGCCATGACCTTTTCTCAGTGGCATTTTTTAATAACTTTACAGTCCTTTTTCAACCTTAATTCAGCCCAGGACTAAAGTCTGTAATCATGACGACCGGCTTATGGCATGGCGGGGAACGGGGGCTGGTGGGGCAGGTGCCCTGGTGTCCGGTGGGGTGTCAAACCTCTGGAGAGCTCTGCTGTGTGGTGCTTGCTTCTCGGTCCCTCCTTGGCGCTTTAGGTTTGGGTGCTTCATGGGCGTGGCCCTGCTCTGTTCTATGCGGGGCTTGGTCCTCTTGGGGTAGCTGTGGTGTTTCCCCTTGTCCTGCTGTGGTGATGTGTCTGTCGCGTGGGGCGCAGTTCCTGTCGTTTTGGGGCTGTCGTGGCTGCCTTGGAGCACATGGCTGGTACGTGGCATGTGGTGGTTTTAGGGTGGCCCCGTGGGTACTGTCGCCGCAGGGGACTCTTGTGTTGAGGGGTGTTCAAAGGCACTTTTCTGAGGGGTGGGGTGGGTGTCCTGGTGGGCCGGGTACAGCCTGGGGGGTGACCTGCCTCGTTGCACCAGCAGACATACGTATAGGACTTTGGGGGCGGTCCACATGGCTTGACTGCCTCACAGCTGCTCCTCTGCCGCTAGCATGCCTCAGACTCAGTCGCCCCTCAATTTTAACTGCACAGCAGACACCTAGGGTTTGGAGGAGCTGGGCAGGTGAGGGGCCACCATAGCTCAGCTCTCCCCATATTGTAAGCCCTTCATAGACACAATGCCATCCCATCACATACACAGTTGGGGTTTCCTGGATCGGGACGCCGGCTGCCTGCCAAGGTGGGGATGGGGCCGGGGCTGTGGCTGTGGGCCTTTCCGCTGACCACCGGGGCGCAATGGCTCACTCGGGATGGCCTGGGCTGCTGTTTTGGCTTGGCTTGCCTCCCCTTTATGGAGAGGCTTACTCGGGCTGGTTGATGGTGGGGCTGGTTGATGGTGGGCTTTCAACGGGGGTGAGGTTTGCAGTTCTGCTTTTTGACTGACTTGGGACGTGGGTTCAGATCGGCATCTCTGGGGAGATATGTGGTGGCCTGGAGATGCTGTGCTGTGGCAGCTGCTGGAGGGGCTGGGCTCTGCTGCGGGGTGGGCTGTGGTCTCATTTCCCCGTGGTCTCACTTGCGATGTTGCGGGAATGCGGTGCTCTGTTGGGCACTTGGGTGTTTGTTGTCACCTGTCTTCATGCTTCACTGGACTGTTTTCCGTGTTTTTGCCTCTCTATCTGACTGGTTGGTTGTTGGTCTCGCCTTCTAGGCTCTGGTACTCCGCTAGGGCTACAGACCTCCCTTGAGGTGGGGGAGCATGGGGGTCAGGCGCTCCCGGTCATGGGTGGGTTTCCTTCTCATTGGCCAGCGTGACTCTGAGCCCGCTGGTGTGTGGCCCCCGTTGCCCATCTGGGGCTCTTGTGTGGTGTGCTCTGTCGCCGGTCTCAGGGGCTGGTTGTCCTACTGCCAACCGACATCCTGTTTGTGGCCGGGGTGGACTCTCTGTTGCCCCTTACTGGTCTGCCCGAAGGAGGAACTGCATGGGCCTGTCCCGTTTCTGCCTGCCCTCGTGGGGCTGGTGGCTCTCTGGTAGTGTAGGCCCGTGCTAGCTGTGTGGGGCGGGGCCTGTTGGGTGGTGGGAAGCAGTCCCTCACCTTTCAGACATTCTCCGTAACAAATACACATACAGACCCTTTCCAAAAATTTAGAATGTCATGGAAAAGTTGTTTAATTTCCATAATTCCATTCAAAAAGTTAAACTTTCATAAATTATAGATTCAGGGCCCACAATTTAAACGATTTCAAGTGTTTATTTGTTTATTTTTACGTAATTTGGGCTTCCAGCTCATAAAACCCACGAAAACAGGAATTCAAAAAATTTGAATACTGTGAAGAAATCACCATTTACAGGAAAAAAAAGAAAGAAATTAGGAACACATCAAATCAATCAAAATATGGTACTTTCAAAACGATATGTCAATCTTCAATACTTGGTTGGGAATCCCTTTGCCTTAATCACTGCCTCGATGCGACGTGGCATTGAAGCAATCAGCCTGTGGCATTGCCTGGGAGTTATGGAAGCCCAGATTTCCTTGATGCTTGCTGTCAGCTCTTCTTTGTTGTTGGGTCTGGTGCCCCTCATTTTCCTCTTGGGAATACCCCATAGATTCTCAATGGGGTTTAGGTCCGGTGAGTTGGCTGGCCAGTCAAGCACTATGATGGCATGGGCATCAAACCAGGTTTTGGTGCTTCTGGCGGTATGGGCAGGGGCCAGGTCCTGCTGGAAGATGAAATCTGCATCTCCATACAGATCCTCAGCAGAAGGAATCATGAAGTCCTCTAAAACATTCTGGTAGACTGTTGCGGTGACCTTGGATTTAAGAAAGCAGAGTTTAGCAACACCTGCACCGGACATTGCACCCCAAATCATGACGGACCTCAGGCAGCTTGGGTTCTGTTCCTCACCCGTCTTCCTCCAAACCCTTGGACATTGATTCCCAAATGAAAGGCACACTTTACTTTCATCGGAAAAGAGGACCTTGGACCACTGGCCAACAGTCCAGTCCTTCTTCTCCTTGGCCCAGTGGAGACGCTTCCTACGTTGGCTCAGGTTCAGAAGTGGCTTAACCCGAGGAACCCCACAGTTGTAGCCCATCTCCCGGATGCGTCTGAATGTGGTGGTTTTTGAAGCTGTGACTCCCGCCTCATTCCACTCTTTCTGGATCTCTGCCAGATTCTTGAATCTTCCCTGTTTGATAATCCGCTGAAGCCCACGGTCATCTCTTTTGCTGGTGCATCTTCTCCTGCCACATTTTGCCCTTCCTCTAGACCTTCCATTGATATGCTTGGACACAGCACTGTGAACAACCAGCCTCCTTAGCTATGAACTTTTGTGGCTTACCCATCCTATGGAGGGTATCAATGATGGTCTTCTGGCCAGTTGTCATGTCTGCAGTCTTCCCCATATTGAACGGAAATGAGACAATTGAACCAAACTGAAGCAATTTAATGACACCTGGGGAAGCCTGTGCAGGTGATTTGACTTTAGTAGATGATTAGTGTGTGACACTCAGTTTAAAATTTCATGGATTTCTCAGTTGCAAAATTTGGGCTGATTTCTTCACAGTATTCTAATTTTTTGAATTCCTGTTTTCGTGGGTTTAATGAGCTGGAAGCCCAAATTATGTAAAAATAAACAAATAAATACTTGAAATCGTTTAAATTGTGGGCCCTGAATCTATAATCTATGAAAGTTTAACTTTTTGAATGGAATTATGGAAATTGAACAACTTTTCCATGACATTCTAATTTTTTGGAAAGGGTCTGTATATACGCATGCACACATATGTCTGCATGTACATATACATGTATATATACTGTACATGCAGACATACCTGTACATACATTACACACCTACAGATAAATAAAGTCAAATACAAACTGAAATACAAATACAAATACAAAGTGAAAATGAAAGTTAAGCTTGTGTAAAAGTGAGAGTTAAGCTCAAGTGAGTGAGAACATTGCATCTATTTTGTATCTGCCTCTTCCAGTATTTTCCATCAGCCATATGTAACTGTTGTACAACGCTGTGCTATGTGAGTGTGTGTGTGTGTGTCAAGAAGGCCTTCTATGAGAAGCTTTTAGACCGAACATGCACTGAGCTAATAGCCTGAATCTAAAGGTTTAATAATAATAATATCTAACAATCTCAGACCATGGCCCAGAGCCTTTTTGTAAATCCCTGGGAGCTTCGTCCAGTCTCATTTCTGGGTACCATCTCGGACAAGTCACTGTCTGAGATGCGTCCAAGTGTTTAAGGACTTTTTTTTTTCATACCTCAGAACCATTTTCACAGTGGAGGGAAGGAGAAACATTGAAACTTGGTGAAGCTCATGTTTACCAATCAAGGGTCTTGTTCATAAATGTATTATTTATGGTAGTGAAGATGACAGACACGTGTGTGTACACAATTCCATACCATTTGGGGTTACCTTGATGTCACACCAGTATTTTTTGTGGAAAAATAACAAGCTATAATTATGTCGCGTGATTATTTAGATTTTTCCATTTTGGCGGGGAGTGCAATGCAGACCTGCCATTTGATTTCAATTTAAAAATGTAAAATACAATACCAATTATCCTTGTTCATCAATAAGGTAGGAAGTAATGTATGGGAAATATCTGTGAAAGGACAATGCCTTGGCTCCTCCAAATTAGAGACACTCTTATTTGACTGTAAAATACCTCCTGGATTAAGTGTGGCATACAACCGTACTCAAAACAAGAATCAAAAAGAGGGCTTTCAGATCTGGCATTTTACAGTGGGAAAAAGACATACTACTTTGCTGCCATGTGAATGAATGGAAGAGGCATTTAGTGACAAAAGAGGTGGCCTTTTCTCTCTGGTGTGTAATTCGAAGGTGGAGGCAGGGATCGGAGCTTTATCAAACTCTCTGAATGGCTAAATGCAATAAATGAATGCCAAAAGTGCAAATCATCAAAATATTACTGAAATGTAAAATGGTGAGGTGAGGTGAGGTAGCAGGAAACAAGGAAAGAATGCTGGAATAAACATCGCAGGAGAGGCAAGGAAGATGCACTTTCCTACATAACCACATGATTAAATTAAAACCATGGAAGGTGGAAGGACAAAACAAATCTTGTCCGGCCTTTTTCAATTCAACAGACGTCTGAAGGGTTGTTAACATCCCCTTCGCTTCTTTGCCTGATGGGGTGAAAGAGATCTCCTGCTCCTCGGGACAGAAGAGACCTCATTTTTATATATGAACAGCCGTGAACACCACTGAATGACACACTACAAAGGTTGGATGTGCTGCTGCCCTTTCTCTCTTAAATGGTACGCTGGCATTTAGCTTCACACGTGTCAGCAAACCACACACCTCTCAAGTATTTGGACCCAAAATGTGTGGCAGTGTGTGCGTCCATCTTGACACAGGACTTTTTTTTTTTAATCAGTTCTCAGAAACAGGAAAAGTGAAGGTAGGTGTGTCTCCCAGTGAGTGTGTTTGAGTGAAAAAGAGGAGCGAAACAGAGAGTAGCAAGAGAACAAATTCACATGCACATTACATTTCATAGAAACATCATTTACATTTTGAGTCCATATTATGTTAATTTGGAGTGGCCTCTCCACATAATTCTATTACACAGATTGCTCTTCCATGTCATCCAGGGCAGAATCATCATTTCACGAGGAACACACACCTGCTGATGAGCACCACAACATGATGGAAAACAAGGGATAAACCAAGTACATATATCTGAATCCAGCATGCGTGTAGTGTGTGAGAGGGACGATGGACTTGGAGCAACTTGTCTTAACCACTTGTGATTTGCTGAAATGGCGTCTCGGTTGTTCTTTGGAAACAGAACATTCAGGAAATTTGTTGGGTAATGAGCTATACTGAAACTTCTGCAAAAGTGGCAGTGTGACTCAGGAGGTACAGCAGATTGCACAGAAACCAAAGGGTTGCCGGTTCAAACTCATTCCCCCATTCAAGTCGCTGCTGTTGTGTCCTCGGGCAAGACACTTCACACACCTTGCCTCCAGTGCTGACCACACTGGTGTATAAATGTGAATGAATGGTTGGTGGTGGTCAGAGACGCCATTGGCACAAATTGGCAGCCATGATCCATCATTCTACCCAAGGGCACCTTATACTCAGAGTACGTGAATAGAAGTAGAGGGAATCCTTGGCTGGACAGCGAACAAAGGTGAATCAGGCACTAAAGATCTGATCATCTGTTGATGTTTCCTCCTGCGGCGGACTTTTAAGGGATTTGGCATCAATGATGATGCAACGATGATTCCACATCAAGGCCTTTTATGCAGTTATATATCAGGGCACTGAAAGAATCCCCTCACAGAGAGGTGTCTGCATTTCGGAGTCCAGCAGTAGTTCACGACCAACCCCCAGCAGTGGAACCCATCCATCCATCCATCCATTTTCTGCGCTGCTTGTCCTCATTAGGGTCGCTGGACTGATCGCCAACCAGTCTCAGGACACAGACAGTAGAATGAAAGAATTAATTAGTGTAACGTGCTTTGGGTGTCTACAAAGGAGCTATATAAATCAAATTATTTTTATTAAAAGCATACCAATACTTAATTCTTATAACAAAGTGCCGATAATTAAATGTTACAATTTCCTGCTGGCTCAGCATAATGGCCTCTGGTGATACTCCATGTACAGCTGTCGCAATATTGAAATATCACGGTTCGATTTTCGCTCCCTCGCTGTATTGCGTTTTTTTTTTCCAGAAATCAATTAATGAATGTTCACTGTTTCGTGGTAGACAATGGCCTATTATTAGTCAAAACATATTGAAGTACAAGTGATATGCAGTATACTGGTCACTATGTGGCAGTAAAGACACAAAACATTGAGACATTACCTTACTTTACATTACCTTAACACTGCATAAAGTCTATGGCATGTCCGACATGATAGAGTGAAAAAAGTGTCTCCTCCCATTCCATATGGAAGTGGAAGGCTTCTTGAAATAAATACAAATGAATTTGAGGCTAACTGGTTAGCTCGGTAGCTCTCTAGCTTGCTAGCTAGCAGCGGTCTCTAGTCCCCGCAGCATAAGAGTTGCAGTGTGGTGTAAACACAGAGAAATAGGAACGTAAAGGTGACTATGAGGTGTTATTTCATGTCTACAAGGCTCTAATAATGGTAAAAATCGCATTTAGAAAGTCATAAACAGGTTTTCTATGCTCTAACTATGAAAATATTCAGTTTATAAACATTGATTTCTACATCGTGGAAATTAATTTAAAGCACTCAGGGTCTGGAACCAATTAATTGCGATAAATGAGGGACGACTGTAAAAGTAACCCAACCAAAATCCCAAGAGTAGCATGTCGTATTCAGAGCTTAAAGTCCTCCGACTTCCTTTTGAAAATCAGGCATCCTTTGTTTGTGTGTGACGCAAAAACATTAAATAAGCAGGTGGGCTGATCCACATGTCGATGTTATCTATACCACAGTAGTATTGTTATCGGATCAATAATAGCATGATGCGATCAATATCTTTCAGTTCTCCCATATGTTTATATCCTAAATATTGATGTGTTTTTGTTGTGGTCAGATATATTTTATATGACATGTTCTCCAAACACCAGTCCAGGCTGTACCCCGCCTCTCGCCCACAGCCAGCTGGGATCGGCACCAGCACCCTATTGAGGACAGCATAGAAAAAGCGTGGATGGATGGAAAATGAATGAATGAATTTTCTCTGAACCTGCAGAGATCTTTACAAGGATCTTCTATTCTATATATTAAAAATATTAGTGGTAGGTGAAATGGAAATTCCATGGTTGTAACCATTATTGAGGTATCGTGATGATAAAATGAATCATGGATAGCGTTTGGTCTTTTCTTGATTGATGATTTCATCCTGGATATTGAAAAAAAAAGACACAAAAACCAGACAAGAATATCATGATTTTATTGAGTGGCTCTCATGTGAAATGTAATTGCATCCTGTAAAATGATTTGCAGTGGAAGTCATTATTGATGTGGTGTTTGCAAAATACACACACAATTTCTGCTCCACAGATAATGTTGAACAAGTACAGGAACTTTGGAATAATGGAATAATTGTATTATTTCGTTGATGTTGTTACATTGTCATATTGTTGTAAATATTGTTAAACTGTTCACCAAAAAGTGTGTTGATAAATATATTTTTTGGTTTTCCTAAAATCTTTATTTTAAAAAAATCATTCAATGATCTTAAAAAAATGTCAAAGTAAAAAGTATCAGAATCGGTGAAAATGGGCCTGTATTTACTGCATATCGTATCGATGCCAAAATGTTAATCAACCAATTCATTTTATCAATTAATAATTTACAGTATCTCACAAAAACAATAACACCTCATAACATTTTGCTTTTAAAAAGCAGGGTCATAAAAGTCTGCATGGTTTAAAAGAGGGTGCTAACCAGAGTTAGAGTTCTTTCGGTTGTGAGGCAAAGCTCATGACTATAGGTGAGGGTGGGAACATAGACCGGTAAATTGAGAGCTTTGCCTTCCAGCCCCAACCTTCCCTCATTCGTGAACAAGACCACGCTCCACCTGGGGCAGGATCTCATTCCCAACCCGGAGGGAGCAATCCACCCTTTTCCAACTGAGAACCATGGCCTCAGATTTGGTCTCATCCCAGAAGCTTCACACTCAGATGCAAACCGCCCCAAAACGCTGAAGGTCACAGCCTGATGAAGCCATCAGGCCCACATCGTCTGCAAATAGCAGAAATGAGATCCTAAGGCCCCCGAAATGGACTCCCTCGACACCTTGGCTGCACCTAAAAATTCTTTCCATGAAAATTATGAACAGAATTGGTGACAAAGGGCAGCCTTGGTGGAGGCCAACATTCACCAGAAACAGGCTTGACTTACTGCTGGCAATACAAACCAGGCTCCTGCTCCGGTCGTACAAGGACCGAATGGCACATAGTAGCGGGCCACCAATCTCGTACTACCATAGCACCCCCCCACACGACACTGCGACAGACAGGGTCGAAGGCCTTTTCCAAGTCTACAAAGCACACGTAGATTGGTTGGGCAAACTCCCATGTACCTCCCAGTAACCTTGCAAGGGTGTAGAGCTGGTACAGTGTTCCGCGACCGGGACCACAACCACATTGCACCTCCAGTTGCCAAGGTTCGACTAACAGTCATACCCTTCTCTCTAGCACCCTGGAATAAACTTTCCCAGGGAGGCTGAGGAGTGTGATCCCCCTACACTGTAATTGCAATGCACCCTCCGGTCACCCTTCTTGAAAAGGGGGACCACCACCCCGGTCTGCCAATCCAGAGGTACTTTTCCCGAGTACCACGCAATGTTGAAGAGACGTGTCAGACAAGACAATCCCTCAACATCGAGAGCTTTGAGGAATTCTGGGCGAAACTCGTCCACCCCCGGAGTTTTGCCACAGGGGAGTGTTTTGACTACCCGATACCTCTGCCACAGTGATGGAACTGTCGGCATCCGTGTCCTATGACTCTGCTTCCTCTGTGGAAGGTATGTCAGTGGGACTGAGAAAGGCCTCAAAGTATTCCTTCCACACTCCAACTATATCCTCAGTTGAGGTCAGCAGGCTCCCGTCCCCACTGTAAACTGTGGGGAACGGGCACTGCTTCCCGTTTCTGAGGTGTTGAACAGTTTGCCAGAACATCTTCGAGGCTGACCAAAAGTTGTGCTCCACGGCCTTACCGAACTCCTCCCACACCCGAGTTTTTGCCTTGACCACCGCCGAAGCTGCGTGCTGCTTGGCCTGCCGGTATCTGTCAGCTGCTTCAGGAGTAAGCCATCCATGCTCGATAGGACTCCTTCTTCAGCTTGACGGCAGCGTCCACCATTGGGTACGCTTGCCGCCACGACTGGCACCAACCGGCTCGGATCAGCTGCCTTGGCAATGGAGGCACGAAATACGGCCAATTCGGACTCGATATCCTCCGTCTCCCCTGGGATGCAGGCAGAGCTCTGCCAGAAGTGAGAGTTGAAGACTCGACGAACGGGAGACTTGAATTGTTTGACTTTCCTGATTCTGACTGCTTAAAGGAAGTCCAACATAGCACATCAAAGATGAGGTACAGTCTTATTTCTTCACCTTGAATGTGTGAACATTAATCTTGTTGGTCGTGCAGCCTCCTTTGCATGATATCATTGTGTTGCAAATGTTGCACTGAGTCGACCGCTCTTTTTTATACAGTTATACAGTTGCCTTTCAATATTTTTTGACCATAGTCAAACACAAAAAAGAAATAATTTATTAATTAATGATCTTCTGAAAAAACGCAACGTAGCGAGGGACGACTGTACTTTGGAATAGTCCATGTACAGCTAGGATGACTGTATAGGTTTACTATCCACTGAAAATTACTCAACACACAGCCAATGTTGTCTAAATTAGCTACAAGAGGAAGGTTAAAATCACAAAAAAATGTTTCACACAATTTACCAAATGTGTTTATAATAATTTCCCACTACACGGCGTGCAGAGGGATTCCAGTAACAATGGCTCTGGTGAATTCCATGCTCAAGTGGATTACGGGAGTGCTAAACAAAAAATGGTGCTCACACTAAACACTGACACTTTGGGAACAATTTGGTGAACATATCACTGTGAGGTTGCTTGTGCTGTCAGATATTGACACAATAATGGCTACTTTTCAAAGGACAGTGAATCTACATTGCTTTACATTGCAAGTTATGTCTGTGTTTAATTTATTTATTTCAAAAAATCTTGCTTTTAGTATGGTTGAGATTGCTTTTAAATCTTGTTTTTACTGTGGCACTTTTTTATGGAGTGAATAGTGTTATAAATAAAATCTATGATCTCATATTGTCGCTTGAGAAATTGTAGATGTTGGTTCCTTTCAGCTTACTTCAGAGCGTTTTTTTTTATTCCCTGCTGGTGAACTTTATGATGACAGTGGTATGTATGCATGTTTGCATGTATGCAAGTGTCAAGGGATATTCTTTATCATCAAAACATTGGTAAACTGGTACTTATTGAACACAGGAAGTAAAAAAAAAATAATTGCTGTGATGTAGAGTTAAATAACCTCTACTTCTTCGACTCTTTTTTGGACATGTTGACTTGTGAAACTGTAAAAATAGGATGTACTTCAGTGTAACCTTGTATGCATGTTCGAATTAAACTAAAACGTTACCATTAATTTGGCGATCGTGACACGAAGCACGTTAATCTTGTTATTTGTTGTTATTTTTGCCACAAAAAATAACATTGAAAGGAATATTTCCTGTTTTAGATGTGTGCTCAAATGTTGACATATTTACCCTTTTTTACACTCAGCACTGAAGACAGTCTTCATCCTCAGATTGGAGAAGGAAGAATGTGACGTTGCCTCAAGAACCCTCCCATCCGGAACTACCCGTGGAATACATGTTTACATATTGTTGTTCTACATTTTTTTTGTTGATTTTTTTATATTATGCCTGCTCATTGTGTGGCACACTTTTGCTTGAACACTTGAGCAGATGGAGTAAACCTGTTCACATTTGCCCTGTCAGATTACTGCACTTCTGATTAATGAAAGTTTGGGACTGAATGTATATTACCAGAGAGTGCTTCTACTGTCAGCTGCCCCAACTATCTGTCTTCGACCCGGGCCGGGGAAGACACAAGCACCGACACAGATGGAAATAATCCAGAAGACGTTCAACCGTGCCAAAAAAAAAAAAAAAACGTATGTCCAGGTGCGACCGTAAGTGAGTACTTTCAATTTGTTATTGTTTTTTTCAAACATTTTTTGGTGACATGAACACTTTCACCTCTTATGATTGCAACAACACCATTTGAAATGAAAGGTAACATGCAGCCAAGTTGGAAGGTAACTCCGCCCGTACCTTATAACACAAACTCGGCCCAGGAAGATTTTAGAGCCACGTTAAAACCAGAAAAAAATTGTCTCTAGATGGGGCGCCTTGATAATCAAAAACAAAAGCTACAGTATACCGCAACCTTGGCAACCTAACCCGAACCAACTCTGAAACAGCCACAGTGGAACGCGGCTATCAGTTCCCAAGGCGTTTGAAAAAACAAGACAATTGCTGTCGTAGCAAGACATGTTTTTAACCGGTCTTGAATTGGCAATACTAACTATGTGTTAGATTTCATTATAATAGCCCAAGATTGTCATTGACACCCAGGCACTTGAATTTTTTTCTTTTTAAGGCCTTTGTGCTTGCCTGTGGCCTGTTAGAGGCCATGTTCACTGGCCCCTCCATCTCTCTGCGCAAGTAGGTATCATGAATGAAGTGGCCTTCTCATGGATATTGACTCGCCTGTCAGCTGGCCTGCCACACTCCCTAATAGGAGTCATTGGTCTTGGCTTAAGACCTGACTGAGCAGGGTGTGAAAGGAAAGAAAATGAGTGGAAGCACATCATTGTGAGATGATTAAACTTTATAATATGGCCACAGAGAACGTTGGTTTAAGTAGTGGTTTATTAGCAGGTATTAAAATCTATTCTTGTCAGGCTTCTATGTTTTTTTAATTTACATGACTTTGAGTGTCATCGTCTTCTGACTTCTGATCATCTCACCAAAAAATTGCTTTTTTGATTGGAGAGCATTTTTAAAGGGGTCCAGTATGGTCCATTGTAGAAATAGTCCTTGTCGTAACTTCTTTCTACTTTAATGGAATCAAAACATGTGCTTTTGTATCTTCAACATACTTAATGTTTGGGCTCCACACAGGAGGCAACAAATGACTACGATTGGCGAAAGGCTTCATCAACGTGTAGCAAACCCTGCACATGGGAGGCGAGGAGCGGCTGTGGCCAGCTACACCAGTGAGTGACGCACTCACATTCACAGTGAATTTGATTGGCTGTCAGATGTGGTTGGAAGTTGGGGGTATCAAAGCAGTTCAGAGGAGGAAAAGCGTCCGGTGTTGATTGAGTACTCTTGCTGGTATTGAAGATAAACTTACATAAATGGCCGTGTAAATTAATGTAAAACTATCTGATAACGAGCCAACGAGTTCCCATGCCGCTGCTTTTTTATTATTATATTTTTTTGATAAATGTCAAATAGGTCCGGGAAATCCGACACAGAAAGTATTATTTTTTTTCCTCCATGTTTACCTGCGAGAGCGTAAACTCCCGCTGATTGGTCCTCATCTGGCCGACAGCAATGAACAGTTGAACATTCTTCAACTTTCTGGGATTGCGTCGCAAGCCAGCATGTGCACGAGCAAAAAATTTAACACGCACAAATTTCGCTTGTCACTTGGTCGGACAGTGACTCGCGGTAATCACCCCGTTGCACAGGTTCCATTGAAGATGAATGGAGTAGAGAATGAAATTAATTCTGCAATTAATTTCAGAATGTAATTAAACTAAAATGCACTATAACATGCAAACTCAACAGAGAGGTGCAACAGAGATTTGAACCCAGATCGTCCAGATCTACTGACTGTGTGGCTAACCACTACACCACCGTGCAGCCCGGTCTTGGTCTCATGATGTCCAAATGTGAACAGGATGATGCAGAGGACTGTTTAAATACCAATTACCAAAACATTGAAAAGTGCATGTGTATTTAAAAGTTTAGAGAAGGTCAAATTACGTTCACCTATAAAGGTTGAGGACCAAATGACCCCTTGATGGCCTACTCACGTAAAGAAACGTAAGCTGAAGTGCTATGGATGTTTCCCGCTCATCACGCCTGCCAAAGACTATCCTGTAGGGAACAGCCCAAGGAAGCCACAGAAGAGAAAGACAGAAGAAAATATGAGAAGAGAACATTTGAGAATGGACTGAATTAGACCTAGCAGAATCCCAGAGGACAGTGGAGGACAAAAATTGGTGGCGAGGGCTGGTGGCATCTTCTTATGTGGAAGTCAAGGGATTAGTGAAGTGAAGGTTATAGTGCATTTTAGGTTCAACCTGAAAGCCCAAAATCCCTACGTTTTTGTGAGTAGTGTATTTGTGCTGTCATGTCTTAGAGACCAGTGTAGAATACCACTGTACTGCCTTCCTGTACTGTTTGTGGTTAAGGAGAAACTCACGATGCACTTTAATCGCTTTTTTAACAAGCAGCGACACATCAAGTGAACATGCACACAGGAGCTGCTGTCGGTCACTCGCTACACTGCTAACCAGCTGCTAGCACTCAGCTAGCAACAGCCAACTCTTGCTAGTTGACGTCACACATATTACTTTCCAGGCCCACTTCTTAAAGGCGCTCTTATCAGGGCTCTGTAGACATGAAATAACACACCTTTACACTCCTTTTATAGTCACCACATTTTGCAGGGTACAAGATCACTGTACTGGACATAAGAGATGGCCGAGCTAACTAATTAGCCTCTCTATTTAGTTATTCTAAACTTAAGAAAGTGTTTCAAACAGAGTGGGGAAGAAGGACAAAGCAAGACTCCAAGAGCTTACCACTTCCACACAGAAAGGGAGGATAACTTTTTTTCACTCTATCACATTGGACATGCAATGGCTGACGCCATGCAGTGTGAAGGTAATGTAATATAATGTCATGTCTCATCAGTGTAACTTTACTGACACTTAGTGACCAGATCATTTATTAATTCATACATTTTTTTTTAAACGCGATAGGGTGAGGGAGGTATGTTCGAACTGTGATGTAGAGAGAGATGACTGTACTTGTCCTAGTCCCACTCATATACCCATATGGAAAAGATATGTATAAATCTTACAAAGTTTGTATCTCTTTTGTTTGAAACTTGTATGTAATGCATCAGACAGTGCAACCAGGTATGAGATCCTGAGTAAAGTTGTACAAAATGAAACTTGTATGATTTGGGTACTTATCAAATATGATAAATGATTATCTTGTATGAAAAAAATGAAAAAGTGGCCACTTTCAAGGGTAAATCATATAAGCCTTATACGGCGCACTTTATACGAAACAAACTGAAGGTGACTGAAAGTTTTCATTTTTGTAATTTTTTTCGATTTTTTTCTAGACGAGTAAGGATGTGCAATTAGTTCCCTGGAAGCAACTCCGCTATAACTGAAGTGAAGGAACCAAAAGACACTAGTCTGAAATTTAAACATAAAGATTTGAATGAAAATGGTGTCTTTAGTGTCTGCCTGGAAAGAGATTTAAAATGTATAGAATCGTACCTGAGTAGCCCATTATTCATTTTTATTGGAAAAAAAAACAATCACAAATTTCTCTTCAGCACTGTAGGGTCTTTTTGTCGTGATACTTTCATGGCATTTATGATAAAATAAAATGGTCACTATTAGAGACAAAATCAATCACCCTCTGTCATCAACTGGCGTCAATCATTCAAGGGCGATGGCCTTTGCGGAAGTTGTAGTGACTGATGCATCCTTGGTATTCTTTTTCCCATCATTTTTTCTGAGCTGGCTTCGACAGTTCTTGTAACTCTTCAACATGTTTATTAGATCTGATCCTACTTACGTCCTTAAAGATGCTCTTCCACTTGCTGCCACTACTGCACTCAACATGATCATTATTGGCAGGCTACGCAGCACAGACTTAAAGTGGCTGTAATTAAACCTCTTCTTAAAAAAGCTATCTTGATTCACCTGTCTCAACCAATAACAGACCAATATGCAACCTTCCTTTTCTGTCCAAGATTCTAGCGAAAGCAGTCACCAAACACGTCATTTTTTAAATAGATTGTTTAGATTGTAAAGATCTTTTTTTTTTTTAAACAATGATTTAACTGATGACAGGATTACGGATGGGTACTGAAAAGTGTACTTTTATAGACACTGATCGAATTCCGTCGGGACTACCAAGCACCGAATCACGTAAAATCAAAAGGTACCATGTTTCGGTACTTAAACGTCAATGTCCGTGGAGTGTTAGCGTCGCTCCTAATAAAATCCACAAGGAGACAAATTAAAGCTACAGAAAGCTACTTTTTTCTACGCCTCTGATAAGCACCACAATCACATGAACCAAAGCAGATGCCATTTAAACACTCATTAAAACATTACCAACAACACAAAAGAGGTGTAGAAAGTTATATTATCCATTAGACCGACAGCTTCACACCTAATGGTATGTAGCTGCGTCTTCTTCTACACACAAACCCATTCAATGACCACAATCTCCCCCTCGCGTTCGGCAATCAGAAGTGCACAAGGAACAAATACAGTCAAACCTGTCTTAGCGGCCACCTTTATAGAACGGCCACCTGCCTATAGCAGCCACTTAAAAATCCCCCGCAGAAAATTTACGTGTTATAGACCCTGTGTATAGCAGTCACCTGTCCAACGCGGCCAACGGCCACCCATTTTGTATCCCTTGGTCAATATCTGACCGCATATAGCGGCCAAACTGCCGACTCAAGCAGAAGCTTCATGCACAAAAAAGTTTTGTTTTTTAAGCAATCGTCGTATGTAGACTTTAATTACTGAGTCTAGCTCGACATAAAAAAGCCATCTTCTTACTTTGCAATGCCGCCCTGAAAAGATTCAATGACGGCCAAAACGGTAATCTTCCCACTTTGCAATGCCATGAATATATTCTAAAATAGCCAAAACACCTGAATAAAACATCTAAAATATCACTTAATTGCCGACTAATTAGAGATTAGAAGCCAATTCAATAAGAAAGGAGCGATGGTATTGTTAGTTTACGACGATCTTTGCACCTCCTCCGCACTCAATTGTTCACGCACACACCCATTCATGACTGCTTCACACGTATCCTGTACATATATCCTCGGGCTTGTTCACTAAAATTTTTATTTCTTGCTTTTAAAATCGTGTTTAAAAAAAAATCAAAGATGGAAATTTGTGACGTTCTGCAGGACAGGAGCGAGCGTCCCCTGTCCTGCGCTCTTCTCCGGGGCGGAAGAGGCAGCCGCTTCATGCCTGGTGGCTGCGCAGATGCTGTCAATTAACATTTGTGGTGGATAAAAGGCCAGCGCCGTCGAATGTGCGGCGCTGGTTCATTGTTGTTATTGATATTACTCGTTTCCTCACCGGAGCTGTTACCTAGATTTACCTACCTGTTTATGTGTCAACAGAGCGTTTTCCCCTGCGTTGCTCCAGTCTTTTTGTGAATACATGTTAATATGTGTGCGCACAAATTCAAAATGGCCGTCAACCTATCTATAGCGGCCACCTGTCTATAGCGGCCACTTCTGCCGTTTACCTTCAGTGGCCGCTATAGACAGGTTTGACTGTATTTCACAGCAAATACAGTACATTTGCTTCACTGTCATTTGCAGTTTGCATTACTTCAATTTATAAAATATAATACCTTTGTTTACTTTAACTCCATCCTCTTTTGTTAATTTGTTTTTAACTTATTTGCTTTCCATGGACCCCCGTCACACAATATTTCCAGCGGCGAAAGGAAAAGACTAGGATTACGTAGAGCTAGGTTTGAATTGTAGATAAATGTTTTGATACGTTTGTTAAAAATTATATATATCGAGGGTTAAATATCTCAAATTGAAAAACATGTAATTACAACAGTAAATTTACATTTCTTACCATATAAACGTCACGAAAATTGGTACTGTTGAGTACCAGTACCGATTCTCAGGTACCGGGAATCGGCACCCATCCCTAGTCAGTATCACGCATTACAGTACTGGGACAGCACTACTGAAAGTTAGAAACTACCTTCTTGCGTCAGACCAAGGTCGTATTTCTGTAAAGTTACAGTTAGATCTTTGATATTATTGGCTAATTGACTCACATTCTAGTACAGAATTGGCCTTGCTATTAAAGGCACTGCTGTTAATTGCTTTGAATCCTGTCAGTCATATTGTTTATAGCTTACTGTATATATACTGTTGATGAAGACTACTGCAGCCAAACAGCATTCTGCACGAAGACAAAGTGTTTTGTGGAGAACTACCAACATGAGTTACGGCTCAGGAATGTTTCGACTGCATGGATAGCTACTTCACTGAGAATGGCCTAGACTCACAGAAGTGAACTCTGGGGTGTACACTTATGGTCTAGTATGAATGACTGGCAAACATCATGGTGTCATCAGGCTGATACAGTAGTTGCTCGTGCAGCAAAATGGACCACAATGTGATGAATGTAAGTGTAAAACCCACCAACATCATTGAACACATCCAGTGCACCAAATTAGTCAGATTCCCTCAATAAATCGGTCACTTTCATTTTCACGTGTATATGAAGTCCCTGTTCACATGCTCTATTTCTAATTTGATTGTTCGCTATACGTTGTTTGCCTCCAGAACGCTCAACGACGCTTAGGCTCCATTCAGTGATGGTAAATATTTGGCTTTTCTGGTTTCCGGTTGACCTCTTGTGTCACATCAAAACAAGGCATCTTGGCAGCTCGTCGTATCGTCCGTCGAGGCACTTTAAGATGTTGACCTTTTGCAGTTGCTAAAGCAAAAAGGCATTTTCCTCTTCACTCCAGAAATGGACACCACAAGATCCTGCCGATGACACGAGTCAGTAGTGTCTGCCTCTGCTTGAATTGAAAGGGATACACTTCTGGGTTATATCCTGCCGTGGAGACTGACACATGCACAAAAAGCAGGCTCCGATGATCGATAGATATTTTGTGTATCAATGCCAGAGAGAACTGGTTTCCAAGCACATCTAGGCATGTCAATCTCATCCTTTAAAAATCGACTGCAAACTAATTAAGGTGTTTACATGCATTTTAAAAAGCTGTTTTAAAACTGAATCCATGCAATCATTTGTGCATGTAAGCGTGCTGATAGAAGCCGGTCATGTCCAGCTGCTCTATCACACTGAGGTGAGATGGCTCTCAATAGGACTGAAAGTGTTTGCTTGAACTGAAAAATGAAGTCTTTTCTTTTCTTGTAGAGGAAAAAAAAAGCACAACACTATAACAGCACAGTTTACAGATAAACTCGCCTACCTCTGTGACTTTTTCTCACTGCTGAACCATCTTAACATCTCACTTTAAGGGAGAAATAACGACATACTCTTGTTGTTACAAAGTTCAAGCTTTGAGGAGGCAACTTGCGCTATGGACTAAGTTGGGCCCACGAAAAGAGGATGGACACGTTTCCACTTTTTTCTGACATTTTGTAAAACTGCCCTCAGGTGAAGATCAGTGACCAGTCTGTCAGCACCACTCACAACTGGCAGAACATATCGACGAATATCGACGATCCCATGTGGATTTTGGACTCATATTGTGTGGATCCCACTGAAAATGATGTAGCTATGCCCTCACACCCAGCATATCAGGTTCTTCAGCGTCTTGTCATTTATTTTGCATTTTTAGCTTGCTAAGTTGATTTTATTTAGTTATTAAATACAAACCAAAGAGTGAGAACAATTCAACAATAGGGTGTCGATGTTGAAATGGGTCCCAGGCCACTTTGTACAAGAAAAGGTTAAGAAGACCTAATGATTCAGCAGTATTGACAACTGGTGGGTTGCGACCCAAAAGTGGGTCGGAGAGCCGTTTTCCGTGGGTTGTGTATAATGATCCAATGTCCGTGAATGCAGCTCGCGGCTGTGCTATTTGCTTGCTACGCTATCACGAGGTGCGTGCCATGTTTACGAGTGACTTGGGCAATCTCAAGCGGTAGGGGAAGGACATCAAGTGTGAATTTAATGTGGCGTCCGTCCGACACACGGGTAGAAAGCTAAATATCTGCTGGTGAAGACGGCATCGTAAAGAGAGAGACCGTGCCATGTCCAGTTTGATCGATTGACCCATGAAAATGGGTGGTAGGCCCCTATGAAATCTGTTTTATTTTTTTGAAAATTTTGTCCAATTTCACTTTTTTCAGTTTTTAAAATTTTTTGTTTAGCTTTTACACGTATTTTTCCAGCATATAGTGTGTACTAACGGTAAATAAAATGTCTGTCAAGTAAATGCAAAAATCCTTACCTTTATTGATGCAATACATCATTGGCCAATTTTGCACGGTATTTCAGAGACGGATGTACATTGCTTGTAGCTAACTTTTCTAAGGTGATGTCAGCCTCTGCACACGTTGCTACAAAATCCTCGACAATCTGTAATGCCTGTGCTTGTGGTTAAAGAAGACGTAGTCAATTCTGACTGCATTACTCATGTAAGATATTTTTATGACACCTTTATTTTGTTTACACACTTAGACAGGATGTGGCAAACAACGCTCTTATTTTGAAGGCTGGAAGTGTGTTGTGTGTGTTGAGAATGTCTGTTGACAGTTAGGACAAGCTGGGAGCAAGAATAAATGTGTCTCTCATCCTTATTTCACTTCACTCAAAACGAGCACAACATCAGCGGGCATTGTAAAACGCTTGTTTGCGTGACCATGCAGTAAAACACAACACGGTGTAAACACACTCATACAGCCTGAATCGCACACACACAGCTGCAATAGCATGCTCTGCTAAACTAAGCTAACCCGCTAGCTTCCATTCACGAGCCATAAGAGAGGAGTTTCAAAGTTTTTTTGCCAACTTTTGCAGGTGTTTTTGGTCGCCATTTCAACATGTTTAGTTTGGGAGGGGGCGGGTTTGTTTTTGTGATGACATTCCATCACGATTGAGCGGTTCGCCAGGGAAATACTTCCCCACACAAACGTTCCTTCTCCTCACGATGACAGCATATTATTCACATTATGTCAATTTCCGCGAGCTTCCGTGTTTAGTGGTAGATTCCGTTTATATTGACCAATTTTACAATTTCATTAACGTGGTGGTCTACAGAGGAAATGGCACTCTTATTATTATTAAACTTACCTACTGAGTTAATCAGATAAAATGGTGGGTCCGGTAGCCAAACCAGTTGAGAACCACTGCTCTAGAGCACTTTGCCCTTGCCTCCAGCAGCATAGTAAGGAACCTTGTTGATTTGTTACATCAAAATTTGTCAGTAACTTACACATACACGTATCAAGGACTGCATTTTTTGACTTGATAAATATAGTTATACTGTAGTGGAACTGTGGGCCAGCTCTCAGCAGGGTCCTTGAGGTTGCATGGGAGTTTGCCCAACCAGTCTACATATGTTTTTCTGGACTTGGAGAAGGCAATCGGCCGTGTTCCTCAAGGAATTCTGTGGGAAGTACTCCAGAGTATGGAGTTCTCGCCCGGAAAAGGGAATGTCATCTCTGGGTCGGGGATGAGATCCTGCCCCAAGTGGAGGAGTTTAGGTACCCACGAGTGAGGGAAGGATGGAACACGAGATCGACAAGCGAATTGGTGCGGCGTCTGCAGTGATGAGGACTCTACATTGGTCTGTTGTGGTGAGGAGAGAGCTAAGCCAAAAGGCAAAGCTCTCAATTTGGTCGATCTACGTTCCTACCCTCACCTATGGTCATGAGCTTTGGGTAGTGACCAAAAGGACAAGATCGCGGGCACAAGTGGCCGAAATGAGTTTTCACTGTAGGGTGGCTGGGCTCTCCATTAGAGATAAGGTGAGAAGCACTGTGATCCGGGAGAGACTCGGAATAGAACCGCTACTCCTCCGCATTGAGAGGAGTCAGATGAGGTGGCTTGGGCATCTGGTCAGGATGTCTCCCGGACGCCTCCCTGGAGAGGTGTTCAGGGCAAGTCCGACCGGTAGAAGGACTCGGGGAAGACCCAGGACACGTTGGAGAGACTATGTCTCCCAACTGGCCTGTAAACACCTCGGGATCCGCTGGGAGGAGCTGGACGAAGTGGCCGGGGAGAGGAAAATCTGGGCCTCCCTGCTTAGGCTGCTGCCCCCATGACCCGATCTCGGATAAGCGGTCGAAGATGGATGGATGGATGGATAAATATAGTTTAAAAATTAAATAAATTCCACCCACTCACTGCTGTTGAAAAACAAGTTCATGCTTTTGTGACCCATAGGCTGGATTATGGTACTTCTCTACGAACAGGCTGCTCAAGCAAGTCTGCGAAGAGAAACTGGTCCAAAATGATGCTGCACGAGAAGGAATCGTATTTTTCCTCTACTAGCTTGACTCTACTGGCTCCCTGTAAAATTTAGAATTTAATTCTTAATCCTTCTCCTAACCAACAAAGCACAAAAATGGTCAGAGACTACCGTAACGTAAATAACTTGTGGTACCTTAACAACCAAGTACAGCAGAACGCGTTGTTCCAAAAATCTTTAAACGTAGAAATGGGAGGGTCGAGCCTTTAGCTATCAGATTTTTCTCCTGTGGAACTATTTTCCTGACTCAGTCCAGGGAGGAGATGCCTTATTTCTATCTAGACTGCACTTTAGACTTCCCTTTTGATAAAGCTTAGGGTCAGTACTGACTGGCTCATCTGTAGTAGGTGCTCCCACTTACAGAGCTACAGACAGCAACGCTGCTATGACATTTATTGTTTGTGCAAACAGTCAGCAATAGTCCTGTTGATAGTACCACCTAAATTGTTTATAATAAGTCTCTCCATCTTAACCCAACCGCTGGAGGCACTAGAGGATCCACACTGAGTCTGGGTTCTGTTTTGGATTTCTTTCTTAGGGGGAATTTTCCCTTTCCTCCTTTGCCAAGTGCTTGCTTGTTGGGTTCAGCTGCTTTTCTTGAATGTATGACAGAAGTTTCCAAAGTGCGGCCCACGGCTAGTTATTTATTCGCCCGTAGCGCATTCTAAAAATACAATTAATCAAAAATTGAGAAAAAAACCCCAGCAAAAATGGAAAAAACAGCTGAAATTTTAAGAGAATGAATTTGAAATATTAGGAGAATAAAGTCATATATAACAAAAAAAAAGTTGTAAATTTATGAGAATAAAGTCGTAATATTGTGAGGAAGAAACATAAAATTATTGAAATAAAAATTCAATAATAAAAAAAATACATTAAAGTTGATGTTTTAAGAAAAAAATACATCATTTTATGTGAAACAAACAAAACAAAGAATAAAGCTACAATTCTGGGGAAATTAGTTTGGAAAAAAATAAATATAATATTACGAGAATAAAGTCAAAATATTATGGGAATAAAGTCAGAACCTTACAAGATAATATAAATGTTGAAATATTTGGAAAAATACAAGAGTAGAAATGTAAAAACAAGCAAAAAAGTGTAAGGTTTATAATGATAATATGTTTTTTCACCTACTGTATATCACAAAGCTGAGATCCATGCTGTTTTACCTTGAAATATCTTAGCAAATCTACATGGGTTTGTGTACAAAACGTAAAATAGCCCGTCCATCCTTTGATTTTTCAGTATGCGATCCTTGGTGAAAAAGCTTGGACACCCCTGATGTATGAGGAGTGCGGTTCTAGACCTGTTCCATATGTAAACTGCGTTGAGCAATATTGTCAAACATGTTTGCTTGAACTGCTCTGCAATACAGATTACAAACAGAACCTGAATTGGCATGAAGCACACAAAACCACCCAAAATGTAGGGTGACTTTATGTTCTGCAGGAAGCAAGGATATGGCTGCAACGGATAGTTTCCTGGCCTTTTTCCAGTCGATCTTCGGGTCACCGCCCGGTTGAGTGTCAGGGAGAGGGAAAGGCTGATGAACTTCACATTCTATTAGCAGTTGACTGCCAAGTCCTTTACCAATCAATAGGCCAAAGTACAAGGGTGTCAGAAAAGAAATACAAGGCCCTTTGCATTCTTGCACACTAAGAAAGAATGGAGACTGAAAAGCTTTCAATACTCCTTTAATTTAGGAGCAGTTAATACGCGAGAACACATGACATTTCTCAACAGATGATTATTGAAGACACGTCAGATTGTTATGGAAGTACAAAAGTCGTTAAAATGGAACTTACATTTAAAGGCCAGTACTAGCGTCAGTGGTTAAGTCTGCCTCTATTTTTTTACAAAAAAAAACTGCAGATTTTTGGAATTTTGCCCATCATCCACACTCCCTATGTGAGACAAGAACACACGTCTTTCCCTTTTCTGTTGAAACTACAGTAGATAGCCACCTCATGCTGGCATTTTTCACTAACAACGCACTTAATAAAAATTCACCTATTTCTCCTATGAATCCTCTAAAATCATCCAAAAACCTCCAACAAAGTTTTATATACATGCTGTAGCCGTGCAGTAACAGTCACACTCATGATAACATGTAAACTTTCAGTATTTTGGTCATTTTAAGCGTTACCGGAAATTCTTTCCTGGGCGCATTGATTTGACAGAACGCAACACTACTTCCGTCAACATCATGGAGAGCCTGTTCTGTGTTTGCTACCACTAATCTTGGCAGGCATTGCCGCCGACTACTTTGGGACAGATGAGGATCCAGGACACTGCTCCAAGAGACTGCATCACAGCAAAAAATTGTTAGCGCTAAAATACCCTGCAGTGGTAGAAACTTTTTTACACCTACTGAAAATCAACTGGAAAACAAGCCGCAGGCCAGCTGGATCAGATGGACAATTGCCAATTAAGTAAGTCACGACGATATAGATTCTGATACATGGAGCACATAGTGCTTGATACCACAGATTTATCAACAGTCCATCTAGCCGTTGGGCCAAGGGTGAGACACACTATTCTGTAAAAGTAGTTTTTTTGTATTAGCTCCCACAAGAACAATGTCACTATAGCTTGGTTAATATGCAGGTCACAGCATCTAAATTGAAGGTTTTTTGGCGGTTTTGGGATGTTTTTTTGGTTTGACTTCATTTGATAAAAATCCGATAAACGTATTAGGAGTTGTACTGTTTTCAATGCGAAACTTCCAGTGTGCATCTGCCACATTCCTAAGGCCAATTTTTGAGGCAGGTCCTTCATTTGGAATAACAGCAAAAGAAAAAGCACTACGTGCATAGTTGTAATCCTTTGATGCTTGCTAAACTAAGCTAACGCCAGGAACACTGCGGTCTTGCCTGACATCCAAGCATGCCGGCAGTCTTTTGGAATACATGTTGACAAACACATCAACCAGAATCAGCCCATTGCCGCTTGCTGAGCAAATGTCTTGTGCAATATACTGAGGTCTCATTTGTGATGGCTGTTCAAAGTCAGCTGAGCAACATCCATTCTTTTTCTATGTCGCTTATCCTCATTAGGGTCGTGGGTGTAAGCTGGGGCCTACCCCACCTGACTTTGAGCGTGAGGCGGTGTACGCCCTTGACTGGTCAGCTGGGCAACATTTACAGAAAATGCAATGAAATTTGTGCAATTGACAAGAAAGCTTAACGTATTTTCCAGGCTACGTCACTCTGGGGCAGGGATGCTCACACTTTTTCAGGCTGCGAGCTACTTTTAAAATGACCAAATCCCAAAGATCTACCTCCTACTATAAATATAGAAGATATAAATATTTACTATATTTATAAAAAACTAATTTGAGTACGTATTTATGTATGTTATACACGAATAGCAGGGATGCATGCACTTTTTCAGCATGCAAATTACAAGTCAAAATGATCTACTTCTTTCTATAAAACATATAATCTAACCCGTAAACTTTGAATATTAATGATTAGTATTTCACATTCATATAAATCAATATTATATTTATATTCAATATGGCAATAAAGATAATTACACATAATTCCTCAATAGTTGTGTACATAACCTGAGTACTGGTAATATGTCAGTCAAATTAGCTATGTAGCGTTCATTAGGACACACAGTTCATGTATTACATCCAGTTAGCGTTTGCTATCAAACATTACCCATATACAAGAATTGAAAATGATAATGCAAAAGACAATGCAGCCGAAGTCAAGGCATCATATTAAAAATGTTTCAGCAATGGGCACATTTTCCATTTCATCATGAATTATTTGTTTAAGAAGCGGACGTGTAGAAAACACTGATTTCTGTAGTGGAGTTCATGACACCAAGCAAAGCCATCAAACACTTTTTTATGTATAACTAGTTGCTACAAGTGAACAGATCTTACCACTGAGTTAGTTTATCCGTAATCAGAATAACAATGATGAAAGTTGCATCTCCGTGTGTAGCTTGAAACGCCTCGGGGGAGCAAGAACGAATCAGGCATATGACATCCTGAGGACCCAAACTACCGTGGTGATCTACCGGTAGCTCGCGATTGACGTCATGAGCACCCCTGCTCTGGCATATAATTTGCATCGGCAAGAGGAAAAAACACATGGATAAGTGGCACTGGACTATAAGTGGAATTTAGCGTTATTTATGATCACCATAGCAAGCTTTTGTAGGAGAGTCATGGCACCGCTCCTCACATCATTAAATTCACAAGAGAAGAAGACATTATTCCCATTATATTATAACCTTTCCCCCAAAAATTATAACTTTAAAAATCTTTCTTTAATATTTCAACATTATGTGACTTAAATGACATTATTTTTCTTCATAATACAGTATGTTGGCATTACCCTTGTAAAAATACCACTTTTCCTTATTAGATTACAACATTTTTATTCTTATAAAGTTATTGCTAATTTTTGCTGTTGTTGGTGGTAGGTTTCTTGTTAAATTATAGTTTTTACAATGTGCTGCAGTCCAATAACCACTGGTACGCAATTTTACACCGTTTACGTGAACAAGACAAACTAAAGTTAAATAAATTTATATATAATTGTTTATGGATACAATAAAAACCTACCTGTTTAATAAGTGCCAGAATATTCTGGAAGAAGACACTTTTTATACGTGACATGATGTCTGGACGCATCCTGGTGTGTAAAAACGTATAAACGTGGCACATTTTAACACCAAAATGTTATTTTTCTCTTCGCAAATGATTTAAAATAGACTGAAAATCATATATGTGTATTTAGTAGTCTGTGGCTGACCCAGCAGCTACCATCTCCAAGCTAGACATAATTAGTGTCCTAATGAAAATGCTGTCTAAAATAGCATTTCTCAATCCACGTATTAGATATCATCTTTGTAGTTGCACATTACTTACAGACACATTGTCTGCAAGGACGAAGCTTACTAGAAAGTAAAAAAAGCATCCGCTATGCTCTGTATCATTGAATTTGTGTACCAAACTGCGTCACAAGCTCGACTCAATGAATTATCGCGACCACTAGGTGTCGCCAAAAAAACAACCACAACCCTATTTTAACGTAAAGGCAGCACATGTTAAATTATATATTTACTTTGCTATATACTGTATACGTCGCAGCTGACTGTAAGTTGTGGGAGCAGCCAAACTAAGAAAATTTAGACTCCGTAAAAGTACAAATATGACTATAATACACTATTATACTATTATACACTATTCTCTATTATCATACACTATGCTTTTTACTGGACTCTTAGGTGTGGCTGTGACATTCTTTGTGAGCATAATATTTATGTGGGATGTGAAATAACCTAACACTATAAAATAAATAAAATATAATACAATAAAAAATACACTATTAGTACTGATGTATAATACCAATAAAATATAATGCAATAAAAAATACACTTATTGGTACTGATGTATAATTTTGTGACAATCACAAACCTTGTTGGTTTTGTCTTTTACATTTACAACACCGGAAGTAGAAATATTATGTTTTCACATGCAAAATTTCCCTCCCCAAAAGTTTTATATTTAGTCTTATAAAAGAAAAAAATCCTGCCATCAATATTTTGCCTGCATTAGCATGAATGCAAGTTCACTTTCACAACATCCTTTCCAGCGGCCCTGTCCTCCTCACTAAAAGCCTTTTTGACATGAATTAGGATGTCATCCTTAAAAGGTAAACGGCTCCAATTTTCCTTTGAAAAGTGTATCTGTAATAGGTACTTCTTCTCAAATTCCAGCCTGCTGTAACCTTGAATAAAGGCCTGTATAATTTCCTTCTAGCCCACACTGGCGCCTTACAGTGTGCTTCCGTTTATTGTGGACTAGCTTATTTTGTGAAATAAAAGACCAGGGACTGATAACCTGGCAAATTGAGGCCTTCAACAAAAAACTGAACTAAAACAACAAACATTTGATTTCCATAATGCATTATAATGATGGGTGATGTGTTTGAGCAGGTGAGAGCAGAAGTCAAAGGCCTGCCTGACAAGCACCATTTTACCATGCTTGTTAGGAAATGGAAATGGGGATAATTAGTCAGCCATAATCTCATTGGTAAGGGCTCATCTTTTACTAATATTTACAGTATTTGCTTCTGATGCTGGAGCATTACAGTCATAAATGACATAAATAAGAGTGGAGTGATGCCAATATAGGTTTTGATGACTAGTTGATGTGTTAATGTATGCATGTTCAAGATTTATTACTTAGATTTATTGTTCATTTATTCATGTTACCCTGTATCAGTAATGTTATGAGACATGATTTTGAGACTGGCTACTGAGCCAGCAGAGCAGAGCCGACATGCCATGGCTGAGATCGAGGGAAAAAATGGTTCTGCTCTCGTTCCATGTGGAAGTGGTAAGTTTTTGTCCTTCATACCCACTCAGTTTGAAACACTTTCTTGAGTTTAGAATAAGTAAATTGGAGAGGCGATTTAGTTAGCTTTCTAGCTTTCTATGCTCCTGGCGGCTGTTTGTTATATCCCTGCAGTGATCCCGTAGCCTGTGCAATGTGATGTAAACAAAGAATAACAGGCATGTCAAGGTAACCATAAAGGTGTTATTTCATGTTTAGAGGGCCCTAATAATGTTAAAACCCGTATTTAGACAGTCATAAAAAGGTTTTCTATGCTCTAACTTCGGAAATATTTTGTTTATTAATATTGAACCCTACTTTGTGGTTATTCACTTATCACGGTCAGGTCTGGGACAAATTAACCGTGATAGAAGAGGGACGACTGTACTATACATCTGTTATATTGTACTATTGTACACTACTTTGACTTGATTGCTGGAACAACAGGCTTTTATTGCAGGTATGAATGATCCCACAACAGGCACAATCATCCCTAACCCACACCATGCTAAAACTCAACTCTGAACCCTTGACGTCACTTCCTGTCCACCCTCTACTCAGCACCCCTAGCACCGGAACACACACGAGCCTGAGTCTTATTTATGTCCTATATTCTCTTATTATGTCTACTATGTTGGGTAGTAGGAATGTAAAGGTGACTATAGGGGTGTTATTTCATGTCTAGAGGGCTCTAATAATGTTAAAAAGTGTATTTAGAAGGTCGTAAACAGGGTTTCTTTGCTCTAACTACAAAAATATTCTATTTATAAATGAGGAATCCTACTCTGCGGAAATTCACTCGCCCCAGTCGGGTCTGGAATGAATTAACCAGAATAAACAAGGGATTACTGTATTCTGCTTCTTGTTATTTATGTTACAAAATAAGCTCTATTTCTGATACATTTAGGCAAAACATTATTTGATGTAGCTTGTGAGTATGACACGTTTTGGTTGCATGTTTGTGTCATCAAAAATACCTCACTTTTGCATGAATACACATTTCCACATGTGTTTTTTGAATTAAGCCACATGCACTCCATCTATATGCTGACTCCCATGCAAGCACAAATACCATACACAAATGTTCTTGATTATCCAAAAGAAAACAAGGAACATAAGTAGGTAGCCCTTCCATGTGGATGCCTCTCAACTATAATTAGTTGTGGTCCCGGCACATTCCTGAAGCCTGGACCACAGCCCATGGTGCTCAGCATCCTCTCTAATAAACGCTCCAAATGCACTGTGGGCCAGTGTCCAAGCAGAGGGCCACGTGGGGGGTAAGCAATAAATTCTTCAGTGCTATATTGACTGCAAATGCTATGTTAGTCCTGCTTACCAAGCGGTGGAGACTTTGCCCTTATGCTGCATGATGTATGGCCCAAACAAGAAAAAAAAACAAAAAAAGCACAAATACATTTACTTCCTGCCAGTTCATGAAGATGGATGTCTCAGCCGAAGCCTGAAATGTTATTAAATGTTCCACTCACAGGTGATGATACTGTACATCTCATAGGCCTATCAACAACATGTGAGAGTGCCAAAGAGTACTTTTGGAAAAACAGTCACTCTTGTGATCTGTATTGTATAATGACAATATCTTCTTAAGGAGTTTGGTTGCTTTGACGGTTACGGCATTACAGCCTCTGCTTATAGGCTCAGGCAAAGATAGAATGCAGCTGGTCCTCGGTTTACGCCGTTTCGTGGTTACGTACACACTGGCATTAATACTGTACGAAAATGCTACACTGAGGAAGGATGTCACTTTTGTTCGTTTCAGGGTAACTTTTAACTCTAACCTCCCAAGCATGAGGCCATCTATTCTCAGCGTGTCAAAGAAAGGGAGAGTGAAAATGAAAAGAAGTCAAATTAGACATTGTAAAATGCTCGGAAATGTGGAAAAATGACAACCAAAATTGGCTGCATACTTGGTCTAAGCCAGGGGTGCTCACACTTTTTCAGCGTGCGAACTACTTTTAAAAAGTCCTACTACAAATATAGAAAATATATACTGTATATTTACTAGGGATGTCCGATGTTGGCTTTTTTGCCGAAAATCAATATGCCGATATTGTCCAACTCTCAATTTCCAATTTCGATATCATACTGATAACGATATGTGTAACATCAAATAGCTTTTTCTTGAGTAAAATTTTTGAAAAAGTGACAATACTCTTAAATGAGTACAGTTGTTTGTTGTTGAGTAGATAACTAAAGTATTGCATATTTTATATAAGAATACATTTGGGTTTCTTGTGCCTTGATTTATGTTATTTTTGGATTTAATCAATTTGTAGTTGAAGGGGTATTGTTTAAAATACAACAATTTGCTGATTATTATCTTAATTGATAACTTTCATGTTCTTTATTTATCGCATTAAAACTACAATATATATATATATATATATATATATATATATACTGTATATAGGGCCGCACGATGGTTAGCATGTTGGCCACACAGTCAGGAGATCTGGGTTCGAATCTCTGTTGGGCATCTCTGTGTGGAGTTTGCATGTTCTCCCCGTCCGGTTTCCTCCCACATTTAAAAAAAACATGCATGTCCCCTTGTTCTCACTCACACAAGCTTAATTCTCACTTCTACACAAACTTAACTCACTTTCACTTCCAAGAGGGGCGCGGAAAATGTGTTATAAACGGTCCAAACACGAATGCTCGGTGTACTGTAAGTGCAGAGCAAAAAAGTCCCCCACGTGGGACTCGTGTGATTAGGTCCTTAGAAATACAGTCGTCCCTCGCTATGTCACGATTTAAATTTCGCTCCCTCAATATATGGCAGGTTTTAAAAAAATAATTAGTTGATAAAAGATCTCTGTTTGGTGGTTGACTATGGCCTATTATTTGTCAAAAATATCGAAAGACAAGTCATATGCAGTATTGTGGTCACTAGGCATCAGTAATGTTATGAGACATAACGTTAGATTACATTACTTTCACACTGCATGGAGACTGGCTACTGAGCCAGCAGAGCCGAGCCGACATGCCATGGCTGAGACAAACATGCCATGGCTGAGTTCAAGTGAAAAAAGGTACTCCTCTCATTCCATGTGGAAGTGGGAAGTTTTTGTCCTTCACACCCACTGCGTTTGAAACTTTCCTAAGTTTAGAATAAGTAAATTGGAGAGGGAGCCGAGTCAGCTTGGTAGCTTGCTATGGGCGTGGTGGTCGTCTGTTATGTCCCTGCAGTGATCCCGTAGCCTGTGCAATGTGTTGTAAACAAAGAATAATAGGAGTGTAAATGTGACTATAGGGCTGTTATTTAATTTCGACAGGGCTCTAATAATGTTAAAACCTGTGTTTAGAAAGTCATACACAGGTTTTCTATGCTTTAACTATGAAAATATTTAGTTTATTAATATTGAATTCCACTTCACAGGTTTTCACTTATTGCAGTGGGGTTTGGAACCAATTAACCGCGATAAACGAGGGCCGACTGTACTATGAATTATATTTCTATGGTTAATAAAGAAAGTAACCATTATCAGTCCAACTCCAAAAGGAACAAAACTGAAAAACCTTCAGTGAATACGCATTCAATTCAGAATCAAGCTGGACTCCAAGCATCAAGAATAATCCAAAATGTTCCTGCAGCCACAAAATCAATAACACTTTCTTTTAATCTCTACGTTCTTACTTTGTTCTGAACTTCACTCTGAGCTCCCTTCCATCTCTCGTTGTCTTCCTCTCCGTCTTACCTCTCTCGCTCTTGCCTCTGAACGCAGCGACTGTGGGCCATCTGCACGCTACTACTGCAGTTCCGAAGTTTGCCCTTAAACAGAAGCAAGGCCTGAGGAGAGTGTCCCATAATGCATCACTCAGTGTCTTTCATTAGCCACCTCCCCCCGTCCATTTATACATGCTGTACCCCTCTCTCGCAGCCCCTTGGCCTCCATCTCCTTTGTGCTGTGATATGCATGCACTTTGATGCCTAATAAGTGGCTCTGTCCTTTTTGACATGAGCAGCCTGTGCCTGCCCTGTTCAGCCAGTAATTAGCCTGCTCTCCTTAGCAGCCGGGTACAAATTATACGCCACTCTCCCTCTTTCTCTTCCCCTCCCCAACTTTCATTCATTTATGGGCACAGTCTGCTCACCGCTCCCTTTCCATCTGTCTCTCACTTGCTTTAACTTCTTTAAAGATGAGACTGCTTCTTTGTACGTCTTTCTATGAATAGACGCGCTGCTGCTGTCATGCCTCGAGTAAGCAAAGGTGACTTTTTAAAAAATCAAGTTACAGGTTTCTATACATGACCTGACATACATGATTACACACAGCTCCACTTAATAACCCAATTTCTTAAATACTCTGCTTTAACATTAAATAAAAAGTTGCTTTAGTGAGGGTTAGTCTCTGGGACCATCAGCGAATGCCAAAAAAAATGAAGTAATTGATACGCTCATAAAAATGTCTATTTTGGACACACTTTGGACCACTTCCCCTTCCGAACCCTTCTGTTAGCTTGACGTTGACCTCCTCTGATGTCAGATCAACATTTGCAATACAAGTGACTTGTAATTATTAGACTCAATTCAGTTCCACAACCACCGCTTCTCTCTTCAGTTGCCATCGTTCACTCGGGACACAATCTAGGTTTAAGCCCCAGAAATGTCCCACACGCTTATTAAACACTTTTAAAGTATAAAATGTATGAATACTAACCACTAATTAATGATAATGTAAGATGATCCAGGAACAGATCGGAATCGGAGTCACTGTACACAACTGTGGTGTGTTCAAAGGCTGCGGAACAAAGTGCGAAATCTCAGTGCTCGATGAAAAAACATGATAAGTGAAGCAGACATAAACGTGTAAAAATTGTGGGCTTTCTAACAAGTTTATGTATCCTGTACATTTTACCTGTATTACCACATATTAATAAATTATTACTGACTTATGGTGAATGAGATGTGTTTTGTGCCTGAAAAAATGGCCCATTTTTGGAGAAAAAACAAAACAAATACTGAATGTGTTTGACCAAAATTTCACAAATTTGCAGAGTTGTGCACCAACAATTATTCAGTGATATTTTTGATCAATTTAAGTAGAGAGAAAATAAGGACAACCATTAATAAGAACAATTCCCTATTTTACTGTTAAATGAATCAATTTGGTGGTGACAGACATGAAATGCATTTATTGATAAATTGTACCGAGAACCATAGAGCCACTTTATCTTCTCATGTACATCACATCGAAGGAGGCATGACGACCCGTGTTCATTCGACTGTAGCATTTTCAATAAAAGACTGCAACAAAGTTTAGAAGGCCCAGTGCTGAAGAAGTGATTCATGTAGTTGCACACAATACAGCCGTCCCTCGTTTATCACGCTTAATTGGTTAATTGGTAATTATTTGGTATTATTATTATTATTTATGTAATATTGCACTACAAATTTGACGTGATCTCGTCCATATTTATTTGTTTATTTATTCTTATTCTAGTTCCTTATTTTTCTTGTCTCTCACGTCTTGCCTTGGTTGTTTATATTTTGTGATTGAAAGATTAAGTTCATCATGAGATTTTTGCAGAGCTGCTGGAAATGTGAATTTCTCATGGAGATCAATAAAGTATCTACAGTATATCAGGCCCGACCGTGTTAAATGAACTGGCGATGTAGGATTCAATGTTAATAAATGGAATATTTTCGTAGTTAGAGCACAGAAAACCTGTTTGTGACTTTCTAAATATGGATTTTAACATTATTCAAGAGATTCAAGAGATTCAAGAGAGTTTTATTGTCATGTGCATAGTACAATAGCAGTTATACCATGCAATGAAAATCTTATTCTGTTCATTCTCCCAAGAAAAGAAAGAAAACAAATGAAAGAATAAGAACATAAGAAACATAAACACATAAACATATATACCAATAAATTAAGCAACAACAACAGAAGAGACATTAATACAAGTAAATAATACAAATAAATAAATAAATAAAGTGCTATGAGTGTGTGCGTGTGTTGCGTGCGGCGTGTGCGAGTGCTTCGTTGAGGAGCCTGATGGCCTGTGGGTAAAAGCTGTTTGCCAGCTTTGTGGTCCTGGACTTCAAACTCCTGTAGCGTCTGCCTGACGGTAGGAGTGTGAATAATGAGTGTTGTGGATGTGTGCTGTCCTTGATGAGGTTGTGTGTTCTGCGTAGGACTCTAGATTTATAAATGTCTTGCAGTGAGGGGAGGGCTGCCCCAACAATGTTCTGTGAGGTCTTGATCACCCGCTGGAGTGCCTTCCTATCACGTGTTGTACAGTTACCGTACCAAACAGTGATGGAGGCGGTAAGGACACTTTCGATAGTGCATCTGTAGAAGCAACTCAGGATTGTGGTGGACATGCCAAATTTCCTCAGTCTTCTCAGGAAGTACAGTCTCCTTTGGGACTTCTTCAGAATTTGTTGGGTGTTGTGAGACCAGGTGAGGTCCTCGCTGATGTGTGTGCCAAGGAACTTGAAGGTTTTCACCCTCTCCACCTCAGTCTCATCAATAAACAGGGGTCTATGCGGCTCCTTTTCCCTTGTTCTTGGGTCGATGATCATCTCTTTAGTCTTATCTGTATTGAAATGGAGATTGTTATCACGACACCAAGCTATGAGGTCCGCCACCTCTGTTCTGTATGATGTTTCAACACCACCAGTGATCAGTCCGATGACTGTAGTGTCATCCGCAAATTTAATGATGCAGGTGTTGTTGTGGGAGGCCACGCAATTGTAGGTGAAGAGCGTGTAGAGGAGTGGACTCAGCACACACCCCTGTGGGGTCCCAGTGCTCACAATTCTTGAGCTGGATGTGCGGTTGTGGACTCTGACTGACTGGGGCCTGCCTGTGAGAAAGTTAAACACCCAGTTACAGAGGGAGGGAGACAGGCCAAGTGTGAGGAGCTTATTTGTGAGTTTGTGGGGGCAGACTGTATTAAAAGCAGAGCTATAGTCTATAAATAGCATTCTGACGTATGTGTCCTGGCCCTGTAGGTGAGAAAGGGCTGTGTGGATGGCAGTGTTGACTGCATCATCCGTGGACCGGTTCTGGCGATATGCAAACTGTAGAGGGTCCACGGTTACCGCCGGGATGCTCTTTTTGATGTGGGTCATGACTAATCTTTCAAAGCACTTCATAACAATAGGAGAGAGTGCTATAGGGCGATAGTCATTCAAGCAGGTCACGTTGCTCTTCTTGGGTACGGGCACTATGGTGGTGGACTTAAAGCAGGTCGGTACAGATGCTTGTGCAAGCGACAGGTTAAATATGTCAGCAAGCATATCAGCTAGCTCTGATGAGCAAACCCGAAGTGCACGTCCTGAGATGTTGTCTTATTATTACATTATTATATTATTACAACGCTGTAGACATGAAATAACACCCCGATTGTCACAATAATCGAACCGTGATATTGCGAGGGACGACTGTAGTCTAACATATGTAAAGATGCATCAGAACTATTTCATTTAACATTCGCTCCCAAGGTTATGTCCCAAATCAATAGTTACAGTATATGTTACAGTCGCCCCTTCGCTACATTGTGGTTCAAACATCACTCCCTCGCTCTATCCTCATTTTTCAAACATGAATTAATTAATAAATGATTGCTGTTTCATGGTCGACTATGATTTATTATTAGTCCAAAAATATTGAAAGACAAGTGATATAAAGTTGTCTGGTCACAAGGTATCAGTAACGTTACATTAAAGAGACACTCCCTTACATTACCTTAAAGGGATAGTGTGGATTTTTGGACATGAAGTTATATGACAGCGGATGGAGACTCTGCAACGTTAAAAGTCTCCTCTCGCAGCAGTCTCCATCCGCGCATGCAAACACTGTGAAACACACACACAGTGATACCAACAGAGAGAAAATAACGCCGAGCGACTGAGAGGTCTGAATTTGCAAATATATTGCTTTTTTGAACACATATTGTTTTGATATACTCTTTACTTATGTGACCCCAGCAACTTCATGTCAAAAAATCCAAACTATCCCTTTAGCACTGCATGGAGTCAGCCATGGCACGATTGCCATGACAGAGTGAAAAAAAGTTCTCCTCAGATTCCATGTGGAAGTGGTACATTTTTGGCTTCTTACTTTGTTCTTCTTTCCCACTTTGTTTTCACCCACATCGTAGCACCGTAGAGGTCTTGATGTTTGTCAGTGGAAATTATGAGTTGAGTACCAGTTTGTTCCCATGAGACAAAGTACAAAAAATCAGAACTGACAAAGCTTGATAAACATGTGACAAATTATGGTTAAGCAGAGCACTTATACTGTAGATGCTATGCTAGAGGTTTGCAGTTTTTAGGGTTCATACTGTAGAACGGTGTCTTACACTCCTAATCAAAATGTGAAGACCAGGTGAAAAATAGCAACTTAAGGAGGTTCTACAGAAAAAAATGGGAATGAGACAAAAAAAAAGTTTGAGTCAGCAATTTATTGCAAACAAGCATTCAAGTCAAATACGCTGTTCATCAGCTGAACAGACGTTTAAGACCACAGCCTCTAAAAGGCAAAATCTTGACAAAAATGTGGATTCAATGTGTTTTTCTGTCAGGTATTCACACTGTCATGATCTCTTGATGGCAAAGGCAAAAAAGCCTTCTCTACTTTGTTTTCGTGCATAAGCAAGACCTCCCGCAGTGCAGCATTTGCTGCTGAGGTTGGACGCAGCAAGACAGTCATTTGAAACGTCTTCAAAGATCTTGAGGGTAATGGAACAAAAACATTAAACCGGGTAAACCCCCAAAAATGTCAACAGCCCCGAACCGGAGGAGCTGTTTGACTGTTTGAATCTCCTTCATCCAACCGTGCAATTTTTCATCTGGTCTTAAAATTTGGATCACGAGTGTATCTAAGATACCATATCAGTGCTAACAACAGGTACGGTATCCATTGTAATTATACAGGCAACTGCTCTCAGATCACTGATATAAGAGAGTTGAATTACTGATCATCATCATCATACATTCCCATTTTTAATTCAAAACAATTTAGCACACTTTCATGCAGACTGCAAAATAACTGGCTAAATAAAAGCGACGTGAAAGGATTTCATAACTAAAAGCACCGTGTAATCAGGTGGAATCACAATGGTTATGAGTCTGGCAGACACACAGCATTCAAAGCTTTTTGCTGTAATGGGCGACACTATTACAAGCATTAGCCCAATTCCCTTACGAATGCAGTGGCGAGATGGGTCAGAAACACACGCACACACAATTGTTTCAGGTTGGGATGGGTGCTGTGGTGGAGCTGGGAGTGTTTGTACGTTGCCGAGTGAGGAGAGGCAAGAGGGCAAAAGGGACGTGCTGGCATAATGCATTTACTAATAACTGTTTATTATTGTTGGTTCCCCAGGGGGAGCACTTTATGGAAATGTCTGTACATGAAGGGCAGAGGTGTGAGAAGGCCACTGGGAAAATTAGCGTTTTAGATTCCCCCACAATGTCCTACCAGCTTCCTGAGGTGTGTCACCCTGACGATTCTGATCATACATTTGCTTGTTTATGGTCATGCAGAAGCACACATAAAGGTGACTTATTGGTATTGTTTTGTTTTTTTTACGTGAATGTTCTTGGTTTGACACAGTACTTCCCATCGTGATCCCAGATTACATATCTACAGTTCACACTTTGGAACAAGGTGCAACACTACCTCATTAACACACACACACATATGCAGCACACACCTGCACTGTCTCATACGTTGGCAAGGTGTGATCTTGCACTTATTTGCATACATTAATTAGAGGCTTTGCTTCTAATAACATAAAATGACAACTGCAGTGCATTAATGAACCGACTGTTCCGACGACATGCAGTTTCAGTTTTGCATATTGTAACCCCGATATACTAACAGCATCTACTTGTATTCTGGTAGTTTTGGTTGTTTCACTGTTAAATAAGTTTGAATAATGTAAATACATCGATTCGTTACGCTCAGTGAAGAATGTGCACTAAAGCAGGGGCCTCAACGTCAACTTGGCTGTAAGCTGCGTCGAGTATTCAGTCCAGAATCAAGTTTCAGCCAAGTGACTGGGCCCTATGATTCAGCGTTAACGGAATCGCAGACGGGAATAGAAATGGAATTTACTGTTAACTGCGGAATCTTCTAGAAACTGACATAATGTGAATGAAATGCTGTCATCGTGAGGACAGGCAAAGTTCCTATTGGAGAAGTGTTCAGCTCAGTTGTGGCCAAATCTAATCACACACGCTAATCCGCCCCGACTCAAGCTAAACATGTAGAAATGTGACCGGAAAAACTCCTCTGCCTGGATGCCAGCTGGGTTAGCTTAGTTTAGCAAAGCATGCTAGTGCTGCTGTATGTGAGCGACTCAGGCTGGATGTGTGCGTTTTCTCCGTGTTGTGTTTTACTGCTTTAATGTAAGCGGGCCTTTTACAATGGCCGCTGACACCATGCAAGTTCTGAGTACAAAAAGACGAGAGGCACGTTTATTCTTGCTCCCAACTCGTCTTAACCGTCGACAGATATTCTCAACACACACAGCACATTCGGCCTTCAAAATAAGAGCACCATTTTCTACATCTAGTCTAAATGTGTAAACAAAATAAGAGTGTCATAAATAATACCTTACATTAATAATGCATTTGGAATTGCATCGGTGACTACCTTTTTCTTAATCACAAGCGCAGGTATTACAGTGTGTTGAAGATTTTGTAGCCATGTGTGCAGAGGCTGACATCCTGTTAGAAAAGCTAACCAGGCTACATCCATTTCTGAAATACTGGTCAAAATTAGCCAATGATGTTTTGCATCAATGGGATTTTTCCATTTAATTAATGGACATTGAATTCACTAACCTGAAAAACACATATGCTATACTAGTAAAATGAGTGAAAAAGCTAAAAAAAAAATGAATAAAAAAAAAATAAAATGAAAAAAACTGAATTTGGAAAAAAATTGAATGGAATTTGGGAAAAAAATAGGGCCCTTATCAACAAACATCACCTGAAGCTGTCACAAACCCGAGCTGTGGTAGCTTATACGTGATCAAATATTGTTGGATATTGTTATCACACCTTTACAGTCAGTCTAATAGTTCAGTACATTTTAGTCTAATAGGTTCTGATAGAAGGCCTTCTTGGCACACACATTCACATAGCAGAATCAGAGTTGCGCAAGAGTTCCATACGAGTGATGGAAGAATACTGGGATACACACAATACACAAGTTTAACTTTCACTTCTACACAAACTTAGCTTTCACTTTCAGTCAACTGCTGTTTCGACTCTGTGTACTATCAATATGGCACTGTACTATATTATATATTTTTTATGCAATGCCCTTTGCAGTAGGCAACGGTAGAGTGACAACTGAAGAATGATTTCATCTTATTCATTTGAATTTTACAATCATATTACATGACTTTTCTTGGTTTTAGCATTTTGTTTATTTCCTGGCCATATTTGTTTTTTTTTTTATGAATGATACTGCACACTCTTGGTTACACACATACATTTCTGCATCTTGATGCAGAAATGTCAACCTTCAATCTTCATCATTTTATATGAAAAATTGTAGTTGTAGGAAGTCATCACGTCCACCACATAGGACATTGGAAAAATGTGTTGTATACTATCGAGTAAACACTTGCACGCGTCTTAAAGGTTACGTTCACATTGCAGGGTATAATGCCCAATTCAGATTTTTTTAAAAATCAGACCTTTTTACGTAGTTGTTCACCTTACAAAAAGTACGCAACTTGTATGTGTGTGTAATTAATTTAACACAATGCGTCCGGGAAGTGATGCACATGCACGCAAAACACGACACACGACGTGTGTTTGTGGAAGTAAACATGGCCAATCAGTTCCAAAACATCTTATTTTCACCACTGATTGCTTTTTAGCCCCTTCGTCTGCCATTTCTCTTCACACCTGTCTATTTCGGCAACAAATTGCGATGTTCATTCCCTTTACGATGACGTATAGGTCGGATATACGTGACCCGAACGTTCAGACTGCAGTAGCATTGGTTACATATCGGATTTATGACTACATATGAAAGAGGACTGGGTCGTATTTGGAAAAATGGGGATTGTGCTGTTCACACTGACATGAACAAATCAAATACAGGTTACGTACCAGCAAAAAAAAAATCGGAAATGACCTGCACTGTGAATGTAACATTAAAAAGACACTGAATTTCTACCTGTAGAAACACAATAACTGTGTAAATATTATGACTAATGACAAGATGAATTATCTTGTAGTGTTTTGCATTTGAATAAAGGCTGTGAAATGTTTGTCCCTTCCAGAGGAATGCATTGCTGGGTCTCAGCAGGATAGACAGTGTACAGTATTATAGTAGAAGTGAAGCACTTTCAATTCATTTCAAGAAAAACTGCACTTTTTAAAAATTTTGCCCATAACCCACAATCCCTGTGTGAGATATAAACACGTCTCCCTCATTTCTGTGCGTTCTAAACTGGAAAACAAAAACACAGCAGCAGTTGCGGCAGTTCCAATATGTCGCGCTACCTGAGGCCTGAGGCGTTGTGAGCGAGGCGCTGATGCGCTGCGGGCGAATGTGTGGTAGCTTGGTTAATATGCACGTCACATTTTTTTCAGAAGGCTTTATTGGTGGAGTAGCGTCCCATTATGTGAACTTGTAGCTGCCTCTTTTTAGCTGTTTTTATATCTTTAGAATGCACAGAAAAGAGAAAGACGTGTGCTCATGTATCATATAAGGATTGTGGATGATGGGAAAAATAAAAAAAGGGCAGTTTTCTTTTAATTCAAATGGAAAAGCTGCAACAAAAACCTAAACAAAGCTGGCATATACACTATACTTATACAGTATATGTATGTATACACGCAAAATCTACTTTTAAAAAAGAAATATATATTTTTATAGTAAATGCATAGATGTACGATGTAGGCAGGTCATTTTTGTGTGTGGTGATGCATGTGTGTGTTCTTTTTAATGACAAGGCTGGATGGCTGTGTTGACTTCAGCGTGAATCGCTGGGAGAGCCTATTTTCCTCATTCTTCAGAGAAAGCAGGAGGCCAAACCCCACTGGTTTTGGCAGGAGGTCGTGTTTGTCTGCTATGTTTTTCTAAAGCCTGTCTGCCTGTGCCTTTTGTGGTTAGGATGAGTAAATCATGATCTGGCCAGGCCCAGCCAGTACAGTCGGGACACACCAGGCAGTATACTTACCGACCACAGGATCAGGTACACCTGCACAACTTATATTACTTAAAATATTAGAAACAAATTTCCATCTCCAGTTGTCATGGAGGGTACGATTTGTAACACAAATAGTGTAATGTCAGCACAAGAGAGAAGTAAGAGGAAAAAAGTGTCCCACGGCCACTGAATAAAGGAAAGATCTGACCAATTCCATGTCGTTATTGTACATTTTACCTCAGTAAAACCAGAATTAAGAGAAAAGTAAAACTTAAGAGACATTTCTACCTACCAGCGCGTCCTCTCCTTTCATCAGCACAAAGTGTGAAGCATAGCGCTGCATATTCTCATCAATCTGCTGATGGCGAGCTAATTACACACGTAAGTGTAAAACATCTTGTAGCTGCGCATAAATATGACCAGAAAACAGACTCAGCAAACACCCAAGTTTACAACGCTTTGTAAAACTGGCACTCCCGAATGCCATCTTTTAAACAAACATAATCTGTAGATGGATAGTTTAGGGGCTATTTTCTTTTCTTTAGCCTTTCTTCTTGGTTCTTTGGACCGTGTTGCTACCAGAGAAGTAGTCAATGATCACACAATTGGAAAGGTTTTCAAATTGTATTCAAAGATAACGGCAATATATTTGGTGGACTCTTGGCATCAATGAGGAAGATCGAAGAAGAGCCCATAATGAAAGTCATCCCTCGTTTATCGCGGTTAATTGGTTCCAGACTCGACCGTAATAGGTGAATTTCTGTGAAGTAGCATTCAATTTTGATGAATTGGATATTTTTGTAGTTAGAGCATAGAAAACCTGTTCTTGACATGTAGACATGTCACCACTACCGTCACTTTTACACTCCTATTATTCTTTGTTTCCATCACATTGCGCAGGCTACGGGATCACTGCAGGGACATAACAGACGGCCACCATAGCAAGCTACCAAGCTGGCTAGGTTGCCGCTCCAATTTACTTATTCTAAACTTAGGAAAGTTTCAAACAGAGTGGTATGAAGGACAAAAACTTACCACTTCCACATGGAATGAGAGGAGAACTGGGCTACGGGGTCTTCGGGATCACTGCAAGAACATAAAAGATGGCTAGCATAGCAAGATACTGAGTTAACAAGTTAGTCTCTCCAATTTATTTATTCTAAGCCTAAGAAAGTATTAAAAAAAAAAGACAAGAAAGACAAAGAAGCCAAAAACGTACCACTTCCACACGGAATGAGAGGAGAACCTTTGTTTCACTTGATCTCAGCCATGGCTTGTCGGCTTGGCTTTGCTGGCTCAGCAGCCAGTCTCCATGCAGTGTGAAGGGTAATGTAATCTAACATCATGTCTCATAACATTACTGATGCCTAGTGACCACAATACTACACATAACTTGTCTTTCAATATTTTTGGACTAAAAATAGGCCATAGTCAACCATGAAACAGCGATCATTTATCGATTAATTATTATTTGAAAAAACACAATATTGTGCAGGAGCGATATTTGAACCGCGATATAGCAAAGGACAACTGTACACAGAGTACATACTGTATATACAGCAGTTGCCGCACCCCTCTAGAAAGTGAAACTTCAGCTTGTGTGTCTGGAAATTGAAAGTTACGTTTGTGTAAAAGTGAGAGTCAAGCTGGTGTGAGTGAGAACCATCCATCTATTGTGTGTCTCCCAGGACCTTTCCATGAGTCACATCCAAGTGTTGTGCTCTGATTGTGTTAGGTGGGTGTATTGTAAAGGCCTCTATGAGAAACAATTAGACAATGCACTGAGCTATGAGTATACTACAGGAGTGTCTAAACCTTTTCCAGTGTGGACCATTTATTGTCCACACACCATGTTATTTTTATTATATATGTATATATATATATTTTTTCTTCTCAAAAATAGTAACCTTCAAAAATTTTCGTTTGGTAAAATTATTACTTTATTTCCATAATTTTTTTGACTTTATTCCCATAATATTATAACTTTTTGCCCAACCTAATTTTTAAAAAATTACAACTTTATTTTGTTTTGTTTGTTTCTCATAACATTACAACTTAAAAAAAAAAATTATGTTTCAGCTTTATGCTACTAAAGTATTGTTATTTTTCCTCACAATATCACAATACATATTATTTTATTGACATAACATTTGGACTTTTTCGATAGATTCTAACTTTTTTCCCCTTAATATTTTGATTTTGTTCTTGTAAAATTACTTTTTCCATTTTTTGCTGTTGTTGTTGTTTTTTTTAGTTTTCTGGTGCCACTTTAGACCCCCCAGGTATAATATCTAAACAAAAGATAGCTATGGATGTAATTAGACATACAACACATACTGTACATGTACATTCATAAACACCCAACTCCTACACATCCCTGAATGTTGTGAATCCACGTGTCATTCGCTGAAAATGATGAAAATGTCGGAAAATTATTACTAGGGGACAAAAAACAAACATCTTCTGGAGCTGGAGTCCACACAGAGAACCTGCTCAAGTACAGTGAGAGCAGGCAAACTCCACACGCTGACGCGTTTTCAAAATCAGAACCAGCGGTAGCAATTCCAAACACACTTCGACTGTCCGCTTTCTAAGCAGGAATGAACACCAAAAAGAAACAAATAGTAAACTATCAATGATTCTAATAAATGTCCAGATCCAAAAGCTGTGGAAATCCAAACCAAATGAGAAATACATACTTCATCATGAGAAGGAGCAGGCAGAGCAACCGGGCAGACTGCCGGCCTGAACAGTAATTAATGAACAAGTTTCTCATGATTAACTTTTATGAAGCGATCCTGAGCCCTTGAGTAGATAGGTAATAGGAGAGGCCTGGGGAGAAGGAGAGCGAGATAGAGCACAAGAAGGACGAGGAGGTAGACTCTCGACCCCATTATTTCTCCTCAGCCACTCGTAAAAACAGCATCCCGTAAACTCATAAAATCTTTTCCCACTGTAACCGGGCCTTCAGCTGCAGCCTGGTGGATTAGAAGGGCACGCAATGCTCAGCAAAGGACGCCTTCTTCTAAGGACCATTACACATCAGCATTTGGAGATGTCATGAATAATAATTCACTGGCATCAGGCATCAGTGGCATCAGTGGCACACAGGTGGTCCACGGGTTATGAACGAGTTCCCTTCCTAGACTGTGTTGTAAGGGGAGGAACTTATACCTAAACTTATACCTCAGTCGCTCATACTGTACACAGAACACATGAAGGACATATAAAATACATCAATAAAAAGATTCAACACCAGAATGAAATGAAACAGTAAAAAAGAGTAGAGGTAGAGGTCTCGCAGGCCTTCTACCGTCTTCAAATATTGTCCCACGCTAGTCTGCAAAGCTATCCTCCCAGATCTTCAGCATCCATGACCTATCCAGCATTCATGAGCATTCAAAATCTTTTTCCCTCATGATGGTCACGAGAGCGATTTGGACCCAAAGAGCGGCTAATAGCAGTGATGTGCGGATCGATACTGATATAACGATACTTCTGATACTTCTTCATGCTCTAAAATCCATTCACAATCGATTTTGTTTGTCTGAAACGTTTGTCTGTTGAGAAGTAATGACCGATCGTAAATGAAGACGTGTGAATTGTGAAGTTTTAATTATTAAAGTAGTTCTTAATAATGAATCATTCATTTGAACGGCTTTATTATTGGACTTATTTTCTTTTTTGTTGTTTAAAATACCATAGTCACATATTTTATAAGATTTTGTCATCAGTTTTTTTCTGTTGTTGTATATCAGCTTGACTCCCCCCCCCCCCCCCCCCCCCCCCGCTACCTCAATATAGATCAGGGGTTAAAATAAATGAATATATCACATGACTTATTATTTTATTTAAATTCAAGTATTTGGCCGCACAGTGGAAAAGTGGTTAGCATGTTGGAAGATGTGCCCTGCGATCCAGTCCAGTGTGTACCCCGCCTCCTGCCCAAAGTCACAGGGATAGGCTCCAGCATGCCCCCGTGACCCTAGTGAGGATAGAAAATTAATGAATAAATGAATGAATGAATTGATTTAATTCATAAATCAATTCAATAGTGTGTATTCTTTATGCTATGATATGAAATACAATAAGACCGCAATAGTCCCCTTTACACTCATATTACCCAATATAGTAGATATAATAAGGGAAAATAAGCCAATTAAGACATAAAGAAGAATAGATAAAACATAATAAATGTCTTCCACACATGTGCACAGGAAGTAATGTCAGGGATTCAGAACTGAGTTTGAGCTGGAGTACAGCCACAAGTATTATTATTAATATTTTTTTTATTGTGCCTGTTGTGAGAAAAATAATTATAAAATAAGAAAAGCCTGTCGTTGGCGATGGAGTCTGGTGTGTACTGTGACACGTAGTGGCCAGTGTAGACTACAGTTCATCACCGTCTTCTGTTGCCTTGAACTGTACAGTAGTACCTCGCATAACGTAAACCTCCTTTTACGTAAATTCCACTGAACGTAAAGAATTTATGTAAATTTTTCGCATCGTATTACGTGAGGAATTCCATATAACGTAAAGCGTCAAGTCCGTGCAAGCAACAGAGAGACTAACAAAGTACACTTTGTGACGCCTTCTGGCTTCACGCTCTCATTGGCTGATTATCGGGGCACCGCCTACGCTCTCATCTCATTGGCTGATGATCGGGGCACCGCCTACGCTCTTATCTCATTGGCTGACTTATCCAGTGCGTCCAGTTTGTGTGTGAGCTCCCTTCCTCATCTTAGTCGCCCTTAAACTAGTTTGCACGCATTGAAATCTCTTCTTATTTCGTTTACTTTTGTGTTCAAATAACCGGAGTCATGGGCTCTAAACCAAGTGTAAGGGAGAAGAAAAAAAGGGAAAAGTTGTCGATCGAAACAAAGCAGGAAATGATCCAGAAGCATGACGGTGGTATGACATTAAGTGATGTCGGCCATTCCCATCGACCATTATACCTTATTTACCTTATTTTATATTGGAATGTTACTCTACTATGTTTATGCTGTTTTCTTATATTTTCCCACCATATTTGGTGGACTTTGAATATTTTGAAGGCCCAAAGGTGTGAGTTTGGGAAGATCTTGGAATGGATTAGGCTATTTACATGTATTTTACGCTTTGTATAACATAAAATCCCTATAACATAAAGGTTCTTGGAAGGGATTATTTACGTTGTAGGGACGTCTACTGTATTTTAGTTAATTTTGAACATTTTTATGCTTGAAAATGCTCAATTTACGCCAAGAATACAGAACATTTACTTAAATATGCATATTTTTAAAGTAATAATAGGCCGTAGTCAACCACAAAACGTGATTATTTACTAGTTAATTCATTTTTGAAAAACCACAACAGAGTGAGGGAGCGACGTTCCAACCGTGATGGAGCGATGGAACTGGTTCAGTTCCTGCCCGTTTGCATTTTGTGACATGCAAACTGTGTCACAAAAATGATGAAATAAAGGTTGAAGCTGCTGTGATTTTCCAAAGTAACACCTCGTTTTGCTCCAAACGCGTTTTGCTCCATCCAAAACATGTACTTTCTCCAAACTCTTACACCTCGTTAACGGAAACAGCGTAGTCTGCACACAACTGTAACTAGCATTGAATCGAGGAATACCACTGTATGCTAATGAGCTGACGTCTACATTGACACACAATGTGAACTTCAGAGTATTTCCGGGTTATTTTTCCACTTTTTCCTCAAAATTCAGACAAAATAATGAAAGTGACAGAAATATGGCATAGTGTCCGTGATACTCCTTATAGTCACATTTTCTACTGATCTGTTTTTTCTCATGAATACACTTGGGGTGCACTTGGGGTCTTACAAAAAATGTGAAATGTGTTGCTCTTGTGCTAACTAGCAATGCTGGCACTGAGTTTGAAGCATGGTCCATCCACTAGCTGTGTGCTATGAGAGCATACGCTGCCATTACGTCACATCCTGGTCAGCCTAACAACACTGAAAATGGTCAACTGTGAAAAAAAATTAACAGAAAAAATGACAGAGCCCCGGAGGGGACATGGAGAAAAAAAATCTATAATGGATAAAAAAAAAAAAGAACAAACTTGTGCGAGAGAACGCAAAACTATTTTGTGAGATCTCGCAAAACAGTTTAAGAAACTGTGGTGAAGTTAGAAACATATTCGCACATGCAAACTTCCAGGATCAATAACTCCCAAGTGAATGGTTGTAACGCAGAAAACCAAACCTCTTTCTAGCCGTGCAAACACAGACTAACAGCTACAACCCAGTTTTTATCCAAACCAGCCGTCTTCCGTGCAGTCTGACTTATATTGATCCCTAAGAGACCGGAGCGCAGGGATCGTCTACAAATGTCTTCTTCTTCTTCAGTATTATGGCGGTTGGCAACTCCTCAGTAAAATAAGTAGCTATTGGCTGGAAGGCCATAGATGACGTTGTTGTCTAGTTTGCCTATTTTTTGCATATGTTGTAAGAGTGTAGGAAAAAAAAAGTATGATAGATTAAAAAAGTAAATAAAAACACCTTGATTATGTTTAGAACTACAAATATACCAAGCAACAGGTTTGTGGAATTTTACATAATTTAGGGCAATTTTTATTAGGTTGTTCATAAATTCACTTCTGTTTTACTAGATCTTGCAAAAGTTCGTTCTTTTTTTTTTTTTTACCCATCATATATTTTTTTCCTCCATGTTTCCTCCGGGGCTCCATACAAAACAAGCATTTATTAAAAATAAAGTAAATAAATTAGAGCACTTTATGCTAGTTTTTCTCCATAAACTGAAACTTTATTTTAATATTAGAATTCCGCAACCACTTCAAACCATTTTAGCCTTAAAAAGTTCAGCTCATTCAGGATGTTTAGGCTATCTATCAGGACTTTTCCCACATTTTCAGAATCCAATATTTTCTGTGACATTATTGTTACTGAAAATAAATGGACAATTTCAATTGGTAGAAATGAAGCATTCAATAATTAAACATTCTTGCCCTGCGATTGGTTGGCGCCCAGTCCAGAGTGTGCTCGCCTCTCGCCCAAAGTCAGCTGGGATTTGATCCTCGGACAGTAAATAGATTTCAACACATTTCTAGTATATTTCAACATTCATTCTATATTTTAGCATTCACTTCCAGTTTCTTCTGAATTTTTTTCCTCTGGTTACTTTAACGTCGTAATACGCAACTGCCTGTACACCAGTGGCGGCTGCTGGTCTTTCAAACAGGGGACGCTAACTGGGGTCTGACGTACATCTAATATGATGCAACACTGTCTGCTGCCATTGTGGTTGAGCTAACTAGCAAGCTACTCCTCCCACGACGGTGATATGATTTAATGAACAAATAAATGGGATTACGTGGTTTACTTACAATCTCGTATGTACAAAGTAAGAAAATAGCTGCAGACTGAATTGCTGTGAAATCATTCACTCCAGAAGAGACGTCACGTCTCCTCTGACTGCTCGCTCACCGCCAATCTGCGTGGCTGCATCACATGAGGAAAGTGTTAAAAATATATATTCACACTCCTCTGGCTGCTGTCAGTCAAAGTCAAGGATCACCCTGCTCCACAGACCCCCAGTGAAGCTCAGCTTCCCTAGGAAGTGACGTAATTTGCCGTTTATCCAATCAGGGTCTTCATGTCTTGCTGTGAGCTTCCATGCTCTGAAGCTACAGCTTCAATGAAGATTTCACTGCTGCCGAGGCAAAAGGAATTGCGTCAGGCGGCAAACTCGCTCAAGTGCAGATTAATGCTCGACATGCTCACGAAATTAAGAATTTAAGCTCATCCTAGCACATTTTTAAAGCAGTTTTAAGTCTACACATTTAAGTGTGACACTACAAATTTGACCAATTATTTTATTACATTTAAAGAGGAATTTCAGCCAGCCTTGTAGTTAAAATCTGACGCGCATTTAAGTGTGTCCTGATAAAATAAAATAATAAATAAATATAAAATAAAAATAAAATAACAAAATGATAAAATAGTGCAGTGGCAATGGAGCCACATGCGGCTATTCAGCCTCCTTGTTGCGTCTCGCAGAGCTCTGTTTGTTTGTGGGGGGTTTTTAACATCGAAGTGGAAGAAATGGTTGATGAAAAATAACGTGAGTACATTCTAAAATACTTCAATTAAGTACAACCCAACTCAGTTTTGCTCCCGCTGCCGCATGCATGCTAGCGTATGTTTTTTTTTTTTTTATTGTAGCGTCGCTGGGAGCACGTCCTGTTCCCAGCCTACTTTGCGGTAATGTTTTGGTGCAAATGCTCTTAAAGTTACATGTTTGACCAGGAAATAGCAAGCTCAAAAGAAGACGGCTTTTTTATGTGGAACAACTGACAGTTTGTGTGGATCTTGTGAATGATTGTGACTGAGCTAGGACTCAGCAATTAAAGTCTACACACGACGGCTTCATTGATTGAAAAACAAAACTTTTTCATGCATGAAGCTTCTACTTGAGTTGGTAATTTGGCTGCTATATGCGGTCAGATATTGACCAAGAGAGAAAAAATGGGTGGCCTCTGGCCGCGTTAGACAGGTGACTGCTATACACAGGGTCTATAACATGTAAATTTGCTGGGGGGGATTTTTCAGTGGCTGCTATAGGCAGGTGGCCATTCTATAAAGGTGGCCGCTAAGACAGGTTTGACTGTATGTTACTGTATATGTAGTATTGTGGTCACTAGGTGGCAGTAATGTTATTTTGATGAGACATGACATGACATTACAGTAGATTACCTTAACACTGCATGGAGTCAGCCATGGCATGTCTGACATAATAGAGTGGAAAAAAAGTCAGTGTGGAAGTGGTCACGTTTTGGCTTCTTACTTAGTCCATCTTCTTCACTCCGTTTGAAACACTTTTTAAAGTTTAGAATAAGTAAATTGAACAGACTAACTATTTAGCTCGGTAGCTTGCTGTGCTAGCGGCGCAAAGTGATGTAAACAAAGAATAATGGGAGTTTCAAGGTGACTATAGGAGTGTTATTTCATGTCTACAGGCTCTAATAATGGTAAAAAAAAAAACGTATGTAGAAAGTCCTAAACAGATTTGCTATGCTCTAACTACGAAAATATTCATTTATGAATACTGAATCTTAATTCACTAATTGTCTGAAACCGTGATGAACGCGGGACGACTGTATTCCTTTGCCACAACTGCCAATGACGCTGGCTTTCCCGTGTGCTTGATATGCGGCGAGAAATGAGCAAACAACAGAAAATGTAGCGTTGAAAGCCATTTTCAAAACACTCACCTTGCTCTGAAAAGTACCCAACTGCAGATGGGCGTAAGAGAGCCATTTCGGAACTTGCATGGAAGGCTGAGCAGAGCAAACATACTTTCGAGGAGTATTACGTAGTAGGAATTTCCAAGGTCATTTTCAAAGTAGGCCTACACATGCACTCTGCACTTCTCTTAGTAAAGTTATGTTAATTCAACAGGCCAAATTTGAAAAAAGATGATTGCTAAACTTTGAATACTAAACTTTATAAGCTGTGTACTGTGTTGCGGCTGCAGGCTATTTTTGGTAAAGGTTGCCGACACCTGCCGTAGTGGTTCGCATGTCCCCCTCACAGTCAGGAGATCGAGGGTTCAAATCTTTGTTGGAGAGCAGATTTATTTCCAGCTCAGAGAGGTCAATTTGAAATATTAAACCAGGGGTGTCCAAACTGCGGTCTGGGGGCCATTTGAAACCCGTGACTGGTTTGCACATTGTAGAAATAAAATTAAACACAAAAAACCCCCCACCAAAATGACAAAAATTGAGCACAAAGTGAAGAAAGCTGAAATGACTTGAAAAAAGGTTGGTTTTGGATTATTTTTCTTACAATATAAAAAATATACATTTTAAAATGTATGGAAAACGTTTGGACCTGTACTGAAACATAGCAATATGATGAGTTAGCATTCATGTTTCACTTTTTGGCTTCTTATGTATCTCATTCTGGTTATTTTTAAATCTGTTTATATGTAAACATTACTCTTGTATTATCGGTGATGTTTTTATATATTGTTTATCATATATGTAAGTAGATTATTGATTATTCATTCATTCATTCATTTTACATGCAGCTTGCCCTTTTTAGGGTTGCGGGAGCATGCTGGAGCCTATCCCAGCTGACTTTGGGCGAGAGGCGGGGTATTTATTATTGATTATGTGTCTTAATAATAATCTGTTCATCTTGGTGCGTGCATGAACAGAATGGTGTAGGAAGTCTGTGCATAAAACCAGCACAATCACTCATAAGAAACAAGTCAACCTCTCCGCATCTAACAACTGACAGTACATGATTTAAGGCTTTCCTTGCAAAGGATGGAAATAATCTCCACACAGACGAGGAGGAACTTTCTCCAGGCTAAAGAGCGAGCCAACAGTGGGGCAATGGCCAAGGTCCTGTACTTTAACAGAAATTTAAGGTAGAAAAGTCCCACACAGTTTAAACATATCGACCGTTAAACGTAATAATGGCAAAAAAAAAAAAAACAGTCAATATTCTCCCCCCTTTTTAGTCTGTGATGATTCAGGGATGGAAAGAAGCACACTATGAATCTTGTAGGGCTGCAGAAGGGACCGCTGAGGCACACATTGCATGTCGTGATGGAAAATAAAAACAACTAATAATGATAACATAAAATAAATATTAATGTTTGTCCATTGGACTACATTATCAATGCCTTCCCATCGTTGTTAACATATTCTTAAGTACAAATGGCTGAATTTGGGCATTTCCTAATCAAATACAGGCCAGCGTCGCTTCTCGGCTTAGTGTGCAAGTCCTCCCTACCATGAGTGCACTGAGATGGATCATGTGTGTTTGTCAGCATACGGCCAATAATATAATGTTGCAGAAACATTATATTAAAGGCCTGTGTAATGCATTTCATGTAAGTGTGACATCATTATTCTTGCTAATCCCACAGTAAAATACATAAACATTTTCCACTACTTCTTAGTCCCATTTATTTAATTTCTGATTAACTGGAAAACATTTTTTTGACACCGTGTAAGAATAAATTTGAACTTTTTCTCCTAACTCTCGTTTTTAAAAATCATTAAATCATTTCACCATAGAAAACTTCTTTAAAGGCCCAAAATTAATGAATTTATTCATTCCCGAACACAAATAAAACCATTCGTATTCGCAATCGCACAAGTGGCCAATTTGAATCGACTTAACATACACATGTACAAGAACACGGCAAATCCACACAGTGCATGCCGAGCTGAGATTTGATACCCAGAACTCAGAAGATGTGTTAACCGCATGTGTCACTGTCACCGCATGTTTCCCAATATAACCAATCTGAAAGGGAAAAACGCTTTAGTAACGAGGTTACATCACGGCAGGGTTTGTTTTTTACTTTGAAGGTTCCGTTGTGCGTGCGTGTACCTGCATGATCCTGTTCAGGCGAGAGCTGAATATGTATACGTATCTGTGCATGCGTGTTTGTGTGTAGAGCACAGAAAGATATAGGTGTGAAAATATATCCGTGTGTTTGCACATTATTGTGTGTATCACACTTAATGCAGATGATGTCATATCTGGCTGGAGGATCAAATGGGATCAGGGAAGAAGTTATTACCAAGGCGACAACCTTTCACCAGCATTTCAAATGCAATAAAACCAATATATGTGACATAATTGAAGAGTACTTGGAAATGCACCTCGGTATCACTGACCACAATGCTGAAATTGTTGTTTATGAGTATTATCAGAAAATCAGCTATTGCAATTGCTATCTGGAAATGCTGGACAATAGCTCAGAATTGACAGAGCTCAAATATTTCCTGGTATCTGTGAGGGAAGTGAAAACACACAATAGTGGCGACGGCCAGGCTGATGTATGAACTTTTAGCCTTCTTCGGGTCCAACTGACACCTCTGGAAATTGAAAACAGCGAGGGCCTTGTTCACCGACGAATGGTCCTGTGGTACAGGATGCACACAAACACTCATATGCGTCCAGGCATTTCCCATTCATGCAATATATATTTCCATTCAGTACCCCTGCAATAGATATCTTCAAACATGAATGAAATCTAAATTAAATCTTAACATACTGGCCTGGTGTGGAACCTTCTGCCGATTATAGGGACCCATAGAAGAGTTCACTGTCAGCAATCCGCAAAGGGGTTGTTTGCTAAGGAACATGGGAAACCAACGGCAAACACTACAAAGTGACATGGTTCTTTTGTCACTCGCCGGGATACAAGTACAGTTGCATTTAAACTACCACCGAACCAGCAAATGTGGTTTTAAAGGGTTTTATTGGGCCATTAATGCCTCCGCTGTAATTATAATGTTGGTGTGGCATTGAAACTGTGCTGTGTCTTAAGCACTTAAAGACCGAAAGTGTTGCAGCACATTCACAGAACATCTCATACAAACCCCAACCTTTATACTCCACTTCCCCATTAAGGAATGCTATTTAAATCAATTTGCTGTTTGCTGCAATAAAATCAATGGAGTAAGCCTTCAATCTTTATTCGAATAACGTATTTGAGTCACAAGAGTTCCACATTAACCTCTGAGAGCAGCAAAAGGCCATTGCCTAAGCCATTAATTGATTTCCTTCAGATTGTATAATTTAATACGTTACATACTGTATCGTGTGCGGCAGACAGCTTTTCTTTCCTAAAAGAGAGAAAAAAAGTCACATTTAAGTATGGCCACTTAATTCCAACTGTGCAAATTGCATTCTTGTCCTATTGTTTCAACTAAGTGCTTTCAATTGTGGCTGTGACTGTTTCCACTTACAGTATGTTACCTTCAAAGAAATGACTCATCTGAAAGACTGCAACGTGAGCGCCGAAGGTAAAGGCAACACTAAAATGCATTCATGAAATATCAAATGGATATAAAACACAATGTACCATGTTTATAGAGTCTGTAATGCATGCCAATGTTGGTACGTTTACATTTAATACCTCTCAAACTGCAACATATCATTTCAAATTCGATCCTAAATTTGCCTCCTGCTCAAAACATCACGGTATCAGTTGCAAAGTTGAATTCTAAAGATAGTCAGAAAAGTATACCAAGGTTTGATCTTGTGCACGAGTCGATATTTCTGCAAAGAAAATGTGGTTCTAGTCACCTCGCCACTTTGCCCCTTTTAATGATATAATTAATTAAATGTAGTAATTAATAAATCATGCTGTTTTGCGGGCCGCGTGGTGACCTTGTGGTTAGCATGCTGGCCTCACAGTCTGGAGATGGTGGGGTCTGTACACTACCGGTCAAAAGTTATAGAAAACTTGAATTTCTCTGGAGGAAAAACCTACATTTTTAAGTGTTAAGATGCTCTGTCTCTCTTCCATTGTCCATTGTTCCATTGTTTTTCTTGCCATTTTTGGGAGCAACACATTACTTTGTCCAGTACAGTGCTGTTCAACTGATGTTCACGAGGGTATAGTACCACAGTGTGTCCCGAACACTGTTTTTATGCAGAGAGAGGAGCTCGTAAGTACTCCAGAACTTGGAACACCTGTAGGAATTACTTGCATCAACTGCCAAGGCTTGATCAACCTCCATTGCTGCAGAACAGCTTGAAATTGTTGACCCATTTTGTGCTCCCTAAAACAGGCCTTTTTGTATAATTCTGAAATACACATTCTTTTTCAGTTTTGGGTAACCTTACCTTTTTTTTTAACCTCTGGCACTTCACCACGTAACTTTGTACCATTTCAAGGTATTCGTTGGACTTGAACGACTTGAATTTCAGTAAGTAACTGGAAAAATTGGGGCCTTCTAAAACTTTTGACCAGTAGTGTATCTCTGTTGGAACACCTTTGTGTGGAGTTTGCATGTTCTCCCCGTACTCCCGCTTCCTCCCACATTTCAAAAATATGCAATCTAGGAGTATACCCCGCCTCTCGCCCGAAGACAGCTGGGATAGCCTCCAGTATACCTGCGACCCTAGTGAGGACAAGCGGTACAGAAAATGGATGGATGGATGCTGTTTCGTGGTTGGTTATGGCCTATTCATTGTAAAAAATATGCATATTTAAGCAAGTTTTATGTATTTTTTGCCTAAATTAAGCATTTTTAAGCATAAAAATGTCAAAAAAGTAAAATACAAATATTGGGCATTCAGAAGACGCATTGAAAGATGTGATGATATGTGGTATTCTACACGGATCACTAGAGGTCAGTAATGTTACTTTGTTACCACCATCTGCATCTGTATCTGTATCTGTTCACCCATTGAAATTTGCTCTATCCCTATCTGTACTTGGAGTGGTCAGGGCATAAACTGGAAGTGGGCTTGGTTTAACCGAAAATTGGTGGGGCTTAGGTAGGAAATATTGTGGTGGACAAACATAACTAATTATGACAGTTAAAACACATAATTTCAGGCATCATACTGTACTATAGATCAGGGGTGTCAAACTCGCGGCCTGTGGGCCATTTTGGATACAAGCTGAGCTGAGGAAAACCTAAATAAAACCCATCCGGAGTAGGGGCAGTGACCGACGCAACACGGGTCGTTTTGTCAAATGCATCGCGTATGTAACGAAACAAGGCATGGCTCCTCTCCCCAGCTGAAGGGAGTCTGTCTGGGGAGGAGCGGCCGCTGTGTGTGACTGGCCAATCACAGGGCGTGAAGATTGAATATGTATGTAGTTACCCAATGAGGAGTTTCCGTCATGACGATTCCAGATAATCAGTAGCTTTGCTCGTTTCATGCTCGTACTCGGCAAAATTGCATTATCCGAAACAAATACTTGTGTATCCGGCACATCCCTACTTTCTGTTCTCACTGAGCAGCAGCGGGTGCTGTTGAGACGTCTGCCCACTCCAAAGCAGTCACGAGCGGTCAGTGCACACTCAGCTCCCACAGCACACTGACAGCATGGAGCTCCAGTATCCATGAATCACGATCTCGCCCTCTTTTACAGAGCGGGATCTAAAACGTAAATGTTTCTTAATCTTCATTAAATTACTACTCATTACACTCAAGCCTCAATCGGACTCGGTCACTTACCTGTCAGTGTGTCAGAACGTGTGATGGAAGAACATTGTGTGATGAATGAAACAAGTAGTCCTAACGGCAAGATAAAGGGTGGAGGCTGGAGGCGAGTCAGGATGTAATTATTACGCTGTCTAGACTTTGAGAGGCGCTGGCCGAGATAAAATATTCAAATTATTTTATTTTGATGAAGTGATGGTCAATTTTAAATTAACAAACCAGGAATCAAGTTTATTTGTAATTAAGGTGTTTTTACTCACTTTTTTGTCTCTCCTACAAGGTTGTGCTTTTTTCCTACAGCATCTGTTACAAAATCATAAGCAAATTAAATGCAAATTAGCAACTAGCGACCTCTAAGACAGCCAATAGTTACTTTACTTACTGAGGAGTTGGCAACAGTGAATGTAGCGATGTTCGAGGTGGTCAATGACGCTTTTAAACCAGACATTACTCACCTCCGACAGGGGATGGCTTTTTTATGTTATAGCCAATGACTTTTTGCTGACCCGTGGGAGTTCCTCACTCTTTGCAAATGTTTAAAACTGTGGTTCATGTTTCGGGAAGCCGTGGTGTTGCAAAAACTCTACTTCAAATGAGCGATGAGGCTGATCATATTACATTTCTGTGCAAAACTTGTGCATGACAAGTTGTAACATCTCAGCTGCAACGTCTTCTTTGAACTTAAATGTAATAGTACTTAAATACTGCCACACGACCGGCATTACTCCTACTCCTTGCTAAACACGCTAGCACATGTGTGACCACGTGGGCTCGGCACGCTGGCTAGAAGGAGCTAGCAACGGAAGGAGTATGGAATGGACTGCTTGTATAGGAGTGTCAATTTCTGAGATTTTAGATACAGGCCGATGTCTGATACTGCTTTTTAGCTGATATCGGATTTATATCTGATATCAATATCAGATCAGAACACCCCGAGTTTGAAAGATCTCACAACAGGCACAATAAACCCTAACACGGGCTACTGTTGTAGTCGTAACCCACACCAAGCTAAAACTTGGCAACTCTGAACCCCTGATGTCACTTTCTGTCCGCCCCCCACTCAGCTCCCCTAGCACCAGAACACACTTTCAGCAACACACGCGAGCATGAGTCTTATTTATGTCTTATATGTCTGATTTTCTCTTATTATGTCTGCTTCATTGGGTAATAGACATGTAAAGGGGACTATAGGGGTGCTACTTCATGTCTCACATTAAAAACCATATTTAGAAGAGTGTAAACAGGTTTTCTATGCTCTAACTATGAAAATATTCCATGTATCAATAAGGAATCCTACTTCGCGGAAATTCACTTATCATGGTCGGATGTCGAACCGATGAACCACCATAAACGAGGGATTACTGTACCCCTGAATAATGATGGCTCTTGATTTACCTTGGAAAAGTTCTGGGGATATGAAAACGAGGGATGAGTGAAAATCCAAATGAAAATCTTGAATTAATTCAGTATCATTTTAGTTAGCATTCCTTGCAGATCATACTCTACTATATTATCATAAATAATATGTGGAGCTGCGCTCTCTCCCCATCTTTTCTATGTTTGTCACTTTATATTTGTGTTTTCTATTTGAGTTCCATGTCTGGGCTGTGGCCTCTCCGCTAGCACAGAAAAGGAAGTAGCAGCAGAGAGTTGGAGATGAAGACAAACGGGCAAAATAATAAATAAATAAGTGTAAGACAGCAAAAAAACGACAAGATGTACAGCTGCTCTCCCTCTCTCTCCGCAAGCTGGTTTCACCTTTCCAACCCGCTCCTGTCGACCGAGTGACGCGTTTGATTCCGCCGCATTCATACATCAGTGCACCCGTGCAATGCTGACACCTCATCTCGGCCTGCCGACTTTGGCTACCGAGGCCCTGTTTTGCATAGTGCACGGCCCCTCCCCCGCCTCCTCCTCGCTTCCTCTTCGTCTCTTCAGTGTGACACCCTGCCCATCTTTAAAGAGAGCGATAGATCAGGGAGATGAGCTGGATTTGGGAAGAAAGTGTAGGGGAGATTACTAGTGACAAGTGTGCACACGCGTGTGTGTATTACGGGGTAGTGCAATCTGGAAGAAATCAAACAACCAAGCAGAAGCTTTTCACTAATTTATGCTATCTCCGTCCCTCATCACTTCATTGTCTTTGACTGTCAATTAAAATTGACATTCTCTTCTGCTTTCTTCCTTTTTTTAGACACACGGTGGTAACCGTGAGCTTGGACTTTCACGCACACACATCACTTCAGCATTAATACGTACACTTGGAACTCAAGTCACACTTGCCGGCCACAACGACGCGCATTCCAGTGAGATTCCATCCAAGAGTTGTGTCAGTACTTCACCTGCATGTGCATAATGAAGTACCATATATGTGTACAGTAGATCCTCATTTTTTGCGGGAGTTATGTTTCAGCACCACCAGCGACCGCAAGCAATTGAGACGCCCATAAAAATGTCTGTCTTTGACACACGGCTCCCCCCACGTCCCCCTCGAAACCCTCCTGCTAGTTTGACGTTGATGTTGTAATTGTAAGTTTAGATTCATCTCCAGATCCCTCTCCTTCTCTCTCCACACACGTATTAAATGCTATTTAAAGCACAACATTTACGATGACAATAATGACATTATTTCGTTGACTAACCTTTTTTTCATGACGAACGCGAGACGGTGACAAGCTAAACGCGGCTCTTTGATGACTAAAACGTGACGAGTCGTGTGTGAGTTTTCATTGACGAGATGAGACTGGATGAAAATGTTAGTGGGTGGTCTACGGCGGCCCAGCTCGTGTTCCCACAAATCTTTGGGGGGGGGTTGTGGATGGAAGGGTTCCTGCATTAAAGCGATCTAATGTATCTTAATTATTATGTATTGTGTAAAACTAAGACAGGAACAACATCAAATTAAAAGCACTAAGTGAATACAGACCCACCCTCCACCAGTGCGTGCCTGGGGTTTGCTTTTCAGAGAAAAGATTATTACGTCGCTGTTTAATGTGTGTGGTAAAAGGTAGTGTGCTGGCGTGAATTAACTTGAGCTTGTGCACCAACAAATATCCGCATCAGCACTTTGTAACGTCATCAAAAATACCTTTATGCACTCTCACTTCGCATCAGCACTTGGGACCAAATACAGTAAAGTGTGCAGCGTGAGAGAAAGTTAGCACACGCACAACGGCGCAAACAAACAAACAACATAAAGATGTAGAAACTACGGGAGTTGTAACTGTATATTCTTTTTTAAATAAAATAATGGCCCATATTTCCAAAATTAATACGCATTTACATAAAATTCAATGTAGTTATTTACAAATGTATTTTTTTTCAGTGTATTTTTTTTGTCATTGCACCTGAAAGATTCTTGCGACCACCTCCTGGTGGTTGGGGACCCCTGGTATCAGTTGTTTTAAATGAATGACATTTCCTCCTATTGTGTGCGGGTGTAATGTTTTTGATACATTTGATTTTGTATTCACCTGCAGACTTTTACAGGTGTACTTTGTATACAGAGACAGTAATAGTATCCAATCTCCAATACTTACTGACATAAATTACAGTATATGATGTTATTTTTTTTACTAAAAATGAGTTTTCGGCGACTATAACCTTTTTTGTTGACAAAATCCGGACTAGAACTATCACATATATAAAATGTGACTAAAACAAGAAGCCTTTTTGTCTAACATGAAGACTAAAAATAAAACGGCTGCCAAAAACAACAGTGGATGATTGATGAACAGATCTGAAGCACGGTCTAGAAGTCATTTACAGTTGTCCCTCAACGCATTGCGGGTCTTGGTCGCACTGGAACAACAGGCTTTTATGCAGGTCCGACTCATCTCACAACAGGCATAGTAATAAAAAACATCCATAATAATAAAACGGTCTCCTGTGGTGGCCGCAATCCAGCTAAAACACAACTCTGAACACCTGATGTCACTTCCTGTCCGCGCCACCGGAACACATTTACAGCAACACACACGAACACCATTCTTATTTATGTCTCAAATGTTGTTGGCTTATTTTCTTTTTTTTCATGTCTACTATATTTGGTAATACGACTGGTACTACAACGGTAAAGGTGGCTCTAGGGGTGTTATTTCATGTCTAATCGTGTTAAAAAAAATATCTACAAGGTTGTAAACCGGTTTTCTATGCTCTAAATATGACAATATTCCATTTATAAATCAGACTTTGCGGACATTCATCTATCAAGGTGGGTGATTTGTAATGTAGAAAGGGACATGTGCCACGGGGAGGAAACATTTTAGTAGTATTTTTATTAAGGTGCTTGGTAATTAATAGTAGAGGAAACTTCATGTTTAAATGAACAATTTTATTTTTGGACATGAAAGCTGCGCATGTGTTGGTGAGACCTTTGCTGCTGCAGCTGCTGGCTTACATGCCAGCTATCGTACACACATCAAGAATAATGTAACATATTGACACCTTTTCATGGGTGTGTAGTATGTTTGGATGTTCCTGTAGGAAGGAGGACGGGAGAAAAAGATGGGAGTGTGAATGTCACTTTGAACTGTCACACTGTTGCACCCCCATGTAACACACACACGTGCACACACACATCCTAATGAGAAAGATGGGTGAGGGAGCTTCCGCTGTGCCAACCCAGGGGCCAAGGTGGGAGGGACACTTCTCTCCCTGCACCCACTGTAAACACCGACACCCCAGACTCCCTACACACACACACGCACACGCAAACACAAACACACACTGAGGCCTCCCAAGGCTTGACAGACTCAGATAAATCAGGCCCTCGACACTCCTCCGCCCACCCCACTTCTCCATTCCTGCTGTCCCTCCCCTTGCCACCTGGGGTGGGAGGAGACTGTTAATTTTCTTTAAGGAAAAATGCAGGGGAGGGAATGAGTGACAGGACAGGGATGAGTGTGCATTGAGGCATCGGTGGACTATTTGAACTCATAAACACCTGCTTGGGAAAGTGAGAATCCCTAGAATCTTCAGCAAGACCATCTACTAATGGGACAGGAGGTGTTCCCCACAATCACGGCTCTGAGTTGACTTTATTGTCCTTGTGAGAACAAAACTGGAATGAACCTAAAAGCCACACAATCACAACAATAGATCACACGCACATGTTGCTACTTGCATCACCATGGCCGCACCCACTATTGGTGCATTTCCATTGTCAAACGCAGACACTACGAGGTACGTTTGGAGCAGCTGTTAGTTGACAACAAGACAATTCGAGACAATATGGGTGACTTAAACCATTCGATTTCATCTATTAGCATTACCATTTGTAGGGATGTGTACCGAAACATCATACCTACATCATGATGGATCATAATGGCATCATAATGCCAACCAAACGGAAAAATTAAGAATAAAAATAAAAATATGTCACTAACACAATTGAACTCACACAGTGTGTTAATAACACAACAAGACGACCGCCGTGTTGTACAAAATTTTAGATTAAATTTCCAACGTAGAGTGAAAAATAAGCTAACCGGGGCGTAGGCCAACCGAGCTCCCTCCGTATGTTATTTATCTACAGCAAGTCACCAGTGCCTATGCTTCTTCGTAGTCGCTACACCGTTCCTCTCAACGCCATTGGGATCCCTTCATAGTTCTGTGTCAGGGCTGAGCATGTGCCGAAACAGTAGAAGCGGTGTTTTTCAACTCAGTGAGCTATTTTTGAGACCATTTTGTTTGTTAGTTTCCTTCGTCGCGCGCAAACAACGACAATTAAAGAGACTGTGTTTGTCTTTAAAGAGGGAGCGCTTCTGTACCTGAAACTTTTTGATGCGTTATATCAGTCACGTGTATTGCAAATTTTGAATCTGAAATTCGAGGAGAAGGCGTTCGCAAAGGCGGGCTGTACACCCTATGAATGAGTCACACACACACTGCATGTCAAGCTACGCAAGACAGTTTGCAGAGGGAGGCGCGAGCCTGCGTAGTGTACCTGTGCAGAAGCATGCACCACGTTTAAGCGACTGCTGCACGAAAAGCCTTCCCTGACTGGAGAAGCCTGTGCAAGTCCTGTGCATGCTGAAGCACTGAAGCCTAATCACGAGATCACCAAGGAATTTGTGAAAAGAGGAAATTGTGTGCTCTCAACAAATCAAGAATTGCTTTATTTTTAACATGAAATAGAATGGGAAACTTGCCTCTGGGGCTAATTATCCCCTTGGCTGGACTCAGATGTCACACACTATGAGGGGTGGGACGCTTAAAGGGGGCACGGGGCAAGGTCGACAACTGACAGTTTTCTGTGAATCCGCAGAAGTTTCTTTTTTTTTTTACTGTTTCAGCCTTGTCTTAGGAATGTGAATCCAGAATGTTCTGGAAAATGCATCCTGTAGTGGACAAATCCTAAAACAACTTTGGAGCGTGTCCATGTGGACAACAAATTTGCTACTTTGGTGAAATGATGACATCATAAATCCCTGCTTCTCTCCACTCTTTAAAAGGTTTAAAAGGTTTTCAAATTGTATAAAAAAATAAGAGGAAAATATCTGGTTATAGCGCTGGAGTACATCATCAATGAGCAATCTGAACAAAAGAGCACAGATTAAAATTACTCAGAGTCTATATAGCAGTTGCTGCACCCCTCTAGAAAGGGAAAGTGACCCCCCTGTCACACTTATTCAGAATCAGCACGAATCAAGCAGAACCAGCCGTAAGGAAACATTTTCAAAGTTTGCACCGCATTGGGGAGAGAATTACTGCTTTGTAAGAATGCCGTTCAAGTACTTGAGCTACGTTCACACTGCAGGACATGATGCCCAATTCGGATTTTTTGTTAAAATCCGATTTTTTGATGTGGTCGTTCATATTACCAACAAATGTGACTTGTCAATGTGAACGCAACGTGGCCCGAAAGTGACGGCACACCCGTTTCCGTGTATTTACGGAAGTAAATGGCAATGTCAATATTTTCTTAACCAAATGATCCTGTGTAGCAGATTAAGAAGAAAGAGGACAAGAATTTTGGCTATGGCAGTTTGTGGAGAACTTGCTGTGACGTCTGTTCCGAGGAGCGTGTGGTTGGCAGGAACCATAAGCTGCTTCACTGACACTTTTTAAAACAAATTTTCGGATGACAAGAAGAGCTTTTGACTACATCGGTGAGTAACTTTAAAGTCTCGATAAGCACGGCAATACACGCCGTTCGATTGCTACGTAAAGTCTGATCAGAATCATCAGGAATAGGAGTTGGCTCTTGAGGGGCTTCTTGGGTTGCAGCACCTGGGTACTGTCCATGTCGCCGGCCATTGGTGGACTTCCTCACCTTGGCTCCTTTTTCCTTGGCGGCATGACATGATGTGAATAAGGTGATGCTTCAATGGTCTTCAACGTCTCAGTGTTTTTATATGATTATGCTGTGTTCCAAATTACATGCAGACTCTTTGTAAAGACAATTGGGACATTCCAAGGCGCATTTGAGCTGCAATCAAAAGACTATGATGGCATTTGAAGTGCATTCCAGCTGAATTCTTTTAATGTCAAAATATATTCCAGCAGCAATTAGGATGCTTTCGAGCTGCATCAGGCTAATTCGAGGCACATTTGAAGACATTCTGGCAGGATTTGAAGTGGCTTGCCCTTTTGCTTCTCCCTCGAATGCAATCAGAATGTTTGGGAATGCTGTCGGAATACCGTAAGAATATTTAGAATGCAGTCAGAATACCCTTCGAATGCTGTTCGATATTTTGCCACTTCAAGTGTATCTTATGTTTAACATGAGCAAAACATTTGGGCCGGCCACAAGAATGACCAACAGTATTTGGAATGCACTCAGAATGCAGTCAGAATTTTTAGAATGCACTTTGAAAATCCAGGAATAAACCAGGAATTTTCATTTGGACTGCGTTCTGGCTCATTCTGCCACTAATGTGACTAGGGTTTTAAGCTTGTATGCATATCGCCATATGACTTTCAAAGGTACTAACAATAGGCAAGAAGTACTTCTTTCATTTGGAATACAGGAGGTGAACAAATTCATTGCAACTGATGTGAAACGGATGCGGGGTAGGATTAAATAAGCTTTGCTTCTTCTTACTTCTTTTTGGACATGCGGAACTGTGAATTGTGTTATGTGATGTACTCCAGTGTGAATTGTGTGCATGTTCACGATGAATTAAACGATTACCATTACCATTACCATTAGCATTAGCATTAGCATTAGCATTACCATTGTGTGCCTGGAAAGTGAAAGTAATTTTTTTGTGAGAGAGAATGGCTCAAACTGGTTCTAACTTTGCTGATAGCATGTCTGTGTACTATCTTCTCCTCTCAGTCCTTTCCAATGGGTTATCTGTGTGTGTTGTGCAGCTCTAGTTGTGCTGTGTGAGTGTGTGTCAAGAAGGCCTTCTATGAGAAGCTACTAAATTGAAAATTTACTGAGCCGATAGACTGAATCTAATGTTAATATCTAACAGGACCTCTATGCTGGTCCTAATACTTTTCCTAACCTGAGTTCTCCTATTTTTTGTTTTTGCTGGTATGACAGTTGGAATGCTCTTTTACAGACAACTTCAAGTTTTACAATCAACCACATTTGTTCACCAGTTGCCAGTGAGCAACTTAACAGGAAAAACAAAAGGCTTAGGCTGACATGGACACAAACAAAACCCATCTGTGTGTTTTGCATGATGCTTAAGACAATAGCTGATATTTTTAATTGAAAGGGAGATATGGCCCCTCATGGCAACCCATCTGTTCAAAATTGATATCTGAAAGACAGTTGCCCTTCTTGTCTCCACTGACGAGCAGGCGTGAGAGTTTGAAGCCCTATTTCATTTATTCCAGGTAATTGAAATGTGATGCATGCTTGTGGGTAGATAACTATGGAGCGAACTAATAAACAAAACAGTGTTTTTTTTTTTTTTATCACACAGGATGCTTTATTATTTTACTCCAGAGATTAAACATTTCAAAAGGCTGTTACCTGCCAATGAGAAGAGTATTTTCAATTTAATAACATAAAAGAGGGGAGAAAACAAGAAAACTTGCTTTTGTTGGACATGTGGAGGATGGCGGGATGAGGACTGACAGGGAGTATGTTGTTGTTCGGTTCATGTATAGTACGGAACGGCGATGAGGATGAAAGAAAAAAAAGAGCTGCAAACAGATGGTCAAGGTTTTGACGAGGATGAGCAAGATAGAAAGACAGTGGGAGGGAGAAAGAACTACTCTAGGAATACGAGCTCGGGAAAAGATGCTTGCATTGTTGTTTTCATTATCTGGCTGCTGTCTATCTGCAGGCTTTCTTTATGGGAAGTGAAAAGGAGGGATGGTATGATGTTGAAAAACGACAAGGTTGAAGGGGAAGGAAAGAAAGGAGCAAGAAGAGAGGAAGTGAAGAATGAAAAAAAAGAGTAAGAGTGGGGAAAAAAGCTGTGAAATTAATCTTTTGTGCCTAGCTTACACTGTCGCAGACAAGCTCAGACAAAAGCCTGGACCTGGAGAAGCTGCCGGGGTGTGATTGATGAATAAAGTAAAGGTGTCAGAAGTGTATTATGTAAATTAGCCAAGGCAGGGACCATTTCGGTGGCGAATGAAAGAGCGGGACAAACATGGGTGTGAAAGTGTGTGTGTGTATGCATGTGTGTTATGGCCGGTACAAACGTCCCCGAGCACCACAGCTGTGCCATCTTTCATCTTTCAAGACAACCTCAGACAGCAATCTCTGCCACGGTTGCTGGTTTAAACCTCAGCGCGTGGATGGACACGAAGATAAGAAGATGGACAGATGAAAGCGCCCGAACGAGGACGGTCCATGAAAGAGAGGAAAAGACAGATGGGCATGAGAGGGGGCACGTTAATGAATACAAACCCTCTGATTGACCAGGGTGGGACATCTCTCATCTTCTGCATCTCTCTCAATCTGATTCTCACAGTAGTAAATGTATACAGTTACATTTCCCACCACCACTCTACCTCCCAATGGGGAATACAGTTATTTCAGCCAGAGTCATAAAGATAGCTATAAAGAGCCTGTGTGTCTGATTCTCAATGATGGTGTACAGGCTCTGGGCTGTTGCATGGAGGGGGTTGGGGGATGTAGCTTCCAATGACATTATGAATAGAAGAAAGCCGATAGTATTTTGTGGTATAGACGTGATTTGCATTAGATATGAAGGTCTGTCATGGGATCGAAAGTGAGTGAGAGAGACGTAAATTGAACATACGCTTTCTACTCTCCAAATACACAAGACTTTCCCACCACATGAAGTTTTTAATGGCATGTTTCAAGCATTGCTGTTAATTTAGCTGCAAACGCTAATTGATTATGCATTAACCGACATGCAGGTGCCATACTGTAGCTCATGTGGTCCAGTGGCTGTCTCCCAACTTGATGGTATGGTTTTTGATCCTCAGTCCACCCCGTGATCATGTTGATGCATTCTCGGGCAATTGCTGCTGATGCTGCGTCATCACCGCGTGAATAAAGTGAGAAAGTGCTTTGAGTACATTAAAGGTAGAAACACTCCGTAAACCAAGGACTACTTGTACTATACAAAAAAATTCCGTGTTACCGCTTTCCATGGTTACGTATGTGTTCCCATAAATTAATCACAAATGTCCAAAAACACGACACTCGCTTGAGAGGTAGTTACACTTTGTGCTCAATATTGGTCAAACGTGCTTCAACCGCTCGACTGTCACAACAAATGATTAAGGATAAAGATGGCATTGCAACATCTACCCGGATCTTATAAGGTTGAGGAGGCGGTAGAACAACAATCCCTCATTTATCACGGTTAGTTGGTTGCAGACCTGACCGTGATAAGTGATTTTCTGAGACGTAAGATTCTTTATTTCTATCTTTGTAGTTAGTGCATAGAAAATATGTGTATGACTGTCTGAATACGTTTTTTAACATTATTAAAGCCAACTAACATGAAATAACCCCATAGTCACCTTTACACTCGTATTACCCTGACCGTCGACATACTGTAAATACCAGAACATAAGCTATTTAAGATTTCGATTGGCTGGTGATCAGTCCAAGGTGCACCACGCCGAAGTCAACTGGGATAGGCTCTAGCATACCCCGCGACCAGTGGAGCGGACAGGAAGTGATGTCGGGGGTTCAGATTTTAATTTCAGCCTGTCGTGGGTCACGTCTGCAACAGTAGCTCATGTTAGGGATTATCATGCCTGTTGTCAGATAATTCAAACCTGCAATAAAAGCCTGTTGTGTGTCTCACCAACATTACAGCAACATTACTGACACTGACACCTAGTGACAAGTGTGGAAAACTACATATAATCCCAGCATCTTTGAATGCGTCTTCTGAATGTCTTATATTTATATTTTACTTTATTAGGACATTTTCTATGCTTGAAAATGCTTTATTTAGGTAGAATTCGTGAAATATGCATAGTTTTTGACTAATAATGGGCTGTATTCAACCATGAAACAGCAATACTTATTAATGAATATATTTTTGAAAAACCGTGATAGCGTGAAGCTGTAAAATGGAAAGCGTGAAGTGGCGAAGGACGACTTATTTCAAAAACACCCCAATTCAGGTATAACTTAGGTATAGGACTTACAGTACACCAAAACATGTTCTTACATCACAGGAACCAACCCGAGGACCACCTGGACAAGTGAAAACCCATTTATTTACCTACACAGAGCTACATAAAACAGGGAAACAGAGAATTTGATGGCGTGGGTGAAAGAGACAAAGGTGTACAGGATTACCCCTGGGCTGTTGAAGCACTGGGTTACTATTTATTAAAATTCAGCAAAAAGAAGGCAAAGGTCACCCCAATAAGGAAAGACGTGTCATGTAATTTAGCCTTATTAGGCCACAGTCAAAAGAGAGGGGCTGGAAAATAGGGCAACAGGGGTGAGAAGAAAGGTATGCAGACTTTCATTGTCAAAACCTCTTCTGCTCTCATGCCTTTGTTTATTAATTTAGTCACCGACGCACGAGGCAGAGCAATTTTCAGATCGCTTCCACGCCACTATTTCTCATATTTACAGTGGAAGTATGACTGACAGAGTGAAAAATGCACCGTTGTAAATTGGAGAACGGAGGGTAACAACAGTTAGTGTTACCACTCAGCGTGCGTAAGTGACACGTGAACCTTTTAAAGGGCACTATGAAAAGTGAACACAGAAGGTCTAATCTGTAACCCAGTACGTAGTTATTAATTACACATTATATGATAAGACTGTTTAGCACTAGCATGGTATGGTGATTATATGATGATCAGTTTTATTTTCTTTCTCCAGAAATTCCATTTCTCACGTCACACCATGAAATCATTTTCCTGTCCCAGCTGACTTTGGACAAGAGATGGTGTCATTTTGACCTCTTCTAGGCTGAATTGTTTCTTGTATTACATATCAGCAATGTTTAATCATGACACAATATATATGCAGTATACACACATTTTGTTGATTTAAGTCCTTTATCAGTTAAGTGTTATTTTTATCTCCCATTTCTTCCAATTTTCTCCTGCTCACTTGATTCCACTTCACTCCCCCCCTCTCGCAGACTGTCTCACCATTTCTCATCTTTTCCAACTTTACCCTGGAAGTGTTCATATTTGGGCCGATGTAAGTGGGGCCTACCTTACAATTCTCAGAGTTCTATTTATGTGCTTAAAAAGTTTAAAAAGTTGTAATCTTGTTCTAGATGGTGTGGAAGTGTCATATCATGAGGTTGGCCTGTTATCCCTGGCGTAATTTTTATGCCAGCATTTTTATATGAACAGTCGAGTAGGAGAACTTCTGATTTTCTCACGTCACAACTTTAGGAAGTCCAAGGAAAACAACGTGCCGCTTGCCCACAAATAACCTCTGTCAGTGTCCAGTCATAATGAAAACAATAAAACTAATAATAATATAAAATAATATGACAGTTTGTCTATTGAACTGTATTATAAATGGACAGTCATCCCTCATTTATTGCGATCAATTGTTTCCAGACCCGACCGCGATAAGTGAAGTAGGATTTAATATGAATAAATTTAATATTTTCGTAGTTAGAGCATACGATTTTTAACATTATTAGAGACCTGTAGACATATAATAACACCCCTATATCCTATTATTCTTTGATTACACCACATTGTGCAGGCTATGAGATCACGGTAGGGACACAAGAGACATCCGCTGTAAATTCCAGTGTATAAACCGCTACTTTTTTCTCAAACTTTGAACCCTGAGGCTTATACACTGGTGCGGCTAATATGTGGCTAAAAACTGCATTTCCCATGATGCTTGGTGTGGTCATGTTCTAATCTCATGATATCTCCTATACCTCAGAATTACTATTAATCTTTTAAATATGTATTAAAATATGTATTTGAAGATAATCCATCATAATCTGGAATATCTGGCTGTGAAATGCAGACCCTAATCATAGGTGTGTATATACTCTACAAGCTAATGCGAGCATAGGTCTGGAAGAATTGCAAAGCAGCATAGGCACTCAACTAAATCCTTATCCTGATCATGGCAGAAGATTTCAATCACACAGATCTGCAAATGTTGTTGCCCAGAGTGCACAAAAATGTGGACTTTGCAACCAGAGACAAAAACATCCTGGACAAAGTCTACACTAACACCAAGGGCATAATAAGGCATCACCATCTCCACACCTCAGCCAGATTACATTTCATTGGAAATGATTCCATCATACAGACCTCTTAATGTTCCCCCCGTCTCAAATCCACCACGATTATACCAGTGCCCAAGAAAACAGCAGCCAAATCCCTTAATGATTATCGCCCAGTTGCTCTGACCCCGATTGTAATGAAGTGTTTTGAGAGGATTATTCTACCCCACATCAAGAATGTCATCCCCAAGGATCTTGACAACTATTAGTTTGCTTACTGGGAAAGCAGATCCGTGGAGGATGCAGTCTCAACTACACTTCACTCAACCCTACATTATATCATCTGGAACGTCCACACACATATGTAAGGATTGTTTTTGTTGATTTTAGTTCTGCTTTTCATACTATAATCCCACATAACCTGGATCTTAAACTCAACAATCCGGGATCTGCCTCACTCTGCACATGGACTTCTGGACTTCCTCGCCCTCAGACCACAGCATGTTAAGATTGTCAACAAGATCACCTCAACAGGAGATAAATAACCATGCAAGCCACAAAACAACAGTATTGTCAGTGAGACTATTTTGTTTGTTGTCGTGTATTCCGGTGCATCCTTGTAGTGGAATGAGAGAGTGGGACAGACACCCCTAACAGGACATGGTGGGATCCACCCGGGCAGCAGCATGACTACATGCTGCCCTTTCAGGAGGAGCCAGGCGGGGGACACAGCTCTGAAGATCCGGGTTCAGTTGAGTTTAGTTAGTAGAAATAGTTAGCAAGAATTACAAATCCCTGGGTATTTGGTGGGTAAAAGGGCTTAAATCGCTTTCTCATTTGCTTCCTTGTTTCTTCTTGCACATGCAGGAGCTGTCATTTTATGGTGTGGCATATCTGTTCTCTGCATGCATATGAGCCACTGTCTCTTTCATGTTTCCCTGGCACTCATACATTACGTTGGCGAGACAATACCTCCTCCAGATAATGCCATAAATGAGGGAATTTACATACGTATGCTCGTATATGCAACAGCAGCCTCTCGAATCTGTTCACGCTCACCACGCCTTGATTTGTGTGTGTGTGTGTGTGTGTGTATGTGTGTCGGGGGGGGGAGGTGGCGCTCCAGTGGGACCATCATTAGAGTGGATCTAGACTAATGACACAGGATACTGATTCACACTGTGAGAACTTCTGAAAAGAGACCCCCCTCCTCCTAACACTCACACACACATGTCAGAGAGGGAGGGAAAGTAGGATTAGATCTTTCCACTGCAAAATGGTATGACCAAATTATTTACTAATTTAACTGATCAGTAATCCTTATAATTTATCCTGGCAGCGTCTGTAAATGGAAAGTCGCTCAACACAAATATTTTACACATTTTGTCTCCTCTCTCTCCTCACACACACACGCATAAGGTTACAGCAACACAAAGTCGGAGGTCAGACATCCTTAGTCCTAAATAAATAGTTGGGAGGCTTCTGGTGGAGGAATAATACACCCTGAGAGCAGAGCCGGACCTACCTAATGTGGAGACCGAGGCAAGACGTTATATGGCACCCTCCTTCAGCAGTGATTTTACAAAAGACATTTAGTGGCATTGTTTTTAACCTTGTCTTTAATTTGTAAGAGGTACACATAAAAAAAAAAAAATGAAATACAATATAAATACTCTTGTAGGATGACCAAACGCCCTGTTTTCCCAGGCCATTTCCTGCCCTGACCGTCCTTTTTGTTTTTTTTTAAAGAAAGTGATGCAAATGCCCAGGTGTTTCATTAAATTGACTGGCATTAGGGCACTCTGACTTTCATGCTTATTTGTCAAGCAGCAAAAAAACTGCTCCATAAGAAAATATACATGGGCAAACTAGGAAGATGAGGAAGAAAAACAGGATAAAGAGAACTGCGAGTATGAAAAAGAAAACTAAAGCTACAGTATATACCTTTTTTGTTTATTGAAGTAATATTTGTTTGCCCAAACTATCGAAGTTTGTGAGAGTTATTTTTGTCAAAGCAGGATTTGTTAATATATCTCATATTATTTCATATTTATAGAGTTATTTATTTGACTGAAAGACAGACCGAAAAGTTATTTTTTACAGAATGATTTTTCTAATACAAAAAATTACAAAATTACAAAAAATACATTATTTCTATCATTATTTCCATCCATCCATCCATTTTCTATGCCACTTCTGCTCATTAGGATCCTGGGGGTATGCTGGAGCCTATCCCAGCTGACTTCGGGCGACAGGCGGGTACACCCTGGACTGGTCGCCAGCCAATGGCAGGGCACATATAGACAAACAACCATTCACACTCACATTCATACCTGTGGACAATTTAGAGTCGCCAATTAACCTAACATGCATGTTTTTGGAATGTGGGAGGAAACCGGAGTACCCGGAGAAAACCCACGCTCACACGGGGAGAAGATGCAAACTCCACACAGAAATGCCCAACAGAGATTGAACCCAGGTCTTCCCGATCTCCTGACTGTGACTGTGTGGCCAACATGCTAACCACTGGACCACGTGCGGCCCATCATTATTTCCTTGATTTCAAATACATATTTGCATAGGGAAATTGATCAAATAAATATTGTTTTAGGCATAATCAAACATGTTGAGTCACGTCTGCGAGGCCTATCTGAAGTTGTTTGTTTGGTTATTGATAGTATTTTGTAATATAATAATTTTCTATCCATACAGAGGAAGCATACTTTAAAGGAAAAGTGCCCTTCTTTCAGAATTTTGCCCATCATCCACAATCCTTATGTGAGACATAAACACGCATGTCTTTCTCTTTTTTGTGTGTTCTAAAGATATGAAAACAGATAAAAAGAGGCAGCTACAAATGCACGTACTGGGATGCACCTATTCCGCCGAAAAGCCTTCTGAAAAAAACCTCCAAAAACCACCAACAATGCCATTTACATAATGTGACCTGAATATTAACAAAGCCACAGCAAGATTGTTATTATTGTTATTAACATTGTTACACCAAAAAATTACTGGCATAGTGACACCTTGCCACACTACACCGGCTAGCGACTAGACTTCACCACACACTCACCCGCAGGGCGTCAGATGACCAGCATGTATAAATAACCATAAAATGTTGTTGGAGGTTTTTGGAAGTGTTTTAACAGCAGGCTTTCTAGCGGAATAGGTGTGTACCATTACTTGCATTAAATACCTGCCTCTTTTTAGCTGTTTTTATATCTACAGAATGCACAGAAAAAAGACATGTGGATGATGGGCAACATTTTTTAAAAAGTGCAGTTTTCTTTTAAATGCGTTGAAATTCTAAAGTACCTTTGGGTAATCTTCGAGTGCCTTTTGTGTACCTTATGGCTGTCTCACTCCTGCATCTGAGTTTTGTTTGTCTGTTTTTTGATTCACTTTAGAGTTTATGTTGACTGTATTTCCCCAACTGAGAGAGGGAACCACCATAAAACGGTGAACAGATGTTTGTTTCAACAGAGAATGCTCATTTGTGGAAATGCTTTAATCCCCATCTCCCCCAGCTGCTGCTGAACAGGTAAATGGGCAGAAACTGTGCATTACTGGGGCACCCATGTTTACTGTGTGTTGTCTTGGACAGCAGAGAGCTTGTTTACAGAAATGCCAACAAAGGGAAGGAACGTATTGTTCGGTACTGTAATGGTTATCTCTTCTCTTTAACCTTTCTTCCTGGTTCTTTGGACCGCATTGCTATCGGAGTAGTCAATGATCAAACAGTTTAAAAGGTTTTGAAATTGTATTAAAACAAATCTAGGACGAATATATTTGGTTTACACCGCTAGAATCTACATTGATAAGGAAGCTGGACGAAGAGCCCATAATGAAAGTACACAGAGAATATATGGCAGTTGCCGGTCCGCTCTAGAAAGTGAATGTTAAGCTTGTGTAGAAGGGAGAGTTAAGCTTGCGTGAGTGAGAACAATGCATCTATTGTGTTTCTGCCTATTTCAGTATTTTTCCATGAGCGATATCTAACTGTTGCGCAACTCTGGTTGTGCTATGTGAGTGTGCGTCAATAAGGCCTTCCGTGAGAAGCTACTGGACAGAGAGTCAAATAGTTTAATACAGTGGTTCCCAAACTTTGCGCAGCCGTGTACCCCTTCAGACATTTGACCTGAAGCCATGTACCCCCTACTCCTGCACAAGATAAAATATTGAACATAATTCATTTGTTAATGAATTAATTTTATAGTAATTCCAGGTCAACATTTTGTATTTTGCTTAGTTACATTTTGATAAAGTTTCACAAGAGCACTGATAAATAGATAAGTAATCATCCTACATATCTTTTATGCTAGTCTGATGTTGGCATGCTTCCGTTTGAATGGGTTGAATCTGAGCTTCACTTTTTTAGTCCACCCACAATGGCTTTGGTTTACGTCTGCGTATTGACTGCCAGCCATGTTCAGAGCAGAGCTCCATACTGCCAGAGTTTTGGGGCATTTTTGCTGAACTTCCAAGACCCACAGAAAATTGAGTTTTTGGACTACATAAACATTGAAACTATATAAAGAAACTTCATACTCTCTTCTTTCATCCGAAAAAAAAAGTTAGTTTCTAGCCTTTTTGGGTCTTTAGATAATGGTGGTAGAACATGGGGTAGTTTCAGCAAAAACACCTGATTTTGACCAAAAAACAAAGAAAAAAAGGTTTTTCTGCAGAGATGCAAATTCAAGCAGAGTGACGGTGGGGTCTGCTGGATGTAGGGATGAATCCCTGCTGCTGACCGATCCAGACGGCAGCCACTCGTCAGAAGAATCAGGGTCGGGTTCTGAGTCACCCGACTCTGAACTGCTTCCGGTGTCAGGCTCGGGTGTCGCGCCACATGGCTCAGCAACGCTCACCACTAGCTTGTTGCTTCGGCTGCCATTGTCAACTGCATTTGTGTCTACGTCACCTGCATCACCCATGTCACCTCTATCTTTCACGATCGCGTCACTACTAAAGACAGATCCACCCCCAGGCAAGCTTTACAGTGTTAGCTGCCTGTATTTTTTGTCTCCGCTCGATTTCTGCATTTTTTTCGCCATTTTCCTCTCTCAACCCACAATCCGTCTTCTTCATAGACTTCATAGATCTGTTGCTGCCTGTTGGAGGAAAAGAGAACTGTTGCCCCCTACTGGGACAGAAATACATTGCCTACAAGTCAGAAATTCACACACAAGATGAATAACACTTTGATCTGTAGCTCCCTCGAAAAAAAGCCAAAGACGTCTTTGGCAGTCAATGTAAACTCTTCAAGATTAAACACTCTTAATGCACAAAATAATCATCAAACTTACTTATTTGTTCATATGATGCACACAGAGCAATGAACAACTTCGTGCTAGCTCCTTTCTGCTCCGTTCTCTTTGCGCCATGAGGCGTTCAGGCTCACTCGTAAATTTGAGTTGTCTTTGTTGTTTTTGAGTTGTTAAGTGTTAATTGTGTTTCATTTTTATTCACGTACCCCTTATTACAACTGGTGTACGCCTGGGGGTACGCGTACCCCACTATGGGAACCTAGGATCTAATCTATTTGTTTACAGCGCTGGAATCAGTAAGTCCGAGGAAAGAGCTCAGAATGAGAGTACATAGAGCATGTATAGCAGTTGCCGCACCCCTCTGGAAAGTGAAAGTGAGAGTCAAGCTGGTGTGAGTGAGAGCAATGCATCTATTGTGTGTCTCCCAGTAATTTTCCATGCGTCGCATATCGCAACTCTGATTGTGCTAGGTGAGTGTGTGTGTTGTAAAGGTCCCTATGAGAAGTTAGACTAACAATGTACTGAGCAAGTAGACTGAATCTAAAAGTGTAATTGTAATAATAATATCTAACATTTTTTAAAGAAAAAAATCCAAAATATTACATTTAATTTATTTTCTCACTAAAATGAAATGTTTTAGTTCACAAAATGAAGTGTGTACAGGTTTAGACCAAAAACTGGTCGTGTTACTCTCCATATTGTGCATTTAAAAGAAAACAAAAAACAAAAAACAAAAAAATCCTACAAATCCAGCCGTTAAATATTAACTGTTGCATCTATTGCATCAAAACGTGACAAAGAAGAGAAGTGACACAGGCTAATTGTAGAGCAAATAATCTGCACAAAAAAACAAACACATACACACATTGTCAGTGACATCAAAGTCTTCTCATTATTGATTACTTTTTAATTAATGGCGTCAGTCGATTCTAAACATGTCACAATAAACGCATGTTTCTATCCCGGTGAAGTCAGTCTGCTGCTCTGTTATTAATGCCGTGAAGAATTCAGCCACTGTTTGCAAATAATATGCTCAAATTGAATCATTGTTGCATGAATTTATGCAAAATATTCATTTCAGGCAACGCGAGGGTTGAGTGCTTTTAAATTGGAGAGATCATTCATGGCTTCACCTTTTCAGGCGAGATAAAGTCGTGTGCAGTAACATTACAATGTCAAGGGAAAGAGGGGGTTTATGAAGTGGGAGGGATGAAAAGAGTAGCATGAGAGACAGAAGGCAAAAATAATGACGAAAGAAAAGCAGCTTGAGTCAATAAAGTCAACAAAATCCAAAGTGGTTTGGAGCATAAAAATATAAAACAAAGGGATAGGAACAAGGACATTCTGGCATTTGGTCTCATCCCATCACTCTTTATGCAAAAGTAGTGACCTGTGTGTGTGTGTATGTGTGTATCAAAGGTTAGTAAACCTTGGCGGTGATGAAAAACAAAACAACAAAAAACCTGCATCGCACAGAGGCTGGACAGTCTTTTACATTTGCAATGCAATAATAAATCAACATCTACCTCACAGATGGATGCTGATGCATATGCTACCTTGGGAATCCTTTTAATGTTGCTGCATTTCTACACTCTCATTTTCATATAAGCAAATAGATACACATGTTTTTTCTCCTGTATGTCTGAAGTGACATTTTGCTTTTCATTCCCCCACGTGTCAATCATACAAATGTCTCCATTCACTGTCAGATGAGGTGACTTTTAAAGTGAATCTCCAGATTACACAACACTGACGGTTTTATTTACTGAGAATGACAGCAGCTCTGAACAAAAATCGAACCAAGGTCTCACCCTGATCAAGCCACGATGACCTCCTCTCATTGTGTATTTGCATTCTAGCTTCATTTTTTCTTTGTTTGCGAACTCTTTATTCCAATTCAGTTTGCCAGCAGGAAGGGAAAACTATTACAGTTTTTTCTCAATTGCTAAAACATGCATTTTATCTTTTCGTAGCACAGTAATGCCTCGCTGATCGTGGTCCATTTGTTCCAGACCCATAAGTGAACAGGATTCCTTTGTTATAAATTGAATACTTTTGTAGTTCGAGCATACAAAACCTGTTTACAACCTTCTAAATTTAACATCATTAGAGCCCTCTAAACATGAAATAACACCCCTGTAGTCACCTTTACACTCGTATTCCCCAATATCGTAGACATAATAAGAACAAATCAAATATACGATCTAAATAACACTGGTGCTTGTGTGTCTCACCCAACATTACAGTAACTGACACCAAGTGACCAGTGTAGAATACTACATATCAACATCCTTGAATTCCTTATATTTGTATTTTACATTTATAAAATGTGTTTAAATATGCCTAATAATAGGCCATATTCAACCACAAAACTGCATGATTTATTAAATACTATATTTTTTTAAAAACCGTGATAGAATGAAGCCACAAGGTGGCGAAGAACGGCTGTTTATTTTTTATATTAGGATATTTTTTTCAGCATCAGTCTTCAGATTTCCCCCTCAGGTCCATATTTTTTCAATAACAGGCTTCAGATGTTTTTCACAGTCGTTTTTTTTTATGTCATCTTCCTGGCATTCACATTCTATTCATTTTTATTTTATTTTTAACTTAATGGCAGTGTTTTGATGTCTGGGGGAGGGGCGAGGATCCCATGATATCAGCATTGCCAGACATGCATTTGTATATGATTATACAAATCTGAAGACTGACAGTGAAATACACATGATAATATCAAATATCCAAGTAAAATATTGCATTTGTTAATGTTTGCATTGTATTTTTATTTTTTAATGAAATCTTTTCTTTTGCCAATAGCTTTCAGTAGAACGCGTCAGTAGAACGTTTTCATGATTGCCAACATTAATTTTCAATGCCAAAATGCTGTGTTCTGGCTGGTTGGGACCCGGCAAATAGTGGCACCCTTCCAAACTTACTTACATACTTAAATGAACCTTACTGTGATGTGCAGTGGAGAAGGAGATCGAGTTACATTTTTTTTTTTTTCATGTGGAAATACAGGAACAGCAGCGAATGCCGAAACACATATAAATGTTTATTTTTGACACATAACTCTCCTGCTAACTTGACGCTGATGTTTTCCCATTTCTGATCAACATTTGCAATTTGTAATGAGTAGATTAGATTCAGCTCCAGAACCCTTCCCTCCTCTCTTCAATTGCCATTGTTCACTCGCCACACATTCCAGTTTTAAACTGTGGCTTTAAAATATATATATCATATTTTTTTCTCTTAATTTCTAGTACATTGTGTTGCATTGCTCCTTACGAGGCTCTCTTGCTGCACAGTGCATGTGTGTGTGTGTGTGTGTGTGTGTGTGTGTGTGTGTGTGTGCTAGAGCCGCCGCCTTCTCCCTCAGAGACAAAGCGACTGTATGACTGACAAGAGGTCTCACTCCATTGTTCTATGGAACACTGTTGTTTTATGACGCATCTACTGTAGGTACTGAACCAATGCACAGAGTGAACGCTCATCCTCCCTGTTTAGAGGCCAGATGAGGAAAATAGACACGCATGCACATGGCAATATATGGAGGCTGATAAAATTATCGTGTTCATTTATCGTGTGATTAATTAATTTATTATAATTTCTTTTCTCAACGAGAAATCTTGTCACGTTTTAATCTCGTGACACCCCTACTAATGAAGGGTAATGTAAGACGATCCATGAACACATGGAATTGGAGTCATGGTCACAGCACACAACAACTATGGTGCATTCATGGACCACTGAAGAAAGTGCAAAATGTCTACACTGAAAAACATTATTAGCAACACATAAATACATAAACATGTAAATATTGTGGGCTTTCTAACATCATGTATTATCTGTATCATCATGTATTTATAAATGATTGCCGACTTACGGTGAGTGACGTGCTTTCTGCTGTAAAAATGCCCTATTTTCGGAGGAAACCAAAAATCTATGGGGCCGTGAATCATGCATGTGCAGGGATGAACTGTACTAGAAGAACACAAGTCAGGAAGTGTAACATTTGCAGTACATTCAGGCAACTTGTGGAGTTCCTCTTAATGTTGTTGTTTTTTGGTGAATAAGAAAGAGACTTTTTTTAGTACGTCAGTGGACACTTTGACAGGTATCCAATTTTGTCAAAGGATTCAGTGTTCATTCTAACTAATTTCAGAGAAGTTGTTAAACAGGTACATTAGAAGGCTGAAGAAATCATCATCAGAATTCCAACATAAAAGCCTCATTCCAAAGCCTCCTACAAAAACAAAACAAAACAAAACAACCCCACAATGACTTTTCTATTGTGATTATCCAGTGTGCTGTTCTTTAAGCCAAACATTACTTTTCCTTTACGAATGATTCCTAGATTATTTTGTCACCCATATTTCGGATAAATACAACATGAAATACGGCGTTAATGTACTGATATGAAAAAAAGGAATCAAAGGCTTGACCAAACCTACCAACTAATGCATCCATTTCCTAACCAGTAGACCATCAGATAACCTTGAATATAATTTGCATCTTAAGAGGGGTTTCCAAACATTCTCATTTGCCTTCTCACCCTGCTTCCTAGATTGAATTTAAAAGTATGTATGTCCTGTATCTAATTGGGGAAAAACTAATATACAAAAACAAATATATCTTCTACCCCACCTCTTCCCTCACCTTCTACTCTCTCTCGTGGCAGCAGAATAACAAGTCTAATCACCAGTAGAATACAATTCCTGTGAAATGAATGTAGTGGCTGTGCGCGCCACCAATATTTTATGCTAATACAATAAAAATGTAAAGTTGAAAATAAGCCTTCCTCTTTTTGTGTAGCGTAAAAGGTAAGCAGAAGAGTAATGGAGGTGTGTATGTGGTGGGAGATTTGGCAGGGGTGTAGCGGGTTGAGTTGGTGGGGGGTTCATCACATGGCCCGGGCCTCACCAAGGGATAGGCTGTCGCTAGGAGACAGAGGCAGGGAATGGGCCAGTGGCAATGATGTATTAACTGGCGAAGGTGGCTGACAGTAATCTTTGTCACTAGATGCAGTGGCTGTCTAAGTCCTGTCATTTTATGCATCTCATGCAAAACAGATGTACCCGGATACTACAGGCTCAGGGAGGGAGAGATTCAGCCAAGATGGAGGATGGAAGAGGTGGAGGAGGGGGGTAAAATAATCATTATATACCGAGAGTTTGGAAAGGCTGTCACAAAGAATTCCATTATTTTTCATCCAGTATTGAGAAGCTGGATTGTGCAGATTGTATTTTTTTTTTCTACCACCATAAGCCCGTAAATAATTTGGGAAGTTTCCAGTAAGAAGTTTTCCTTTCTCTCTGCTCATTACGAAGAGTTCAGGGCAGAGGTGCTCAATCACCCTGGCTGAAGGAAACGCTTACACATAGAAACATACACTGCCACTACCTTCTACCTCCTCCTGTCTGTCCTCCCCTCACTCCATTCTCTCCCACTACTGTTGGAACCATTTTTCTTTCTAAGCACTTGTCTCATAGAACTTATACCTTTCTTCTACTTTCAGGTGCTCCTGTATGTTTCAGTCCTCTGTTCTCTGTTGTTAAAATAATTTCTTGGACTGTAGCTTTTTCCAAAGAATAGCTAACTTTTATGACCTCTTTTTACCATACGACTCTGCCTCTCCCAATAACTCGAGCAGTCTTTCCACTCTTTCCCCAACATTGTGTGGGCACATGATAATATATATATATATGGCGCTTGCTTATGGTTCATCGGCATCAGGAGTGTTGGGATTGTAAAGGCTCTTTCTTCTCTTTAGCCTTTCTTCCTGGTTCTTTGGACTGTAGTCAACGATCACACAGTTTCAAAAGTTTTCAAATTGTATTAAAAAATAAGAGTAATATATTTGGTTACAACACTATGTGTGATCAGACGACTTCTCCAATAGTAGCGTGGTCCAAAGAACCGAGAAGAAAAGCTAAAGAAAAGGAGTAACTTTTACAGTGTTTAAGAATAGAAACGTTATTGTTACTGTCACAATAGTACAATGAAAGTTTGTCTGGCACTCTCTCCATTGCAGCAACATTACTAAACATACATCTAAATGTAAAGTGCAGTCTAAAATATGAAATAACAAACTTAAATATGTAAAATAGCAAAAAAGAAGGCGGAGGTATAAAGGTATCCAACAAAGTGTGAAGTGACATTGCACATTAGGTGATATTGCACAAGTAATGTAAGTGTATATGTGTCTATGATACTCGTCAGGCGGAAGGGAGAAGACATTTGACGGGTTTGGGATAAAAACTGTCTTAGTCTTTTAGTTCTGGTTCCCGGTGTCCTGTATCATCTGCCTGAGGGAAGAGGGGAGAAGAGGTCCCGGTCACTCGTTCTGCTGCTCTCACCACCCGTTGCAGGTCCTTCCTGTCCTGTGCTGTGCAGCAGCTGAACCAGGCTGTGCAACAGTAGACCAGGAGGCTCTCAGTGGTGGAACGGTAGAAATTTGTGAGCAGCTGTTGGGGAAGTTGAGCCTGATGCAGCTTCCTAAAGCCTTTGTTAGGCCACCTGATGTGTGATGTGGTTGGACCATGTGCAGTCTGCAGAGATGTGGCCCCCAGGAACCTGAAACTCTCCACCCTCTCCATCGATGTAGAGGGCGGGGTGCTCTGTTTGTCTTGTTCTCCATGACCATCTCCTTGGTCTTCTCGGTGTTGAGGTTCAGGTTGTTGTGACACCATTGCCGCAGATGCGGGACCTCTTCTCTGTAGGTGGATTTGTTGTTGTCGCTGATCAGGCCGATGATGATGGTGTCGTCCGCGAACTTGACACTGGTGTTGGTGGGGTGAACAGAAGAACAGTCATGGGTGAAGAGAGAGTAGAGGAGGGGGATGAGGACACACCCTGTGGAGTACCGGTGTTCGGGATGAGTGTAGAGGAGATGTGGTCCTTAATCCTGACGTTCTGGGGTCTGTTGCTGAGGAAGTGAAGTATCCAGGAGCACAGTGTCCGACTGAGCCCGAGGTTGCTCAACTTCGACACCAATCCGTGGGGATGAACAGTGTTAAATGCACAGATAAAATCCACAAACAACATTCGCACATAGTTGTTTCCTCCTTCCAGGTGTGCGAGGGCTGTGTGCAGAGATGTGATGGTGGCATCTTCTGTTGTCCTGTTTGCTTTGTATGCAAACTGGTGTGGATTGGCATCAGCAGGGATGGCCGCCTTAATATGGGGTGCTGTTAATCTTTCGAAGCACTTGGTAATGATGGGGGTCAGAGGAACAGGGCGGTAGTTGTTCAGACAGGTCACAGTAGGGTTTTTTGGGCACAGGGATAATGGCGGTGGACTTCATGCAGGTGGGGACCACAGACTGTTCTAATGAGAGGTTGAAAATGGTGGTGAAAAACCCTGCGAACTGTGTCGCCCATGACTTAAGTACCTTTCCTGTGACACCATTTGGACCAGGTGCTTTCCTCGTGTTGACTCTACTCAGGGTGGCTCTGACCTGGTGCTGCTGCAGCTGGATGGGGCCGGTGTCCCTCTCTGGTGCTGCAGAGAGGGACAAAGTGTGGACCTGTCCGTTGGGTTGGTCAAACCGGGCAAAGAGCTAGTTAAGAGTGCCCAATAGGGTGCTGTCTGGGGAGTCTGCCATCGTCGGATTGTCCTTGTAGCCGGTGACTGCCCTGCCACATGTTCCGAGTTTTGTTGTTGTTGTCAAAATGCTCCTCAATGCGCTGTTTACAGCTTCGCTTTGCTGTTTTGATGCCCTTTTGCAGAGACCGCCCTGCCTCCTTGTATGCTTGCTGCTCCCCTGACCTGAAGGCAGCATGCCGCCCTCGCTACAGTGCACACACCTTGCTGTTAAACCACGGCTTCTGTTTGGGGAACACTTTAACAGTCCTTGTTGTGATTACATTCTCAGAGAAGAAGTTGATGTATGAGAGCACAGCAGATGTGTGGCTTTCTAGGTCCGCCCCCCAGTCCCTGTTCTCAAAACAGTCTCCGTTATGACCATCACACAATCATCCAAATGCCGTGAAGCAATCCTCAGTCAGAGTTCATCCATTTTATTGTTTCGTGACCGGCAGTTGGCAATAAAGAGACTCGGTATGGGCGGTCTGTGGGGGTTAGCGTTTAGCTTAGCTGCCACTTCAGTGAGGGAAAGGGGAAGGGGGATTCCGCAGTTCTCACTGTGAAAAACAAGGTTTAAAACAAACAATAAGTCGCTAAATCGGAGAGAGCACCGGGCCGCTGCGTTTACACGCGCCGCCATCTTAATCTTACACAGACAATTTCAAACAAGACAATTTACACAGACAAAGGTTTGACTAAAAGAGTGTTTGTTTATAAAAAATAGTTTGGAACACTGAGTATTCAGTGAAGAGAATTAGGTTTAATGTTTTAGCAATTGAAAAAAACTGTCATAGTTTTATCTGCAAATCCCCTCACTAACAAAATGAACATACAGTAAATAAGGAGTTTGCAAACAAGGAAAAGGCAAAAGCTGAGCATGCACACCTATGGCCACGTTTTGCTGGTAATGCGAATCGGTGTTTATGCAGCTATGCAAAAATCCCCAGACACATCCCCAAATGTTACAGCACAGCAGCATGTTCACTGTTGTTGAAGAAAATATTTGTAGTTACTAGAAACACATCACAAGAACGAAAACACCGCCAGGTGAAAATCCAAGCAGTTAAACACTGGAATAAAGCTTGATAGCCTCCCGTTTTTAGACTGCTGTATAGAGGTGGCAAATTCTAAAGATCATATGGAGAATATTTGAAGACAATTTAGTATGTACAGCATCATTTTAATACAGTTACCGTTATCTTTATAGACAACAGACAGCAAATTATGCCCTCACTGGAGACTTACCTGCCATTCCAATTGTACTACATAAAGTCCACTCTTTAAATTCTATTATTTTCCTTCACACTAAAGAAAAGTCATACACATATCTTAATTGCGTATCTATTTGCTGCTGAGACACACACCTCATATTAACGACAGTGTATATAGTGCATGTAGACAGCAGCAGAAGGACAATATCTTTTTATCTACCTGCAATAAAACTCACCCGCTGTTCAGGCTATGAATAACGCTTATACTGCCCCTTCCTTCGTTTACATAGGCAGGAGAAAAGAATGGTTGAAGTCATGTGCGATCGTGAAGGAAACAAACTAGGTTGTTGTTTACATTTACATTTACAGGATGATTTACAAAAAAGTGGGAGACGATACGGTGCAAGCTAAAGCAATCATTTTGTAGCAGTCACCAGTTTGTTGGTATTTACACAGACTGTTCATACGCAGTTTACAGAAACCTGTTTTCCATGTGAAAATGAGCATGACGTGGTGCAATGATTTCATGTTAATCTAAATAAACATTCAGGTATATAGTATCATTTTTTGCTTTAAATATGGACATTGGAAAATCGTCATGGAATTACGCACCCTTTGCGATGAACAATCTACCTCCATGCTTATTAATAGCGCTGAAACCAACTAAAAGGGTGCCGAACATCATTTCTATTTGGTTTACCCATGTGCACTGGCCCAGTTCTTGGTGACTGTGAATGAGATGCTGGATAGTGTCTTACCTAGTGATTCTTTAGTTCCTCTGAAGAGTGCAACTGAACACATTGAATAGATGGGCTAGCACCATTGAGGGGGTTTAGGCAAAGTCCGGACAGGTATTGGTGGACTAATATGGTAGCATGTGTGGGAGATCTTTGCAGAACTCACCTCAAACAGGTTCTGAAAGACTACGAGACAATTCAGTGTTCTTCACTGGTACAGTTCTATTGGACAGTGTTTTGCCACGGTTGCCTCTCCATCCCCTTTTCCCGACTGGCCTCCACTCACACTAGATTGCACTCATCAATTTATAATGACTATTTATTTTCTTTAGTCTTTCTTCCTGGTTCTTTGAACCTCATTGCTATCGGAGAAGTTGTCAATGATCACACAATTTAAAAGGTTTTCAAATTGTATTAAAAAATAAGCGCCCCCGCCCCAGAAAGTGAAAGTGAGAGTTACGCTGGTTTGGGTGAGAACAAGGCAACTATTGTGTGTCTCCCAGTAATTTTCCAGGAGTCATACAGTATTTAAGTGTCTTAGTCTGATTGTGCTAGGTGTGTGTGTGTGTGTGTGTGTGTGTGTTCTGAAGGCCCCTATGAGAAGTCATGAGACTGACAATGCATTGAGCAATTAGACTGAAAAATATCTAACAATTTTTGTACACCATCACTTCATGATACGTGTGAACTTCCCAGACTTTCTAGTTTGTTTGAAAATTCGTGTTTATTTCTATAATTCAAGGTGGTAGTTCTCATGAATAAATATATGGAACAATCACATCAATTTTGAGACAGCGTTGATGCATGTTCTCAAACCACATATTTGCATCCACCTTTGTTGGAGGGGTATGTGAGGGACTATATAATAGAAATTTTTGTTGTTTTTACTGAGTCTAGGTGCTCGTTTCCAACTTGTTCTGCGAATGCATTTTGTGATAAGTGACCCGAGTACCCGATTCACTTCAGTGAGTGACTCATAAGAATTCGAGCCAGACAAAGGTATCGATTTGCCCATCACCACTATGGAGCTCCGCCCATAGCCTAGGTGGAGTTCCCTGAGAAATTACGAGTTGGATGCGGGTGATGTTTGATTGACATCTCTGAGCTGTGCATAGAGGGATTACATTCCTCCGGCTCCTGAGAAGTCAGTCAGCCTATGCTCTGGAATGGAAGCTCTGGCTGATTGCCAAACCTATTATTTTGAACAATGAGGAACAATACATCAAACAAGTGTCCAGCTGGTTTTGAGCTCAGAATGGGCTAGCCCTTATCAGAGTGCCGTTAGTTATTTTTTCCATTTTTTTTTCTTTCATTTTTATAATTTTAGGGTGCAATGTCTTCCCTTTTTATACAACGTCCAACTGGATTTAGGACAATTTGCAACAATCTGGAGTGATCAGGAGTCACCACTTCAAGACATGGTAAATGGTAAAACCGAGTTGCATCCCCAAGCAAAGAAGGTCAAATGTCCAAGTGATGTTGACTGTTAGATTACAGCAAGGGTGCCCATTACGTCGATCGCAAGCTACCGGTCAGTCGCGAAGGTAGTTTGAGTCGATCGCATAAACGTCAATTTGTAGTTGTCATATGACATCAGTCAGCTGGAATTAAGCTTCCCTCATAATTCGATCTTGCTCCCCCAATGGTGAACAGACATCTCTGCAGAAACTACAGAAGTCTCTGCTACACACTGAGATGCAACTTTCATCTAGATTATTCCAATTATTCCAGCTGTAAAATGCCTATACCTATAACAAAAGTTATTTGTCCACTTGTAGCGGCTAGTTATGTAGAAAAAAAGTGGATTGTTTGATGGCTTCGCTTCACGTCATAAACTCAACTATAGAAATGAGTGTTTTCTACATTTCCGTTTCTAAAACCTTTTTAATATGTTGCCATGACTTTGAATGCATTGTCTTTTGCATAATCATTTTCATTTCTTTATATCGGTAATGTTTGATAGCAAATGCTAACTGGGCTAATCCATGAAATGTGTGTCGATTGAACGCTACTGTATGTAGCTATTTTGACTTATATATTACCAGTACTCAGGTTGTGTAAACAACTATTGAGGAATTATGTGTAATTACAGTATCTTTATTGCCACACTGAATTGAATTGTGAATTATTTGGGAATGATATCAGCTACTTTGATTACCTGTAAACTTTGAAACTGAATGTGAAATACTAATCATTAGTACAGTCAAACCTGTCTTAGCGGCCACCTTTATAGAACGGCCACCTGCCTATAGCAGCCACTGAAGAATCCCCCGCAGCAAATTCACATGTTATAGACCCTGTGTATAGCAGTCACCTGTCTAACGCGGCCAGCGGCCACCCATTTTGGCTCCCTTGGTCAATATCTGACTGCATATAGCGGCCAAATTACCAACTCAAGTAGAAGCTTCATGCACGAAAAAGTTTTGTTTTTCAATCAATGAAGCCGTCGTGTGTAGACTTTAATTACTGAATCCTAGCTCAGTCACAATCATTCACAAGATCCACACAAACTGTCAGTTGTTCCACATGAAAAAGCCGTCTTCTTTTGAGCTTGCTATTTCCTGGTCAAACATGTAACTTTAAGAGCATTTGCACCAAAACATTACCACAATTTAAGCTGGGAACAGGATGTGCTCCCAGCGACGCTACAATAAAAAAAAAAAAAACATACGCTAGCATGCATGCGGCAGCGGGAACAAAACTGAGTTCGGTTGTACTTTATTGAAGTATTTTAGAATGTACTCACGTTATTTGTTACATCAATCCTCATCCACAAATCCATCAAAGTCCTCATCTTCTGTATTCGACACAAACAAAGCCGTCTTCTTTTCTGTTCGCTACTAGTCTGTTAACTTGTCAGTGTTATTCAGCTCCGAAGCAAAGAAGGAAACTTCTCCTGTTGCTTCTGCCAACTTTATTTATTGAACGCGGCCACCAGACAGCAGCTCAGAACACACACACATCTCTCAGCATCGTCTCTCCTTCCTGCTTGCCCACAAGGCAAAGGTTAAACAAGCCCCACTACATAGCTGTCCAGCCAATGCCTGTAAGAAATGACACCACATTTCCTGGTGTGCACTGGTCAATACTGTAATGCTGCTTGTTGTGGGGAAGGAGAGACTCACGTCGCCGATGCACTTTAATGGCTTTATTAACAGCGGAGAACACTGCAGGACTTTACATCCACGGCAACATAAACACACTTCCCAACTCTCTAGAAACTCATAGCTAGCACTGAGCCTTGCTTTCCTGCTCGGGACGCCCACCGTCACTTCCCATCACTTCCTGATGAACTAAAGCTGTAATGACACTCTGCCGTATAAAAAGTAAAATATTAAAAACAAGCATAAGACATTACTAGCACAGCTTTGTTCTGTGGGTCGTGGATATATTCTATCAGTTATTATTAAGCCTCTAGCTTCCTTTTAGTAAGTAAAAACCTTGGCTATGATTGCACTACATTGTCATGTAGACCTACAAAGTACACTTGGAAGAACAAGAGGTGAATAAATGTATTGCAACTGATGTGAAACTGATGAGGGGTAGGATTAAATAAACTTTGTTTCTTCCTACTCCTTTTTGGACATGCAAAATTGTGAATTGTACTACAAATATGTGATGTGCTACTGTTTGACTCATATGCATGTTCAGGATTAAAACCATGAACCATGAACCATGATAATAACAAGCCTAGTAGTGCTGTACAACTTTTATCCGCAGTCCGCAGTGCCCTCTACTGGTCAACATTATTATTATTATTATTTTTTTCCCTTTTTTTTTCTTTTTTTTCCTCTACTGGTGAACATTCAAACTGGACACCAACCTGTCTATAGAGGCCACCTGTCTATAGCGGCCACTTTTGCAGACTCCCTCTAGTGGCCGCTATAGACAAGTTTGACTGTATTTAGTTTAGTTTTCAATTATATATACACTGTTCAAAAAAATTAGAGGAACACTTCAAAAACACATCAGATCTAAACTGGGGGAAAATGATCTTGAATATCTTTTGTAGTTCGATCGGCATAACAACGTTAATAACAATAATAACAGTGTCTCTGTAGCTTAGTGTGCACATCACATTATATGCAAATGCTGTGTTGTTGGCGCTTTTTTTCGGAAGGCTTAATAGGCGGAATATGTGTTTCCCATTACATGCATTCTTAGCTCCCTCAGGTCACCGACCTTTTTGAGCCCAAGATCCCTGGTTTCTGCCGTGAACCTGCGCAAGATGTAACCCCCCAACACAAAGCTTTGTGTTATTCAACATTTCAGCTTTTTCTCATTGTGCCTTTTGCTCTATTTTTACTACTTTTGCTGTTTAACAAAAAACAAAACACAGTGTTGCAATGACAAATGAGCCACGGGTCGCGGATGGCGGATGAGCCGCACTTTTGGTCACACCTACCATGTGGGTCGGACTTGTGGCGTGGGCTCTATGAGCAAATTAAAACTCGGCTTGTTGGCTCAGTGTCGTGGGCGAGCGGTCTTGAGGAGAAAGAGACTGGTGTACTAGCGAGCTGGTGTACTAGTATCTGTGGCCGTGTTTTGGTGACTGGGCTCTTGGCTGGAGCTTGCGACTTACTGCCTGGCAGGCGGCGAGGTGTACGGGCGTCTTCAGCGGTCAAAGTACGTGCATGTTGGACACTATCCGGTAGGGGAGGGCACTAATGTAATAATAATTTCTTTGCTATCAACCGGCAAAGTCCCAAAGATCGACCAGTAGCTCCCGATCGACGGGTTGGTGACCCCTGCTAAAGTTTACAGTTTGTATTGTTCAGTATGCACAAATAACATTCAATATCCATGCATAATTCTCTTTATTGCTAATAAGGCCCCAAATCACTCTGATGAAAAAACTGATTTCACACACCTTTCCAGTGGATTATTTTTATTTTTCATTGCACAGAGTCAAGTGTACAAGAGCCAGGTCGCAGACTGCCAGTCATCGCCTTCACTCATACCTGCCATCCTCAAAGACTCGGGTCAGTCAGTCACATATTCAACCCTGCTTGTTTACTTTGTTGTGTTATATTTGCAAAGTAGTCATTTATTTTGTCCTCATACCATCCTTAATCCTCACTCCTTTATTCCTCCTGTGTCCTCACCACAGACTCTCCTTTGAATGAATTTCCCCTTTAACTTCTCGTCAACCTCACACCGTTTGTATTCGACTTTGGCTCATCTTTCCTGGCAGTGGGGATGTTTAGAGACATAGTTGTCAGATGCAGGACTGATTTCCATTTATTGTTAAGATGGATGAGGTCCCAGCCTGACCAAGAGCAGATCTACTTTATACCGCAGATACATATTTGGAGGGGGTTGTTGGCGTGGAGTGGGTGGCTTAGGTAGGTATTATTCAAAACAGAGCTTATTTTTGGTGGCCATTATGCATGCACCCCTGATCAGCATGTCAGCTTGGCCTCCCTGCATCACATGATGGAATGGCCCAATTTACCTCTTTCACCTGCCTTGCATAGAGGCCCACCATTCAGCACTCACTGCACTGTATAACATCACACTCGCGCACACACACACACACACACACGCACGCACACGCAGACTAGAGTGGAGGTGGGAGGATAGAGTCCAGAGTACATGATCACACCCTGACGCAGACACACTCACGTAGACGGTAGACGGTTCACAAAGTGTGTACCTGCGTCTACCCAATACAACCATCACAAGTGTTGCAAGTGACGTATTGTTTTCATATTGTACAAGCACAAGTACACACCACTCACACAGACACACACTAACTCACACAAGAATGCATCCCCCACACAGTCTCCTGCGTCAGTTGCTAGTGAGTCCAAAGTGAATAAATTAGCAAGGCAAGGTTATCTTTCTCCTTCTTCATGTATTTGCTGTGTTACCACTCCAGTGCTGGCCATTCTTTACAATGAAGTACAACAGTGAATATTTCAAACTATTTACTTATACAGTATTTGTGGACCTGCTTGTTGTGGGGTCCATCAGTGCTGTGTTTTGACATTTGTCCTCTGTTTGGCCCCAGATATTAGGATCTGCTGTTTATTCTCTATGGCTTGGAAGAAACCAGCTTTCCAAGTAACGTACAGTAATGCACAAAACAAACGATAAAGCTCAGGTTTAAATTTGTAACCTGTAAAGGCTATTTCTTCTCTTACCCTTTCCTCCTGATTTTTGGGCCCACGTTGATATCGGAGTAGTAGTCAATGATAACACCGTTTAAAAGGAATATATTAGGTTGCAGTGCTGGACTCTAACATCAGTGCGAAAATTGAGGAAAGAGCCCATAATGAAAGTACACAGAGTCTATTTAGCAGTTGCCGTACTCCTCTAGAAAGTAAAAGTTTGTGTAGATGTGAAAGTTAAGCTTGTGTGAGTGAAACCAATGCATCTATTGTGTATCTGTCTCTTCCGGTATTTTTCTATCAGTCATATGTAAGTGTTTCGCAACAGTGATTGTGCTATGTGAGTGTGTGTTTGTCAAGAAGGCCTTCTATGAGACGCTATGAGACTGAAAACAAACTGAGCTAATAGACTAATTCTAAAGGTATAATAATAATATATAATACTTCTTCTTCCTGTTTCTTGGGACCACTTTTATATCAGTGAAGTAGTCACTGATCCCACAATTTAGAAGGCTTTTAAATTGTATGAAAAATATAAAAATATATTTGGTTATAATGCTGGACTCTATCATCAATGAGGAAGCTTGACAAAAACACCCCAGAAAGAAAGTACACAGAATCTGTATAGCAGTTGTATCTACAAATTGAAAGTTATGTTTGTGTGAATGAGAACAATGTACCTATTGTGTCTCCCAATATTTTTCTATCAGTCATATGTATGTGTTGTGCAAGTCTGATTGTGTTACGTGTGTGTGTGTGTGTGTGTGTGTCATGAAGAGCGAGTGTGCGCATTGTGAAGGCCTCTAGGACTATGCACTGAGTTATTATACTGAATCTATAAGTGTAATAATAATAATATCTAACAAGCCTGATACAATATCTCATGAGAATGATTCTCTCATCACTCGAATCAGTCAATAAAACACTGCCGTAAAAATAAATAAATAATGATAATTAGAAATATTAGCACATATTAGCACAAAACAGTCAATAGATTTGAAATAAAAGAGGAAAATGACAAATATCCATGGAGCATGTAGAAGTGTCATGTCTTTTGGTTGTGAGTGTGAATTTGTGAGTTTGAAGCACAATTTGAAGGTGCGACATAATCAGTCACAGTCACATCCATCACCAGCCACCTGGGGTAAAGGGTAAAGTTCATTGTGGTCACTATGCTTGCAACAAGTGAATCAAGTAGTGACGTAAGAAATGATTATTTATGAAGAAACACTTCACTGGCATCTTTCCCAAAGTGACGGTGGCTGGTTATTGAGTTATTGAGTTAACTAATATTTACCATATCTATTCTTGTGTGTTATAAAAAAGTATATTTTCGAATAGCATACGTTGTTTTTTGTCTTCTCCTATCAGGGTCACCACAGTCAGTCAGTCACATGATAGGTATTTCTGCTGGATGGCCTGTTTTTTTCATATTCCACTCTATTCTAGGGTGGTTTCAGGGCCCCTAAATAGTTCCTAAGCATAATTACAGTGAATCTCTGCATATTCACAATTCTGCAATTGTTTGTTTTTTTTAATTTGTGGGAAAACACGCCACTATTAATCTCCATAATTAGGTTGTTTATTGGTAGAAAAGCCATCTCATTTGCCCTACATTGGTAAAGGTTGAATTGCACAGAAAGTAGTCAGAAACAAGCTTCAACGTGCATGAGGAGGTGTTCTTTACATGCAGTGAATCAGCTTGATATTTACATCTTTATGCACACATCACTAACCATCAGGTTGTCAACTCAAATGCCTACCTCACTCACGGTGCAACCAAAAATAAGGACAAAAAAGGAAGCTACCCGGCATGCTTTGTGGATTATAATTACTATAAAATAGTATGTAAGCATTTGATGGTGCAGTTATGTTGTGTGTTTCGCATGTTACTTGTGTTATTTTTATGGGTGTGTCAGTCATTCATGTTTTTGGGGTAGTCTGAGAACATATCGCCCGCGAATAGTGGGGATTTACCCGATATTTTATTTATGTAAGAAATGAGTTCAGGCATGCACTTGCAATGCAAACCAGCACGAATATGAGTTGAATGTGTCTAAATAAATCAATCGGTTGTTTTTTTACATAGTGAAGTTGTAAGGTTGTGTCAGTAATTGTTAAATATGTAACTTTACTTTACATTTATGTTTACTTACGGGAAAGAAAAGACAATATTGTACTTGGCTATATTAATATGTCTTTAGACAGCTAACGACAGCTGAACGTTACATATGGACCATACAGATGCACCATCGAAAGTGTCCTTACCGCCTCCATCACTGTTTGGTACGGTAACTGTACAACACGTGATAGGAAGGCACTCCAGCGGGTGATCAAGACCTCACAGAACATTGTTGGGGCAGCCCTCCCCTCACTGCAAGACATTTATACATCTAGAGTCCTACGCAGAACACACAACCTCATCAAGGACAGCACACATCCACAACACTCATTATTCACACTCCTACCATCAGGCAGACGCTACAGGAGTTTGAAGTCCAGGACCACAAGGCTGGCAAACAGCTTTTACCCACAGGCCATCAGGCTTCTCAATGAAGCACTCAGACACGCCACACGCAACACACACTCATAGCACTTTATTTATTTATTTATTTATTTGTATTATTTACTTGCATTAATGTCTCTTCTGTTGTTGCTTAATTTCTTGGTATTTATGTATATGTGTTTATGTTTCTTATGTTCTTATTCTTTCTTGTGTTTTTCTTTCTTTTCCTTGGGAGAATGAACAGAATAAGATTTTCATTGCATGGTATAACTGCTGTTTACCATGCACATGACAATAAAACTCTCTTGAATCTCTTGAATCTTGAATCTCTTGAAATGGAAGCGTGAACAAGTTAGCCACCTAGAATAGAACAGAATACAGTCGTCCCTTGTCACATATTCTCGGCATCTCACACAGGCTGGTTTCAGTAATGTTACTCTAATATTCGGTGAGACACACAAGTACCAGACTTGATCGCCGCAACAACAGGCTTTTATTGCATGTTTTAATTGATCTCACAACAGGCACAATAAAACAATCGAATTCTATAATAAAAACATGGGCTACTTTTGCGGCAATAACCCACGCAAAGCTGAAACTCATCTCTGAATCCACAACATCACTTTCTGTCCGCCTCTCTATCAGGTCCACTAGGGAACACATTTATAGTAACACACATAAGCACAAGTTTACTCTGTGCATTGGTTCAGTACGTTGACGCGTCATAGAATGATGGGAAACAGAGTGAGACCTCTTGTCAGTAATGCAGTCACCTGAACGAACTTGCCTACGTCAAACATATCCACCTGACCCACTTTTCCAAAAGGAAAAAAAAAAACTGCCCATCGAGATGCACAGCCTTCGTCCAGACAGACAACATTCACTCACGTTTGGTCGGCAAATTAAATACAAATGGAACGGCGCAAAATCAGACCAACATCCCAATCTCGTGCATCATCTTGACTCGCGAGTTGGCTGTCTAGTGACACTCCTACTTCCTATACTCTCACTAGTATGTTGCCTTCTGTTCACTGTATTAGTCCTCATACATAGACATAAAGTCAAATATCAATGGCAGGCAGAAATACAGAAACTTTATTTGTAGATACACCAGGCAAGAAGAAAGAGGTGATTTATGAAACAAGCTAGAGTTAATACCACCTAATGAACTCATTTAGACCAAAAAAAAAAAAACGTTCTGAAGACGGAAGGACATGTTGGTGCACTGAAAAGGCTCAGGCCAAGTCCCACATCTAGGGGCTAGCCCCCTCCCCCTTCTCAATCCTCGTGACATCCATGGGACCGGCACTAGGGACAGGAACTCTTGATATGAATGGTATTTAGTAGAAACAATTCAATGTTTCATGCGAATCATCGAGGCCGTCCTTCATTTTCTATTGATTTGCTATACATTCATAAGGCTAATGAGGAAGTGTTGCATATTATTGACATGTTGTTGCTCCAAGAAATGTATTTTATGTATTTTTCACGGGGCAATAAATAACCACAAATATTGCTTTCGATATTCGGTGATGGCTGCATTGTAAATCCCAATGAATGGCAGCACACAAAGCAGCACGATTAATACTTTGTGCGTGTATTCATGCTACTTTTTGCAGTAAAAAGAGCCCGTGCTTGTCAAAATTTGTATCCAGCTAATTGTCAGTTATGCAATACTGTTAAGAGTACTGCCTTTTCTGCATTTTTATGATTTGCAAACATAGCATTATTCAGAGGGACTATTCAGCTATGGGTGGTTGATTGTTCCATGTAAATGTTTCATTTTGTGCTATTTATGTTTTATTCTGCATTTTTTTATGGTTTTGCCAAAATATTTTCTTGTCCATATCATGTATGATTCTGTAATATAACACACACTGGAAACTCTAACCTCTAAGGTCGATCAAACTCTTTTCTGGAAGGCCAATTTGTTATTATAAAGTTATATAAGTTCACTATCTGTGTTAGCCAGCTAGCTATAGCTGGTGTGGAAGTGGGATTCAATCTTAGTCTTTCCAACATGTCCCGGGTCTTCTGCCAGTCAGATGTGCCCTGAACACCTCCCCAAAGAGGTGTCCGGGAGGCATCCTACCCACATGCCTCAGCCACTGATAATAAATGATCAGTAATGACGTGGAGAAGGGGTAGGATTAAATAAGCTATGCTTCGTCATACTCCTTTTCATACATGTTCAATTGTGCAAATGTAAGTGTTCCTTACTGTAACTTGGTAAGCAGGTCTGAAACAAACCAAACCAAACTATCTCATCTGGGTCCTCTCACTGTTGAGCAGCAGCGGCTCTACCCTGAGATGTTCCTGGTTGACTAAGCTTCACACCCAATCTAAGGGAGCGCCCAGCAACCCTGCGGGGGAAACTCATTTCAGCTGCTTGTGCTCGCGATTTGTCCTTTCTGTCACTACCCAATGCTCATGACCGTAGTGGCCGAGGGTAGGAAGGCAGATCGACTGGCAAGTTGAGAGCTTTACCTTTTGGCTCTGCCTCCTATTCACTATGATGGACCAATGCAGAGTCTGCATCACTGAAGACGCCGCACCTAATCCACCTGTCGATCATGCACTGCATCCTTCCCTCACTTCAAAAGGGGAACCAATAAAAAGCCCCCAATGTCCTAGCAGTACTGGTCATGTCAACCAAGACAGCCCCATAATATCCAGGAACTCGGATATCATCCATACCAGGGGCCCTGCCACTGAGGGGCTTTTTGACCACCACAGCAAGCTCTCATGGAGGTGGTAGCTGACACTCCTTCTGACAGGAGACTCCACCAGATGTTTCCAGCAGATCCTCATTATTGTGTTTGGGCCTGCAAGGTCTGACCTGCGTCCCCCCCATCATTGGAGCCAACTCACTACTTGGTGGTGATCGTTTGACAGTTCTGCCCTCCTTGTGGTAGGTGCATTACATATGTTGACTTCTTATCAGCAGAAAACTACCACGCACTTGCCGTCAAGCCACACCCACAGGCCTGGTTCCAGAGGGTGTCCCAGTTACCTCCGTCTGCGCAACGGAAACCTGAATCCAAAGCTGTCACTCATCACTGAGGTTTTTTTGAGGTACTCTTTGTCTGGTCCACACTCTATGATGTGTTTGTCTTGGGTGACCCAACCAGGGGCATAAACAACTTAGGTCCTATGATCAATGGGATGTGCACACTCCACCGCCACAATAATGTGGTAGCTGAAAGAGGAGCAAGAGAGAGAAAGGGAGGGATTATGTCTCTCATCTGGCCTGGGAATGCCTCTGTGCCGCCCCAGTGGAACTGGAGGAGGCATCCGGAGACCAGCAAGTCTGGGTTTCCCTACTGCTGCCCCTGTGACCTACAGTAGACCTGAATAAATGGTAGAAAATGACAAAGACGGTTGATGTTTTAATATTAAATGTCATCCATAGCACCTCTTACTGCAATCAGATATAACTCTAAAACAAAGTATGACATAAGATGGTAGGTATAAAACACATTATACGTTTGATACAATATATATGGTAAAGCTAGCAAGAAATTCTTCTGGTGATCACACCAGAACATCGTTTTCAGCTCAACTATGAGTTGACCTCCGACATGGTCCTCCCTCACATTGCATGTGCTAAAACTTCATCTTGCAAGGAAAGAAACCATATCAGTGAAAATGAGCAGATGATGAAAAGGTCAAAATTGATGGAGGGATGAGGAGTAAGGACACTGATGTAGAAGAGCTTGAGGCTAAAATATGGAAGGAGGAAGGTTAAAGCAAAGGATAGAAGACAAGAGGGCAGAAATGGATGGAGAGCAAGAGGCAGGAGTGAGGTGAATTAAAGCCCGGCGGATCCTCAAAGATATTTACGGCCTGCAATTCAGCCTGACCAGCTGGGGAGAACAGGTGGACCAAACAGGTCAGCTCATTAACACGCACAAACACACACACACACACACACACACACACTTGTTCTGCTGGGTGTTTTTCACTTGTGAGATTACTATGGCCGTGAGCTCACTGCCCCGCTCCTGTCTGTGTGTGTGTGTGTGTGTGTGTGTGTGTGCGTGTGTGTGTCATTGCTTTACAGGGGTTAAAAATACATGACCGAGGTAGAAAGGGGAGACGATGTGTTTGTGTCCATTAATCACTGCTGTGCTCGAGGCCAAGCCCCGTGTCCCAACCTATCACACAGCAGACCACACACACAAGCTCTTAACACAGAGAAAGACAGAGAGAGATAGCGATAAAGAGAGAGCGAAAGAGAGAGAGAGTTTTGGTCATGGTACCGATGTGGCAATTCAAGAGTTAACGTGTTTTAAAAGTAGCATAAAAATTCAGGTGACAAATGTTGTGCTAAAGTATCTATATTTGTGTCTCCAGCATCAGTGTAATGAATTTAGGTTGGTTTTGGACCCAAATGCGGAAACAGAGGCAGATTTTACATGCCTTTTCGAACACCCCCAAATTACAATTAAATAGATAACTAAGATGCCCATTTCACTTAGAGCTGATCTACAGTATCATAAGTAGTAAAACACTTTTTAAGGCTCAACAAGAGCAGGACTGTCACATTCACATCCTCGAATGTGATGTTGTTGGTCTTCTTCTTTGACAAAGAGTTTCAAATACCATTACAGAGTGGTGTTAAAGGTGGACAGGGAATTAAAAAGAGCTCTCGGTAACATGGAGGAATCAGAAGAACGATACGGTGGTCAGTGTGGACTATGAAGGGATGGGCAAATCCCTGCAGTCAGTGCAACCCCTCCTGAAGGGCTAGTATGACGGCCAGCAAATCCCTATTGCCAATGTCATTTTCAAGTTCAGCGGAGGTCACACGACGAAAGAAGGCGGAGGGGTGGAGCCTCTGCTCGACGGTGGAGCGCTGAGGGAGAACAGCCTCAGTGTCTGTATCAGAAGTGTTGACCTTGATAATGAATTGAAAAGAAGCATGAGGCTAAGTGATTACTGGAGCTGAAGTAAATCATAATTTTAGTTAACCAGGGGTCCAAGTATGTGAGCCTTGTCCAAAGTTCTCCAATTGCACTAAAATTACGAATAAACATCGGTAAAAGTTGGCAAATCCCGACACCTTTGTAGGTGTTGCCTGTGTTCATATAATGAAGAAGTAAAAATATAATGTTGTCGAGGTACACAAAGACAAAACGATGTAACACGTCCTTGCAAACATCATTGAGGATTTAGAAGAGCGTCGGAGCATCTCTTTGGATGAAAGACATGATCAATGTTAAAAGTGTCTGAGTCATCACCCTCTTGAATATGCCCCAGGTGGTAAGCATAACATAAGTCGAGTTGAGTGGCAACAGTGATGTTGTGGAGGGGAGTGAATGCAGAATCAATGAGCGGCAGCGGATATTCTTGACAATAATTTTGTTAAGGCAGGTGAGACGGAGATGGAATGTCCGATGACTTCTGCTTCTGCCGAACGAGAATGATGGGAACTTGGTTGCCCTTGAAACTTGGAAATGGATAGCCTGCCTGGCTGCAGTGGAGGCCGAGGCGCAGGCGTAAATGGCGCCGTGAGTCAGTTATTTCCTAGCTTTGTCTACCCCAGCTGGTTCTCATGCAGTAATCATTGCGATGAATGGTGAGATGTGCGTAGGCTCACAAGATCTCGGGTAGGGTCTCTTGGTCATCATCTCCTTCCTCATCCTTTCGCAGCCGGAAAAGGAGCAGGCAAGGAGTCAGCATCTGTTGTGGGGGCTCTGCCTAGCTGGGTGATGACCTGGGCCATATGGGTTCCGAGCCTGCCCACGCTGGCCGAGAGGACTTGGCACATCACAGTAAGGTCCCTAAGTGAATATTGCGTGCACCCATTGCACTGCTAAAGTGCATGATGCAGTGCCTCTGAATCTGGTCAGATCCTTCTAGTATATTTGTCATACAAAGTTTGAACAGAAAGTGAGTATAGAAACTTGGCAGACGGAAGTACTGGTGGCGGACAGGAACTGAAAAAAGCTCTATTGGTAACTTGAAGGATTCAGTCGAACAATCCGGTGTCTCCCTGCTGCATCAGCTAAACCACCACAAATTGCAGAGTGGCTGCAGGTGTGCCTTATTCATCTCATCAACGGAAGCAATGCCATAGGAAAGAAGGAATAGCGATTGGGAGGCAACAATACGAATACGGAATGATGCAGGAATGGTCGATAATGTTGATGCAAACATTTAAGATGGTATCCCTGTTATGGTCATATGCAGTGTTTGTACAACCTATGCAGCACTTTAAAATCATCATTCCTGCGTATTTTTTAAGACGTCATTAACAATAGTAGTTAAAACTTATCAATTCAGACCACAAGTAAAGGTGTGATATATAGTCTTGAAAAGACACTCATTCTTTAAAAAAGCATTACCCAGTAATTTGTATGAGCTCTAAATAGTTTTGTCATCATATACTGCACATGTCCCTCCCAGTGCATCTATTCACAGGTAAGGCTGTGACATTGTGAAGGGTGTGAATCTTCCACACCACCACCACACCTCACCACACCACACCCACCAACCCAACACCCTGAGGGTGACAGCTCGGGTGTCAAAGCCTGGTAATTGGTGGCGGGTTAAGGTGTAAACAGGGTGACGGTGGCAACTATAATCTCCCAGCTGGTGGTGTGAGCGGAAGAGAGGAAGAGGAGGAGGATAAAGAACTGCTGTGACAGGGCATTAGGGCGTCATACTCTCATCTGCCCGACATACAGAAGTATGTATTCATGGAGTGGAAATCAAAAGGAAAGGCCAGATGAGTGTTCAGGCTAAGGAACACATTCACCACTGGAAATGGTGCTTAGATATCAAACATTAACGTTGGTAACAAATGGCACAGCTTTGAGTCAATTTACTTCACATACATTCTCATATCCTTCTTTTCTTAACACCCCTTAATGAGGCTAAAGAAAATGCAAAACACATGTCACACAGTCAATGATATGATACTCACTGAGGTTGTGTTAGACTTTAGAGGCTTTCCATTGACTTATCCTCGGCAAGTACCTGGAATACCCGCAGTTATGCTATTCATTATTTGACAGTGAAACACAGAGGTTGCAGTGTCCAGCGGAAAGTAGCAAAGATTGAATGAACCATCTACTTCCATTTAGATGACGATTAGAAAACGTGTTTTTGAGGAGGTGCGGGGCATTTTTCTCAACCAGAGCATATATCCTTGGCATTGCATTAGTGCCAAACCAAATTACCCTCCTGCCCATCTGCTGCCCTCAACCAAAACCACACACACACATAAACACACACGCATGCAAACACACTCATAAACAACATCAGTGATGATGAAATACTTTGACAGTCTAGCATGCCCTCTACCCCAAAACCATTTTCTGTCCACTCCGCGTTGTGCTTTCCTTTCTCATCTTTCTAAAACTTTTTCAAGCACTTATTTGCATTCGCTTATTATATTGCCTTTTTGGAAAAAAAATATTTTATTGTCTTTTTAAGATGATTTTGTCAAGAAAAAGAGTAATCTAAAGTGCAGGTTTTAAGGGTCTACTACATGTAAATATAGGCTGTGCTCATTTGATTTGATAATTACAGTACATGTAGCCCGAAATGCAGTTAAACTAGAGCTGCAACAGTGAATCGATTACCCAATTAATTGGCTGCTATTATTTTTTTTTAAACCTGATTTCAGCCTCTCAAATGTAAACATGTTTTAATTTTAAACAAGATATTCACACACATCAGCTTTGACTTTGGAAAACTGTGATTGACATTTTGCAATTTTACATACAAACCATGAACTTGTAACAAGCTTAAGATTCATTGTCTTGTCAGTCACTAGTTGTAGACCTAGTCTACATAGAACAAAAGTTCTTTTGTTACTCTCAAAACTGATGATTTTTCCTTCAAAGAGGTTGTACACGCACCTTGGTGTATAAATGCTTGAAAAAGGTGTCTTTTGTGTGTTAAATATTTCTGAGGTTGGACATTCTAATTCTGTTTTTTTTTTCTCTTTTCTTCTTCTAATTTAGATTTTTGCTTAAATGTCCCACTGTACTTGCTGATGGGACATCGGTGCACCCGTAGAAATGTTTACAATGATTAAAGAAGCCCCTCTAATCTTGTGACCTTTTGGATGTGTAGAAGAACATAGGTCATTAATTAACATTAGCTCCTGACTGATCTTGTCGTTGTGTCAGGAGGTATAAATAATCAATGAAGGTATGCTGCTGTGGTTCATGTGTAAATTTGCACAGCTTCACTTTCAAAGTAACATTGCTCCTAATTTCTGCTGCAGGGAATTGCTGAGTTTGTTTATAAGGTATACACATGCAAAGTGGGCAGTGTATAATGCATAAATATTATTACTGATGATGACTATTATTAGTATTAGTCTGGCTTCTATTGTATAGCTACACGAGTGCAAAATGTTAGAAACACTTGTATATTGTACTAAGCACGATACAATTTGACACTCCTGCAAACAAATGCTACATGCACCACCGTGCTGCATTTCAGCAATTTACAAATGTTCATACATTAAGTTGGGTATGTAAAAAATATGTAAATGAGTATGTAAAAAACTAAACCAAAACCATTCATGCAATTGACTCGCTGTTGTGACCTCCGCCAAGGAAAAGACAAAAAACTTTAAAAATGTATCCCTGTAAAGGCCATATATCGTGGTACCTTGGTTAGCGTGTTTTCCGGTCAACGCCGAAAATTTACCCCAAAATTTTGCCTCTGTTTTTCCGGTTAACAGGTCTTTATAGTTTTACATGAATAAAACAATTGTAAATGCATATAAATGCTGAATGAAAGGGAAAAATGAACAAGTTACTTTTACCTTCATTGTTGAAGAGGTGACTGTCCCCAAAGACACGATGTGGCAGCGAGATCAACACCTTCCTCTGCAATGCCACTATCCCGTTCATGGATGTTAAACCTTATATGCTCATTTATCCCTCTCATGCAGCAATTTCTATGTATTTATATGCATTTACGATTGTTTTAATCATGTAAAACAATAATTGTAAAACTATAAAAACGTGTTTTGTGTTAACATTTTTGTCTTTCTGGAACGGTTTAACTGGAATTAGATTATTTCTTGTAGGAAAAATGTATTTGGTTATTTAATGGGAAGAATAACTACTCACACACATTTATACACACGCTTTCACACCCACAGTAATAAAATAACCTAACGCCTTAGCTGAGAAAAATATCACTATCAGTGTATGTAAGTATATTCTGTGAAAAGTTAAACTACGATGCATGGCATTACAGTACCTGCTGACCTCAATTGTTTATTTATATTATAGGATTATTAGATTGTTCAAAAGATTCATCTTGGTATGACACCTGGTCTCAGCCAGAGAGACAGGGTGAGGAGTCCGGACATAAGGGAAGCTGCTGCGGGTGCACCCAACTGGCAGGAGACCCCAGACAGAGTTAGAACACACTAGAGGGATTATATGGCTCATCTGGCCTATAGGAGCATCCCCACGGAGGAGTTGGATGGCTTTGCAGGGGAGAAGGACATTTGGGTTGCCTTACTCAGGCTGCTGGTCCCAGATAAGTATTGGTAAATGGATGGCTAATGGCAGAGTGGGTGGAATGGGACATATTAGGCTGCATTTACAATGCAGGTCCAATTCAGTGCCAAAACTGGATATTTATTAATATTTACTCTTTAATATTTAGTGTCTGCATTTCCTGTTTTATTTTTGACATTTCATTTCTGTCGGTCCTGTCAGTTCAGTCTCTCTTCTCGTTTTTCTTTTTTCTGTTTTCATGTGGTGTGGGAGCAACAAAGCGCATCTGGACACGTTCAGCACTTAGCTCCTTTCTGAGGTCCTGTGTCCACGCAAGGGAGAACGCGGATTATTCCATGTTTTCTATGTTGTGTTCTCTGTCAATCAGACCTGAGTCCTAAGATCTTTGATCTTCTCTTGTGACTGTGTCATTACTTTTTGATATTCACTAGGCTTGTGTAATAGGGATGCCCATTTTGATCGGCCACCAATTTTTGTAAAAAAACCCATGTGATTGGCATATGCGGATAAATGCCTTTCAAAGCCGATCACAAAAACCGATCGCCGCGTAGCGACGACATGACAATTCATGTCATGACAACACAAACATGATATGAATGTGTACGCGTGCTGTGTCACATATGGTTGCCAACACCCGTATTGAGCCGACAAGGGACACATTTGCTCCGGTGTTGTCCGTGAATCAACACTACCCTGTAAAACCTCAATGTTTTCAGTTTGATAGCTTGGCACAGGTTACGCTAATCCATTCCCAGCGTGCTGCATCACTCCCTTGTCAAACCTATTGGTGTTCGACTTTTCTTGCATCTTTACACCCGTTGCCTCGCTGTCACTGGCTAGCCACCTGGCTAGAATTATCTGCTTAGCTTTTTGTCTTCAGACTCCAAATGTGACTTTTTACCACAGCAACATTTTGTTTTTAAAACAAACAAGCAATGCAAAGCATTTTTTTACGTGTCACTGAACAATTTTGCTCTCTTTTTGTCATTATACCAAGTATGGCTTGTCCTCATTTGTGTGTCCAGCCTTATGATGGTGATACTATCACAGTGTCTCCGAGCTCAGGTCTTTTTGAACTCTATAGCATAAAGACAATGGCCACACTGTTTCAATGGAGATCTGTTTGGTAAATAAAGTAATGTACAATTTAAATGTTGCCAGGCATAAATAAAACACAAATAGTTGACAGTTCTAGACAATTAATTCTCTTTTAAGTTAAGGAGGACAGATTTCCATTTAGTAAAGACATGTATTTGTATTATCTTATTCTGTTCATTTTGTTATCTCAAAGTAAAAAATAAATTATTGAAGAATGTATTTCCCATGTATTTGTATTATTACAAAACATGCATCAAATTAAATTCAGGTTTGTGTTAAATAGTCCAAAAATTGTTTCAAAAAAATAAAGGCAAAAAAACAAACAAACAAAAAATTGTCCACCGAAAAGTTATTTTAATAATTACCTATTTTCCAGGGGCCCTATTGCCTAATGGCGGCTCTGGCCAATAACACTCATCATAAATTGAAAAATGAACAGTTAATCCATGTGCATCGGTATTGGCCGACCTGACCCACAGCATAAAACCCTGATTGGAGCATTCCTACTGTGTAGCTACCTTGGTGTTTTTGGTGTCTTCCTTACTGCCATGTCACTCCTCCATGTGTGTGTTTCCACACCATGTATCCAGAATGGTGGTGTTGTATGCGGAAGTAAAGTCATCGAGGAGCAGGCGCACATAGTTGGGTGAGGACGGTTTGAGCCATTGATGAGATGATCTGCGGAGCGGTTCTGCTGATACGCGTACTGATGACGATCCACAGTGATGTGGATGTGGGCAATTATCAGCCCTGTCTCCCACACGCAGCTAAAACAGCTGTGATTGGATATATTCCCAACTTGACCCACGTGTCTGATGGACAAAATTAGATATGATTGGATTTCATTTCTGTCAACATTGTTGTCTCATTTTTAGTAAAACTTTGTGCTTTGTCTCACAGTTGTCACTTTTTATAAGTGCCACAGTCTCTGAGCATAGAACTGCGTTTTTGCTGTCAATTCTGGGTTGAACGCCCTGTCCACTTTCCTCTTCTTACAGCGCCGTGTGTATTTCTTTTTCTGTTGTCTCTGCCTCACTGTAAAGTCTAGAAAAGATGCGCTGGTCAAAATTTAATCACCTAAAACTTAAAATACTTGAATAATTTATTGACTATAGGCCCAGCTCCATATTGGATGGCATCTGGGTCCAGGCTCGGACTAACAGTTAGAGATCCATGACATAGGATGACCCTGTAGCTACCCCAGAATGACAGGACTGTCCCTGTTCTTCATAGAGAGAAACAACAGCATGTTAGCATCATAAATGGGGAGCATGTGCCCCCCATAGCATCATCCACTGTATTATTCAACAAACTAAGCCCTCCTTCTGTGTAAAACTGGTCCCTGACCTTTTCATATGAGCCTCTTATGATCAAAATAACTGTGATTCACAAAGGCAGAGGGCTTTACAGTCAGAACAATGATTTGATCTGATCTTTTAGCCACACTGGAAGAATAGCTCCAGGGATGACAATGTCACACAGTTGGTCAAGTATTTGGATCTAGACTGATATCTGTCAACAACTATTGGAGGGACTGATATTATATTTTGTAAAGACAGTCACGGTCTCCAGATAATAAATGCTTACTTGTTGAGTAACCGTGTAATTACTCTGGTCCCAAAAATGACTTTGAATAACTGATTACTTCCTCCCCAGTCTGACCATATTTGTTATTTTGTTGACGGCATCTTGTTTTGGCATATTTTTCCCAGTTTATTTTAAGACTGTTTTACAGTGCATTTTCATTATAATTCACACACAGACCTGTTATACTGTAAGTACGAGTATTGCAGTACACTGTTGTCTCTGTTGTGGGAATGTGAACCTCCAGATTTCAGTCAAATTAAAATTACGTAGCATGTCTTCTCTTTGTTTTCTTCATTGCCAATTTATGTTTTACTATTATTCCCGCTTTTTGTTTTGTAAAAATGTACTGCTTTTAGGTTATTTGTAAATGCCTGATGAATTAACTAATGAATTAACCTATACTACTGGTTTTAAGCAGCAACTCAAATGACAAATAGTGAAAAAATGAATGGGAGACATTTCTGTTTACATAGATCAAGAAGACACAAAAATAGATAAATGTGTGTGGCTCTATGAAGTTGTCCCTGACACCCAGAAGCCTCATCATCCACTATGATCCAGACTCTGATGCATCGACCTGTGAGCTTGAGCCTCACGTCAATAAATCCATCCCATCTCCTCCTACTCTTCTCCATTCTTCTTTTTTTTTCTCCCTCTCCTGTGACCAGAGAGGTGAGAGGTGTCCTGAAAAAAGAGGAATGAACACACCCGCAGTCTATCATGGCAAGGTCAGACTGTGTCCAAAACTCTGGGACAAACTGACTCAGGGATTGGGGGAGTGAAAAATGAGAGATGTGAGGGTAAAAATAAAGAGAGAAGATGGATGGATGGACAGATTTGATAGTTATGCTAGAAAAGCAATGTTGGTCTCATGGCTGTGCCGTAATTAAACAACAACTCTTGGATCTTTTTTCATTTTATAATTACCTGACAGATTTTAAAATATTTTTTAAATGTGTAATGTACCAACATAAGCTTAATGCATTTGCAAAAAAATGGTCTCCTAAGCTTATTTTAAAACCAGGAAGATGTCATTCCTGGAAAGATGGTTTTAAATCTACATTGACTCCTGTCTGGATGATGACAGCTCGGACAAAGAGAAATTATTTTTTGGTACTTAATGAAAAGAAGCAATCGGTAACTTTGTATTTCTTGGAGAAATCCGTCTTGGCAAGCACAGAGGTCAGGCGTTTCTTGTGGTAGGAACCAGCGTTGCGTACACATAATGAAGGGTTTTGGTTGACTTTATTGATCCTCTACAAATGCTGAAGGTATGAAGGCCCCCTCCACGGATTGTCTATGAGAGTCCATTAAGGTCTGAAGACTGTCCTGCCACTGCAGGACGTTAATGTACTTCTTCTTAAGCCACTCCTTTGTTGCCTGGAAGTTTTCATCCAAGATTCTACAGTGCAATGGCCATTGCAATGCAGCGAAGCCCCAAAGCAGAATGTTTACACCTCAATGTATGTCAGTGGCGATGGTGTTCTTGGGGTCACATTCAGCATTTTTTTGCTTCCAAAGTCAAGTTGATGACAAAAGCCTCTGTTTTTGTCCCATCTGACATCACATTCCCCCAAGCCTTCTCAGAATCGTTTAGGTGTTGACTGACAAAAAAGCTGCCCATGTACCTTCTTGAGCAGGTGACCCTTGCAGGACTGCAGGGTCTCGATTACGGTCAAGTGTGTAGCAGGGTTCTGCTTGGTGCTCGTGGTCCCAGTTCCCTTCAGATTCTTAACATCCTTGCCCCTACGAGGTAAGATCTTGCGCAAAGCTCCACAGCGAGGGCAATAGAATTGTATCTCTTCCATTTTCGAATTGTCACGCCAACATTGGCTTTGCTATCACCAAGCTTCTTGCTGAAGAGATAGGACTAATTTGTGTGCTTCATGTGCACATAACTGGTTTGAGGGTTCTATATTTCTGTGTGGGTTTATATACAGGAATGGAAAAAATTAGTTTATTGACCCATTTTAATGCCTGGTACAACTAAAGGTACATTTGTTTGGACAAATATAATGATGATAACAAATATAGCTCATAAGAGTTTATTTTAAGAGCTGATATCTAGTAACTTCCATGGTTTTCTTGATAGTAACCAAAATCACCTGAGTTATTGCATGAACAGCTATAGCATTGTACTGCCAAAACATTTAACTCTTATGAGCTATTTTTGTTGTCATTGTTATATTTGTCCAAACAAAGGTACCTTTAGTTGTATCAGGCATTCAAATGAACAAGAAACTGAAGAAACAAGGGTGCTCAAATATTTTTTTCTATGACTGAATATGAAACGATTTTTATTTATATGAAACGTTTTATTATTAAGGGGGGAAAAAAATCCAAACCTACATGGCCCTGTGTGAAAAACTAATTGCCCCCTAAACCTAATAACTGGTTGGGCCACCCTTAGCAGCAACAACTGCTTGTGTTGTGTTGTGTTCAAGTGTTTGTGATAACTTGCAATGAGTCTCCTACAGCGCTGTGGAGGAATTTTGGCCCATTCATCTTTGCAGAATTGTTGTAATTCAGCCACGATGGAGGGTTTTCCAGCATGAAGCGCCTTTTTAAGGTCATGCCACAGCATCTCAATAGGATTCAGGTCAGGACTTTGACTAGGCCACTCGACAGTCTTCATTTTGTTTTTCTTCAGCCATTCAGAGGTGGACTTGCTTGTGTGTTTTGGATCATTGTCCTGCTGCAGAACCCAAAGTTGGTTTCAGCTTTAGGTCACGAACGATGGCCGGTTTCTCCTCCAGGGGTTTTTGGTAGACAACAGAATTCATGGTTCCATTTATCACAGCAAGTCTTCCAGGTCCTGAAGCAGCAAAACAGCCCCAGACCATCACACTACCACCACCATATTTTACTGTTGGTATGATGTTCTTTTTCTGAAATGGGGCGTGACTTTTACGGCAGATGTAATGGGACACACACCTTCAAAAAGTTCAACTTTTGTTAATGTTCTTTTTGTTCAGCAGTGTTTTTCATCTTGGAAGTCTGCCATGCAGGCCGTTTTTGCCCAGTGTCTTTCTTATGGTGGAGTCATGAACCCTGAGGCCTGCAGTGAGGCCTGCCGTTCTTTGGATATTGTTGTGGGGTCTTTTTTGACCTCTTGGATGAGCTGTCGCTGCGCTCTAATTTTGGTTGGCCAGCCACTCCTGTGAAGGTTCACCGCTGTTGCCATTTGTGGATAATGGCTCTCACCGTGGTTTGCTGGAGTCCCAAAGCTTTAGAAATGGTTATATAACCTTTTCTAGACTGATAGATCCCAATTAATCTCAGTTAAGTTGTGTTTTTCACACAGGACCATGTAGTTTTTTGGGGTTTTTTCCCATAATAATAGAAAGTTAATTTAAAAACAGAATTTTGTGTTCAGTTGTGTTGTCATTGACGAATATTTCCATTTGTTTGATGATCCGAAACATGTGACAAACATGCAATATATATATACATCTATATATATATAGATGTATATATATATTTAGATATAGATAGATAGATAGATAGATAGATAGATAGATAGATAGATAGATAGATAGATAGATAGATAGATAGATAGATAGATAGATAGATAGATAGATAGACACACACACACTGGACACAAGGAATGGCCTTAGTCATTTACATATGTATATCTATCTATCTATCTATCTATATATATATATATATATATATATATATATATAGATAGATAGATAGATAGATAGATAGATATACACACATATATATATATATATATATATATATATATATATATATATATATATATATATATATATATATAGATACACACACACACACACACACACACACTGGACATAAGGAAGGGGCTTAGCCAGTTACCCTTACTGAGCTTGAGCTCCAGACCGGGTCTTAATATTCTGTTGGAGTGGCAGACCCATTCTTCTGCACGACCAATCCCATCGTCAAGTCAAATTTGCATTAGCAAATGGGAAAGTAGCGACGGTCTATTTGTTAATCTGATCTTTGTTTACCCAACACTCTTGTAATCCACTTTTAATTAAATAGCTGCCCAAATATGTGCGAGCAGCAGTTTGACTTTGTCTGTGCCGACACAACCAGACTGACGCCGAAAGAAGAAAGACTGAAAGAAAGAAAAAACAAAAACAAAGAAAGACAGAAATTACCTCTCTCTTAGTCTCTCTCTCACTCTCACACATATCATAAGCACAACATCCAGAAAGCATTCCATTGAGCACTGCAGACTATACACGCACACACACACACATGCACGGGTCACTTCTGGAGATGGAGCATATCCCATTGTCTGGTCAAATATCTAATTCTAACCTCACAATAGATTTGTACACACTATCTGTCCTAAAGCATGCACTGAGTAGTTAGAATAAATCATACGATGCACAAAGTCACACATACCTGTCAGTGCAAACATAGTATCAAAAACACTTGCTGGTATTATCACCCACCTACCCACACAACACCCCCACACAGACAGCACACAATATGGCTGCATAATGTCCTTTATCTATTTATAGTTTATGCCGTTCGAGGCCTGATAATGCAAGCAGATATCAGGTAGGCAATTACATCTTTCCGATTTATTCTGCAATAAAAATCCACTGGTAATAGAAAAAAAGGGTAAATAACGCAATTGAATGGATGAAGCTGGGCTGGCCGATGCTACACATTCCCAATAAGCTGGGCTATCCTGACACAAACCGCATTGTCATTCATATGTGTCTGCTCTGCTTTTTTCAGCTGTAAAAGGAAAGTGACTGCCAGCATGCTGTATCTCTATCTGGGTATTAGAGGTGACATCACATTATCCTTGTGCTCAACACAGATCTAAATAACTTTTTTGGGGGATATTTATGGGCCACCCTCTGAGGCTTTGGATTCATACAGACACCCTGTGTACAGCGGCGGAAATAATTAATTTATCTCCTGCTGAGTTTTCCGCCTTACAAAAACATTATTTTTTTAAGGTAGGTTTATTTGAATAGGGAGAAACAGAATATCAACAGAAAAAAACATTAATTAAAGAGTATGAATTTGAATTTGATTATTTCCCCCACTGTTTACGTGAGCTGATGTTGGAGAGAGAAAGTGCCTACATGAGTTGCTACGTGAGAGGGACAGGACAAAATACACATTTGCTCTCTAAGGTGTTATGGAACAATCTATCCATCTTCTTCCGGTTAATCGAGACTGGGCAGCCTAAGTGGAAAGACATAGTCTCTCCAATGTGTCCTGGGTGTTCCCCTGGGCCTCCTACCGGTCGGACGTGCCGTAAAAACCTCCCCAGGGAGGCATCCATGTGGCATCCTAACCAGCTGCCCATCTGGCTCCTCTCAATGCGGAGGAGCAACGGCTCTACTCCGAGTTTCTCTCGCTCCTCACCCAATCTCTAAGGGAGAGCCCAGCCACCCTACGGAGGAAACTAATTTTGGCCGCTTGCACCCGAGAGATTGCCCTTTCGGTCACTACCCAAAGCTCATGACCAAACAAAATAAAATTGCCAAGTCGCTAGATGGCATCATCATCTAATTTGCATGTGATGTTGTAAATGCTGTACGAAAAAAGTATAATCTCGTAGGTGAGACAAAAAAAGTGAGTTAAAACCCTTTAATTACGTTTAGAACAATGAATAAACTCTTGGTTTGTTCATTTAAAATTGTCCATCATTTCATCAAAATAAAATAACTAATATTTTATCTCAGCCAACGGCTCTCAAAGTTCTGCCATCACGTTGGCAATTGAGAACTTTTTTAAATTAGCACAATGGAACAGCGAATAACGGATTGTGCTGTGTTTATTCTATGGCTCACATTAACATGACTCAGTGTGGTTCGTGAGTAGCACGCTCTTCTGGTGAACATATGTCGTAGCAATTCATTTGCACTTTTGAAGCGTAGAGCTCCACATCATGGCTTGTGACTGCCTTTGGGCGGGGCGGACCTGTCAACGACGTTAGGAAAAGTTGCTAGATTTGTCGCTAGTTGCTTTTGAGAAAATATGTCGTCGAGGCGGCCGCACGGTGTCTGGAGATCGCACACAGATCTGAGTTCGAATCTCCATTGGGCATCTCTGTGTGGAGTTTGCATGTTCTCCCTGTGCGCGTGTGGGTTACTCCGGTTTCCTCCCACATTCCAAAAACATGCATGTTAGGTTAATTGGCTACATTAAATTGTCCATAGGTATGAATGTGAGTGTGAATGGTTGTTTGTCTATATGTGCCCTGCCATTGGCTGATGACCAGTCCAGAGTGTACACCGCCTCTCACCTGAAGTCAGCTGGGATAGGCTCCAGCATACCTGCGACCCTAGTGAGGATAAGCGGCACAGAAAATGAATGGACGGATGTTGCCGAGGGGGGTTGGCGTGTCACCAGATGTAGCGACAAAATCGCCATGTTGGCAACACTGCATCTGTGGCAATTTCAGTGATTTTGTGTAACTGGAGTCATCATTGTCTTTAACAAATAATGTCACGTAGGAGATTAAAAAGGAAGATGGCGAGACTTTTGGTTATGGCAGTTAGCGGGGTCTGTTCTGTGAAGCGTGTGGGTGAGGAGTCGGAGCCAGGAGTGGTGGGACATTGACGTGAGCCACTTCACCGACACATATTTAAAAAACATAATTTCAGGATGACAGGAAGAACTTTTGCCTACATCTGTGAGTACTTTCCCCAACTCTCGCTCGGCAAAACACGCCTTTTGATGACGTACAGGTTGGATATAAGCAACCCAAATGTTCCAATTGTGGTAGCGCTGTGTAAATAATATCCATATACATGAGAGGCCTGGGTCACATTTGAAAAAATCAGATACAGGTCACATATGCAGCGTGAACGTGGCCAATGACTGCTGCCTTGGCACTGTTGAGGTTCAATTGGACAGGAATAGTAAGGAATAACACATGACGCCAACATTAGCATCAAGAAAGTATTATACATTTTAAACAAAAAAATAAATACATATACAAAATACACCCTACATAGAAGAAAGATTACAAAACACGGGTGACAGAATCATTGTACTTTATATAGAGTCTGCACTTTCATTCAGAGGCTTAATCATTTTATGAATTACAATAATACTTGGTTTATGGCGGTTAATGGGTTCCAGACCTGACCGCAAAGTAGCATTCAATTTGAACAAATTGAATATTTTCTTAGTTAGAGCATAGAAAACCTGTTTATGATTTACTAAATATGGGTTTTATCAATATTGGAGCCCTCTACACATGAACTAACAACCCATAGTCACATTTACATTCCTATTACCCAATATAGCAGCCATAATCAGAGAAAATAAGCCATTCCAGACATAAATAAGACTCGTGCTCGTGTGTGTTGCTGGTGCTAGGGGAGCTGAGTTGGGGCGTCGACAGGAAGTGACGTCGGTGGAGTTGTAGCTTGGCATGGGTTACGGCCACAACAGTAGCCCGTGTTTATTTTTTTTAATGAATTATTGTGCCTCTTGTGAGATCATTCAAACCTGCAAGTCTGTGTGTTTGTGTGTCTCACCAAACATGACAGTAACATTACTGACACCTAGTGAACAGAGTAGAATACTACATATCACAATGTCTGAATCCGTTTTCTGAATGCCATCCATCCATCCATCCATCCATCCATCCATCCATCCATCCATCCATCCATCCATCCGTCCATCCATCCATTTCCTATGCTGCTTATCCTCATTAGGGTTGCTGGGGTATGCTGCCTTATATTTATAATTTACTTCTTTGGCCATTTTTATGCTTGAAAATGATTTACTTAGTTAAAAAATATGTGAGATTTGATTAAATATGCATAGCTTTTGCCTATTAATAGGCCACATTCAATCACAAATCAGCATGATTTATGAAATACCGTAATTTACGTTTTATAAGATGCAACTTTTTTCTCATGCTTTGATGCGGCAAATTTATGGCTAAATTACATTTCCCATTATGCTTACAGTGCAGACTCAGGAGGTAGTGATGTGGGTGAGTGAAGTGGAAGCTAATATCACGTTTTAAAGTCTTATCTGGCAATCTCTGACACATCTTAAGTAGGTTTGATCAAGAGAAACACGTGTAGAAATGTAGAAATACCACAGCTTCTGTTTGGACTACTTAGACCGCCAACCGTCCACTATCACCAACAGGTTTCAAAAGGCTGGACTTAAGATAAATGGCTAATTTGCCTGGAGACAAAGAAGTGCGACAACGGGAGCGACTGAAAACGTGTGTGATGAAGGACTTATGAGGTTGTTCAGTTGTGATGCTTGTCAAGATGACTTGAGCTGTTTACATTCCCAGGAGGAGGATGAGGACGGCGAGGAATGACTTTTCTGGTAGGCTACTCTGTAACTCGCCATCTTACACCCACTATTCGGCACCGTTTAACTATGCATGTTACAACACACTGTTCGGCACTATTTATTTAAGATTTATTTGATCAAAAGTTTAAAACAACATTGTGTTTAACGTCTTTCTGTGTACTAAATATGTCATGTTACGACATGGACACCTGGGGCTTATAGACAGGTGCCCATACGGATGTTTGTGTGTGTTCAGTCATTTTTGTTGTGTACCTCTTGCTGCTTGAGTTAGAGTGAGATGGCATAACACAATTAAATAACTATCTTTGTATAACTAACCTATTGCTATTTTAGAAAAAGAAGCCTGTGCCCAAATGATTTATGACATGAAGAAAAAAAATGATCAAGGACTTCCATTTCCTTTTGACCTTTATATACATGGTCAATGACGGACAATGACATTTACATTTATTGCGCCATACCAATAATAATAAAACTATCATTAGCATGGTCATGGGAGCCCAGCTGTTCTCATATATTTCTTTTATCTTTGTGTTCATGAATTATTCACATCAACAATGTTATGCTGGAGTTATTTTACTGTTCCCAGAAATATTGCTAACCCCAAGTCAGTTGTTTGGTTTTGAAAAACACCTTCCATTCTCACTGTTAAAAGAAACTGTTTGTAATAAGTATTTAGTGCCACTGAGCCATGAATATTCATTGGTGGTTCACTTTTCTCATAATGCCGCAGTCATAAAGGAGGAGCGGGCCTCTAATATACCCATCATTCCACGGAGAGAGTATTAAGGAGAGATTTAATAGAGCCGTGAGTATGGACAGACTCATTATCTTTCTATTAGCCCTGTCGCTGTACGTTCTCTGCCAGCGGGGTTATACCAACTTCTATTAGGTTAGCGGTCAGACACACACTTTTACACACATATTAACACAAAAAACAAACGTCCAATATTAGTCCATTTGATAGGCTGCGCTGCCCTGCAGAAATTGTCCAAGCAAATGATTGCCCTTTATGGGTCTTAAATTATGATATGATATGTTATTTTGTTTGTTTCGGCAAGAATTCTCTTTTTTTTTAGATCAAATAGAAGGCTTCTTAGGGCTAAAAGAAGACATAACATAAAACATAACTGTGTTAGGTCACAGTTACCTTTTACCATGTGTACCCTTAGTTGAGTCACTGAATCATCTATTTGAGACATTGTGCTCTACCTCACTCTCTCATTCAATCTCAACTCAACCCATTAGTGCTGTGTGTCATCTATGTAGCAGCTCTGTAGCCATCCAGCCATCCATGGCAGGAGCTGTAGTCCAACCGAGCTGTAGGCGGGCTCTGGACTAGATATCAGTCAAAAACAAAGCGACCACAATAATTGGTCATTGATTCCGCACATGAACGTTAGCTCTGTGAACCATTACACTACCAATGGCACCTCCACTCAACAAATATATTGTTTGATGTTATTAGACCTTTAAATTCAGTCTATTTCCTCAGTGCATTTTCAGTCTAAAAGCTTCTCACAGAAGGCCTTCTTGACACACACACACTCACATAGCACAATCAGAGTTCTGCAACACTTAGATATGACACATGGAGAAATACCTGGAGACACACAATAGATGCATTGTTCTCCCTCACACAAGCTTAACTCTCACTTCTGACGGTATAACCTTGGGCAAAAATATCACGGTTTCGTAGTGTTATAGCTCTAAAACGTCCTATTCTGACATATCTTTGTTGAAAAGAAGAGAACAAAGTCAAGTCAAAGGAGTCATTTAAAAATAATATAATAGAACATGATGGAAGTGGAACATATGTATTTCGTATAAATAACACAAATAACTGAATTATTTCAAAATAAATAAATAAATAATAAAATACAGTTGTTAATGCAGTCTACTGTGGCTAATATTGCAACTCAGGTCACAACACCATAAATATGAGGGATGAGCCGGATACTTGTTATAAACGAGTATCCGTTACGGATAATGCATTTTTGCCGAATACGAGCATGAAACGAGTACATCTCATCATTATCCGTAATCGTGATTGAAAGAAAATACTCATCATGTATTCACTCTTTGCGCTCTGTGATTGGCCAGTCACACTCATTCACGTACACGGTGCAATTGGCATGTTGAAAACTGCGTGTGTGACGTTGCCTCCGCTTTCCTCAGCTCACCTCTATTTCGGTTTGTATCGAAAGTTACTTGGTAAACTTGTTTTGTAAAGTACGCGGTGCGTTTGACGAGACAGCGCTGTGCAGGCTTGTGTTGCGTCAGTCACTTATGCAACTCGATTGGGGTACCATGACCTCTTTTTTCCTTGAATATATTTTTGTCTTATTCCGTGAAGTCATCATAAAACAGGCGTGCTACCTACAATATAAGAATTTTGTTAATTTTCAGCTGGCAGTACACAGACAGTGGTAACAACGTGTATTGACTGGCCACAACATTAGGTACACCTGCACATCTCCATCAAACATTCTGCCTGTATGGCTATCGTACTACATTATATACATAGTCGTGGTCAAATATTACAACCCTCTCAATACGTTGCAGTATGCGAGTTGCAAGCTTAAACGTGTTTCGTAACGTACACGGTGCATTTCACAAGACAGCCGTATACGGCTCGTGCGTCAGTCACTGCTGTAATTCGACTGGTGATATAAAGTTGGAAAATGTTGCTTGTAGTACTGAACACGCTGCTTTTGAGAAAGCAACAGTGAACAAGGCTGACAGATTATTTCCCTGTTTGCCATCAGTGGATGTTTGCATGAATCACCAAGTTCACACACATCATTAAAAAAATAATTAAATAATAAAGTCTTACAGATGACTTACACACATACACAGTACACATATAGCTGAATAATAAACAATAAATATAGCAACTTCTGATTAATCCATGTCAATTTCAGACTTAAAATAATGTACAGATTTAAGCCCTGGCCATTTCCGGTTAAACCACGCCCACTTCTGGGTTTATGCCCTGATCATTTAGATGGGTGAACAGATACAGATAGTGGTGTACTCGCTCATCCCTGATAAATATTTATTAGTAAAAAAAAAAAAAAAAACACAGCAAAATGTAAATAAAAGCAATAACTAAGTGGATCATGAAGGTCACAACATAAATCATTAAAAAATGTAATACAGTGTTCCCTCGCTACATTGCAGTTCACCTTTCCCGGATTCGCTATTTCTCTGATTTTTTTAAGTGGAATTTTGCACATTTTTTTTCAGCATATGAAGTTGCATTATGTTCTGCATCCTTGTGATGTATTAGAATGATCTGTTGGTGCTCTGTTGCATGTGTCTGTTATTGTATTTACTACTGCTACCAGTAGAGGGTGTTGTATACTCATGTGAGAGTTGAGTACGTGTCCAGACGTGTCCGGGTTCATCTCAGTAAATATAGAGCCAATTCCTTAGCCAATTCTGATTGGCTAAGGAAGAACCCGCCCATTGTGTTCTGCGTTCTGATTGGCTGTAAACAACTGTCAATCAATCTCCTCCGTGCAGGACTGCCTGTTTCCTTTTGTATGATCAGCTAGCGACCATACATGCTGAATGAAGACAGAAGTTACGCAGCTGTGGGGCGCCTGGAATACTGTAAATGAATTTTCGGTTCATGGAGGGCAACGAGGAGGAATATGTTTTAACAAGGATACAAAAACGCTACAGCCTAACAACGCCAGGACAAGCCACAATCAGAGGAGTGAACATGTGTGAGTCACTTAATTTCTTGTGTCCTATCTCGTAAGTTGATTATTAGAATTCAAACAAAATTTGAACTTTGAGAATGTTTAAACAAGACAGAAATGTGATAAAATGTTAATGCCTGCCCGAGAAAATAAAGTGTATGGTGACGGGTTTTACAGCCTTAAAACATAATGTATATAACAATTGTACAAAAATTGGCTACTTCGCGGATTTTACTTATTGTGTGCTATTTTGGGAACCTATCTCCCACGCTAAACGAGGGAACACTGTATTACGTCATTATTTCATAGTGTGGTGAATGTGCCGGTCACAGCTTGTCCACAAGAGTGTTTTGGAGTTGTTGGATTGTTTATTTGTTGAGTTTTGATTCATTTGCTTGACCCACAATATAATTAAGACATTCATCAAGTTTCACTTCCATTCCCAAGTTGTTTGTTTTTCAGTGGTGATTAAACGGTTTATACCACTTACCCTCGACTCCTGTCCTATTCTGAATCACATCTCCACATTTGGTGACCTCGGATGTGCGTAATACAGTCAAACCTGTCTTAGCGGCCACTGAAAAATCCCCCGCAGAAAATGTACATGTTATAGACCCTGTGTATAGCGGTCACCTGTCTAACGCGGCCAGCGGCCACCCATTTTGTATCCCTTGGTTAATATCTGACCGCATATAGCGGCCAAAATGCCAAAGTAGAAGCTTCATGCATGAAAAAGTTTCGTTTTTTAAGCAATGAAGCCGTCATGTGTAGACTTTAATTACTGAGTCCTAGTTCGACATAAAAAAGCCCTCTTCTTACTTTGCAATGCCGCCCTGAAAAGATTCAATGACGGCCAAAACGGTAATCTTCACACTTTGCAATGCCGTGAATAGATTCTAAAATAGCCAAAACACCTGAATAAAACATCTAAAATATCACTTAATTGCCGACTAATTAGAGATTAGAAGCCCATTCAATAAGAAAGGAGCGATGGTATTGTTAGTTCAATGCCGTCGAATTTGCGGCGCCGGTTCATTGTTGTTATTGATATTACTAGTTTCCTCACCGGAGCTGTTACCTAGATTTACCTACCTGTTTATGTGTCAACAGAGCGTTTTCCCTTATGTCTCTTGGTTTTGCTCCAGTCTTTTTGTGAATACATGTTAATATGTGTGCGCACAAATTCAAAATGGCCGCCAACCTGCCTATAGCGGCCACCTGTCTATAGCGACCACTTTTGCCGTTTCCCTTCAGTGGCCGCTATAGACAGGTTTGACTGTATGTCGACCGACAACAGTAACAACAGAGCAGCGTGTGCCCTCCTCGACGATGACATTTACGACTTACTATGTTATGATATTCGCGTCAACATGTCAAAAATGTACTTATATGGTGTTGTTGTTATATAGTGTTACTAGTGTGCTGGCACATTAGTTCAATAGCAGCAAAGTCTGGTGAAATCCACACACTGCGGTATGTGGAACTCCACAAAGGCACACATTACATTACACCAGTGTTGCTCTATTCTAACTAGGCAGCTAACATTGGTGTATCTATGCCGTGGTATTAAGTTGCCCAAGTTTTGGCAACACATTGAAGCCCAGTTCTGACTGCGAGGAATAACAAGGGACGTGACAAAGTATTTCCACATCGTGGTCCACTGAGCCTCCACTTTCTCTCATACCGCAGGAACGGTATGATGGAAAATTTTAGTGGCTTTGAAACCTTGACTTTGTCATACCGTGGTATCCCTTGAAAAGAGTAACCCGCCCATGCCTACACTCACTTCAACATACAACTTAACTTTCTAGAGGCGCGCGGAATCTCCTATATACTGTGTTTAGGGTATGCTCTGTTTACTTTCATTCTGGGCTCTTCCTCGATCTTCCTCATTAGTGATAGGGTCCCGTGCTGTAACCAAATATATTACTCTTGTTTTTTTAATACAACTTGAAAACCATTTAAATTGTATGATTCAAAGATCCAAAGAACCTTTTCTTTTTACTCGCATCTTTTTTGAGCTGAACTCAAAGATCTCAAACTTTTTTTATAAGGACACATGTCTGAATCTGTGTTAGTGAGAACTTCTCCTTTGTCGAGATGATCCATCCACCTCACAGGTGTGGCACATGAAGATGCTGATTATGCATTATGCATGATTCTTACAAAAGTGTGCCTTAGACTGGCCACAGTAAAAGTGCACTCCATGAATTGAATCTTCATTTCTCTACCGTAAGCTGTCTCCAGGGGCGTTTCAGGGAATCTGACAGTACATCCAACCGCAGACCATGTGTAACCACACCAGCCCAGGACCTCCACAACCACATAACACAGAGTTTTTAGGCATTCATTCATTTTTGGATCAGATCAACAAGACGACCACCAGTGTTCCCAACTTCTGCCTGTGAGCCAACCTTTTGCTTCAGATAATCAGGAGACAATAATGAAGTACCTATAGTGCTCTTCTTTGTTTCTCATTTAATGAGAAGATTTAGTCTTTTTCTGGCAAAACTGACAATATTGGAACAGTGGACTTGCAATGCAGACACACTGCAAGGACAAAGTATAATTGGAGATCCTCACCGCAAATGCCAACAGCTCATTTGAAAACTAATATTTGTATTTTGTAACACTGTGGCACAGTTCTTATTAATAGTTTTCCAGTGTTCTTTGGCTTGGTTCTTAGATTTAAGAAGGTCTATTTGATGGGCAGCTGGTTCTCTTTCATAAGGGCCAGACGTGGGTACTGGAAGAGGAGCTCTGAAGACACAAATGACAAAGACAGAATGCTTCCTGAGTACTGCCGTGGTCCTGGAAGTAGCCATCCCATTCACTCCAAGTCTCCTTTGTATCTATCTTTGTGCATGTATGCATGTAATAAAACACAAATGTAAAGGGGTCTTAACCTTGGGAGGCATAATGAATCAACAAAAAATACATTTGAAGTCATCCATCCATTTCCGTTACCACTCATGCTCTTCAGCATCTGGAGGCTTTCCCAGCTGACTTTGGATTAAAGGCAGCCCTGGACACCTTGGATTGGTCAATCTCTTGCTCGTGGTGTGACGAGTGAACCACAAAACCAGAAAGACTAACTTAAACGGTGGCTTAACTTCCACAAAAGAAGAAACTGATTTAACTTATTTAAAAATAAGTTGGGTTTTTTTTTTTTGGAAAAAATAACAAACAAATGGCCTTATCCAGTATTATATTACTTAGAGTATGCATGACTCGGGCTACATCACTGTTGTTTTGTCTTTATTCAGCTTTATTATGAATAGATTAGTTTTTTTGTGTGGTTTTGACCTTTTTTCCTGCTCCTCCTGTGCTTTTTTGCATTCACTTTTGATAGTCTGTCTGAGTGACTTTGCTGCCAGTGTTTTTCACAGATTTTTTTGTTTGTTTTATGATTTCTCTTTTGGTTTGTTTTTGAGTCCACCCTCCTTTGTTGCTTGCTCTACCTCATCTCCGTGACACAAAACCCTGGCAAAACATGACCATTTTATCTCAATGTTTACCTTCATCAATTAGTGTATAGCTAAGGTGTTGCGGTACAGTATCTGTAATGACTGCTTCTTTTCGTTAGCCTTTGTTCCTGGTTCTCTATTGGAGACTCATTGATCACACAATTTTAAAAGTTTTCAAATTGTATTAACAAAAATAACAACAATACATTTGGTTACAGTGATGGACTCCGCCATCAACGATCGAGGAAAGAGCCCAGGATGAAAGTACAGAGAGTATACAGTATACAGTAGTTGCCACAAGCCTCTAGAATGTGAAACCTAAGCTTGTGTGCCCTGGAAAGTGAAAGTCGAGTTTGTATGAAAGTGTGAGTTAAGCTAGTGTGAGTGAGCACAATGCATCTTTTGTGTTTCCCAGTATCTTTCTATGAGTCGCATGAAAGTGTTGCGCAACTCTGATTGTGCTGTGTGAGTGTGTGTGTGTATTTGCACGAGAAGCAATTCAACTGACAATGCGCTGAGCTATTAGACTGTATCATAGCTAACACATCCAAGATCATTACTTGAGCCTTAACTGTATGGTGTATGTATGTTGGTAAAATGTTGGTTTCATACCCACACATGACACTGGGGACATGCACAGCCTTTCTTTCTATACGGTGTGCTCAAGCTTCCACCACAAGCGTAATAGCCCAATACAGATATATTACAAAGCACTTAGATCTTAAAGCTTACACAGTGAATGCCCTCTTATAGACCCTGACCGTGATTCTCCTGCCCCCCTAATTGAATCATAAATGCATGTATATGTATATTACCCATTAATAAATAAAGACACCATTTTTTATTAATGAAGTGGAAAATGTGGTATGGTGAGACATCAATCATTTAGCATAAAAACCGTGGGTATTAGTGGGGTGATATGGTTCCGAGGGATAAAATTAGACACGTTAAATAGGGAGCTCTGTGTGCGTTAGTGTGAGTTTTTACATAAGCAATTATGGAAGCCTTCAATGTTAATTTATGTGTGATCAGTGAACAAGAAAAGGGAGGGAGATGGTCATGTAAGTGGGTGAGATAAATAGATGGAAATAAGAGCAAATGGGGAGGAATTGTGCAGCCGGTTGCGCGACAGAAAGGAAAGTGAGAAGACGGAGCGAGGAGTCGTACAGGATGGACGGAATGCATTAGCGAGGAGACGTGGGAAGATTGTGTGAACAACAAGCATATTAATGAGGCAAAATGAATCACACTGATTACTCAACAATTAGGGATCAGTAGTCTTCCTGCCTGCGCATGCAGGAGAAGTGGAAGAAGAAAGCAGTCAGGAGATTGTCAGTTGGAGGACAAAAATGCAGGTGCATCAGAGGTCTTGTCATACAAACCTGAACAGCCATCATGAGGGAAGCAGATTTGGTGTATTGATCCAAAGAGGAAGTGCGCAAACCCAAGGTTGAATTGGATGAACAAGTGTGAAAGCCCTAATGACACATTGAAATTGAAGATGTAATCAAGCTCATTGTAGAAGGTGGAACTTCTGCGCTCAAAGCTGGTGACCATGAAGTTCAACATTCTGGGACTTACTTCATTTGTTTCAATTATATTTCACAGATTAAAGCATTCTGGATAAACGTGGGGTGTCTTATATGAGATTAACACACACATATTAAGCACATTTGTTAAGACAAATATAAGTACTTCTCACAATGTGAAATGTAGAATGAATATAATCTGTTGAAGATGAGACAAAGTGAATGAATGAGTGTATAGAAAGTCAGCGTTCTTCTTTGTGACTCAGACAGGAAATGTCATATTCAGTGGGCGACCTGCAGATGTTCCTCAGCCACACACTGGTCAAGTACTTAAAAGGCTCAAAATGCTGGCCTGCCATCTTTCTTTCTGTCTGCACATTAATTACCATCCCACCCCCCTACCCTATGCACACACACACACACAGTAACACAAAATAAGTGTTGGGTCTATGTCATTCACTTACTTGTTGGTGTGTTGCATCATGAATTTCAATGCCAGTAAATGACTGTTTCGATCAGTGTGTGTGTTTGTGTATCAGCTAAGCAGGATGTGTGCAGTAATCTAATTAGGCAGTAACTTGGCTTGCCCTGACCTTTGTAACTGTGGCGAGACCCTGCTGCTGTGCCCCTGATCACAAAGAGCCTCGTCTGTTCTAAACACCCTCGTTCACATGCCCTGATTGACAGACAGAACAGATACAGTTTTACACTGAGAAAGAATAGAGATAGCTTTTACAGAAAGACAAGAATATTACAGTTGTCCCTCGCAATGTCACGGTTCAATTATTGCACCCTTGCTACATTGCGCATTTTCAGAAATTAGTTAATAAAGGACCACTGTTTCGTGGTAGACTATGGCCTATTATTAGTCAAAACATATTGAAATACAAGTGATATGTAGTATTCTGGTCACTAGGCGGCAGTAATGACACAAAACATTGAGACATTACCTTACATTACCTTAACACTGCATGAAGTCATGAAGTCTGCCATGGCATGATAGAGTGAAAAAGTTCTCCTCCTATTCCGTGTGGAAGTGGTAGGTTTTTGGCTTCTAAATTTTAAAAGAAATCAATTTGAGGCTAACTGATTAGCTCGTTAGCTTGCTTCCGAGCAGCCGTCTTGAGTCCCTGCAGCATAAGAGTTGTGCCATGTGATCTAACCAATGAGCAATAGGAGTGTAAAGGTGACTATAGGCGTGTTATTTCAAGTCTACGGGGCTCTAATAATGTTACAAACCGTATTTAGAACATCATAAACAGGTTTTCTGTGCTCTAACTATGAAAATATTCTATTTAATAACATTGAATCCTATATTGAAATTAATCACAGTAGGGTTTGGATCCAATTAACTGCTATAAACGAGGGACAATTGTATTGATAGGGGCCTTGTTCAGACAGATACACTGCTGGCAAATCTGCAAACGTCTTTTTTACCATTTCCGCCTTGTGTCCAGCTCCTGCTTGGGATGGCCACTCCTCACTTGTTTTGGCCGCCGTCTGGCCATGGCGGCTATCGTCTTCTTCGTCCTGCACACAGCGCATGCTCCCTGTCTTCTTCTGTGGTAGGAATTGTTGGACTACAAGCTGCCATATGTACGACATCATTTTGAATCACAACACTGCCATAAAAAATGACATGTGCTTCTTTCAGGCCCTGTTTTGTGTTTCTTTACAAATGAGACCTCGTGTGATTGATGGCTGGAACTGGCTCTGTAAAATCGGCCTCGTGCGGGCCTCTGAACTATGCTGGCTTGCAGAAGTACAGCCAATGTTTTCTATGTTTGTCTGTTGCACTGACGAATAATATATAATACATTTAGACAGAAATTATATTATACAGTTGTCCCTCGTTTATTGCAGTAATTGGTTCCAAACCCAACCGCAATATATCAATTTCTGCAATATAGGATTCAATGTTAATAAACTGAATATTTTTGTTGTTAGAGCATAGAAAACCTGTTTATTATTTTCTAAACACGTTTTTTTTAACATTATTAGAGCCCTCTAGACATGAAATAATGAAATAACACATCTATAGTCACTTTTACACCCCTTGTATTCATTCAACTCGTTTGCTGCAGGGACTTGAGACGGCTGCTAGATAGCAAGCTAGAGAACTAGCAAGCTGCCGAGCTAACCAGTTACAAGTTATTTTGTCTGAACTTAAGAAGCCAAAAATTTACCACTTCCACATGAGATGGGTGAATAACTTTGTCTATATGTCGGACATGCCATGGCTGACTTCTTGCAGTGTTAAAGTAATGTAATGTAAGGTAGTGTCTCAGTGTTTTTTTGTTATTACTGCCGCCATGGCGTTGTAAGATGTTGTAAGTTGTAAGTTGCTTGAGAACTCAGCCATCTTGGATTTAACAAAGTCAAGTGAAATTGATGTGGTGACTCATGACATGTTTGGTTCAGAAAGAAATTTGCAGAGTTTGTGGAGGTTGTGGACGAAGACTTTACGAATGAAAGCACGTACTACAACCCACAGTCTGACAAAGATATGCTGTCGTCTTCTCAGCCATCTTCTTCATCGCGGCAGCTGTCACAACATGGTGCAAGTTTGTGCCTTGTGTGTTCCTTGTGACCACCAATTCATAGCTTCCAGCTTTCTTGGATGTTTTCTTCGTAAAAAATGTTTGCAAATCAAACAAACTCTTTGGAAAGTCACTGAACCTATTGCATGTTGGTTATTTTATTGTGAAAAACTAACTTTTGGAGAGACCGACACGGTCAGTGTGGTCACTGATGGTGCAGGCAGCGTGGCTTCAGTCTCTACTTTATCCCAGAGTCGGCAGAGATAAGCTCGACTCCCCGCGACTCTGAACCGGATAAGCGCTAGAAAATGGATGGATGGATGGATGGATGGATGTGTATTTGTTTTGTGTCTCTCTAGGGCGCACAAAGTGAGGGACACATCTGTCTAAAATCATCACTGGGGCAGAGAATAACCTGGGGTCTTGTAGACCTTCATCCACAACTCACACACGCACACACATGAACACACACATACACGTATACACGCAAAACACATTTAAACGCATGCCCACTCATAGTGGAAGTGTGGTGTAGACCAGAGCCTTGGGAACTCACTGGCCTTAAAATATATTCTTTCAACATGACAGACACAGCAGAAGAGTGGAATTATTGTTTGGCTGCAGCGTTTAAAATGCCTGATAACGGAACAGTCCTTTGCATTTTCATTCTATAATAAAATAAAAAAACAATTATAGTAAATATTCAGCTGGTAAAAATAATGCTTTCTGTAAAGGCTATTTCCTCTGGAATATATTTATATATGTTTAATATAGTTCGTGTAATATGGTAGTAGTGACGTATTTACCGGAAAGAGACAGAGAATAACGACCTGTTAAGGTTTAACAGCATGAAAATGTAAAACGTAACGTGAACGCATGTCTCTTAGATTGAACAACACGACATTTCACATTTCTTTCTTTGTTTTTCTGGGAGAATGAACAGAACAAGAATTTCATTGCATAGCAGAACTACCTGTTTTACTGTGCATATGACAATAAAACTCTTGAATCTGAATTTGAATTGAACACTTCTTCCATACTGCAAAGTTCTTGTCCAGCATCGTCTCGCCCACGCTATAAAAGTCAAAGTGAGTCCACACTTTTGATTTTAACTAAGCCGGTGTATGTTTCCATTTTTCGCTAGTGTATTATGCTCTATTTGCTTGTTTTTTTCTTTTGCTTTCATTTCTTCTTCTTCTTTCCTGCTGCCGTCATGAAGCGCTCCTCCTAGACGACATTTAAAATGCTCACTCGACTCACTGAGAAGGAAAGGTGATACAAGGTTTTTTTTGTATGTATGTATGTATGTACTTTATTTATCCCACAGCGGGGAAATTTACTTGTTACAGCAGCAAGCAAGCAAGATACGCAAGTAAAGAGTACAGTGTAAAGAATACAGTGACTACAACATGGTTCAGGTGGTGCAGGTGTTGTAGAGCCTGACAGCCGTCGGTATGAAGGACCTGCGGAACCTCTCCTTCTTACACCGTGGGTGTAACAGTCTGCTGCTGAAGGAGCTGCTAAGGGAACCCACAGTGTCATGTAGCGGGTGAGAGGTGTTGTCCATGATGGATGTCAGCTTAGCCAACATCCTTCTCTCCCCCACTTCCTCCACGGAGTCCAGAGGACCGTCCAGGACAGAGCTCGCTCTCCTGATCAGTCTATTGATCCTGCTCCTGTCCCTGTCCGTGCTGCCCCCTCTCCAGCAGCCCACAGCATAGAAGATGGCTGAGGCCACCACAGAGTCATAAAAGGTCCGTAAAAGAGTCCTGCACACACCAAAGGACCTCAGTCTCCTCAGAGGTGCTTTTTTAACTATAAGGTGAAAGGTATCAATAATCCATAGTAGGGTTTAATTTTGCGACATTGCATCCAGAAAGTATTCACGGCGCTTCACTTTTTCTACATTTTTTTACGTCACAGCCTTATTTCAAAATGGATTAAATTCATTTTTTACCTCAGAAATTCTACACACAACAGCCATAATGACAATGTGATTTTTTTTTTATATTGTTGCAAATTTATTAAAAATAAAAAACTCAAAAATCACTTGTACTGTACATAAGTATTCACAGCCTTTGCCGTGAAGCTCATAATAGAGCTCAAGTGCGTTCTGTTTCCACTGATCATCCTTGAGATGTTTCAGCAGCTTAATTGGAGTCCACCTGTGGTAAATTCAGCTGATTGGACATGATTTGGAAAGACGCACACCTGTTTATACAGGGTCCAGGGTTGACAGTGCATGTCAAAGCACAAACCAAGCATGAAGACAAAGAAATTGTCTGTAGACCTCCTACATAGTATTGTCTTGAGGTACAAGGCTGGGGAAGGTTACAGAAAAATGTATGCTGCATTGAAGATTGCAATGAACACAGTGGCCTCCATCATCCATAAGTCAAAGGAGTTTGGAACCACCAGGACTCTTCATAGAGCTGGCCGGCCATGTAAGCTGAGTGATTGGGGGAGAAGGGCCTTAGTCAGGGAGGTGACCAATAACCCTATGGTCACTCTGTCAGAGCTCCAGCTTTCCTCTGTGGAGAGAGGAGAACCTTCCAGCAGAACAACCCTCTCTGCAGCAATCCACCAATCAGCCCTGTATGGTAGAGTGGCCAGACGGAAGCCACTCATCAGTGAAAGGCACATGGCAGCCAGTATTGGAGTTTGCCAAAAGGCACCTGAAGGGCTCTCAGACAATGAGAAACAAAATTCTCTGGTCTGATGAGACAAAAATTTAACTCTTTGGAGTGGATGTCAGGCGTGACGTTTGGAGAAAACCAAGCACTGCTCATCACCAGGCCAATACCATCCCTACAGTGAAGCATGGCGGTGGCAGCATCATGCTGTGGGGATGTTTTCAGCAGCAGGAACTGGAAGACTAGTCGGGATAGAGGGAAAGATGACTGAAGCAATGTACGGAGACATCCTGGATGAAAACCTGCTCCAGAGCGCTCTTAACCTCAGACTGGGGCGACGTTTTTTCTTTCAGCAGGACAATGACCCTAAGCACACAGCCAAGATATCAAAGGAGGGGCTTCAGGACAACTCTGTGAATGTCCTTGAGTGGCCCAGCCAGAGCCCAGAGCTGAATCCAATTGAACATCTCTGGAGAGATTGGAAAATGGCCGTGCACAGACGCTTCCCATCCAACCTGATGGAGCTCGAGAGGTACTGCGAAGGAATGGGCAAAATTGCCCAACGATAGGTGTGCCAAGCTTGTGGCATCATATTCAAAACCACTTGAATCTGTAATTGCTGCCAAAGGTGCATCATCAAAGTGTTGAGGAAAGGCTGTGAATACTTACGTACATGTAATGTTTCAGTTTTATTTTGTTAATACACAGCAATTTCAAAAAACATTTTTCATATTGTCATTATGGGGTGTTGGTATGTAGAATTTTTGAGGAAAAAATGAATTTAATCCGTTTTGGAATAAGGCTGTGGCATTAAAAAATGTGGGAAAAGTGAAGCGCTGTGAATACTTTCCGGATGCACTGTGGATCTACAGTAGTACCTCGCATAACATAAACCTCCTTTTACATAAATTCCACTGAACATAAAGAATTTATGTAAAGTTTTTGCATCGTATTACATAAGAAATTCCATATAATGTAAAGCGTCAAGTCAGTGCAAGTCTTTTTTTTTTTCAATCAACTTTATTAATGCCTCAAGTCGGTGCAAGTTCAGACTAACACTTGGTGACGCCTTCTGACGCTTCACGCTCTCATTGGCTGATTTTCGGGGCACCGCTCACGCTCTCATCTCATTGGCTGATTATCGGGGCACTGCCTACGCTCTCATCTCATTGGCTGAGTTATACAGCACGTACTGAGTTTGTGTGAGAGACAGGCTTGTCCCTTCAACCTCCTTCCTCTTTGTAGTCCCCCTTAAACTAACTTGAACAATTCAGTTACAAATTAAAATTTAAATTAAACAATTCAGTTAAGTTACAAATTAAAATTTTGCACACAGCATTATCGTGTAGTGCATGTGCGTTTGTCTGAGACCAGCTGACTCTTAGACTCTTTGAGTCACGTTTCGACTCAGGCTAGTCCTCCTCCTCCTTCCTGCCTCCACTTGTGCTCCTGATCAAGACATCTCGTGAACGGTAGGATTGTTTTTGTTTTTCAGTTTTATTCATTTACAGTAATCTTATTTATTACCTTATTTTATATTGGAATGTTACTCTACTATGTTTATGCTAATGTTTTCTTATATTTTCCCACCATATTTGGTGGACTTTGAATATTTTGAAGTGCCAAAGGTGTGAGTTTGGGAAGATCTTGGAACGGATTAGGCTATTTACATGTATTTTACGTTTCGTATAACATAAAAACCCTATAACATAAAGGTTCTCGGAACGGATTATTTACGTTGTAGGGGCGTCTATTGTATAGATATTTTGTCACAAGCCTAATCTGGAGGGATGCCAGATCCCAGCATGCTTTGTGGTCCTTGATTTGGAAAAAGGTGATGAAGTTATGTGTTTTGAATTGTTTATTATTCCCCATAGTAGTAGTTGGCCTTTGTGTGTTTGCTTACCAGTTACATGTTGTGCTGTCATTTTTTTGTGTGTTAGTATCTCGATTGTAGGGAGTGTTCTGTCTAGTGTCCATTTTTATCTATTTGTGACAAGCTTACCGTTACCGTTGAGTGGTGGCCTATATTTGCTTGTTATGAGTAATAGGGATGAGCTATATGCTCATTTTAAACGAGTATCCGTTACAGATAATGCATTTTTGCCAAAAGCGAACATGAAAGTGTATGAGTACAATAATGAGTAATGAATAATGATATGATAATGAGTACATCTCGTCATTATCCATAATCGTGATGAAAGAAAATCATCATTATGTATTCACTCTTCACTCTCTCTGATTGGCCAGTCACACATAGCGACCGCCCCTCCCAAGACAGATTGTGCAGGCTGGAACTACGACGGTGCCTCATTTACACACACGGTGCAAGTTGAAAACGGCTCGTGTGGCGTTGCCCACTGCCTCCACTTTATTAGGTTTTCCTCAGCTCGCCTCTATTTCGGTTTGCATCTAAAGTTACTTGGTAAAGTTGTTTCGTAAAGTACGCGGTGCATTTGACAAGACAGCGCTGTGCAGGCTTGTGTTGCGTCAGTCACTTATGCAACTCAACTTTTTTCATCATAAAACAGGCGTCCTACCTACAGTATAAGAATTTTGTTAATTTTCAGTTGGCAGTACACAGACAGTGGTAACAGTAACCTGCATTGACTGGCCACAACATTAGGTACACATGAACAGTAGTGCAAGAGCTGCCTCAAACATTGTGCCTGTATGGCTGTCATACTACATTATACACATAAGCCTGCTAAAATATTACAACCCTCTCAATACGCTGCAGTATGCATGTTGCAATCTTAAACTTGTTTCATAACGTACGCGGTGCATACAGCTGTATACGGCTCTAGCGTCAGTCACTGCCGGGTTTTTTTTTGTCTGCTTACTTATAATTGATCTAAAGTCAGTTGGAAAACTTTTCCTGTAGTACTGAATGCGGTGCGTTTGAAGGCAAGGCACGGTGGTCTAGTGGTTAGCATGTTGGCCAGCACTGTAACAGTAAGACCTGGGTTCGATTCTCTCTTGGGCATTTCTGTGTGGAGTTTGCATGTTCTCCCCGTGTGCGTGTGGGTTTTCTCCGGTACTCCGGTTTCCTCCCACATTCCAAAAACATGCATGTTAGGTTCATTGGCGACTCTAAATTGTCCATAGGTATGAATGTGAGTGTGAATGCTTGTTTGTCTATATGTGCCCTGCGATTGGCTGGCGACCAGTCCAGGGTGTACCCCGCCTGTCACCCGAAGTCAGCTGGGATAGGCTGGTATGGATCAGTGGATGTTAGCATGAATCATTAATTAAATAATAAAATAATGAAGATTCAAGATTCAAGATTCAAGAGAGTTTTATTGTCATGTGCATGGTAAAACAGCAGTTATACCATGCAATGAAAATCTTATTCTGTTCATTCTCCCAAGAAAAGAAAGAAAACAAATGAAAGAATAAGAACATAAGAAACATAAACACATAAACATATATACCAATAAATTAAGCAACAACAACAGAAGAGACATTAATACAAGTAAATAATACAAATAAATAAATAAAGTGCTATGAGTGTGTGCGTGTGTTGCGTGCGGCGTGTGTGAGTGCTTCGTTGAGGAGCCTGATGGCCTGTGGGTAAAAGCTGTTTGCCAGCCTTGTGGTCCTGGACTTCAAACTCCTGTAGCGTCTGCCTGACGGTAGGAGTGTGAATAATGAGTGTTGTGGATGTGTGCTGTCCTTGATGAGGTTGTGTGTTCTGCGTAGGACTCTAGTTTTATAAATGTCTTGCAGTGAGGGGAGGGCTGCCCCAACAATGTTCTGTGAGGTCTTGATCACCCGCTGGAGTGCCTTCCTATCACGTGTTGTACAGTTACCGTACCAAACAGTGATGGAGGCGGTAAGGACACTTTCGATAGTGCATCTGTAGAAGCAACTCAGGATTGTGGTGGACATGCCAAATTTCCTCAGTCTTCTCAGGAAGTACAGTCTCCTTTGGGACTTCTTCAGAATTTGTTGGGTGTTGTGAGACCAGGTGAGGTCCTCGCTGATGTGTGTGCCAAGGAACTTGAAGGTTTTCACCCTCTCCACCTCAGTCTCATCAATAAACAGGGGTCTATGCGGCTCCTTTTCCCTTGTTCTTGGGTCGATGATCATCTCTTTAGTCTTATCTGTATTGAGAAGGAGATTGTTATCACGACACCAAGCTATGAGGTCCGCCACCTCTCTTCTGTATGATGTTTCAACACCACCAGTGATCAGTCCGATGACTGTAGTGTCATCTGCAAATTTAATGATGCTGGTGTTGTTCTGGGAGGCCACGCAATCGTAGGTGAAGAGCGTGTAGAGGAGTGGACTCAGCACACACCCCTGTGGGGTCCCAGTGCTCACAATTCTTGAGCTGGATGTGCGGTTGTGGACTCTGACTGACTGGGGCCTGCCTGTGAGAAAGTTAAACACCCAGTTACAGAGGGAGGGAGACAGGCCAAGTGTGAGGAGCTTATCTGTGAGTTTGTGGGGGCTGACTGTATTAAAAGCAGAGCTATAGTCTATAAATAGCATTCTGACGTATGTGTCCTGGCCCTGTAGGTGAGAAAGGGCTGTGTGGATGGCAGTGTTGACTGCATCATCCGTGGACCGGTTCTGGCGATATGCAAACTGTAGAGGGTCCACGGTTGCCGCCGGGATGCTCTTTTTGATGTGGGTCATGACTAATCTTTCAAAGCACTTCATAACAATAGGAGTGAGTGCTATAGGGCGATAGTCATTCAAGCAGGTCACGTTGCTCTTCTTGGGTACGGGCACTATGGTGGTGGACTTAAAGCAGGTCGGTACAGATGCTTGTGCAAGCGACAGGTTAAATATGTCAGCAAGCACATCAGCTAGCTCTGATGAGCAAACCCGAAGTGCACGTCCTGAGATGTTGTCTGGCCCTGCTGCTTTTCGTGGGTTTGTTTTGTTTAGAACCCTGCGCACATCAGCTGATGTCACCATGAGAGGTGAGTCCTGTGTGCTCCCCAGGTTCAGCCACCCTCTCTGCTCATCAGGAGTTTGGGTGTCAAAGCGGGCATAGAACTCATTCAACTCATCAGGAAGTGTGGTTTGGCTGGACGTGGCTACGCTACTCTGCTGTCGATAGTCTGTGATGTGCTGGAGCCCCGCCCACATGCGCCGAGGGTCTGAGGTGGAATAGTAGCCCTCCAGCTTCTGTCTGTACTGTCTTTTGGCCTCCCGTATGGACCTCCTCAGGTCATATCTGGCCTTTTTGTAGTCATCAGCGGTGCCCATGACAAATGCAGTCGAACGAGCACGTAGCTTAGCCCTTACATCACAGTTCATCCACTGTTTTTGGTTAGGGTATTTTCTGTAATACTTGGTGGTGGTAACAGTCTCTATGCATGTGCTAATGTAGCCAGTAACAGCAGACGCGTATTCATCCAAATCAACAGTACAATCTTCCCTCCCCGCTGCAGTTTTAAACACATCCCAGTTTGTGCAGCCAAAGCAGTCCTGAAGTACTTGATCAGTTTCTTCATTCCACACTTTAACTGCTGTACTTACAGGGGGAGCTTTTTTAAGAAGTTGTCTGTATGTTGGATAAAGGAATGTAGAGATGTGGTCAGCCTTTCCAAAGTGGGGTCTTGGAACAGCCTTCAAAGCACCTTTCATGTTGCTGTAGACTTGGTCCAGGATGTTATTTTCCCTTGTGGGAAAGCTCACATGCTGGTAATATTTGGGGAGGACAGTCCTGAGGTTACAGTGGTTGAAATCGCCAGATATAATAAATACAGCGTCTGGGTGTTTGGTCTCGTGTTTATCAATGATGTCATGCAGGAGGCCTAGTGCATTAGCAGTGTTAGCTCGTGGTGGAATGTAAACAGCAGTTAAGTACACAGCGCTAAACTCACAAGGCAAATAAAAAGGTCTGCATTTCACCATCAGTAGCTCAATGTCCTGCGAGCAGTGCTTTTCCATCGTCTGTACGTCTGTGCACCACCGTTTGTTTACGTAAACACAGACGCCGCCACCTCTGTGTTTACCAGACGCTAAAGTCCGATCTCCCCGGTAAGCAGCAAATGATTCCAACTGGATCGCCGAGTCCGGTATATCCTCCGTCAGCCAGGTTTCTGTGAAGGTGAGGACACAGCATTCCCTGATCTCACGTTGAGCTGTAATCCTTGCTCGTAGTTCTTCCATCTTGTTTTCAAGAGAGCGGACGTTGGCTAGCAGCAGGCTTGGTAGCGGTGGCCTCGTCGCTCTAGCTTTTAGCCTAGCATGCAGGCCGGCTCGCTTGCCTCGTTTACGCCTCGGATGCTTTACGCCTCGGATGCTTTGCTCGCCGGGTATTCAGCTCACCGGGTCCGCAGGCTGCTGCGTTCTCCCGGCGCAGAAGAAAGGCAAAGTCTGAGAGGCTAAATGAAAGTTCATGGTGAACCCTGCCGATGTTCAAAAGTGTCTCTCTGTTGTAATGTACTGCGTGAGTGTGTTGAATGTCCAAAATGAACAATAAAATAGCAAAAAATAGAAAAACACGGGAGAGTGTCACAGAGACGTCTATCTCTCCAAATGATTTCCACACATACACAGTACACATATAGCTGAATAATAAACAATAAATATAGCAACTTCTGATCAACCCATGTCAATTTCAGACTTAAAATCGCTCATCCCTAATGAGTAATATCAACCAAGCCCAGACCTCGTGGGCCGCATTTACACTACTCTTCCATGTCAAGTCGTGGGCCGCAAAATGGCCCACAGGCCGCGAGATTGAGACCCCTGATCTATAGTATGATGCCTGTCATCATTTGTTTTAATTGTCATGATTAGTTGTGTTAGTTATGCATCTCCATCAGCTGTTGGAAGTACACTCTGTCTTTTCAATGACATAACATTTAAGAGATAAAAGATCATAACTATACGAAATGTAAAAAATAAATGACAAACACAAACTTGGGAATGGGATCCACACAATACTTTAAATCTTTACGGACAAACAACTGAGTCCACATAGTATCTCCTCAGTTCCCTCAATGAGATACTGTACATACAACATTTTATCACATTTTCTTTACGTTTACTGAATTGTTGACAAATATCAACAAAACACTGAAGCTCTTCAGTGCTGATAAATCCAATGCTAATGAACTGGTTAATAATCACTTTTTCTAGTATTTAGAATTTCTTGGTTGGTGTGCATGACAGAGTCCTCAAGGCTTACAGCTCCAAATATATTTTTACAGCCATCTGCGCCAGTTGGCTATTCTTAATCTGCTTGTGTGTTTGTGTCTGCGAGTGTATGTGTGATTTTTACCAACCTTACATACTGCAGTGGATGAAGAGAGTCATCAGCAAGACTTGGCTCAGGCACAGTACCTCTGTGGTATACACAGCGATGCCAACATAAATGCCAATGGAGCAGTGTAAATGTCAGTCATGCACGCACAGACACACATGCAGACTTTTGAGGGATAGTCTTGATGCAGTCGCATGGGGTCTTTGGCACAGACTCTTGCCCAGACTGGTATGTGGTCTGGGGTAAGCGGGGAGGCGTTAGCTGAGCTGACACACTACCAGACGTGACATACTGCACTATATTCTCTCGTTTTTGGACTGTTGTTCTATCTCTTGTTCACTTGTTATAAGCATAAAATGAGTGACTTAAAATGAACCAAAAGAAAATTAAAAAGACCAACAAGAACCAAAAAGAAAGAAATTAACCAAATTATAAAAGCCCCCTCTGAGGATACATAGAAGAGTGAACGTGTTGTATTGTACAAAGACATCATACCCCGAGGCACCAACATATCTACAAAATAATATATTGTACATGTTTCGTATCAAAATACCACTTTGCAAGTAAAGCACCATTGCCAACTTCCTTGCTCTACTATAATGGCAGACGAACCGAGAAACACAGAACACGGGTCACTAACTGGCAGGGTCCTGTACGCACCTGGACCTACCGTCAGGTCATTACTGCAAATTAGGTGCTTCTCTTTCATTTTTCCACTTCATGTTACTGGTTGAATAGATCAGGAAATGCCCTCATGGTGCAGATGTTCCACACCTTTGCTTGAGGACTTTTTCTGTAAATAGAAATAATCCTTAATGGTTATACACGTGTAAAAATGAAAGACCAACACCCGCTCATAACTTTCAGACATGCTGGAAGATAGTGATGTGCAGTCAGAGCCAGCAAAGCCTTCTCTGCTGGCCTAAACACGATCAGATTCAATAACCTACATTTACAAGTTAAATTCTAGATCAGATCAGAGATCAGAATCTTTATCGCCATTGTACAGAGTACAACAAAATGATGTGCAATCCTCTTCAATACAAAATAAAAGAATAAAGACGAAAACAATTTATTAAAAAAACAAACATATAAAGTATATATATGTATAGATATAAAAACTTGACCTAAACTTGTGTTCTTGTACGTGCTATGTAAGGATAAATGAAGAGATAATGGTCAGTTTGGTATATTAATATACCATGTTACATGGTTATAGTAACAATTGTAAAAGCAATTGTAAAAAAAAACAACAAAAAAAAACAATACGGCATGTTGGATTTCACATGTGCGATATTGCACTGGTGGGTTACATGACAAAGAGCAGTTATCGATTTATTATTGCGACGGTCCTGTGATATATACTGTTTCGCAGTCTGGTTGTTTTGGCCTTCAGCACCCTGTGCCGCCTTCCTGAGGAGAGCTGTTGGAAGAAGGGGTGTGCAGGGTGAGGAGGGTCCTTCAGGATGCTGCGGACTTTCCTGTCGCAGTGGGACTAGTGTTTGTTGCCTGAAATTGTATTAAATTAAATTCATCCTAACAGTCTCATCTTCATTGAGTAGCGTCAAGTCTCTTGGCTGCACTGTTTCCAGTAGTGTATGTGTATGTTCGATTTTTAATCTTTTTGTCCAATCAGATTTATGCTCGTATGATGTCAGCATTTTCCCATTCTCTGATTGGTTGATGTTTGAGGTAACACTCAAAGTTACCAGTGTGCATGAACATCACATGAACAGTGCAACACTTAATTTATGCTGTCCTGACAGGAAGAATGGAGATCGGCATGGATTTGCTCATTGTTCTTTGTGCACTGTATGTGGGTTTATATGTATATTTAGGTAAGGTAAGAATGACTTAAATAAATTTGGATTTGACCAACTGTGCCTATATCATGATATTACTACTACCACATCACTACTATCAGGAGAATAGAGCGGACACATGCTCAAGCAGCCGGTGTGACACTACAGAGGTCTCTGGCAAACCTTTGCACTTTTCAAACGCGGTGGCACTGGCGTTTCATGTGGCTGATAAGGTTTTTTTTTCCTCTATGTTTTTTTTTTACCCTCAACACAGAGCATTTGGTCCAGCTAGCATGCGAAATGTCTTCCACGGAAAGTGAATGTTTGTTTACAAGTGAGCTCAAAAGTTACGACAGGCCCCGAATGTCACAGGCAGGAGAAAAAAAGCTCTGCATGTGTAATCTTGCCTTATTGGAACGTTTTTTTAAATTATCGGTCATCAGAGCTATTTTTAATGTTGTCGGATACATCGGTATGACGTCATAATTCCCTCATATCGGCCCGATAATTACTGTGCATCCCTAGTTTTTGTAACATTGTTAGATGAATGATTGTGAGCCGCTTCAAATGGTTTAGTGCAGAGGTTTATAGTTTGGAACTGTTAAGAGATGATGTACTGGAAGTGTGTGCTGGAAGCTATTGCTTCTTTTTAGCTTTTCTTAATGATTCTCTGGACCACATTGCCATCAGAAAAATGGTCAATAATCTCACAATTCAAAAGGTTTTGAAATGGTATTAAATAATAAGAGCTGATTACAGCGCTGGTGTAATAATAATATCTAACATAAGATATAGGGTTAGCTGGGTTTGTTGCATTAGTAATAATGGCATTTCTCCCCAATTATGTAATGCCTCTGTAGTGCCACAAATTGTTATATTTAGTTTTTCTGTATTTTTGATGGTTTGTGAATTTGTTTTAAGAAGTTGATTGGGTCGCTTCAGTCCTCGCTGGAGGCCCAGGTACAAAATGCACTGCAGCACTGCTGTATCAAATGTGTAATATCAAAACAACAGTACAATCCCAGAGTCAAGTAGATCTTAAAAAAAGAGTAGTAGATGAAGAGATGTTTTGATGTCCAATTTGGAGGACATGACAGACTGAAGTAAGATGATTCGTCAAATCTGTGCCTGCTTGTTTGAGTTCGAACCAAGAGAGAGAAGTGTTAAGAAGTCCAATGGCTGTTGAACCGTAAGCCTGTCTCTCAATGATTGCCTAGCCTGCTGTCCAGCTCTTCCCTCAGATGAATTAGTTATATTAGAGGGATATAGTGTTTGGCATAAGGGAGCTGTTACCAGAACCCTGTGATGCAAGTGCCAATTTTGCCAAGGTCCTTTGTGTCCCTCCATTCAAGCCGAGCCCATTGGGCCATGCCAGGCTCAGCCAGCCTGGCACCGCTCCCAGCTTGGCCAGTGGATTACGAACGACTACCAGTGATTGGAGGCAGATAAAGTGGGAGGAGGAGAAAAGATAAAATATGCAGACAAAGTAAAGAATAAAACCATGGATTGGGGGAATGAGGGATGAAAAGACATGCATGATCAAAATGAAGGTTGTAAAAAACGCAAGGGTAGCATGGAAGTCATGAAATCAAGGTATATACTGTACGTAGGTATTGCATAATGGTTTTATCTCAAACACAGGAACATGCCTTCTTTTTCATACCGAGGCAGTGGAATCAAGCAATTTCACCAATTTCCTAAAAAGAAGCCATCCATCCATTTTGTATACCACTTGACCAGATTAGGGTCACAGTTCGCTCCATGAAACAGATTTTATTTGACAAGAGCAAAAATAACACATCTCAATTTGTGATGAAGCAGGTCAATGATTTATGTTGGTTGAATCAAATGTGTGTACGTTTTTGTGCTCGTTTGTTTTGTTTTGTTTTTTTAGTAAAGGGCTTTGCCATTTTTGTCACGGTGACAAATGTTTTCACACAGATTTTTCAAATGCATTTAAACATCTCAATTACATTGTGTTCAACTTTTTGATGCTTGTTAACTGTGCGATTAGAAACCAGATTCCTCTTGCACCTTCATCAATTAACCATTCCATTCCAGTCATTGGGGCAGCAGTCTCAGTAACTAAGTTCAGGCTTCCAGTTCCGTCCACCTCTTCCAGTTCCACTGGGAGGACACCAAGGCGTTTCCAGGCCAGCTGTGAGACATTATCCTTCCAAAGTGTCCTAGGTCTGCAACGGGGCCTTCTCCCAGTTGGGCATGCCCGCAATACCTCACCAGGGAGGTGTCCAAGAGGCATCCAGACTAGGTGCCAGAGCCACCTCAACTGGCTCCTCTCAAAGGGAAGGAGCAGCTGCTTCCCTGAGCCCCTCCCAGTTGACCGAGCTCCTCTCCCTATCTATCTACCTATCTATCTACCTATTTATCTACCTATCTATCTAGTTTAGAGTCCAACCACCCTACTTAGGAAACTCATTTCAGCTGCCTGTATCCGCGATCTTGCTCTTTCGCTCACGACCCAAACCTCGTGACCATAGTGAGGGTGGAAACATAGATTGACCTCTAAACTGAGAGCTTTGCCTTCTGGCTCAGCTCTCTTTTCACCACGACGGTCCGCTACAACGAGCCCATTATTGCAAACTCTGCGCCGAGCTCACGTTCCAGCCTTCCCTCACTTGTGAACTAGACCCCAAGATCATCGAAATGAAATCCATCCTTTTCTGACTGAGAACCTTGGCCTCGAATTTGAAGGTGTTATGTTTCATCCCAGAAGCTTCACATTCAGTTGCGAACCACCCCAGTAAATGCTGAAGGTCACAGCCTGATGAGGTCATTAGGACAACGTCTTCTTCAAATAGCATAGACAAGATCTTAAGGCCCACAAACTGGGCTCCCTCTACGCCTTGGCTGCGCCTAGAAATTTTTCCCATGAAAATTATGAACAGAAACGGTGACAAAGGGTAGCCTTGGTGGAGGCCAACGTTCACCGGAAACAGTCTCGACTTCCTGCTGGCAATGCAAACCAGACCTCAAGGCTCCGGATGTTGAGGGACTGTCTTGGCTGACACGTCTCTACAACATGGCATGGAAGTCAGGAACAGTACCTCTGGATTGGCAGACGGTGGTGGTGGACCCCTTTTCCAGAAGGGTGTGTTCCAACTATGAGGGGATCACACTCCTCAGCCTCCCTGGGAAAGTCTATTCCAAGGTGCTGGAGAGAAGGGTCAGCATTAGTCAAACCTCGGCTACAGAAGGTGCAATTTGTTTTTTGTCCTGAACACTGGACCAGCTTTATACCCTTGCAAGGGCACTGGAGGGTACATGAGAGTTTGCCCAACCGGTCCACATGTGCTTTGTAGACTTGGGAAAGGCATTTGACGGTGTTCCTCGCGGTGTCCTGTGGGGTGTGCAGAGTTGGTGGAAGGCTACTACCACCAGGAGCCTGGTTCGCATTGCCAGCAGTAAGTCGAGCCTGTTTCCGGTGAAGATCCACTGAGAAGTATTCTTTTTTTTTGATAAGTATTCCTTCCACTTGTCTGAATATATCCTCAGTCAAGGTCAGCAGGCTTCTGTCCCCACTGTAAACAGTGTGGACCGAGCACTGCTTCCCCTTTCTGAGGCAGTTGCCAAAACCTCTTCGAGTCTGACCGAAAGTCGTGTTCCATGGCCTCACCGATCTCCTCCCACACCCGAGTTTGCCTCAACCACCGCCGAAGGTGCATGCTGCTTGGCCTGCCCGTACCTGTCAGCTGCTTCAGGAGCCCCACAAGCCATCCATGCTCGATAGGACTCCTTTTTCAGCTTGACAGCAGCCCTGACCTCACTATATCGCGGTTCAAATATCGCTCCCTCACTATATCACCATTTTTTTTTAAATAATTAAAAAATGACCACCGTTTCATGTTTGACTATGGCCTATTATTAGTCAAAAAATACTGAAAAACAAATGATATGTATTATTCTGGGCACTCATCTATAAAACGGTATGTAAAAATCTGACTAAAAGTACGCCAGAAATCCAAAACGTGCTTACGAACAAAAATATTCAGACCTAAAAAAGGTGGCGTACGCACACATTCACGCAATTTGAGCTTCACATGTTGTCCAAGTTTGTGTACGCAACTCCACCCCACGTCACGCCCTCTCCACGCCTTCTATTTGCCATAAATAGTCAATGCAAAGTGGCTCATGAATGCGGCGTCTATATTTAATGACCCTTGATCGCATTTCGCTCGGTTCTTCTGAATCAGGGCTGCTGAGAAGCCGAAGATGAACCTGAGGTGGAAATCTCAGTTGGAGAACTGAAGGCCCGTAAAACCATAAAAAAAAATAATAGCTGTAATTCCAGACGGATAGTTTGAAAATATTTAACCTAACGATGACATTAACACCATCAAACATTAGGTATATAATAATCGTTTTTTTGAGGAATTAATGTAGTGTGTTATTTCAAAAGCACACCCATTATTTATGGAAAAAGAAAGCAAGAGTTTATGCACATGGAACTGACACTATCCACACAAATAAAAGCCGTGCATGGTAAATAAATGTTGCTAATGATGGCATACTTGATATACTGTATGCAACGAAACTGTCTTATTTTTTTGTTATGTCCCTTCAGTGATCCCTTAGCCTGCCCAATGTGATATAAACAATGAATAATAGGAGTGTAAAGGTGACTATTGGGATGTTATTCCGTGTCTACAGGGCTCTAATAATGTTAAAACCCGTATGTAGAACGTTATAAACAGGTTTTCTATGAAAATATTAAGTTTCTTCATATTGAATCCTATTTCGCAGAAATTCTCTTATCGCGGTTGAATCTGAAACCAACTAACTGCAATAAAGGAGGTTCGACTGTTCTATGACTGTTTGATATTTGAAAGCCTATTGCCTAACACTCAAAGTTACCAATGTGCTTGAACGCATCATCACATGAACAACGCAGCACTTAATTAATCCTGTTCCGGCATGAAGAAAGGAGACCGACACAATGTTGTTCATCGCTGTGTGCGTTTTATGAACAAATCAGTGATTTCATATATATTTTATATAAAAGGCAGTCTGGAAAAGGGTGTTTTTCGCCACTTCCACTGGAAGTCTTCCAAACCAGTGCTTACGCAAAAAAGTGGAGAGAGAATGTCATTTATTTAGTTTTTTAAGTTTTTGTGGTTAAATAAATATTTGTTCTAAACTTCTTCATGTAGTTTAGAAGTTTGTAGTTTGAAGTTGTTTAGAGATGATGTATTGGAAGATAAAGGGTTAACTGAGTTTGTTAAATCAAACATCCTTATTTTAAGACAGAAACTTAATTTTGGATGAAAAATGTAACTTAAACAGACTGAAAATAGCACGTCTTTATTTCATTCATTAGTGGTGCACAGACAGCAGAAATAACAGTGGTAAATAACAAAGCCTATTCTCTGCCTGATTGCCTCCAAATTCATATATTTCATACTATCTCCTCTGTCTGCATAAAAGCAGTGTTTGGAACACACTGTGGTACTATGCCCTCGTGAGCATCAGTTGATCAGTGTTGAACTGGAGAAAGTAATTTGTTGCTCCAAAAATGGCAACAAAAAAGGCAATTAACAATGGAAGACAGACAGACAAACCATCTTAACACCTAAACATGTAGGCTTTTCCTACAAATTGGAGTGTTCAAAAACTTTTGACCGGTAGTGTAGAAATGTAAAAAATGTATTTCAGGAATCAGGCTGTTGGTGCGTGTAAATGTGGTGGCTGTCACTATTCAAGTATCTCAAACTGCCAAATATATACACTGCCATTTTTGAGGAATCAGAATTCTTTGTCCACTTGTCTTGGAGGGCACAATCTTTCAGCATGCGACATTTGCAAAGAGGGCTAACATGTTCTGACACCGAAGAGGCAGCACAGTTTGGACCCTATGGCATTAATGCATGCCTTCAACTTTAATGGTCTGAGTGACCATGACGATCCTCACCACCACAACAAAGCCATCCTGATCTCCAACCAAGGAAAAAAAAAAAAAACAACAAAAAAGTTGTTTTCACAATAAAGACTTAATGAGTGGATTAAAGATTCCATCTTTCTGCTTTTGCAGTTCCAAATGGTCATCATCTTTCAGTTTGGGGAAGTGATAAAAAAGCTGTTGGAGACTTCTGACCATATTTAGTTTCAGAGGCTCATCCAAAATTGAGAAAGACAAATGGTGTTAATGAGAGGTGGGAGGTGGCACTGTGATTGAGAATGACTTCAAGTGGGATTTTCAACTTCACACAAAACTTCAGCTTCTGCAAATACAAAATGGCACGGCTGCTCTTGCGATGTAACTTGGGTATATGTGTGCCAAGTATGCATGTGTCATCTCTGTTATTTTGGAATCGTGGGTCTGCCAATGTTGTATCTGCATACAGCATTGTCCGTTAATCTCTCTTAATTCAACTTTTACACTCTTAATATTCTTTCATACTTTACATTTTATGATGATCACTTCAGTTATTTCGGTGAATAAAGAAAAAATCTATATTCTTGCATATGACCCTTTCTTGAAGCAGTTTACTCTCAGGAGAAAACAAAGGGATGCTGTATTCCATCTCAGTGCTATACTGTGTGTATTTTTTTTTTTTTTAATAACCCGTTCCTGACCAGTGGCACCCGGACTGGCAAAAATATCAAATATAATAATTACCCTCCAGATGGTTTGATTCCCTTCAGACTTGAGATACTGCAGCCTTCTCATTTTGCCCCTACTTTAGCCATAAAATGTACACTATTATTCCCAAATTCTTTTTTTGTACATAGCACAGGTGAGTAGGCGCAGGTGGTATATCTGAGTGTGCAGGGGTCACTCTAATATGATACAATACAAGAATGATTAAATCTTTGTCTGTAAAGACAATGGCGCTCATTTTTGTTTGTGAAGCTAGTGCCGGAGACATTTTACGTGTCTTATCATTGTGTAATGTTTCCAAAACTACGTAATGCTGATGAAACTGAAATAGAAATACACCATTTGTTGATGTTGTTTATGCTTCAAGCTCAGGTCCTCTCTGGCAACCTGCGCCGTATTTGAGTTGTTCCTAGACTGCGCTGTCTGTCCTAGGACTTGACCTCACAAGTTGTTTATGGAATCTGCTGGAACCACTCAGTTGTTGTTTTGAAGATCTGCAATGTTGCCTTGTGGTTGATTAACTCCTTCATTCCTCTGGACCATTCTGCCACACTTCTGTAATCCAAATGGCATTACAGTGAGGTGAGTCAGTGAGTCAATGTCTCGCTCCTCCTGGCATGGAGCTTGATGTCATCCATGTGGAGGAGGCGGCTGATGATTGCTCTGTTACAGAACCGGGATCTGAAGCCACTCTTTGGCCCTGTCCACATGTAAATGTTTTTAGCAAATCTGCAAAAAGTTTATTACAGTTTCAGCCTTCCGTCCACATGACACCGGTGTTTTGGAGGTGCAAATCTGGCATTTTTTTAAAAAAGCCTCTCAGCCTGGAGAAATCCTGAAATAGCTTTTGGAGTATCTCGGAGCATCCCACGTCCACACGAATGTGAATATTTTCAAAAACGCACACATGTCCCTCCTCCAGTGTCCAAAAAATCTCCATCCACGCAGTGGCGCTTTGAAACGATTTCTGTCCATAAAAATAAAAAAAAAAACACACATTCACAGGCTGTCCTGCACAATCCAAAGTAATGGCAGCACTGTAGCCATGGAGAAGAAGCGTCAATGATGTCATTTCCATAGACAGCACAGTAACAAACATGGAGATTTGCAAGAGAAGACACGTGGACTGCTAGCGAAGTATACAGTAGCATTACTTCATCAGTGGTTTACTTCACATTTGTCAGCAGCATTTATGGAATATAAAACTGAAAATGTATGAAACATGTTGCTGTGAGTTCATTTTCAACTCCATCGGTTGTGACGCTGTCATTGCTGAAATAATTCTGTGTCTAGCCCTTCTTTAATTGCCTCCGCGACAGTAGTTATGCAGCACAAAACAGACGTATATAAGAGGGACGCTTTCACTCTGCGGGCAAAGCAGCTCAGTCAAATGCAATCACAATGTCCTTGTCATGCGAACATTCTTGTCAAATTACAACATGCTTATCAAAGTTGTCCCACCAACGAGAGGTCCGATCGGGTCTTGTCCCAAATCATCGTTGTTGGTGCGAGCATCGTAGCCGTTTTAGTTTTCGAGAGCAAAACAGCAGCAGCATCCTCCGAAGCCCGTAATGGCACCTTTGTTCGTCAACGTAAAGCAAAGGTAGGTGTATGTTTACTTATTTACACAGTCAAGTTATTTCAGCATGCTTGTGTCATTGCACACAAGAAATTATACTTATCAAATGTGGAAATGACAGCACATAATTGTTGCATCATCTGTCGGCAAAAAGCCAAAAGCTCCGTCTTCACTGTCCACACATACACTGAAGCTGGAGATTTCTAAGATCTTCACCTTGGCTGGGGTTTTCCAAAAGCTCATATTCAAAAACCTACGTTTGAGTGTGGATGACATGGCCATGATGCGCGGAAAAATATGCATTTAAAAAAAATTTGTATTCGTGTGGGTAAAGCCTCAGCGTACATTACTGAAATTACGAAGTAATAATCGCCATCGCTAGCCACTGTGGGAAGGACAACACTCCAGGCTTGTGTAAATTCATGATTTGATTGGGATTTCGGTAGCAATCATCTGCTAAATGACTACGGCCAGGCAGTCTATGTCGTGGTGAGACGCAGAGCGATTGCCACACACCTGGCTCTCAAAATCACAAATAAGCCTTTTCTGTTGAGGTCCTACCTTGCGGCATTATGAGGACTGTGTTCTGTAAAAATAAACAAAAGGCTGCATCCACTTCGACTATATGATATAATGGGCAATATTTCTAGAATGTTGTTTTGGATACATCCGGAACATGTACATACATGACATCATTCACATCACTTCACTGTTGCGTCTTTTTCGTCTGTTTGGAGTTTGCAACCAGCACATGCTCTGTGTCTTCTTCTGTGGTAGGGTTATACACCGCTGCCTCCAGGCTGGTGTATGTACTGCACCGGTGTAGTGGTGTGGTCGGTGTGGTGTGGTGTGGTGCGGTATTCTACTTGGTATTTTCCAAACTTGATGGTAATTTGTGCAGTGGACTTTGATTTGGCCTGTAGAGTCATGTTCCATAGCTCCACTGAGTTCTTGATGAAGGCGCTTAGTGTGGGAAGTGATTGGTTGTTTTGTCCAGCTCTAAGCATTCCATTATCCAAAAGCATGGCACTGAGACATAGACTTGTAGTCGGTCCAGGTGGTGCACAGGTTGGTCTGTGGCAAACCTCCGATCAATGCCCAACGCTCATTTGAATGCTGAAATACTTCAAGCCCTTTATTGTAAAGTATAAAAAAACATGACACATGTCGACCATTATATTTGCTATCCTTCACATTTCTTTGATAGCGTTACTTTCAAATGACTATGAAGGAGGACCACCACGTGCTGAGTGTGTTAACACACACACCTAAATGACGATAATGTCTTTATTAGGGATGTGTGTGTATTTTGTCCAGGTCCTCTGTACTCTGCGGGGAAGCGTTCCATTATAGTTGGCAAGAGGTTTTCATCGGGCTTTTGCTCACCCTGCACTCATGCAGCGCTTGTTCTCACTGTTTGATGAAAAACGCGCACCACATTAAATGACCAGCCCGGATTCCCACTGTTTACATGGCATACAGAAAATAATGTTTTCAAGGAAAAATGTGAAATACCCCCCAGGCACAGGAGACAAAAATTGAAAACTTTAACCTTAATCTAAAATTATTACAGGGCGTACTCAGTGTGTCCATAACTGGGTTCTTCCTGAATCATTTTGTCCATTGTTTCTTGTGTTGATCATGTGGGCTTGCCTGTTATGCCCAAACTTGACCTACTTAAAGTCTGTTGGCAGGTGCCTGTAACTCCGCATGCCAAGGAGATCTGTACGAGCGTGTTGTTCGTCATGCCCTTTGGTGTTTGAAAAACTTCCGCTATGTTTTAGCAGTTAGTTAACCACAGTTTGCGGAGGGTGACGCGTGCCTTGATGGCATGATTGTTTACGCTAAGACATGGGACGAGCACATTGTCTGTTTGAAGCTAAAGTGGCTTACCTGTGTAAGGTTGTGGGCAGTGGTATGGTTAAACATGCACAAGCCAAAATTTAGGCTGTTGCATCATTTCCTGTTCCATCTACATGTCGTGAACTGCAGCAGTTCTTAGGGTTGGAAGGGAATGACCAAAAAACGCTTTTAGATGTCACACGTTTAATTTCGGGCGAGAGGCGGGGTGCACTCTGGACTGGTCGCCAACCTATTGCAGGGCACATATAGACAAACAACCAATCACTCTCACATTTATACCAATGGAAGATTTAGACTCACCAGACTAACATGCATGTTTTTGGAATGTGGGAGGAAACCGGACTACTCGCAGAAAACCCACACACGGGGAGAACATACAAACTCCACACAGAGATGTCCAACGGAGATTCGAACCCAGATCTCCTGACTGTGTGGCCATCATGCTAACCACGAGGCTACCGTGCAGCCCCGAAACTAATATTACTACTAATAATAATATTATACTAATAATACTAATATTGGCCACTCTTTTGGTCCCAATTGTCACGACCATCATCAAGGATAAAGATTATTGAATGCAAGAGGGGTCATGGATTCTGTGCACTGTTTACCTGTGAGAGAGTATTGAATAGCATCATGTCCGCTAATTGGTTGGTCAATTAAACTCTTACTGATCGATCCTTGTCTGGGCGACAGCAATGAATTTTGTCAACTTTCTGGGATCACGTCGTAAGCCAGGGTGAGCACGATGAAAAGCACGAGCACAAAATTTAACAAGCACACATTTTGCATGTTGCTTGGCAGGACAGAGACTCACGATAATCACCCATTCCATTGAAAATGAATGGACTGGTGGAGCCCATCAATCAGTGGACTTATGTGGTTGCCGCTTTGAGCTCGTTGTGTGCTGGGCTGGACTGCAAGGATGACCACTTCGTGGTTACACATGCAGGTCTACTTTGAAATAAATCACTACTTTTCAGAAAGTACTGAGTGCTTGTTTTGAAAATGTCTTTCAGTGTTTTTTATTGTTTCTCGTCACATATCGAGCAAAAAGGTAAGCCAGCATCTTTGGCAGAGAAGACAAAGGAATCTGTCCATGCAGAATTTTAAACTCTACTTTCTTCTGAGATGTTTCTTTTTGAGGAGGTATATTGATTAGAGACGAGAGAGTGCACCACTTATCTGTATCTGTATCTGTTCACCCACCTAAATTATCTGAAATAATCTGTCAGCCTTGTTCACTGTATTTTTCTCAAAAGCACCGCGGTCAGTACTACAAGCGAAGTTTTCCAACTGACTGTATATCATCAGTCAAATTAGAAGCAAGGAGACAAAAAAAAAAACATTGCCAGTGACCGACGCAACACGAGCCATTTACAGCTCTATCTTGTCAAATGCACCGCGGCCGTAACAAAACAAGTTTACTAAGTAACTTTAGATATGAGCTGAGCTGAGGAAAACCTAAAAAAAACCCTCCTGGGGTGAAGGCAGTGACCTACGCGACACGAGCCATTTTCAACTCTTTCTTGTCAAATGCACCGCGTACTCCTCTCTCTGGCAGTAGGGAGTCTGTCTAAGGAGGGGCAGTCGCTGTGTGTGACTGGCCAATCACAAAGCGTGAAGAGTAGATACATAAGGAGTTACCCAATGAGGATTTTCCTTCATCACGGTTACGGAAAATGACGTGCTGTACTCGTTTCATGCTCGTACTCGGCAAAAATGCATTTTTCCATAACGGATCCTAAAACGAGTATGCGGCTCATCCCCAATATGGGTATTTTCACACTCGGGTTTAAAAAAAATATTTGAGCATTGCGAAGGGAGCCGCAACAAAGAGGCTGAAGAGCCGCATGGAGCTCAGGAGCCGTGGGTTACCAACTCCTGCCCTAGGACCACCTGTATATTCTGCTAATTTGAATGTGGGATATGCTGTGCTTTAATGGCATCACGAGCTCGGTTGTGTTGTGTTACCAGACTGCTTTTTATTTCAAGGAGCATAAGGTAGTTTTGTAACTTCCTCAATATTACACAGTGCTGGTTAAAGTTTGTTTCATATCAGATCCTAGCTGGTATCTTGCACTCAGTGTTTCATCATTTTACATTTTTTATTTATTTTTTGTTGGCTGTTTTATGAGCTCCGTATGTCTTTCACTCCCCCTGGGCTGTATGAAACCCCCACAGAGATGCCGGCGGTCAGTTACACACCTGATCTCACGTAAACATTGTTCATGTTGGTCTTTGAACCGCAAATCACCATCAAACATTCACAAGCAATGTGACAGTTGTGCCTTTGAGGTGATGTCAGCTTACCTCTGCTAGAATAGGTTTGGAAATGTTGAGCTTATGTCTGAAATGTGTGTGAAGGAGAGTGCGTTTGCGTTTTTTTTTTTCCTGTTGACCTTGCTTCATTTTTTAACCTACACACTACACGTGATGTCATGAAAAGAAAGTCTGAATACTTTTGAGCACACATTTGTGTCCATTTGTGTGTTTCAAGTCATGTGTATGTGCTTGTTTTAGGTGTATTGACATTGCGCCCTGTCAAAGGCGATTTGAGGCCAGTTCAGTCACTGTCACGGCCGAGGCCAACCGGGTTGTGAGGTGTCTGTGTTTATCAGCTCTGTTAGATGCTGTCATCCACCAGGCTGCGAGCAGTGCACAGGAGGCCGATCGTCATCTCCTTCAGCAGGTAAAGAACATTAAAGTGACAGGAAGGCACCTCCAGCCACGCGTACATGTGCACACACATACCAAATGCTGGCCACTCTGTGCTCATACATGCCTCTTGCCAGGAAAGAGGCCTTCTCTGTATTTGTTTCGTTGCAATATATTGTGTGGATAAATGGACGGGGAGCTTCCCTATGCAGCTAACAATGTATTTGCAGCACAAAGGTTATTTCAGTCTATAACAAGGTGCACTTTATACACTTATACTCGGTCACACAACTTTGGCACACCTCCTGAATGTGTTAATGAGATGGTTGCTTTCCTTTAATTACAGTATACAATATCATCATCATTGTATGAATACGGTAACAATGTTTGGAGTGCCTTAAAGGTAGAAACTTACAATAGAAATGCAAACAATCTAGAACGGGTGCCCAAAGTGCAGCCCACAGCTGTTTTTTTATTGGCCGTGGCACATTCTAAAAATATAATTTAACAAGAAAACCCAGCAAAAAATAGAAAAAATCAGCAGTGATTTTCCAAGAATAAAGTTAAAATATTAAGAGAAGTTGTAATCTATCAAGAAAAAACGTCATTTTAGTAGCATAAAGTTGAAATATTAAATAAAAAACATATTATTTTCTTAAAAAGTTGTAATATTATGAGAAACAAACAGAACAATAAAGTTGAAATTTTTTTCAAAATGAGGTTTGCGGAAAAAAGTTATGCTACGAGAATAAAGTCAAAATATAATGGGAATAAAGTCATAATTACGAGAAGACAATTTACAAGGAGAAAGTTACAATGCATTAAAAAAGACAGCAGCAAAAATGGAAAAAAAAAGTTATTTTACGAGAATAAAGTCAAAATATTAGGAGAAAAAAGTCACAACTTTACAAGAATAAACTCGTAATATTATGACGAAAAATAGCGTAATTTTGGTTGCGTAGAGTTGAAATATTCAAGAAAAAATACCTTCATTGTTAAAAGTCATAATATTATGATAAACAAACAAAAAATATATTTTGGGTTGGAGAAAAAGTGATAATATTATAAGAATAAAGTCGTAATATTACAAAAATAAAATTTACAAATATTATTGAAGAAGAAAGTTGAAATATTTGGAAAATAAAAAAAAACAGCAAAAATGGTAGAAAAAGACTGAAGTTGATACTAATAATACACTTTTTCACCTGTAATCATAAAGCTGAGATATACATGGCCGTGGCCTTTCAAAGCCGATCACCCCTTGCTCATACTTACTCACAGCGAGTGTCTCCTGCCCACTTTCCTTCACGCTACGCAGGTGTGTCAAACCCAAAACAATCATGTGTGCCGTGTGGGACTTACCTGTCGTTTGTGAGAGTGACATACATTTTGCACCCTGCAAAACATGCCACGGAAAATATCTCAACGGCGTAGCACGTTAAAAAGCTTTAATTTAATACTGCATTTGAAGAACAAACTTGACAAATTATGGTGAGTTTCGAGGTTCACCATTGGCTCATCAGTCAAACAGCAACTAATGTAGCCAACGCTGGACACTTGCCCCTATTTTCCACTTATTTATTGAAATTGAAGTCGTTCAAGTCTAGTGAATAGCTTGAAATGGTACAAAGGAACGTGGCGAAGTGCCAGAGGTTAAAAAAAAAGGTTACCCAAAACTGAAAAATAGTGTGTATTTCGGAATAATACAAAAAGGCTTGTTTCAGGGAGCACAAAATGGGTAAACAATTTAACGCTGTTCTGGAGAAATGGAGGTTGATCAAGCCTTGGCAGTTGGTGCAAGTAATTCCTACAGGTGTTCCAAAATCTGGAGTACTAACTACCTCAAGTAATTTCTTGCTACAAAAATGTCAAGATAAAAGGGAATTAACAATGGAAGAGAGACAGACCATCTTAACACTTAAAAATGTAGGTTTTTTCCTCCCGAGAAATATGACTGTTCTAAAGCGTTTGACCTGTAGTATACTGTATGTTCTCTTGAAAAAGTAGATAAGTCAAAAATGTTTTTGTCTAAATGAAGGTTTTCACATCATATAGCCAATAGCAGGGATGAAACCAGGAATTCTGGGCCCCAGGGGACAGTCAGGGGACCTTGAAATTGCCCTAACTTTCCCCCTTTATACGGCACCCCTGGTCAATAGCACTAATCATAAATACATTTTAAAATTTGTGGAAAAAGTTTGGACACCCCTGCTCTATAACACAAGAATCATTTTTATTTTTGGAAAATTCTTTTTGACTTCAAATTTTAAAATGTGCAGCGGAGAAACATTTGAGAATATAGTGCACATTTAAATGAAGCCGAAAATAAAATGGACAATATAAGAAAAGCCAATGCTATGAGTAATATAGAGAGAAGGAAGTAGCTGTGGCGGTCAGGATAATTACTGTGGACAGGTCCAGAGGAGCAGAACACCAAGCCCTGAGTTCCCCACTAATAGGATTAAGAAGGATGAAATTCTCCCTGGAGGACTGGACACACTCACACCAGAGAGCGGTGAAAAGAGCGACATCCTTGCCTCACCTGGTAATACAGCCTCAGTTTGTGTGTGTGTGTGTGTGTGTGTGTGTGTGTGTGTGTGTGTGTGTGTGTGACTGTGTGTTTGGTGGAGAAAGATGTAAGAACCAGCCAGTTCTCACATTGGTAGAAAGATGGTCAAGTAAGCTAATCCTCCAATGAGAGAAGGATGCTGTTCATTTGAGTTAGTATGTTTAGCACTAAAACACATTTATAATGTTGATTTACTTATACTGTATATGTATGAAACATGATTGGAGGCCCAAAATGAGATACCACCCACTTTGACACATTAAGACTCTTTTGGTCAAATGTGCGTTTGGTTGTATTTTGTGGTATAAATTATCCTGAGGTCAGTAAAGGCTGCATGGATTGCGATTTTTTTTTCTTCAGTATTTAGGTTTGATTGGTGGACTTCGGCTCCGATGTTTGGCTGCATCAGGTTAACTGGTTAGCTCGCTAGCTCTCTTGCTTGTTAGCTCGCTAGCTAGGGGCCGTCTCGAGCACCTGCAGCATAAGAGTTGTGCAATGAGTTGTAAACAATGAATAATAGGAGTGTAAAGGTGACTATAGGGGTGTTATTTCATGTCTAAATGGATCTAAAAACCCTATTTAGAAAGTCATAAACAGGTTTTTTATGCGCTATGACATTTTTTTTCATTTTTTTAACATTATTATCATTATTAACATTGAATCACGCAAATTCATTCATTCATTCACTCAATTAACCGCTCCAAACAAGGGAGAACTGTACATCTATTTTTGTTGAGCATAAACTGTTTTGGCGGCTTCTTGGAACTTAAAGGAGAACAATTATACTCATTTTCTGGCCTTCGTATTGAGTTCTTGACTCCTATAGAGCAGCTACTCACGATAACCCGCACAGAAAGCTTTCTTGATCTTCCAGACTATGCGCCTCTTCCTGCAGTGTTTCCTTGGGTTTCCTGCTTCCCGCACAAACGGCCCTCCTCCAGGTACGCTTCCCGCCAAGCCCACTCTGCTGTGATTGGTCACACTCCCAAGCCCTCCAGAGGACTTCCCGACAGCTGCCGAACCCCACTTTCTAATTTTGCCGGTACAGGAGTTGATAGTAAACAGTGATTTATATTTTTTTAAATGCCCTCTTTTTACATACAGCCCTGTATGCACACTCTATAATGCTACACAGACAACCACCTTGTCCGATTACACAAAATAAACACAGTTAGGACACTGACAAATTGTTACTTACAGTTTGCTCTTCTGACTCTTCAACACAACCAAGTAACGTTGGAAAGGCGTCGGCGTCAGTTTGGCGGATAGTCCATCTTTATACTGGCTGATGTTCACAGTCCCGTGTGAAGTGCCGTTGACAGATGAGCTTATTTTTCTCTTGCTGGCCGGGAATCAGCAACTCCATGATGCTTGCCTCTTTAGGAAAGCTAAACAAAATTAGCTTTCGCTCACACCCGAACAAACATTTCCTGGGAGCCACTGCTCGACATGTTAACACGGTGAAATCTTCGACAGCAAAGCAAAGCAGAGAGGGGGGAGGGCAGGCCTACAACGTGTCTGGGCATGCCCATATAAGGAAGTCCGTGTTGCATTGACATCAGTGGAACTAGGCGTTTAAAAAAAAACACAGCGTGCAGAGCCATCCAAAACTATCAGGGCTCAGTTCCAAATGCGCAAACCTCATTATGTGATGCGCTGGCATCGTTTAACATGAGAATACAACATTTTAGCAGCATTTATAGGTCAGAAAAGAGCAAAAGCATAACAGGTCCCCTTTAAGAGAAATGGGACCTCTTTGGCAGTTATGCCCTGGACACCCCTAGTCGGGGCATAACAATATAAGTACCGTAAATTCCGGTATATAAGCCACACATACTAAATTTAGAGGAAAAAACGGATGTATACATACACAAGCCGCACCGGTGTACGAGCTGCACATGTCCACATCATAAAATGGTATATCACTCTCAAAACAACCCTGTCATCCCAATGGAAACGACAGGAGGTCTGTATATATAACAGTATAACCATATAACAGTCTGACGCACGGTGTCATTTAATGAAGAACACCAAACTAATCGCACAGCAACTTAACACTCAAAAAATGTACTTCTGAAATATATAATAAATAGATATATATGTACGAGTACGAAAAAAAATATATTTTAAAGTTTTCCCATAATGCATTTCGTCTGGGCAAACATTTCATTGGAGGACAAGCGGCATAGAAAATGGAGGAATGGATGGCACTGCAATGCTACTTTTGTCCACCGGAGGGAGCCATAGGAGCCTAGCGGGTGGCTGACATCATTGCAATGGATAAATGCGTTCCAATGAATGCGTTGCTCAGACGCAATGCATTGTGGAAGCGCTTTAAAAGAGTTTTTTTTTTCCTTTTAAATTCGTATTGGCACATGTTTGTATATTTCTTAGGTGTGCCTTGAGTGTTAAGTTGCTGTGTGACTAGTTTGCTGTTCTTCATTAGATGACACTGTGAGTCTGTTATATTGTTATGCTGTTATATATACTGACCTCCTGCAGTGTCCAATGGGTTGACAGGCTTGTTGTGAGTGCACTGGTAGGTCGTAATTGGCTCCTGCCGAGCTACCGTTTCCTCACTGACTCGCGAGCGGCACAGTATTTAAAGTTCTGAAGTAAAGGAGACGTCACAAGAGTAGAATTTAGCCATAGATTAGCCGCACGGCTGTTTAAGCCGCAGGGTTCAAAGTTTCAGAAAAAAGTAGCGGCTTATGCGGAATGTACGGTATCTAAAAATATGACTATCCCAACCTAGTGGTGAGCAGGACAGGGATTTGATGCTTTGTAAGTGCAAACGTTTTCTGTCGATGCCATGACAGAATGCAAAGATCTTTAAAGCTGAGGAAATTGCTTTGCCAAACCAAAATGCTGAAGAACTACCATAATTTCCAGTATATAAGCTGTTACTCTTTTTTAATGCGTTGAGCCCTGGGGCTTGTACAGTGATACGACTAATTTGTGGTTCGAAACGACATTTCCCACGATGCTTAGAGTGCAGCTTCAGGAAGTAGTGACGTGAAGGAGTGAAATGGAAGTGAACATTACGTTTTGAAGTTTTATGCAACGATCTCTGGCACATCTTAAGTAAGTTTGATGAAGTGTAGAATTACTACAGCTTCTGTTTGGACTACTCGGACTGCCAACCGTCCGGTATCACCAATGGGTTTTGCAAGGCTGGACTGAATGAAGAGGATAGCTCAAGCTAAATGGCTAAACAACAAAGAATGAAAGAGATATATAGAGAGAGAGACTGACAAAGTGTGTGGCGAAGGAATTATGAGGATGTTCAATGATGATGGTTGTGATGGTTGTAAAGCTGATTTGAGTGGTTTTAGTTCCCTGGAGGAGGAGGAGGACTTTTCTGGCAGGCAACTGTTTAACTAGTCAAATTACACTCACTGTTTGGCATTGTTTGGAAAAAAGCATTTATTTAATCAAAAGATTAAAAAATATTTTTGTGTAACATCTTTCTGTGTAGTAAGTATCCCATGTTATGACGAGGACACCTGCGGCTTATAGACAGGTGCGATCTCTAGTCCGTAAATCATGGTAAATCAATTGAGGACTAATATGCAAAACAAGTCAACAGAAAACAATGATTTTATCAGAAGAAATCTTATTTTGGCGTCCTCGTTTAATCTTCCAGCATTTATGGCAGTCAAATGGAAATCAAATGCATCCAAATTGTGACTGCAAGACAGCCATGTGTGCAGACCTCATACTTTTTTACACCATTTTGCTCTATTTGATCACCTTCTTGAAGGAGAGAAAAAGCAAGAAGGAACGGGAAGAGCAGAAACACAGGGCTTTGGTGTGATTGCGAGTAATGGTGACATGAAGCGCTGCCTGGGAGCCTCTTCACAGCTCGGTCTGCAACATTACAGCTAGAAGACAGCCAAAGCCCTGCAACAGTTCTCTACAAACACACACACACACACCTGTGATACTATATTTTTATTAAAGAAGACACGCACAAGTCTATAATATGATGTGCATGTGGAAATTGTGGCGGTACAGGTTTGTGCATAACAAAATAAGTAACAATAAATGTCAGAGATTCATTTGTATTTGGTTGAGTGAAATAAGTATTCCATCCATCCATTTTCTATACCGCTTCTCCTCTTTAGGGTCGCGGGGGCATGCTGGAGCCTATCCCAGCTGACTTCGGGCGACAGGCGGGGTACACCCTGGACTGGGTGTGCCCCACGACTGGACAATCGCAGGGCACATACAGACAAACAACCATTCACACTCACATTCATACCTATGGACAATTTAGAGCTTAATTAACCTAACATGCATGTTTTTGGATGTGGGAGGAAACCGGAGTACCCGGAGAAAAGGTCTTCCCGATCTCCAGACTGTTAGTGTGTTGGCCAACATGCTAACTACTAGGCCACCGTGCGGCCCAGAAATAATATTTGAAGAAATAAGTATTTGATTGCCAAATAAAACTTGGGTTGAGAAACCGTTGTTGCAAGCTCAAAGGTCAGACAGTTCTTGTAGTTGGTCACCAGGGTTGTGAATATCTTAGAAGGGATTATTTCCTGTATGTTTATTCAGCAGTGTTTGACAAGTTTCAGATCCCTTTTACTCCCCAGATTTTTTTTCTTTGGGATTACAGTAATGTCTTTATGTGCCTCTTCTTGAAACACTTCTTTATTAACTTAGCCGTATGTTTTGGGTCACTGTCATGCACGGAAACCAGTTTATCTTCAGTGCTGAAGGCCAGGAGGTACTGACTACAAGATTTTACAGTGGTCTTCCTGTTTTCTTTGTAGAGAAACAACCCCAAAGCATGTTTCCGTCTCCATGTCTGACGATGGGAATGGCATTCTGAGTGTCAGTAGATATACAGTAATCAGTATACAGTATACAGTTATTGTGGTTAATTGATTCCAGACCTCACTGTGATAAGTGAATTTCTGTGTAGTAGGATTCCTTATTTATGAATGGAGCATAGAAAACCTGTTTATGGTTTGTAGCATTATTAGAACCCTCGAGACATGAAATAACACCCCTATATTCACTTTCACCCTCCTACTACCCAATATAGTAGACATAATAACAGAAAATAAGCAATTTAAGGCGTTTGTGTGTTGCTGTATGTGGTAGTGTGCAGGGGGAGCTCAGTGGGGGGCGGACAAGAAGTGACATCGATGCCCCAGCCAGTTGAAGTGGCTCGGGCATCTAGTCCTCCCTGGTGAGGTGTTCCGCACATGCCCAGCTGGGAAAAGGCCCCGGGGCAGACCGAGGACACGCGGGACAAATTATGTCTCACAGTTGGCCTGGGAACGCTTTGGTGTCCTCCCAGTGGAACTGGACGAGGTGGCCAGAGAGAAGTCTGAGCTTCCCTACAAAGACTGCTTCCCCCGCCAACCGGACCCGGATAAGCGGAAGGCAATGGATGGATGGGTGAAATTTTGAAAAACCGTGTTAGTGTGACACCGGAAAATTCGAAATGCAAAATGGTGAGAGATTTTTGCATACATTTCAGCTTATGGTCGGACAGCTTTGGTTCCGATGTACGGAGCCAAATCCAAATAATGGATCTTTAACAATTGCTCCTCCTGTTCGTTTTCAGCCATGTTTATTTACTGACGATGCTTTGCAGCTTGTTGCTGTCAATTTTGTGGGCCATGGCTAGAGTGTGTCATCAATATGCATTATTTAGATAGAGATTTTAATTCTGTCACCTGTTAGATATAATTATACTTATGAATTCAGACTGAAAGCTCAGTGCATTTTCAGTCCAATAGCTAGAAAGGCTCCTTGACACATGGACTCACATAGCACAATCAGAGTTGTGAAATATATGACTCATGGAAAAGACACACATTGTTATCACCTTGTCACATAAGCTCAACTTTCACTTTCTAGAGGGGGCGCGACAACTTCCTTATATGCTCTATACACCCTTCACTCTGCAGAGTAACCAAATACAGTATATTGCTCTTATACCACTTGAAGCCCTTTTAAATTGTGTGATCATTGATTACTTTTTTGATAGCAACACAGTCGAAAGAAAACTACATTTGCACAGAACACCAGTGTAGTGCCAAAGAGCTGAGGGAACAATCCGGCATCTTCCCAGTGTGGATGCTACGTTTTTGATGGGCACTCATTGCTGATTGCATCCACCTGCCTCACCACTCCATTCACACCGAGCTACCTGACGGAAACAAAGAACTGACGGAAACAGGAAATAATCAAATAAGTGTAAAAATAAAATACAGACCATGACATACTGAACATTTTAATTGCAGCATTTGCAGAACACATGACATTTGGTTCTCACAAGAACAACAGTACAAGTTGACATAAACATTTAGATGCACACAGCCTGTGGGTGCCATGTTCGAAGACCCCCTTCAGCTCTAAACTTAGGGAACATATGCTGGGTGCTGGGCCGCTCTGTCTTCTGGTGCCCGTGGGTCTGAGGTAGCCTGCCTGCCTCGTCTTCCTCTTTATGACCAGAGCCAAGTGGACAGGACTGACGGATGGGCCCCCGAAGCAAGGGGCAGGCAAGGAAGAGGGGAGCGGAGGGTGTTTGTTTTGGGGGGATGTTTGCACTCATTCCTGGGCAATTAGAGGAAAAGAGTGTGCAAAGAGTGTGTGTGCGCGTATTGTGTCGCAGGCAGACATGGTGTGAGTTGGACTTCCCTAATCCATTATCAGTGGGCCTCGCTCCAGGTGGCGTTATGTCGACATGCTGAATGGCGAGTGTGTTGTGATGTGACAGGTTGGGTGTAGGCATGATCCACGGAGGCATCTGATGCGCGGTAATTGCTTCCCTCTCAGTTAACAGTTACAGATTGTCTTGAGAGGGGAAACTTGGTCGAGTCAAGCCACATTTTCTCACCACTGCTGCCAAGCTCAACTTTTTTCTTTAGGGGATATTCAGGCTGGAGAGGAAATGGGTAGCGGAGAGAGAAGATTCAATATTCCTTCTGTGTGGTTGTCTCATAATCAGGAAGTACACGCTGCATTTATTCATTTCTTTGACTCATTAGGATGGCACACAATCAGTTATGTTATGTCCGATGTATTGATCGTTTTGACTTTTTTAAATATCAGTATATCTATCTGCTTACATAATAAAAAAAAAATAAAAGTGATGACCTATGGTTGCCTCTGACTCACACAAGCAACTTTCTTGCAAGTTCCCAAAGACCTTGTTACTTTGTGAATGCTATAAGAAGCATCAAGGATTCAAACCAATATCATATATACAGTATAAAATAGAGATATGTTCCTGAAACTCTATCATAATGGCACCGGTGCCATAAGCGCTAATAACTGGACCAAAAAACAAAAAAACAAAAGCCACCTTGACACTTGCACAAATTGTGCCTCCGCATTGTCCCGCAATTTGGGCACCGTTTACGCACCTGCATTGAATAATATGTAAACGATATCCAACCCTGACATAAAAGGTAGATAACAAAAAGCAACAGCTATAAAAAAAAAAGGTCACCTTATCTAAACTAACTAGAGGAATAAACAAACCAAAAGAGGAAAAAAACGCCAGAGATAATGTAGCAAACGGAGGCACAATCACAAGGAATAATCTAAACACAAGGGAGTGAGGATAAATAAAAGGAATACTCAGGGCAGAAAAGTACTAGGACCTAAAAAATGCAATCAGGAAAGAAATAGCAGCCGATCAAGGTCCGCGGAGAATGAAGACAAAGACTTCCTGCTGCTGCTTCTGCATGGCTTAAGGAGGCCTACTTGCAAGACCGCAATCGGGTGCGGGCAGGTGGCTCCACCCGCGGAACAAAGAGAGGAGGAGAGTAGAGACAGAAAGGCAGGCACAGGTAAGGCAAAACAGGATGATCCGTCACCTAAAAGTACAGCTGCTACTAACGCCTCTTTGAAAATGACAGAAAGAAATATGGTTGAAGAAAAACAAAGCATAAACAAGCTAAGAAAATAACCCACCATCGTTATCCGGCTTGTTATTATAAGGGCATATTTAAAAACATGAATTAATACATGAAAACATCTGTCAAGCAGCACTAAATTTACATTTGTGTCATGTTGTATTTCATTATTTAGCCATATAGCCCTTTAATTTGATGCTACTCAAGGCCAGAACACTGATGAATGCGAAAAAAAACATACATGCATTGTCAATTAACAACAGCACTACCGATAATCATGTAGAATTAAACAGCTTGTTCTATTTTAAATTCATATTTCTTTGGCAAAATGTCATGTGCACATGCAGTAACTTCCGTTATAATCATTCAATGAAAAATGTATGGTTGAGCTCATTAATGAGAATAGGATTATTATGTGCTGTAGCCGACAGTGACATGCAGGATGTTGCACATGACATGTTTTACGGCATGATGTTGGTAATCAGTATTAAACATATTGGACATGATGTTCCCCATAAACGTGCGACTTGAAGTGAGTGCTTTTGTGTGTATTGTTTTATAGAGACCGTGTACAGGAGGTGTAGTAATTATATGTCCACATAATTAGGTCACCAATTGAAATAAATAACTGTGTGTGTTTTACTATTAGTGATAAAGTAGTCCTTAGTGGCCCATATCTGTCACTAGGAAGGTTGTTCTTCCATTAGTTAACACAGCAATAGATTTTTCACATACACACACACACACTCCCATCGCCTATATTGCAACAGACTCATTTAGTATTCATACAAGGGTGTGCGCCTTCAACACAACATCTGACATTATGGAAAAAAATGGAAATGGACACATTCTCACCGTCCACAGTACATTCAAAACGGAATGCAATGTGTTCATGCATTTCAAGTACACACAAGCTGTGCCTGAAAGACACACTAATGTAGAGACACACCTGTAAAAAAAAAAAAATACACACACGCTGCATATAACAGTTGTCAGACTTACACGTAACCACGACATGCTCATACTTCTGCCCGTGATTGGCGAACCACAGATCAGAAACACACTTACACACTCAAACAGGCACAGCTCCCACTGCTTCTAGGCCTTCAGAAGGTATTTTCACACTCTCTGCCTCATCAGGCCCCGTAGCAAAGGGCAGGCAGTAGCTAATAATAGGTATTGACTGGTTCAACGTGGGATGAGCAAGGTTCAACCGCTGGATCTCCAAATGCGCCCGGGGGTCACTCGCACAGCGAACAAGTCTCCCCGGACCAGGCTGAAAGAAAAGGCATTTTAAACTTTCATGACTTCTCTGAAATCACGGCTGTTTCGCCTTTCAGGCCTTAACTCTTTGTACTCAAAGCGCTCGGCCCAATCGATATCCGCGAAGGAGAGCGAGAAGAGGAGAGAGAGTGAGGAGGGGAAGGATATCAGACGTCTTTATTTCAGAGTCTAAAAGTGGTGCGAACAAAACACACAGGCCACGGGTTACTTGGTCACTGCTGGGTTGAACTTTGTGGGCACATTTGCTGTATTTACAGTCAATACAGTCATGCGCATTTGGAAATGGACACTTTGCTTGCAAACCTTTCTTGCTGAAACAAACAAGCTCCACAGTGCTCGATCTGTATGCTGCTGATTATGCCATTTTTCCTTGATTGATGTATTTCTAGCATGGTTGCAGTATTAATGATGTAGTGGTGTGTGGTCAAGGACGGCAGGTCAGAATCTCACCTGTCATGAGGAAAAAGAAAAAAAAAAAGAATAATGATAACATCAGAATATTGTCCATTGAAATGTATTATAAATCTATTTTCTGTACGATTACAATCGTTTTTAACATCGTAGATAAAAATGGCTAAATTTGCAAATTTCCTGATCAAATACAGGGTAGAAACCTAAGATGATGCTGCCGCCAGCGTCACTTCTCGGCTTAGTGTGCAAGCCCTGTCTACCGCCTGAGCGCACTCAGTGAGTGCGTTGAGTTGGATCATGGTAACTGCCAGTTTGTCTTTGTCAACATGTGGCCAATAATATAATGTTGTAGAAACATTTATTACACACCATCAACATCATAAACCTACTGTAGATTTACTGTACAGGCAATTTTGTGAAATCGCATTTGAACACTTTTAACAGAGACGTTTCGAAAAATAAGTTCACCATTGTCAATAGTGGAGCGTCAACACAATAAAAAGTATGTATTCAAAGTACTAAAAAAGGAGTAAGGTCATAGCAGGTCTGTACTGCACATTGGGCGCAGTGCCAGCAGTTCAAGCAATGAGTACGTTTACATGCAGTCAAATAACCCTATCGTAACCGGAATATTAGCAATAACACGGTTGCGCACAGCCATGTAAACACCAACACCCTTTTGAAAAAACGGAATATACTCATATGTCAATAAAATGCCTATTTAAGTAAACGTTACGTTATTCTTGGCCTAAATTAAGCATGTTCAAACTTAAAAATGTTTTAAATGAACTAAAATACAAATGCCGTTTATTGCAATAGACAACTTTCATGAACTGTAGTCTACAATTACCACTGGGTGTCACAAGTAACACGCACCAGACTACCCAACGACAGGCTTTTTATTATTTTGTGATTATATATCTCTCCACAGGGGCAATAATAACATAATAATAATAGTCATCATCATTATAATAATAACACGAGCTACTGTTGTGGTCGTACTCCAGCGACTTCACTTCTTGTCCACATGTCCGCGAGACTTTTATTGAAACACACATGAGCACAAGTCATGGCTTACTTTATCTGATTATAGCTACTAAATTGGGTAATATGAGTGGAAAGGTGACTATAGGTTACCCCACGTCTAGAGGGCTCTAATAATGGTAAAAATCCTATCTATAAAGTCATAAACAGGTTTTCTGTGTTCTAACTGCGAAAATATTCTGTTTATTAATATTGAATTCTACTTTGCGGAAATTCACTTATCACGGTCAGGGTTTGGAACCAATTAACTGTGATAAACAAAAATGAAGGTAGCACTGTACAATCATTTTATATGTGTTATTTCCCATCTGTTAGGTTAATTGGCGACTCTAAATTGTCCATAGGTATGAATGTGAGTGTGAATGGTTGTTTGTCTATATGTGCCCTGCGATTGGCTGGCGACCAGTCCAGGGTGTACCCCGCCTGTCGCCCAAAGTCAGCTGGGATAGGCTCCAGCATACCCCTGCGACCCTAATGAGGAGAAGCGGCATAGAAAATGGATGGATGGATGGATTTCCCATCTGGCAACACTGATAGACACGTACTATCACTTCACAAGTGTGGAGTAAATAGCAGAAGTTCTCATGATTGCCCTAAGGCCGAACTGGGCGGGAATAACCTTAATATTAAGAGTAAACTATTTGATTGCTGACGTGGTTATAATTTGTCCTGGATTTCTATTCCGTTGTTGAGTGAATCCTTGACTAGTTCAAATAAGGTGAACTACTGAAATGCAACAAAATCCAACATACAATACAAGACAGTGTTGGCGCTGTGTATATTTGTGTGTGCATGCATGTGTGTGTGATGCCTTCAGGTACAATGGGTTTTTCACCACAGAGTGATTCCAGCTGCTATAGAAATAGAAGTTAATACCCAGGGCAGAGGGGAACATGGGAGTGTATTTGTGTGTGTACAAAGGGCACTACAGCTGTGGCTTCTGCAGATCAGTGTGGCCATGAATGTTGCTCGCATTCAAATTCACTGTCAATTTTGATGTTGATATTGGTATATCTGCCTAAATAAAGCTAATGCTGCCATATTATGCATTACTTTTCTAGTAAACAAGGCCTTTGTGATGTTAGTTATTTTAACAATGATTCATGATTTATTGAGAAAATATATTGAATACACATTGACGTCTTTAGCATGTCGTGTCACATTAAAAATGATCTAGTTTTTTAATCATCCATAACACTAACCTTGTTAAAGGCTTGGATGCTGATGACTATTAAAATATGGCTTGCATAGTACATTAGATTAGATTAGATTAGATCAACTTTATTTATCCCACATTGGGGAAATTCCACTGTTACAGTATCAAATAAAATTTACATATAGACAGGGCAAAAATAAACACGACTAAATTAAAACGCAACGGAAGAAAGATGAAAATCATAAATAACACTATAACATTGCACACCAAGAGATACCGATTGTTTACAGTTGTGTATTGTAAAATCTTATGGCTGTGGGGAGGAATGACCTGCAGTAGCGCTCCTTGTTGGGCACATCGTACTGTCTATGCAAAAACGGCACACCTTTTAATATAATCCAAAATGCAAACTCCATGGTAAATGGTCTTTCACTTGTATAGCGCTTTTCCACCTCCAAGGCACTCAAAGCGCTTTGACACTGCTAGCACATTTACAGTACCTAACTGATGACGCAGCATCAGGAGCAACTGGGGGTTCCATATCTTGCCCAAGGACACTACGGCACGATCAAGGGAGGACGGAGGATAGAACCCGCAACCTTCAGGTTCTGACAACCACGTTACCGCCTGAGCCATGCCGCCCCCATGTCTCAGATTCTAATCACTAAGGATGAGCGAGTACACCACTATCTTGTTCACCTATCTAAATTATCTATATCCGTAGCTGTACTTTGAGTGGGTGGGGCATACACCGGAAGTGGGTGTGGCTTAACCAGAAATGGCTGGGGCTTAAACCTGTACAGTATTTTAAGTCTGAAATAGACATGGATTGATCAGAAGTCGCTATATTTATTGTTTATTTTTCAGCTATACGTGTACTACTGTATATATGTGTGTCTCTCTGGCTGTAGGCAGTCTGTCTAGGGAGGGGCGGTCGCTGTGTGTGACTGGCCAATTACAGAGCGTGAAGAGTGAATACATAAGTAGTTACCCAATGAGGATTTTCCTTCATCACAATTACGGATAATGACAAGCTGTACTCATGCTCATGCTTTCATGCTCGTACTCAGCAAAAAATGCATTATCCATAATGGGTACTCGTCTGAAAGTACGCGCCTCATCCCTACTAAACACTGTATCATGGTGATGCCCAGGCTGAGAGATGCTGACACAAACATAAATAAGAGATTCATATCTGTTTCATATATGAATATATGATATATATGGTGAGTATGAAAACATGGAACTTACGCATACAGCATTGTGTAAAAGACTGTTTAAAAACTAAAACCAATAAACTCCGAAAATAAGAACCATAATTACTGTAGTTTGTGTACTGGGAAGTAAATGAAAGTGGCAATGTTTTCCAGGATATGTGAAAAGGACATTGTTTATGTTTCACATACACTGCATGCACTATTATTAGGCAAGTGAGTATTTTTACCTCATTATCATATTTTTCCCAGTTGTATTAACTTGAATGCTGATTGAATTCCGATTGGATTCAGTGTGCAATACAGTAATCCCTCGTTTATCATGGTTAATTTGTTCCAGACTCAACCGCGGTAAGTGAAGTAGGATACAACATTAATAAATGGAATGTTTTCGTAGTTACAGCATAGGAAACCTGTTTATGACTTTCTAAATATGGGTTTTAACATTATTAGAGCCCTGTACACATGAAATAACACTCCAGTAGTCATCACATGCTAGCATAGCAAGCTACTGAGCTAGCTAGGTAGCCTCTCCAGTTTTGTTATTGTAAACTTAAGAGAATGTTTCACACAGAGTAGGTAAGAAGGACAAAGAAGCCAAAAACTTACCACTTTGACAAGGAATGAGAGAGAACCTTTTCTTCACTCGATCTCAGCCATGTCATGTCTGTCTCAGCCGTGGCTCAGTAGCCAGTCTCCATGCAGTGTGAAGGGTCACGTAATCTAACGTCATGTCTCACAACATTACTGATGCCTCGTGACCACAATAAAACATATATATACAATATATACTACGATATACTGTATATATATTTTTTACTAATAAAGGCCATAATCAACCACGAAATGGTGATCATTTATGAATTATTTTTTGAAAAACTGCAATGATGAGGGAGCGATATTCAAACTGCGACACAGCAAAGGGCGACTGTATACATCGCTACGCACACACAGTGTGTCAGGGCATTCAGTGGCATTACTCCGCAAGGAAAAATAGGTCAATACCTTGCAGTTATCATTACCATTATAATATCATACCATCATATCCATTGATATAAATGAAAGCAACCCCCTCCCTTGCAAACTATTTCTAGATTACAAGCCTTTAGAGGAGGCAATGCCCTTACAGTGTATATTAAGCTTGATTAATATTTACATAATCAAACCTGGCATTAGCAGTAAAAACATCCAAATTTGATTGCTGCAACCAGCTATTTTTTTTCCCAGCACATCTGCTGATTTGCCGTTTTAAAAGTCAATAGCCCAAAAGGTCAAGATCTTTTTTTTGTTTCTTTTGTTTTGTCTTTTAAGTCTCCGTCCCTGATAACAAAACCCAAGCAGACACTCTGTCTTTAAGTCAAACACATATACGCACAGCGTGGGCTCCGACCCCTTGAACTGTTGACAATAAGTTGATGGGCTAAAGCCTCCAGTAAACATCTCTGGTGCCACATCTAGCCAGATGGAGATACTTAGAGGACACACACACACTCTCTCTTGCGCTCTCGCTCACACACACACACACACACATGCACAAACGCACACACACTTTCCAGGGCTGTGTTTCATTAGTCAGTGTGTTTATGTCTGCGTTCATGTGGCCTGGCTGAGAAAACTCCCTTTTTCAAGGCTCTCATTGGTTGCCTCTGCAGGGTTTTACTTTGAGCAGAAAGCAGAGGGAGTGACCACAGTCACGGGTCGGCATTTCAAGCTGTCCGGTTGTGTGTGTTTGTGTGTGTGTCTATTTGTATGCAATTGCACTCAGTCACCTTTGATGTTAAAACACGTGGTACATGCTGTTCTTGTTTCTGATCCCACCCTTCTAACCACGCTGACACTGCCGTCCAGCCACCCCGGGGCAGATGGCACCCGAATCTGTGTGTGTTCGTACTTACGCTTGTGTGTGTGTATGTACATTTCAACATTGCGAGGAAACAGATGACCCGTGGGTCATCGGCCCTAGACAGGCTTAATTTTTCAACAATTAATCTCTTTCAGCCAGGAAGGACCGAATGAGTTTAAAAACTCTGTCACACACCATCTGACAAACGCAGTCACGTACACACGCCCGCTATGACAGCCTTCAAACCGTTGTGTGTGTGCGTGTGCACGTTAATCTGAGAGGTGAATATGAGGAGATTAGATGGACCCGGGGATTAAAATCTGGCCTTTACCTCAGAGGATCCATTCCAGCAGGGACAGCGTAATGGACACACAACACATACACAAACACATTTTAAAGTCCAAAGAGCAAGACAAGACATTTGAATCACAACAACCCAAGTGAAATTATTTCAATTAATTGCTTGAACACAAGATGAACAAAATGAAGGAAGTTAAGGAGTGACAGTCAGTCAAATGATCTCACACACTCCCAATAAGCAAACACTGATGCAGTTCTGGGCATGCACAGTGGGTTTTTCTTCAAATTTTTAAAACCTCCTCACTGGGTTGGAAAATAACTTCTGATGCTCTGTTTATCAATGAGGACTCACATACACATCAACATACAAATAAAGTGGGAAAAATCATTATTTGATCTCCTGCTGATTTTCAAGTTTAACCCCTTGCAACAGGGGTGTCCAAACTTTTCACAGGGAGAGTCCGTCCGTCCGTTTTCTGTGCCGCTTCTCCTCACTGGGGTTGCAGGGGTATGCTGGAGCCTATCCCAGCTGACTTCGGGCAAGAGGCGGGGTACACCCTGGACTGGTCGCCAGCCAATGGCAGGGCACATATAGACAAACAACCATTCACACTCACATTCATACCTATGGACAATTTAGAGTCACCAATTACTGTAAATGCATCTCAGCTTTGTGATATACAGTAGGTGAAAAGGCAGATGACTACATCAACTCTAGTCTTTCTTCTTTTTTTCTGTTGTTTTGTAAAAATGTATTTCAAATATTTCAAGGTTCTTGTTAAATCTTTGTAAATGTTCATCTCGTAATATTATCACCATAATATTTTGACTTTATGCCCATAATATTCTAACTTTGTCCCCAACCGAATTTTCCATAAATTACAAAATGTTTCTAATAATATTACATAATAATATAACTTACGTCATAATATAACTTAAAAAAAAAAAACATTTTGTAATATTTAAACTTGATTCTCCTAGAATGACATTATTTTTCTCATTATATTACAAGTTTATTCTTGTTGGAGAGAAAGTGTTGCTTTTTTTCTCTTAATATTTTTACTTCATGTCATAAAATTGCGACTTTTTTCTCTTAATATTTTGACTTTATTTTTGTAAAATTACAACTGTTTTTCCAGTTCTGCTTTTTCTTCTTTGTTCTTGTAAATTTTCTTCTCATAATGATGACTTAATTCCGATAATATTTGGACTTTATTCTTGAAACATTACAACCTAATTTTCCAAAAATTACAAATGTATTCTTTTGACTTAAAAAAAGAATTCAGTATTTCAACTCTCTGCCACTAAAATGACATTATTTTTAATATTATTATTATTAAATTAATAATATTATTAAATTATATAACATTATTTAACATGAGTTTAATTTCACAAAATTGTAATTTTTTTCTCTTGATATTTAGATTTTATTCTTGTAAAATTGCAGCTGTTTTTTGCATTTTTGCAGATGGGTTTTTTGTACATTTTTCAACAACGTATTCAACGTTCTTCTTATGCGTTTTCTTCTCACAATTATGACTTCATTCCCGTAATATTTTAACTTTATTGTCAAAACAATATAACCTTTTCTGCAACCTAATTTTCCAAAATGTACAACTTTATTTGTTGTTTTGTTTTTCATAATATTACAACATTAAAAAAGAATTTTCTATTTCAAACGTATGCTGCTAAAATGACATTATTACATTATTATTATATTACAACGTTATTCTCATAAAATTCCAACTGTTTCTCCGCACCCCTTCTTACATTACAACTTTTTCCTCTTAATATTTTTACTTTATTCTTGTAAGATTACTGCAGATTTTTCCATTTTTGCTGTTGTTTTTGTTGTTGTTGGTTTATTTTATTTTATTGTTAAATTATATATTTAGAATGTGCCGCAGACCAAAATGCCGCACAGGCCGCACTTTGGACACCCCTGCTCTACTAACAGTCACTAACAGTCCAGGCCATTTTAGTTTTGTTTGAACAGACAAAATATCAACAAAAAATCCAAGAAAAAACATGAAATAGACGTTCTGAGTTAATTTGTATTTGATTCTGACCTCCACAGACTGGCTGTGTGCCCATGAAGCACACAAATTAGTCCTTGCCCCTTCAATAAGAAGCTTGGTGAGAAAGAAAACTGTTGGTGGGATAATTAGAAAATGGAACAAATACAAGATAACAGTCAATCGCCCTCCCTCTGAGCACCATGCAAGAGCTCAACCTGTGGGGTAAGGGTGGTTCTGAGAAAGGTGAGGGACCAGTCCACAATTCCACATAAGGCACTTGCTAATGATCTCAAGGGATCTGCAACCACTGCCACCAAGAAAATCATTGGTAACACATTTTGTCGTAATGGATTGAGATCCTGCAGTGCCTGCAAGCTCAGAAAGACAAATGCTCAGGCCCTCCTGAAGTGTTATAATGAGCATCTGAATGATTCAGAAAAGGCTTGGGAGGACATGATGTGGTCAGATGGGACAAAAATTGAACCCTGGATGTTGAATATGACTCCAAGAACACCATACCCACTGTCAAATATGGAGGTGGAAACATTTTGCTTTAGGGCTGTCTGCAGGAAGACGTCCCTACGTTGAAGGGACGAATCCTGGCCTCTGTCAGAACACTGAAGAAGTCTTCCAGCATGACAATGACCCGTAAATTAGAGCTGTGAAATTATTACAAATTTGAGATGACTCACAGTTTACAAATCAATTAATCATGATTAATCAACATTTGCAACGTTTATGTCTGAAATACACTAACCCCCTCATTTGGTTAATTGGTTCCAGACCCAACCATGATAAGTGAATTTCCGCGAAGTAGAATTTCTTATGTATAAATAGAATATTTTCAATTATTTTTTGGAATGTGGGAGGAAGCCAGAGTACCCGGAGAAAATCCACGCCCGCACGGCGAGAACAAAAATATGCAAATATCCAACAATATGCATATTAGGTTAATTGGCGACTATAAATTGTCCATAATTGCCCTGCGATTGGCTGGCGACTTATATATGTTTTTTTTTCCACACTGACAGCTGTGACAGTATCTGTCGTGTTGTTACATTCCAATGCCCCTAGATGGCACTAATGTGTTAGGCATCTGTGGAATATGTCTGTTTTATGGAAAAGCTGTCAGTTGTGCTGCCACTATGCTAGAGACAAGATGTTGTTGCCCACTCTGAAATAAAGCCACCCAAACAAAAGATAAGTTCCTCTATTTTTAGTTGATAAATGAAGATATCACTGCTAGTATCAGCTACTCCTATACAGGCCATACGAAAACAATCAACGTCACAGACCCACCATCGCCTCGTCGCCGTCACGTGACCAGAAGTGAGCTTTGACGACAAGCCAATATAATATCTGAATATTTCAACGGACATGACTCACCTCACTCGACATTCTCCTGATATTTTGTTGTCTTTTACCCCATAATGAAGTCATTCCAGAAGTAATTCCACTTTTCGTAAGCGGTAGCCAACGGACTTACGCGCATCTGTTCTTTCTTCTTCTATGGTTTGGAGTGTCACGTGGTTCCGTCTGCTTGCCTGTTCACAGCGCCACACGTAGGTGTAGAAAGACGGAACACAAATTCCCCCAAAACGAAAATCATATTCTGTAGATGACAAGCTGCAAATAGTGAAATATGCAGCTGAAAACGGTAATTGAGAAGCAGAAAGAAAGTTTGGAGTACACGAGAAACTTGTGAGAGACTAGCGAAAAGCGGAGGATACTCTAACTGCAATGAAGAAAACCAAAAAACCTAATCACGGGCTAAAAGCTAGATGGCCACAGCTGGAGGTATATGTGGATGCTTCAACAATGTGCAGCCGGGAGAGGCTTGTCAACAGTGCAGTTACGTCTCCACGCCCAGGTAGTTGCCAGTTTTGCGTCAGCTGTGGGAGCAGTGGATGACGGATGGAGAAAACAACTTCACGGCAACTGGGAGGATGCGCCATGCAACTTTACTGGAAGTCATTGGATGGATCGACAAAGCATGGGCTTCAGTGACAACCAATCCATACTGTCGTTATTCGGAAAGGCCAGAATAATAACTGGGACTGATGCTGAGTCTGATGACAGCCACGCAGAAGAGGAAGTGGCGTGCTCTCTTTTTTGGTGGAGTTGTTCAGAAGTGACACCGAGGATGAAGAATACAATGGATTTGGGGTGAGTTCGGCAAACTAGTTGTGTTATGTTGTTTAGTCTGTAGTTATCTGAATACATTTTCATATGTTACGTTAACATACCACCTATTCACGTTATGTTAACAGACACCTATTTAGCCTGTTGTTCTCCATTTTATTATTACTATAACATGCCTTTCAAGATGAAATGTTGTTTTTTGTCTCTGATTTCCTAAAATATATTTAAAAAATCGGGGCCGCACGGTGGTCTAGTGGTTAGCATGTTAGCCTGGGCATTTCTGTGTGGAGTTTGCATGTTCTCCCTGTCCATGCATGGGTTTTCTCCAGGTACTCCGGTTTCCTCCCACATTCTAAAAACATGCAGATTAAGTTAATTGGCGACTCTAAATTGTCCATAGGTATGAATGTGAGTGTGAATGGTTGTTTGTCTATATGTGCTCTGCCATTGGCTGGCAACCAGTCCAGGGCGTACCCCGCCTGTCGCCCGAAGTCAGATGGGATAGGCTCCAGCATGCCCCCGTGACCCTAAAGAGGAGAAGCAGTATAGAAAATGGATGGATATTTTAAAAAATCAGATTTATAGTCCAATGCCACTTATATGACTTATATGTTTTTTTCCTCTTCATTGGGCATTTTTGGCTGGTGCGACTTATACTCCAGAGAGACTTAAAGTCCGGAAAATACGGTAAGCAGCATAGAAAAAAAAAGAATGAATATTTTCACAGAAAACCCGTTTACGGCTTTCTAAATGTGGGTTTTTACATTATTAGAGCCCTGTAGACTTGAAATAGCACCGCTATAGTCACCTTTACACTTCTATTACGCAATATACTGTAATAGACATAATAAGAGAAAAAAAGACAATAGACAGATAAATAAGACTCATGCTCATGTGTGTTGCTGTAAATGTGTTTCGATTCTAAGGGAGCTGAGTCGGGGGCGGACATGAAGTTGACGGTTCAGAGTTGAGATTTAGCTTGGCATGAGTTACGACCGAAGCGGTACCCGTGTTGGGATTATTGTGCCTGTTGTGTGATCATTGAAACCTGCCATAAAAGCCTGCTTTTCTGGCCATTAGGTTCGGTGCTTGTGCGTCTCACTGACCATTACAGTAAGATTTCTGACACCCGGTCACTGATTAGGCAAAAGAAAAAAAAAAGCATGAATATACATATTCTTTGACTACTGATCAGCATGATTTATTCATTATATTATATATTTTTTAAAACTGTCTTTAATGGCTTATTTTCTGTTACTATGTTTACTGTATTGGGCACTAGGAGTGTAATGATGACTATATGGGTGTTATTTAATGTCTAGAGGGCTCTAATAATGTTTTAAAAAAACAAATTTAGAAGGTCATAAACAGGTTTTCTATACTCTGCCAAAATATTCCATTTATAAAGACGAAATCCTACTTGAGCGCAATTTTCTGTAAATACAGAGGAGGCACATTTAAAGTGTATTGAGATGAGTAGGCATCTTTGAATAAACGTCCAGTGTCATGTGAGTATCTCAATGGCCGAGTGTCATGGTTTTCGGTAATCATCACCCTTGTGTTTGTGAGTTGGAGATACATATAAGGTTGTAGGACATTACACTGCTATTATGTGTTAAGGTAGGAATAAAGTTTTAAAACATGTTTCACACTCTGTACATCCGTGGAGACGTCTCCGTCCACCATCATAACAGAGAGGTGTGGCTTGCCATGCGTTAATTACGGTATAAAGAAAATCTTCATTTTTAGCAACACGGTTATGTCATTGATGTGGTTTGTAGTAAAGAACTTTTCCTTTCAGTAAGCATTACTTGGTACTTATTATCAAGTGTGATGATTGGTGTTGGTTTGGCCCTCACAAGCACACACAGGTAGTGAGTAACAACATTAAGCCTTTAATAAACGCTCACGTAGAGAAAAATAGTCAACAAAATGAAAAGAGTCAATCAAGAAAAACATGAACAAAAGGCGACGGCGCATGAAAAAAGTACAAGGGACGTGACCAAAAGGACAGCTGGCTCGGAGCAACAACGCACAGTAGAAGGACGTGACGACGTTCGAGTAAACACAAATACCGTACGCAGGAAGGAGCAGCTATGAGTAGGCAGCTAGGCACATGATGAGGATAAGTTCATAGCAGGAAAAACTGGAGGTGAACAAGGAGTGAAACAGCTCTTCACGAACGGAACGATCCGGTGTCTTCCTACTGCAGCCAAGCTTCAAAGCCCCACTAATGCCCATCAAGAGAAGCGACGCCCTCTAGAGAAGAAAACACAGAGCACAGCAAGTGGGCGGGAACTAAAACACAGAACGTACTACCACGTACACGAAGGGTAAAGCCAGTGGTGTGTAGGGAAGCTGTGAAAAAAAGGCACAATTTAATGGCCCTCTTAGTGAAGGAACACAAACAGTCTACACATACTGATCTTGATGAGTGGTGGATGTTGTCAGGATGTTCAGTTTATTTGCTGTCAACGCTACGAACAGAGCTTAAATACGGATTTGAGCATCACCGTGTTGGATTGGTGGCTCCCCCAGCAAGACATTGCGAAGCACAATGTGTCCACTTGTTTTTAGGTCAAAAGAAGACATTACTTAGAAAAGTCACGTAAGTTGTTGCTGCAGGGTTGATGAACTGGAAATAAACAAATTACTTAACCTCATTATTTGACACTAATGGACTACTGGATGGCTCATTCAACCGGCAACGTTCACTTTTTGAAACTTTGCAGCAAGCAAGGTTTTTTTGTGAATTTGTATGGTAAGTGTAAAATGATACAGATATTATATGGTTATACATACAGTATACAATAACAATCTCTTTGAATCACACTCGGAATTTGTATTCATTTTACGCTAGTTCAGACAATGTGACTCGTATGGAAAGGTCAGCAGAAAAAGGTGTGATTGTTGCCAAAGACGCGATGTGGCAACGTCAACACGGACAGCAGAACACCACCTCGGTGTTTTGCTATGAGTTATTTCTTGAATTCAAAAGTGTTTCTCACATCAAGTCTCTGCTTTTCTTTTTATCACGGCTGCAAAAAAAGCCAAAATGGAGCCAAAGCAAGTGCCAGCATTTTCAGAAAGAAGGTGAGAAACACTATTGAAGTCAAGAAATAACTGATAGCAAAAACACCAAGGCGGTGTCCGTGTTGATCTCGCTGCCACATCGTGTCTTTGGCAACAATCATTCTCTTTAGTGAAGGTAAAAGTAACCTTAAATGTTCATTTATCCCTTTCATTCATCATTTATATACATTTTTAATTGTTTTATGCGTGTAAAACTATAATTGTACAACTATAAAAACGTGTTATGTGTTCACATTTTGGCAACTTGTGGTGTAACTGTGTTAGTTAGCAAAGAACTACAGAGTCAACCGATGATGACATCATAGACAGTTAATGAAGCTTACTTCCGGTTGTCATGCTCTATGCTTCTGCCTGTGTATCACTGTGTTTATTTTCCATTTTATTCCTCAGTTCCCATTTTCATACTCTTATTTTGTATTTACTTCCTATTTTATTCAGCCCTGTTTCCTGTCGCCTTCACTTTCTTTACTTTCACCTGCCGCTAATTTGGATTTTCATTATTTAGTTCAGCCAGCGGTGTCTTCATTGTATCGCGTATTGCGAGTATTGCGTATAGCTTGATCTTGCTCTGTGCTTGGCCAGTTTCTGTCGCCACATACCTTTTTCTGTTCTGCTATATTTATTAAATAAATATTTTTACTTGCACTTGGGTCTCTGCAACCTGAGGTCGTCACCACAAAACACCATTCGAACCGTGATGCATGTTAGAACATTTTGTGATAAAAATACATTCAGAACACAGTTGGACTCACACAGTCTATTAATAATACAACAATATGTCCACCATATCGTACGGTAACTGGAAAATGTATCCGAACCGAGGTGTAAATTGTGGTGTACATTTTCGGCGCTAACTGAAAAACACGCTAACCAGGGTGTACACTAACTGAGGTTCCACTGTATTTAGTAACAAGCCTTGTTATGAGAAAGTAGAAGCCTGTAATCATTAAACATTTTGAGAAAGTAACATGCTTTCGCTATTTCATGAATGATATGCGAAAAACATATTAATTATTATTTTCTGGCACTTGTCCTGTTCAGGATCATGCGTTAGCTGAAACCTGTTTCCATCTGACTTTGGGTGATCAGCACGGTACACACTGAACTGGTAACCAGTCAATGACAAGGCACATATAGCCAAAATTCAAATCTAGAACCTCGCCGCTGTAAGGCAGACCTGCAAACCACATGATCCACTCTGCTAATATCATTAAATCAGAAATAAAATGAATGGCACAAAAATAACTGGCATTGTTAGAATGAAACACTGCTAAAAAGCAAGACCTTTTTGAATTTGATGTATATTATTTTATTTTTTGTATGGTATGTGTGTTATATGTAGTATGTGTGTCCAGTCAGTGTCAAGCTGGGCTACAGGAGGAGACAGGGAGCATGTTGGAGCTGACAAGGCCTGTAGGGTCAACATCAAGCCAAATCAACTGTACTCGGGATCAACCACTGCTCCGGGTCTGTCAAATTAGGGCACCACGCCAACACACACAAACACACGCGGACATGCACATAAACAGCTGTCAGGCACACACACACTCGTGACTGCCCACTGCCCTGGAAACATCAGAGCACATCTCTGCCCTGAGGTGAGAATTGCAGTTTGTGTGTGTGTGTGTGTGGGCAGTCACAGGGTCTGTGTGGTGATTGCTTTGCTGGAACATACAGCCTAAGCAGGAAGAGATTTGTGTTCGTTTGTGGATGTGTGAGTGCATGACAGGGGACATTTTTGTGGAAATTAAGTGTTAAGTGCTGTTTGGACTTTGGTGAGTCATCCCCTTACCATGTGTGTCAACGCGCGTTCACTGTGCATCAGCAATTATACAATGAAGAGAGTCACAGCTGTTCGTGTGTGTGTGCACATGGTTATTATGTGTATGTGCTTAAATATATATATTTGGGTATTAAGTGTACTGTATGTTTATGTGCTATATTGTTTGTGTGTCAGTGTTTTGCCCCAAGGGTGTCATCAGGAGGGCAGTAAATGGGCATCTGTGCATGGTCCAGTGAAAGCCAGCCGGTTAACTGGGCTAACTGGGCCACCTCTGCCAGCCTTTGCCAGCTGTGTCACCGAATGTCCCCTCTACACTTCAGCATCATCATGTTTTGTCTCCACACAGCCTACCCGCCATGACTCCACAACATGCATCTAGTTCAATTCTTCGAGCGCCTTTTCTTACGTTAAAGCCTTTTTCAAGCCGAGTCTCTGTGAAACTGGTGCATCCGTGACGCTAACAATAGAGCTGCAATTTCTTCATCTGTGTCATTCACTCTGAAGCCAGCTGAGCGGGTCATTCCCATGTCTGCAGCTCACATGATCACAAGGGTGCGGTGATGTCCACACCAGCATATGGGGTGACGGACACAGTACTTGTAAGACAGCATTGCTATAAACAGAAGAGGTCCTGGCAAGGCGGAATACTTTTTCACACTCCATCTAGGGGATGACTTTGACTCTGTGTCAGTTCTTTTCACACTGACCTGCAAACCAGGCCACAGGTGCAACTTTTCAAGCTTTCTTCAGCAGTGTGAAATGGGCTTAAAATGCTTTTGAAGACTTTTTAGGCTGATAAGACTTTCCAGAGCAATACTTGTCATTTCAACTAGTATTCAGTCAGTTAACACTGGGGCATTAGATCAGAGTCACTGAAGGGGGTTTAGTGTACTACTAAAGAAAAAAAAATGAAGCTCACAATTAAAGTTGGATTTCTCTCATCCAATAGCGATCAATTGCATGAGTAGTGTTGCCTACTGAAAATCTGTATCGGAATGGCAGATATAAACCATAGTAACCGGAGTGAAAAACTAAGTTGCTATCAGTGCCTAATTTAGGTGCTAAATTAATGCAGAATGCCACCTGTAACAAGTGCTTGAAAGGTGATTGTGTGCAAGTAAATTGTAAGTATGATAGCGGCACGATGGAGGGACACACAGTCTGGCGCGCTTGTTTAACTGACACGCCAACAGCAGTTCCAAACTCACACACACAATTCCGCTTTCAACACCAGCAGCACAACACTTCCTCATTATCCACCAACCACAATCACACCAAGGTGCATTCACAAACACCGAAATTCTGAACATCAACATTACATCACAAGCAGGTCTTTATACTAACAGCCGCCATCTCAGGAGGATGAAACATTACACTGTCAACACGTGTATAGAGGGAACAGCGTGCTGCTGATCTCGACTTGAGATGTGGTTCACTGGTGGAAAACCTCAATCAAACCGACACGTTTTCCAATGACGAAGCAGTGCCTTTGGAATCCACTGTGGATTCTCCTATCTCTATATCTGAAGCTTAGGTTGCCGACATGGTCAAAAAACTCCTTGGTGGTAAGCCCTCAAGGGTAGATGAGATCTTCCCAGAGCTCTTTAAGAACCTGAATGCTGTGAGGCTGTCTTGGTTGACAGGGGTGGTGCCTCTGCATTGACAGACCGGGGTGGAGGTCCCCTTTTGTGCCCTAACTATCGTGGCCTCACACTCCTCAGCCTTTCAGGGGTTCCGGAGAGGAGGGTCCACAGGATAGTTGAATATTTGATTCAGCAGGAGCAGTGTGGTTTTCGTCCTGGTTGTGGAACTGTGGACCAACTCTACACTCTCCGCACGACCCTTGAGGGTGCGTGGGAGTTTGTCCAACCAGCCTAGATGTGTTTTGTGGACTTGGAGAAGGCATACGATCGTGTTCCTTGAGGGATCCTGTGGGGAGTACTCCAGGAGTATGGGGTACCGCACTGCCTATTTCAAGAGGGTCACTCCCTGTATGACCGGTGTCAGAGCATGGTCCACATTGCCGGCAATATCTTGGTTTTGTTACCCATGAAGGTTGGACTCAGAGAGGGTTGCAATTTGTCACCGATTGTGTCCATAACCTTTATGGACAGATTTCCTAGGCACATCTAGGGCATTGAGGGGATCCGGTTGATTGACTGCAGGACTGGGTCTCTGCTTTTTGCAGATGATGTGGTCTTTCCCGATTCGGAGTTCATGGTTCTCGTGGAAAATGGTGGAGTACCATCTCTGGGATCCTGTCCTAAGTGGAGGAGTTTAAGTACCTGTAACGCAAGCTTGACAGGTGGATTGGTGCAGCGTCTACAGTGGTGCGGACTCTTCATTGGTTTGTTGTGGTGAAGTGGGAGCTGGGCCGAAAGTCAAAACTTTCAATTTACCAGTCGATCTACGTGCCAACCCTCATCTCTGATAATGAGCTTTGGGTAGTGACCGAAAAGACAAGCTCATGGATATGTCCGACCGGTCTCGGGGAAGACCAAGGACACATTGGAGAGACTATGTCTCTCAGCTGGCCTGGGAAGGCTTCGGCGTCTACCGAGCAGAGCTGGACAGATTAGCCAGGAAGAGGGAAGTCTGGGCTTCTCGTCTTTGGCTGCTGCACTGATAAGATAAGCGCTTATCAGCGTTCTTGCATCTAGATTTAACTCGCAAAGACTGTTGTAACGGTAGTAACATACCCAGCATTGTGTATCAATGATCAAATCTGCTCGAATTATGGGGAAAGTATGCACTTAAAGTGCTGTAAAATCTTGCAAATTTGTTTGCGCATTACTTGGTTTTGTATTGCTTTTGCTGCGATAACTATAGCAATTTGTTGGGGATTTTATTTCTTTATGGTGAATTTATTACTAAGGGTGTCCCAATACTTTTTCACTTCTGATACAACCCCAATATTGCAGCCTTTGAGTAACGACTAATACGGATATCAATCCATTCCGATCTGACTTATTTTGTAGTGTGGAATGTTTGAACGTTAGTGTTTTTTGCTGATATTGGACAGATATCAGTATCGGATTGAGCCGCTCCTATCTATTACATAGTCATCCATCCATCCATTTTCTATGCCGCTTCTCCTCATTAGAGTCGCGGGGGCATGCTGGAGCCGATCCCAGCTGACTTCGGGCGACAGGCGGGGTACACCCTGGACTGGTCGCCAGCCAATCGCAGGGCACATATAGACAAACAACCATTCAGTTATACATTTTATTTATATTATTAGTATTTAAAAGACTGTATTTAAATTCTGTTCAACTTGCATATCACAATAAAAAGGCATCGTTTTTGGGAAAACCTGCAAGTCGAGGGACTAGGACATGATGTGATGTGGACAACATCTGCAAGAAAGAAAGAAGAAGGTCCAGAGATTGCGCAACATACATTATATTCCAGGAGGACTGAATGAAAGAGGGAAGACACCCAAAGACTCACTCTTGTAAATAATTTATTGTATTAGAAAGATTGTTAATATTTATTATTTGTCTAATACATGTTATTGGTGACCTATACAGTGACCTAATGGTTAGCATGCTGGCCACACAGTCAGTCAAGCCGGGTTCTTATCAAGAGTTTTCTCCAGCTTCCTCCCACATTCCAAAATCATGCATGTTAGGTTAATTGGAGACTCTAAATTGTCCATAGGTATGAATGTGAGTGTGAATGGTTGTTTTTCTATATGTGCCCTGCCATTGGCTGGTGAACAGTCCAGAGTGTACCCCCCCTCTTACCTGAAGTCAGCTGCGAAAAACTCCAGCATACCCACAACCCTAGTGTGAACAAGCGGTATTAAAAATCGATGGACAGAAAGGAATGTATGGATGAAAATGGTGAGAATTGTGAACTTATCATAATGGTAATACCAGATAGAGTCCTCCATAATCACCTTAATAACAATAAGTAGGGATAAAACTCATTTTAACCTTCATCTTAAACACCTCGACCTTAAACACCAACCTTACATACTTACTTAACCCTAACCCATCCCCGAAAACAACTCTTTTCCTTGCCCTCACTTCAAAAATATATTTTGAGGGGAAGTGGAGGTTGAGTGACAAGCCCGGTCAGATAGTAGTCAGGTAGCGTTGCTTCCAGATCAGGATCGCGCAACCTGCTCTTACACACATTTTCAAAATTGCAATTTAATTTGTATTTATTCAAAACCAAGAGATATCATTTTTTTCCAAATGGCCTGCCTCTTCTCTCATGCAGTTATATTGTCTACAGTTAATACAGGATAAGTCCAAACAGGTTTATTCTCCCCGTCCCTTTTATACGGTAATTGAATTTAGAACAGAAATACTGTATGTCGGTACTATTTATCGTAATAGATCACAGTGATGCATGTGGCATGTGTGTATTTGAGCCATGGCATGTGTGGTTCTGTGTGTATGTAAGTGTGTGTCAGTGTGTATTGAGTGGTCTGGCAGCCAGGGCCTTATGACAGATCAGGGCATTCAGGCCAGTGACATTCCTCCCGAGCCCCAGATGCATCATGGGGCAGTGGTGTGAAAAATGCTACTCGGCCTGATCCACTCAATTGTAGATGAATGGAGCACTAGGTGCACTCACCCGGAGATGAATGGAGCGATTTGTCTTGTCAGCGGAGGTCGACCAAGAGGTTACAGTATCCGGCGTATATACAGTACCTGTGTGTGCTGACTCTGGAAAGTAGCTAGAATACGGCACACATACACAACTGAGAGTAATACAAATGAAATAACCAGATAAATAAAGATGCTCATATGTAGTAGCATACAAGTACAGTATAGGGTACAGTATTACAAGTACTTTCTTATAGGCCTTTACCGTAATATTGATTGACACATTAAATTGTGTTATAACTTCTATATATACGCTTCATCTCAATGAAATAGTCATTTGCTTCAAAAGAGGATATGCCAAATGATCATAAGTCTGTCTATTCAATACCTGTCCCACGATAAACAAAATCTACTGAGTGACATCAAACCAAGCAGTGGTGCTGCTGTAGCGATCGGCATCTATTTCATCCAATGATGCATCATCCCAGCAGTGACTGAAAAGCCAGCCACTGCCAGAGGAGTGTTGGAAGGTAGGACTTCAACACGAGATGCAGAGAGGCATTAAAACAACAGCCAGGGGTTCCAGACCCCGACCTGAACACTGTTTGGACTGGCAAACCGACGTTACTCAACGTGCCACACATGGTTGCTTGAGTAAACAAATGGAATAATCAGATCCACAATAGTCCATCATGTACAGCACAATAAATTTCATATATATTTAGACACAAACACTTGCATTCTGTGCACAGACACACACAAATAGCCAGACCATCTCCTCAGCCATCAGCCCAGAGCTCAGCCGCCCCGAGCAGTGGCTTTGACATGTCTATATGTTTTTTCCATCTGACCTTTTGCCGTCCTTTCTGCCATAGCCCGTAAACCATTAGCTGATATATGAAGGCAATTTTTAGCGGTGCCACTTGTATCTGAGTGATTGCATACACTTTGGGGTGCCTGCCATCTTGCCACCCCACCTCCTCTAGATCTTACTATTTTGAAGAGCAGTGGTTTGAGATGGACTGCAGAAAGGCCCCCGCCGGGGCAATGAAAAGATGGCTAAAAGTAACACCAAATATAGACATCTTCCTTTTGGTAGCTGAAGGAATACATGTGTTTATTTAATGAAAACTCAAAAAGATGCATTATTGCGTATTGCTAAATAGTGTCTCTAATAGACTTAGTCTAATGCATGCATGCAATTAAATAAAGTTATTAGTAAATGATTGGCATAGATTCTTGAGTTCCCTGGACACACTGTTGTAGACTCTTAAAACTGAATATGAATCTGAAAAAGAAGTGCACTGATCATTTTCATTCTTGGGTTGAATAAATGCTATCATTCATCAATGAAAACAATGTTGACACCTCATGTTGATGTGGGGTGAGATGGGGCAGGGGAATTGTGACATCGTTAAAATAATTACGAAACAAAACATCTGTGACAATTTGCGACCAGTCGGACCCCAAAGCAGATACAGACCAGATGTACCACAAAGCTTTTACTGAGTGTTTAACAAAACCAAGCAGCAAACAAAACACGCAGGAGTGTCCAAATAGGAAAACACAATGCTACGTATGCTAAGTAATAAACTATAATTCCAGAAAAATGATAACAAAGGGGTAACAAAAAAAAGCAAAGACAAGAGCAACAAAACCCATGGTACGGTTGGTTCCTCGGTATTTGATTTTGAGTAAAGTTCCTTACCTGAAGTGCAGAGTTAATAGCTACAGAGGTCAGAACTGTTGTCATCGCAACTGAACAATGGCAACACACTGTTTTCATCCTATGCACTCATCTTTGTCCCTTTACAAAGGTGAAGTGTTCAAAAACAGGTGCACCACCCCTTGACGTCGGGGCCAGGAGGCGGGGGGCCTGGCAGGCACGTAGCTGAGGAGATACACAGAGGTGCGATGCGCGTTAGCTGTGCCATGAACCTCTGGCTGTTGTCACCTATACTACTGTATGTGATTAGTCCTATGCGCTGTCGCCAAATTCCTCACTTTTTTTTCCATTTAGGCCGACTGGCCCTCACTTGAAATACATACAGTGTGGCAAATGAGACATTATGGGGGGGAGGGCTTTTCGCCAGCACGGGCAGGCACGCAGGCACACACACAAACACACAAAATGCTAAATGTATTGCGAAACCGACAGTCTGTAAGGTAGATTGTCCCGTGCAGGGTGGACCAGTTGCATCCCTATTTTTAACCAAACAAAAAATCCAACACAAGACCGATTTTGAAGTTACAATTATACAGTAATTCAGGTACAGTGGTCCCTCACTTTATTGCGAATAGTTATTCGAATATCAAAAATCGCTGTTTTTTCAATGAATAATGAATAAATGATCGCTGTTTCACGGTCCACTATGGCATACTATTATTCAAATCAGTAGGTATCAATAGCGTTATGAGTCATGATTACATTAGCTTTCACATTGCATGGAGACTGGCTACTGAGCCAGCAGAGCCGAGCGGACATGCCGTGGCTGAGATCGAATGAAAAAATGGTTCTCCTCTCTTTCCGTGTGGAAGTGGTACATGTTTGGCTTCTTTGTCCTTCTTCCCCTCTCCTTTTGAAACACTTTCTTAAGCTTAGAATAACTAGTGAGTGCTGTAGCTTGCTAGCTTGCTGTTGCAGTGATACCGTAGCCTGCGTAATGTGATGTAAACAAAGAATAATAGGAGTGTGAAAGTGACTATTGGGGTGTTATTCCATGTCTACAGGGCTCAAATAATGATAGAAGTCATATTTATAAAGCACGTTTTCTATGCTCTAACGACGGAAATATTCCGTTTATTAATATTGAATCCTACTTTGGGAAAAGTTACTTATCGCAGTTGGAACCAATTAACTGTGACAAACAACGGACTACTATATAGTCTTATAAAATACGTGGTGCCGAACTGAAAAAAAGGCAATAATTTTGCTTAGTCATGTCGCTACTAAAATGCTTGTTGAGAATTTTCAACATTTGTGTTCTTGGAACAAATCCCAGGTTTAAAAATGTATATATAATAATAATAATGCACCGAAGTGGATTTATTTTCTATGCTAATTGAGAGATGGCAGGTGCTTCCAGTGTGACAAATCTAATAAATGTTGGGTGAAAGATGAAGTACCTCTTGTCCATGGCAGGGCACAAAAACATTCACACTTACATTAGCACAGTATAGGTTATTTATAGTATCCAATTAACCTAAGGTGCACATTTTTTGGAATGTGGGAGGAGCATAAACTCACACAGGGACAGGCAGAAGTGAAAACTCCACACAGAGAGGCCAGAGCCAAGATTCTAATCCAGAAGCACCTGGCTGTAAGGTAAGTGTGCATCACCATAATGTCTTATTCATTTCTTTATTTGCCCTGTAGCCTGTATTTTGTGCATTGAGTCGCGATGTCATTATTTCACGTCAAGACAACAATTTTTAAATTACGAGACAAATATACATTTTATGGGCATTTTTTGGCTTTGATTACAACAACAGCTCTACGGCGTTGACCCTATTTTTTATATTGGGCCTTACTTTCAGATGCTGGTGATGAGGTTGGTGTGACAAGCAAAAGTTCATGTTCCAGTAATGGAATGCGGCAGAAGCTCGTTAGCATTTTAACTCATGTTTGAATAGGCTGCAATGTGCCCCTTTAGGCCGTTATCACAGCAGCAGATTGAGCTCATTAGCTTGTTACCATGAACTTATGCTATGGGAGCTATATGGCATTAGGCCATGTTACATTACAGCAACACAATGACACTTGTTAGCTTATTAGCATAACCCTCTATTGAATGGACAGAGAGGGAGCAGTGCATTAGTCCATGCAAGAGTAATGGAAAGACTTTCTTGGCTTGTTAGCATGCAAAACAGGTTGAGTCTGCAGTTGGTAGCATAGCCTGTGTAAGAGCAGTGAAATTGGTATTCCCATAATCTCCCAGTGTGTGTGGCAAGAAGGGGCGTCGCAGTGGGGGGGAAACATTGAAATGGTGTACAAGGACCCCTAGCACAAGGGGGTCCCTGAGCTTTTGTAAAGTTTTGGAGATTTTATTCTATTATTTAAATGTGTCAGTTAAAAAAAATACATCATAAATGCTAAGCTAAGATAAATGTTGCTGTGAAAGTTCAATAATAAGGTTGCTTTAATCAAATGATTGTGTGTGTGTGTGTGTGGAGGGACGCAGAAGACAATTTGTTATTCATTGTTGATTCATCAACATGGTGCTGACGCCCTCACAATGTCATACAATGTCGAATGCTGTCATTATAGAGTACTGTGCCTCAGGACACCCTCACTGCTCCAAGCCGGACGTGCGTTTTTTTTGTTTTAACTTGGTGAAGAGAGCTCTTTCTTGTCGGTAGGTTTTGAACTACTTTAGATGATTTTTCCGACCACATATCTTGAAACCAATCACAGGATCGCTTGCTGACACCTTCATCATGAACTGGTGTCACATCTTGTTACGTTAAACGCAGCTTCCTACCAAGCCGTATTCTATGCAACAATACTGACCCACGCCTCCCACCCCGGTCCCACACCACCAATTTTGCCATTTTCTGTTATGTCAACCCCTTTAATAAACAATTGTTTGTGATCCACAATGGAATCAATCTCTCCTGGTGCCTGGGAACCCCACCTTGTCCTCCTGTGCAACCTTTCACAAATTCCCCATGCTTTTCAATTATGAATGGCTGGGGTGTGGGCTTACCTTTCTACAGTGGGAATATTTAATCTCACTGAGGACAGACAACACAATGCAGATGCCTTTATGAAAACTTCATTATGAGAGAGGATAATAACTGCGTCATTAATGATGTACTCGCTCGCAGTCTAAATAATTGAGCTGCTCAACTTTTGATGTGTTGATATCGAGATAATTTCATCATAGCTGAGACGCTGTCAATTGGATACAGCGTAACTTGCGTGTGCTCGCCTGTGTGTCGGCCTGAATTACAGGGTTTCTGTATAAACTAGCTTTTTATTAGAAATGCTGGAAGCATGGATCCAAGGCTTGTCAATTATTGGTCCAGAATGAAATGAAATACATCCTTTTCCATTGAAACACTGTGATCTAGTTTGGTCATTTACCTGCAATCACACCATTTACAGTCCAAAGCTCTTTGTGTGTGATTAGTGTGTCATAATTTGAGCGATGACTTTGTTACTGTCAACACTGTGTACTCCCACGCCCTCAAGTTTTGGTGTCTTGATTGAGCCGGGTTTCTGAAACATCAACACCCAAATAAATAATGTGTTACCTTACCTCAGGGGAGAGAACACTGCATCTCAGTTTTGTGATATCGGTGAAAACATCTTTTATTACAGTAGTATGAACTTCGGATTTTCCGTCTCGTTTTCATGTAATTATATTTATTACTGCTTTATTTGTTATTTTGTTTGTTTGTCATAATATTGTGACTTTTTAAAAAAAAAAAAAAGGTCTTATAATACTAAAATGACGTTATTTTTTCTCTTAATATTTACTGCAGATGTTGCTGTTTGTTTTTGGGGGGGTGGGGGGTGGGGTAAATCCTATTTTACAATGTGCCGCGGGTGTCACACCTTGCTGTGACACTACTGGTATGTTCGGGTCATTGTGTACTGTTACTCTGTTTATGGTGCATTTACTTACCCTGATGTCTTGCTCTTAGACCCTGGTCACTCCTGCCTTGGGCGGAGCTGCGGGATGTGCTGCAGCTGCTCATCAATTAACAGACCTACTTATACTCACCTGTTGCTGTTTTCGGCACTCAGCTATTCCTCAGGATCACTATGCTACACCACGCTTCCAAGGTCATCTCCCGAGCAGTTCTGCTACATGTCCCGTAGCTCCTTCAAGCCTGGTACAGTTATTCCATTTTTGTCGCGGTGCCCTTTTGATTTTTCTTATTGCACCGTTGTTTTTTGTTCTTACTTGTAACAGAGACTATTAAAGCCTGACCTACAACTACTTTTGTCTTCTGCATCTGGGGATCCATTATATACTGTTTTTCTACGCACTCCGCGTCACAGCGGGTCAATAACAACAAAACAGCCACGCTTTGGGCACCCCTGCCTTCCCTAAATAAAGCACATCATGTATTGCCTACATATGAACATACATGAACTCATGATAAGCCAATCATTAATTAGTAGCAATAAAGAAGACAATAAACCTTAGACAGCAAACAAATCAAAAGACTGTCAATAAATTGTGGGTCTGTTCAGTACAGGGGTGTTCGAAGTGCAGTGTTTTTTTTTTTATCGACTGGAGGCACCTTCTAAAAATTTAATAAAAAAAAAAAAACTACGAAAAAAACAACAGCAGCGAAAATGGAAAATTCAGCAGTAATTTTACAAGAATAAAGTCAAAATATTAGGAAAAAATGTCATTTTAGGATCATCAATTTGAAATGTTAAAAGAAGAAGGGAAAAAAAGGTGTAATATTATTAGAGACAAACAAACAACAAATGCAGTTGTAATTGTTAGAAAATTAGGTTGCAGAAAAAGTTAGGTTACGAGAATAAAGTCAAAATATTATGGGAATAAAGTCATAATTACTAGAAAACAAGAAAAATAAGTAATTTTACCAGGCTAAACTCATAATATCATGAGTAAAAATAATGTAATTTTAGTAGCACAGAGTTTAAATATTAAAGAAAAAATATGTTATTTTTAAAAAGTTGTAATATTATGAGAATTGTCATTTTTCACTATGTGGCCCTCCCTGGAAAATGTTTGGACACCCCTGGTTTAGGATAACTACTAATAATGGATATAATAAGCAAGGATTTCGGTATTGGTCGCACCACAGATGCAAAGAATAGAAGTGAAACTTGACATAAATATAGTTCAAACAACAGAAAATTGTGATGCAAAAGCAGCACCATGAAAAAACTATACCAAAGTCGGAGTAGCACAATGTGTTCGTCGCAAACAAGGCAACACGGACCTGAACAATTGACGACAGATACTGGAAGAGAACGAGGTTCATCCCTGCTGGTGTAATGCTGCATGCTTCTGCCTTTCATGGCAGAGGGCGTGTCTCGGGAAGGGTTCAATTCCCAGCCAGGGTTGCATCAGGAAGGGCATCCGGCGTAAGGCTAAGCCAAAACCATTCATGCGACTGATTCGCTGTAGATAGGGACAGCAAAAAGCCAAAAGTGACGCAAAAAAACTGTGGAAGCAGACTAGGAAGGGAAACAGCTCCCGCAGTAATAGGACGCTGATCATACAATCCGCTTAAAAGCCCAACTAATTGCCATTTGCCAAGTGGCTGCCGTTGTGCCTCATTACTCGTCCTTGGACCGAAATTCAGGGAGTCTCAGGACAGGACACATACAAAAACACAAGTGGGGGAACAAGGACTGGGCAATATAAACAATACACAATTGACAATATGAATTTGACCTACAGTAGAGATTTTAATTCTATTGCAATAATGTAAAGTATGAAGTAGGGGTGTCGCAATACACTCAGCTCACGAGACAAGACCATACACGACATTGGGTTCACGGGAACAAGACATTTTAACATTTTAACATTTGTTTTGAGAAAACCAACAATGACAAAATATAAGACTGGACAAACAGACTTTTTTATTTAACTGAGTCACAAAACAATGCAGGTACATTTTGGAATGTTTTATGACTTTGCATGCATGACCTAAGCATGATTCTTTTACCTGTTTTTTCCCCCCCAAATTTTTTTTCTGCAAATTTAAACAAAAAATGAAAATGAAAAAAATATAAATGCAATAGCTGCTACTACTCACCATTTATGTTGATGTGTAGTTTTGTAAAGACACATGTAAAATCGATTTTAGATTGCAGTGGATTAGTTTTGTTTACACTAAAAGAACCATGGTTTCCTTGATGCTTACACTGTGGAACCAGGAAATAGTGAATTTCCAAAATGCTACTACATGTTTTGATAGATGTCATATGTCGCAATCATGTTTTGATCTGACAAATCTTAAGTAAGCTTGATTCAAATTACTATTACTATATACTGTATATATATACTACAAATTACTATTATTATATGAGGATAAGGAATAGCTAAAGGTAAGACAGAGAAGCCATGCTAACTGCAAAGCTGGCTTGAATGTAAAGTATCAAAAAACAAAAAAGTTGTATATATAAAAGTTGCAGGGAAGGAGGATTCTTACCATAATTTCTGGACTTTATGGATGGTATGTAAGCCGCACCCACTATTAATTGAACAGCCTCATAATTCCTGCATCGCACTTTGTCAGTCTCTCTCACTCTCTTTCCTTGTCACTTTTCGCTGTCGCGAAGCAAACTAGCCATTTAACTTGAGCTATTCTCTTCATTCAGTCCAGCCATTCCCATTGGATGGTTGGTGGTCCAAACAGAAGCTGTAGTAATTCTACACTTGATCACTTACTTAAGATGTGTCAAAGATCGCTGCATAAAAATTAAAAAGTGGTATTAGCTTCCACTTCACTCTCCTGAAGCTGCACTCTAAGCATCATGGGACATGTAGTTTTTAGTCATAAATTAGCCGCATCACTGTACAAGCCTCAGGGTCCAAAGCATGGAAAAAAAGCAGTGGCTTATACACCAGAAATTTCGGTATATTACAAGTGCAGTCAGTTTATTCACTTTGGGGAGACATTTATAGCAGCACAGCTACCCTATTCGCATAAGACGCATAGTAAAGTTGTTTTGTGATTTTACTGATCTGCATACCGTGCTCATCTGTCCATACACCAACTGTATATGCAAGGCAGATGGACTTCAAACCCCCCTCTGTGTGTTCTGTTTCCTGATGAAGTCATCACAACTTCTTTAATTACAAATATATTAATGAGAGCAGAGCACTACTGCTGTGTTGTGGAAATTACTGTAAGTACTGAAGTTACAGAGTTTATTATGGTGATGTGACAAGACTACACATTATCATCCTATCCAACATTCATTTTTTTCATGTTAGCATATGTATTAGCATTCAAGAGATCAGATCTCGTGTTTTGTGTTTTTAATCTGTTTATCACTGGACAGTAAGGACGTTTATGGCCATTGGTAGTGTTGGGGTTCACATTGCTGCGTTTCACACAGCTGATCCAGGCTCAGTTCCCGGTCAGTGGCCCAGTCACGATGCCCCAGGTGTTGACTGGAGATCAGTCATTCTCAATGTCAGCTAGGGAGTTGAATGAGCATTATAGAAAAGGAATGGACAGGTTGCACGGGAGGTGAAAATGGACAGAACAATTTTGCATTTGGACAACATTTCCATTTTTGCAACAACTGCAACAGCTTACACAATTCCAATAATCAGTAAAATCCCAGGACATTTGGTGTAATTGGCTTGCCCTTAGAATCTTCACACAGGGAGTTTTATGTCTTACATGTCCAACGGTGTGTCCATGGCTGTGGAAAGCTTTGCTATCTGGCATCCTTGGATGACAACAGGCGTGATTTTTGGTTGTTCTGGGGGTTTCTTTGAAATATTTGGCATGTTGAAGGTTGGTTTCTTTGGGCAGGGTTCAGTCTTTGCCCTTTGATTGCCTGGCGACCAGTGCAGGGTGTACCCTGCCTCTCGCCCGATGTTAGCTGGGATTGGCTCCGGCTCACCTGTGACCCTGATGAGGATAAGCAGTATAGAAAATGGATGGCTGGCAGACAATCATCACCTGCTAATTTGGATAAATCCCAGGATCTAGGGACTCAGCCAGGTACAAATAATTTCATCTGCCAAGCGAAAGGTTGGGGCTGGTTGTGTGGGTATGTTCCCAGCATAACTCAATAAATGAGGTCAGGCTCTCAATAATTGTAAAACTGAACCTATTTCCAGCATTTTGCAGTCAATTCTGGATAGAGGGTCGATGTTTTTTTTTTTAGAAATATGTACAGTCATTTATTAAACCTATCTTGCTAGCAGGACGTGGATTTATAAAGCAGAGGCCAGCATATTAGTCCAGCTAGAAGATATGTGGTGGTCAGAGTGTCTTTGTGTACCCTCATTTCATAGTAACATTTTCATAGTATTCTACATATTCTATAATGCTTTCATTGTTGTACATACAACATAGCATTTTACAGCAAGGCAACAACATCAATTAATATCCGGTATTAATTTATGAATCACACATTTCTGTCCGATTTTTAATCCGCTACTTTTCATGTATTCTGTCATATTTACTTACTTGAATTATTGTATTTTCTAGGTATTAATAATTATATTTATTTATATTCTATTTATTTATTTAATTTACTGTTATTATTCACGCAAGCATTTTGATTTTGGTTTTTGTCTTTATTTTTTATTTATTTTTTACTACTGCACAAGTTATATTCTGTCAGTTTTGTTTTTTTATTACTCTGTTTATTTTGTATTTGATTTATTTCAACACTTGAATTGTTCTTTTTTTTTTTCTTTCCTGCACTACCGTGCAAGGTATCTATTGCAACACATTCTATATTCCTGTATCTCCCTGTTCTTAAATGGTGACACCTGAGCACACAAAGTAAAAGTTGCACAAAGTCAACATTTGAATTCTGACTCATTTTTTCAATGTTTGTTTCCAGACGCAAAAATGAAAAAGCAAATAACAAATCGTTTTGCAGATTTCCGATTTTGTGCACAAGTGGAACATGTGTTCTTTTTTTTAGTGTCAAAAAACAATAACTACATCTATAAACAGTTAGATTTTTAATGTATATTTCATATAACAAGGGCCGCACATTGGCCTAGTGGTTAGCATGTTGGCCACGCAGTCAGGAGATCGAGAAGAGCTGGGTTCGAATCTCCGTTTGGGCATCTGTTTGCATGTTTTCCTTGTGCGTGCGTGGGTTTTCTTCAGGTACTCCGGTTTCCTCCCACATTCCAAAAATATGCATGTTAGGTTAACTGGAGACTCTAAATTGTCCGTCGGTATGAATGTGAGTGGTTGTTTCTCAGGGATGTGCCCTGCGATTGGCTGGCAGCCAGTCCAGGGTGTACGCCGCCTCTCGCCCAAAGTCAGCTGGGACTCCAGCATACCCCCGCGACCCTAGTGAGGATAAGCGGCATAAAAATGGATGGATGGATCGATTTTATATAACAAAAAACTAAATTCCCAGTCAACAGAAAGGAAAAAAACAGACCAAAAACAGGTGTTTTTTCATACTTGGACACAGGCAGTTGCTATTTAAAGGCAATCCCGTGGACTGGCCTGTAGGTGGTGCTGTACCTTGCATCGGAAAAAGCAGCTATCTCTCGTCTCTGAATAAGGTCCAACTTCCATTGCGTGTCACACGGCTTGCATCAAATCGAAGTTGGACCGTTAGATAATTGGTCGTTATCCGTTTTGAATCGGAAATAGTAAAAACTATTCATTATTTGTTTTTTTGTTGGGTCTGAAAACCGATACAGTCATCCCTCATTCGATTATTGTTTCCTCACTATATTACGTTTCTTCCTAAATGAATTAATTAATAAATGATCACTGTTTAATGGTAGGCTATGGTCTATTTATTAGTCAAAACGTATTAAAATACAAGTGATATGTAGTTTTCTGGTCACTAGGTGGCAGTAATGTCATAAACATTGAGACATTACCTTACATTACATTACCTTAACACGGAAGTCATGACGTCAGCCATGGCATGTCTGACATAAAATAAAGACATAAATTTCAGGGCTAACTTGTTAGGTTGCGATTTTAAATATTCATGTTTATCATCTATTCTCAAGTGTGAAGATGAGAAAATTATTTTATTTCCTGAGCTGGATGAAGTCCTTAAAATCCTCCTGCGGGATTATTAGTACCTAAAAGTGAATCACCTCGACGCTTTTACTGTAATCAATAAGAACTTTAAGTAACATTTAATATAGTTTACCGCTTCAATACTCACGTCTTTGTCATGAAAAGCGTCACTCAGCTTCATCCCGAAAACTACTGCATTCTTCTCAGCTGTGCTGCTGTCAAGAGCGTCTGGCTGTCTTCCTTCGATAGTTTTGATTTATAAAAATACTTTTTTTTGCATGAGAACAGAGCGGGGAACAGTCGAAGCTCTCATGATAGATTTTGATGTTGTTTTAAGCAGATGTAGTGAGACTAAAACAGTAATATGTACTTTAAGTCAAATAAAAAATCATAAATTTGTTTTTTATGAGATGCTTGGGGTCCTGGGCAATTACCTGTGTTGGCCTAATAGTAAGTCCGCCCCCGCATACACAGACCAACCAGCGAGCTGCAGCTCTTTCTGCCTCACTCGCTTGGCTGCAGAGGAACAGGGAAACATACTACATTTTGTTACACCCTGGCAAACTGTGACATTGTAAAACAATATAACACTACAATTTAGTGACACACTGTCTGTGCCAAGGAGAACAGTTTTTTTCACGCTTTTTTTCCAAGTTTTAGAAAGCGTATTAGTGTTTTAACGTTGTTTAAGTCGCATCCCTGGGAGATAAACAAATAGGGTATAGGGGACAAATAAGGAGATAGACCTGTTAATCCACATGTCCACCATTACGTGAGACGATTATATGGCATTTTAAAGTGAAATAAAGATATATGCAGATATACACAGCGTCCCACTTCATACTTCCGTTCAGACTTTACATGGGCTCATACATTCACAAGTCAAGGTTCCATTCAGATCATTTTGAAAATGTTCCAAGTACTGTATTTAGATGTAATTTTATATTACATATATATATATTATTACAGAAAATACCCTAATCAAAAACCCTGGATGAACTGTGATGTAAGTGCTAAGCTACATGCTCGTTCGTCTGCATTTGTCATGGGCACCGCTGAGGACTACAAAAAGGCCAGATATGACCTGAGGAGGTCCATACGAGAGGCCAAAAGACAGTACAGACAGAAGCTGGAGGGCTACTATTCCACCTCAGACCCTCGGCGCATGTGGGCGGGGCTCCAGCACATCACAGTGTATCGACAGCGGAGTAGCGTAGCCGCGTCCAGCCAAACCACACTTCCAGACGAGCTGAAAGAGTTCTACGCCCGCTTTGAAGCCCAAAATCCTGATGAGCAGAGAGGGTGGCTGGACTTGGGGAGCACACAGGACTCACCTCTCATGGTGACATCAGCTGATGTGCGCAGGGTTCTGAACAAAACAAACCCACGAAAAGCAGCAGGGCCAGACAACATCTCAGGACGTGCACTTCGGGTTTGCTCATCAGAGCTAGCTGATGTGCTTGCTGACATATTTAACCTGTCGCTTGCACAAGCATCTGTACCGACCTGCTTTAAGTCCACCACCATAGTGCCCGTACCCAAGAAGAGCAACGTGACCTGCTTGAATGACTATCGCCCTATAGCACTCACTCCTATTGTTATGAAGTGCTTTGAAAGAATAGTCATGACCCACATCAAAAAGAGCATCCCGGCCACTGTGGACCCTCTACAGTTTGCATATCGCCAGAACCGGTCCACAGATGATGCAGTCAACACTGCCATCCACACAGCCCTTTCTCACCTACAGGGCCAGGACACATACCTGTACGTCAGAATGCTATTTATAGACTATAGCTCTGCTTTTAACACAGTCAGCCCCCACAAACTCACAAATAAGCTCCTCAGACTTGGCCTGTCACCCTCCCTCTATAACTGGGTGTTTAACTTTCTAACAGGCAGGCCCCAGTCAGTCAGAGTCCACAATCGCACATCCAGCTCAAGAATTGTGAGCACTGGGACCCCACAGGGGTGTGTGCTGAGTCCGCTCCTCTACACGCTCTTCACCTACGATTGCGTGGCCTCCCAGAACAACACCGGCATCATTAAATTTGCGGATGACACTACAGTCATCGGACTGATCACTGGTGGTGTTGAAACATCATACAGAAGAGAGGTGGCAGACCTCTTAGCTTGGTGTCGTGATAACAATCTCCTTCTCAATACAGATAAGACTAAAGAGATGATCATCGACCCAAGAACAAGGGAAAAGGAGCCGCATAGACCCCTGTTTATTGATGAGAGTGAGGTAGAGAGGGTGAAAGTTCCTTGGCACATACAACAGCAAGGACCTCACCTGGTCTCACAACACTCAACAAGTTATCAAGAAGTCCCAAAAGAGACTGTACTTCCTGAGAAGACTGAGGAAATTTGGAATGTCAACCACAATCCTCAGTTGCTTCTATAGATGCACTATGGAAAGTGTCCTGACAGCCTCCATCACTGTTTGGTACGGTAACTGTACAACACGTGATAGGAAGGCACTCCAGCGGGTGATCAAGACCTCACAGAACATTGTTGGGGCAGCCCTCCCCTCACTGCAAGACATTTATAAATCTAGAGTCCTACGCAGAACACACAACCTCATCAAGGACAGCACACATCCACAACACTCATTATTCACACTCCTACCGTCAGGCAGACGCTACAGGAGTTTGAAGTCCAGGACCACAAGGCTGGCAAACAGCTTTTACCCACAGGCCATCAGGCTTCTCAACGAAGCACTCACACACGCCGCACGCAACACATGCACACACTCATAGCACTTTATTTATTTATTTATTTATTTATTTATTTATTGATTTATTTGTATTAATGTCTCTTCTGTTGTTGTTGCTTAATTTATTGGTATTTATTTTTCTAATGTTCTTATTCTTTCTTGTGTTTTTCTTTCTTTCTTTTCTTGGGAGAATGAACTGAACAAAAATTTCATTGCATAGCAGAACTACCTGTTTTATTGTGCATATGACAATAAAACTCTTGAATCTTGAATCTATTACATGTTTTCAAAGTGAGGCCGTGGCCTAGTGGTTAGCGTGTTGGCCACACAGTCAGACGATCGGGAAGGTCTGGGTTCGAATCTCCGTTGGGCATCTCTGTGTGGAATTTGCATGTTCCTCCCGTGTGTGTGGGTTTTCTCCGGATACTCTGGTTTCCTCCCACATTCCAAAAACATGGCGACTCGAAATTGTCCATAGGTATGAATGTGAGAGTGAATGATTGTTTGCCTATATGTGCCGTGCGATTGGCTGGCGAACAATCCAGGGTGTACCCCGCCTCTCGCCCGAAGTCTGCTGGGATAGGCTCCAGCATACCCATGACCCTAGTGAGGATAAATGGCATAGAAGATGGATGGATGAATGTTTTGAATGCAGCTACATTGTTACGTAAAATGTAGTTTAATCCCTTGCATTAAATCTAGTAACGTGATGCATGGTTTTTTCTTATTCTAGGCTAATTGCCAAAATGCACTAAATGTATATACACTGCTCAAAAAAATTATAGGAACACTTCGAAAACACATCAGATCTAAACTGGGGGGAAAATGATCTTTCCTGATAATAAGTGGGTGATGTATTAGTAACAAAATGATGTCACATCATTTGATAGAAATGAAAATGATCACCCTATAGAGGGGGGAAATCAAAGACACTCCAAAAATGAAAGTGAAAAATTGATGCAGCACACTGGTCCATTTTGCTAAAATGTCATTGTAGCAACTCAAAATGATTCTCAGTAGTTTGTGTGGCCCCCACGTGCTTGTACGCATGCCTGACAATGTCGGGGCATGCTCCTAATGAGACTATGGATGGTGTCCTGGGGGATCTCCTCCCAGATCTGGAACAGGGCATCAATGAGCTCCTGGACAGTCTGAGGAGCAACCTGGCGGCACTGGATGGATCTAAACATAATGTCCCAGAGGTGTTCTTTTGGGTTTAGATCAGGTGAACGTAGGGGCCAGTCAATGGTATCAATTCCTTCATCCTCCAGGAACTACCTGCATACACTAGCCACATGAGGTCGGGCATTGTCGTGGACCAGGAGGAACCCAGGTCCCACTGCACCAGCGTAGGTTCTGACTTGGGTCTGAATGGGTCCAAGGATTTTATCCCGATAGCTAATAGCAGTCAGGGTGCCGTTATCTAACCTGTAGAGGTCTGTGTGTCCTTGCAGGGATATGCCTCCCCAGACCATCACTGACCCACCACCAAACCGGTCATGCTGAATGATGCAGGCAGCATAACGTTCTCCACGGCATCTCCAGACCCTTTCACGTCTGTTGCATGTGCTCAGGTTGAACTTGCTCTCATCAGTGAAGAGCACAGGGCACCAGTGGTGTAGTTGCCAATTCTGGTGGTCTATGGCAAATGCCAATCGAGCTCTACGGTGCTGGGCAGTGAGCACAGGGCCCACTACAGGACGTCGGGCCCTCAGGCCACCCTCATGGAGCCTGTTGCTGATTGTTTGGTCAGAAACATTCACACCAGTGGCCTGCTGGAGGTCATTTTGTAGGGCTCTGGCAGTGCTCATCCTGTTCCTCCTTACACAAAGGAGCAGATATCAAGATATCAAGATATTCCAGATCATTTTTCCCCCAGTTTAGATGTGATATGTTTTCGAAGTGTTCCTCTAATTTTTTTGAGCAGTGTATTTTCATTTCACATGCAGAGGAAGAGAATGGTATTTAGCCACTTCACAAAAGACTCAAAAATCGTGCAACATCTACAATGCACATGTTAGCCAGGGTTCCAGCACCAGCAGAGCAAAGAACACTACAAATTTGTAGCAACACCTAAAAGTAAATGATCATGTACAGTAAATATCCTGTGTATATACGACGCTCTTATCGTTTATAGGCCAATATATTGGATATTGGCCGATATATCAGGTTTTTTCAGCCCCCAATATTGGTATCGGCATTGCCCCAAAAATCCCATATCGGTCGTGCTCTAGTACTTATGTGATGTTTTATAGTGTAACCTGTTAAGCAAGTCAGAAACACATGAACCATAACCACGACCATCGTTCATATGATCTTTCTCGTAACCTCCACCTGCCGTTGCAGTTGCACTTTTTTTTTTTTGGCAATGCTTCTGGCGCTTTTGCAACCCAAAATTCTTTAAAACTCCAACCTTGGATGAAGCTTTAGTTTTCCTTTTGTTACCTGGATTTATGGTAATATTCTGGAAAATCAACATTTTTTTCCCTTTTGCTCCTCAAGTGATGTGTGAGTGTATTTTTGTTTGGGCAGATAGGTCACAGCTGTTGGAGATGGGCCAAGGTCACGTGGTTCTAAACTAGCCTTTGGGTTACTGTACCGCTCACACTAAACAGGTCATTGCTTGCTCAAAGCCTTCACCTGGCTCCACATACACTCACACAAAAACACACACGGACTCCCTGACAAATGAACATGCGCCAAAATGTATTGTTTATTCACTTCCTTTTTTCTAGGACTTCACTTACAAATGAATCCATTATATCTTATTCTATCTCACCTCCTCCAGCACACACACATGTTTCAAAGCATGTGTGTGTGTGTGTGTGTGTGTGTGTGTTACCACTGTCAAAAATGCAAATATCTCACCACATTTTTTTTAATTGTAAGTTAATTAGTGAGGAAGAGGAACCTCATGACGAGCTTAATCACAGGCATGTCTATGACCAACAGGAGCTATTTTCTCCTGACTCAACCTAATCATCGGAATATCAATATCCTCATCATGGCTCTCCTCCATACACCTCCACATACCCACCAGGCTCGGAACAGATGAGGCTGTTTAAACAACATGCATGTACAAGTTAGCACCCAAGCTGACGTTTGCTCTGAGAGAGGCTCTCCAAGATGTGACTCAGAGATGTGAAATGGTTAAAAGAGGGGTGGGGTGGTGATGGGGGATTGTTGAGGAATAATTGCCTTGAGACGGTGCAGAAATAAGCCCTAATGGTCAGTAATCCAAGCCTGGAGAGGCCCTCTCCACAGTGTTCCACTGAATGTCGGTAATGGGCTTCCAGCTCTGTCACTTACATATGCATAGATCTTTCTCCATTAAAGCTTGTTTGAATGACAAATATGGGTGAGTGTAAAAAAATAGAAAAGAAAAAAAGTAGAGGGAAAATGAGGGTGGAAAGAGAGAGAAAGAGATGAGTGAAGATTTTATCTTGGCTGGCAGTAATTTGGCAACCGCTCAGGCCTCCATCCTTGAATCTCATTAGCCAATTGTTCGCATGATGCTGCCTGGGTGAAGCACAGGGGCAGGAGATGCAGTTAAGAGTGGGTTGGAGGATATTTGCACCTGGCATTTCTTTTTTTTTTTATATCTGTGTGTCTGAAAATGTGAGAGACTGAAGCATTTAATGCTGACACCAGTCTTGACGCTATTACTTAGAACTGTGTTGTATTAGTGAACAGAAATGACTGATTGCTCTTTAGGTTAGTTGTATCATGTAAATTGTTCATAGTTGTGTTTTTAAGTTTTTTATTCTAAATACAGACTGGTCATTTAAAAAATGAAGGAACTTAATAATTATGAAATGCAGCCAAAACTGACTTCTACAAGTCACTCACCACAAAACACTGTACACTAATTCTCGCTGTAAAGCTTGAATGATCTTAAAACGTTTAACTATAATCATAAAAAAAAGCTTTACTTCGGGAGCGAGCTGTCAATACACCCACCGTTGTTCAGTTGCCATCTGAATGTGACGGAGGGGATGCATACAGTCTTCAGAAGAAAGAAGACTTTTCTTAAGATGGAAACTATTTTCACAACATTACCAAAGTCGCCAGGTCAAGTTACCTGTTGGCCAAGGACACTAGACTTGAACAGGACTGCCGACTCTACTGCAAATGCATGACATGGAGCAGAACGTCCGCCATGATGGTGAGCAAGAGAGGTGGGCAGGGCTAGGCGCACGATAGTGTACAATGTATTCACTGGCTCTGAGCTGAGGATAAAATAAAGTTTTACGCTGTGGGTACACTTTGATGAAATGGATGAATGTCATTTACTGAACACAATTAATATATACGTGTATATATAAATAACACGTTAACGGCGGTACATAACTTGTCATTACGCTACATTTTTTATTGTAATGAACACATGCGCACCAGAGCAAGCACGCCGCTCTGTTGTGACGGCAGACAGAAGGACAGCGGAGTTTCCCCACATATTCACACTGACACTCTTTTATAACTTCATTCTGACCAACAGCAGTACAATTCCAACACCATATACTGTATGTATCTCCGACTCACACACGTCTCTCGTCCATTCATCCTGGGAACGACACTTCCTCATTCTCATTACAAGAACCCGAGATGCATTCAGGGACAATCCGAACATTACAAAAACAGCTTTATGATGTGTGTGTGTGTGTGTGTAAATAAATGGGAAGGTGAAGAAAAACATGAAGTGGATCACTCACTTCGTAACTCTTAATTCTATACAAGTAAAATACCATTTACCATTTACCGTTTAATTTGGATGTAGAGTTTGGGTATGCTGGGTATTTAGGTATGCTGGAAAATACACGGAAAACAATAAATAAATTACATGATGTCTTCGAACGCAACCCCTCATTGCTCATAAGAAGAAATGTTCTGCTACTATTAAAGAGACGAGTGTTAGACAAATAGATTTTTTGGGTGGTATCTTTTAGCTTGATTGACATATTCAGTTCATTTGGTCCAGTTAATACATACAAATATAGATAATCCTGTCCTGTCATTTATCTTTCTGTTCATTAAATACAGTAAAAATGGGCATATTTCCGACATAGTTGCTAATGGTGATTAATCACGATTAATTCATTTTAAAACTGTGATTAATGCGATTCAAATTTGGAATCATTTGACAGCCCTAGTAACAATCCGATATACTGCAGAAATATGACCTCCATATAGATGAAAACCTGAGCTGAAGTATGAAAGAAACTTTATTTTAACTTTTTCCTTCTTTACAGTGTTACCAACGCTGAACAATCAACATTCAAAAAAATAATACGTATATTATATGGATAATTAACTGGAAGTATTTACACAATGCAACATTTATTTCAGTAACGGCTTTGTTAATAGTGAAATGGTGAACATGCCAGGATCTGCTGTACACAGTAGACGCGGTCACTGAATGCAAACTTATCTTTCATCACCAACACATACACACAAACATGAACAAAGAAAATGTATTTAGGTATGAAGAGTGTTCATTAATTATTCTATTGAATTGGCTATGTGCCGGGCTGCACGGTGGCCGAGTGGTTAGCATGTTGGCCACACAGTCAGGAGATCGGGAAGATTTGGGTTTGAATCTCTGTGTGGAGTTTGCATGTTCTCCCCGTCCGGTTTCCTCCCAGATCCAAAAACATGCATGTTAGGTTAATGAATGTGAGTGTGAATGGTTGTTTGTCTATATGTGCCCTGCCATTGGCTGGCGACCAGTCCAGGGTGTACCCCGCCTCTCGCCTGAAGTCAGATGGGATGGGCTCCAGCATACCCGCGACCTTAGAACCTAGTTAGCATAGAAAATGGATGGCTTTGTGCCTGTTTCAAGATGGCACCTCAAAATGACTTAATAAAAATGACATTTTTATTGTATTTAACTTTATTGATAGTTATTTTCAATAATAATTAACTGAAGCCTATAGTTGGTACCCACTTGCGCCCTGGCACACCCCGGAACTGCCTGGAACTCAGACTGACCAGCTACTACTGTAAAACATTATCTCATAGTTCATTCTTTTGACAAAGAAAAAGCTTAATAGTGGGTGTAACCGTGGTGAGGCGGGTTGCCACCACGCAGTGGAAAAGGGACTTTAGTCAGGTAGGAAAGGCTGTGGCCTCTCTCTGAAATGGTAGAAATTGAACAGATGATACAACTCCCCAATGAACATAACAAAATGCGATCAAGAGCTTAACCTTTCAAAGCAAAGCTTGTCGTATGTTTATTCTTGTAGTCCAGGTGGTCCTTATCTGGCTGACTGCCATGACCCTTCTCCCCTGGCACCTGCAGTGATACAGAAGACAACATTGATGCAAACACCACATCCACACATCAGCAGGTCAGGCCGATAGCATCACATAATGCTCTCAGTCTGAGACTCAGGGTCCAGTCTACACCAGACTAATGATACTCACGTGCTTTTGGAACTAACTATAGTAGATGATACTATACGTTGAAGTGTTTTATATACAGAAGGGGTGTCCAAAGTTTTGGACAAATAGGGCCACATATTGAAAAAAAATAAAAAATAAAATAAATGTAACAAGAATTGATAAACTAGGGGTTTCCTACAAGATTCAGATTAGGAATCGGCTTGTTTTGTCTAAAGTGGACAAAAAGAAAGCTACATTATGAAATGCTCTTTGCTGACCTTTTGAACCCACTCGTAGACAAAATACCACAGAATGGAAGTTGAACAACCTCAAGTTCTCAGGTTCGCACAGGTGTGATACTACAAGAGTGCAGGTCTGACGCTCACAGACGTCCAAGGAATGCTCCGGTCGTGTGTTTGTATGCTCTGACACACCCTGGGGCCCATCTGCCGCCCACGTCTGCTTTTTTTATTGGCTCCAGGCACATCCTAAACAAGAAAACAGCAAAAACTGAGACAATCGGCACTAATTTGACAAGAATAAAGTCCAAATATGAAGAAGTTAAGGAGAAAAAGTTGGATTAGCGGGAACATTGGTCATAAATGCAGTACAATATAGTCCGAACATTCAACACAAGTAAAATAAATCCACTGCACTGTTTTCTGTGGCTTTGAATGATTACCTTTTAGACACGTTTTGTGGACCTCCATCAACTTGCTGGGCCATACCCTTCATGTTGTGCCCACCTCCTGGGAATTTCATGCAGTGAAGCCAACTTGCTCTTGTGTGTCTACAGGATCAATTCCAGTTAAATGATAGCATTTACTGACCAGGTGGCATTTTTGCGCAGTGGTGAGCATTGTCAACACACAGCAAGAGGTTTTTGTGTGCAATCCTTCCACTTTCTGGGTCCTCCAGCTTCCTCCCACACACCAAAAACATGCAGTAAGGTTAATTGATGGGCATAGTTTTCTGTCTCTAGGTGTCGGCCCTGCGATTGCCTGGCAATCTGTCCAGGATGTATCCCAATGGTATCCAGCTGTATAGATAATGGATGGATATTTACCCTCCATCACTGGTCCTCGCGGCCCAAAAACGAGAACCATTAGCCACACCAGGCCTGCCCTCCGCTCGATACCAAAAAATGTCCTTCAGCTTATGTGCCCCTGAGGAACTCTTGAAACAAGAGTGTTCCTTTCCTGTATGAAGAACTCATTTTACTGTCTGCCTCAGAAAGCAGGTAGCACTCCCGCATTTTTATATTCCGTGATTCTATGTCGTGACAGCTTATATTTTACTCGAAAACGCAATTTTAAATGTTACTGAAGTGAATTATTCGTCTTGCGAAAGTATATTAGCGCTTCGGCCTTTCATCCACACGGCAACGACGTCCTGGGTGGCCTGAAGCGGTACTTTTTGAAAACTGCTTCCAGAGTGGGAAAATCTGATAACGCTGCCTTGTCGTTGCCATATGGACACGCAAACCGCTATTTTCTGAAAACGATGACGTCACCGCCCCATCACTGTCACGTGACCAGAAGTGAGCGGTGGTGTACTGCTGCCGAAAAGCCAACAGAATATCTGAATATTTCCACAGGCATGGCTCCCAGTCAACATTCTCCTGATAGTTTTAATGTCTTGTACCCCAAAGTGACTCGCAGAAGTCGTAAGTCTAGACAAGCGGAAGATGGCGGCCCTTGGGTGCATGCGTTCTTTCTTTTATAGTTTCCGTGTGTCACGTGATTTTATCTGTGTATATTTGGTTCAGTTCAACACACACTGATACCATAGTGTCTCTCAGTTGATTTGTTTTGTGTCTTTCGAACAGGACAATAAAGTAGAGGAACCAAGTTAAGGCAATAATTATTCAGAAAAAGTTGCAATCATGAGACTCTCAATTAATTGGGCTTAAGTAAGCTGAACAATGTTGGTTTTGTGTGGTTTTTATTTTTTGAACATGTCATGTGTATCCAAACAGAAGAGTTTCGTGTGGCGTTCACACTCTTGCGCCCGACAACAAATGGTAATGGAGTGGAAGTAGGTGAACAATAGCAGGCCCGTTTTGCAGCATATGTCTATCTGGCTTTGTGTGTGTGTGTGTTTGTGTGTGTGTGTCTTGAGGGGGTAAGGGATACAGAGGTCTACTGGGGTTGTAGAGGGGGGCGGAGGAGCCATCATAACGGGAAGCCCCCCCAGCTTCCTCATCCTCCTGAGCTGCCAGATGGCACATACTCATACCCCTCTGGAGGAAACTGCATACACACACGTACACACACACACACACACACGGAACCCCACTAACACAGGTACACAGGTGCACACTCCAGAAACATTTTTAAGAACTGTATAGAATCATTTTCAACCTGTAAAACAACCACAAATCAACTGTATGGCGCATGTAAAGCAATCGCCTCACCATTACAGAAGTCGGTGTCATGTCATCGTTATTTCAAAGCTCTCCACAAAATATACTGTTGGTTATTTCCTCCCAGATATCAGCAGGTCTGCACGCTGTCATTGAAACGTGTCACCGTATGGACACAGGGACACTTTGGAAATGCATCACTTTGTGACGTTTTTGTCGCTCGCTCTCTTAGTTCTATTTCGAGACCAAATGTGTCACTCTTTGAGACCATAAAATGGGAATATGTACTGAGTGCAGGTTGTGTGCGTGCGTGCGTGCGTGCGTGCGTGCGTGTGTGTGTGTGTGTGAGATGCAGAAGTTCAAGGACATACGCCCCGACATGCAGGGATGAATGTACCTGGATTGAGAGATAAAAAGGTTCATATTTCACAATTGCGTCTCTAAGTGCCCCAGACTTTAATAGGAAAGATGGTTTTATATGATATGAATATGAGAATATGAGTGACAAGTTATTTTTTGGGGGGGGGATGCATGCTGTTGGAAACCCTGTTGGGATGTGTGTAAAGGTAAATGTGTGTTCGGAGGAGAAATTTTTCTTGAAGACATTTGTGTGCAACCTTTTGCTTGAATATCACACACACACACACACACACCCCCACACACACACACACACACACACACAGTACCAGCAGATATCCAATAGCTGGGAGCTGTGGAAGGGTCTTGCTACATCTGTCAACGCTGCCTGGCAAAGGCGCAGCAAGTTCAGATGTTATCTATACAAACGGCTGCATCAAAAGATTTTGTGTCCTTACCATCACTCCCACCCTGAGGTGGACTATGCGGCGGCGTCTGCCGGGCAACACAACAAGAAGGAGGGGGGAAGAAGAAAGACGGCAGGCAGGGGACAGATAAGAGGGAAGCGACAGCAATATCAGCCAGGGGGTGTGAGGTGGAGGACATAGGAAGGGGCGGGCGGGGGACGAGAGGTGGTGGCAGAAACAGAGAGAAGAGGTTCTCCTTTTTTATGAGCCCTACTCGAGAGACATACACTTTTAATAGTCTTTATATTGTGTCATTCCTCTGCCATGTGGTTGTAATGGAAGTAGATTCAGATATCCATCCATGGTTGATGTAAACATACACCACAGCTGACTACACTACCAAGACCAACACTGCAGACTGACAATGTTGACTGATTCTCTGTCTTGCTAATCTCTTCCACTCATTCTTTTTGAGCGTGTGTCCAGGGGAATGTTTGCAGGTTTTGTGCGGTCAGGGGTCATTGATGTTGGACTGGTTCGTCACCTGTGGTCTAGTTCATGCTAATGGTTAGTAATGAGAGTTTGTCTGTAAAGTTCTTCCACACAGAAGTCATCCAACGATACTTTAATGGGGTTTTGTGCACAGGAGCACAGTCATGCTGGCACTGAACAGGGCCGATTATTGAATTAAGATTTGTGTCCAAGACTTGTGTCCACATGTAAGTTGCCCTCGGTGGACATGTCATAAGTTTCTTATGAAATGAACTACTGCTAGATGGTTCTGATGGAGGTTTCTGGGGTAGCAAATTCCAGATATTGCCTGTTTACGCAGTGTGAGTTCTCTATTGGCAAAACAGATGTCATAAATGTGTTATCGCTGTCCAAACTTGTAATGTAAATTACAGTTTCCCAAAATGTAATTATGTATTAGTTTTAACAAACCAACAAATTATAAATCGGCATCACTTCTTTTTAGAGCCAAACCACTTAAATGCAACCATGGTGTTTACAAGGATTTTGTTACAAGAATACCGTTACATGTTTTCGCTATTTTGTTTATTTTGACCAATTTATAATGTATTTCTTTCATGGGATGTAGAATATGTAGGCCTTGTGTAGAACCCCGCTGATGCGTGTAACCCAGCACGGTGATAGAAGGCCACAAAATATCTCAAAACTGTAATCATTCAAACCTACAGAACATCATGTCAAATAATGTATTAGCTGAGTAGAACTGTCATTAGTGTTTCATCACTTGGGAGCTGTTGAGGTTGAAAAATACAATAAATGCATAGAAAACATAGATACTGTATGGAAGGCTTATGAGCTTTTACATAACCATCTTTCCCAGTGTAGCTTGAGGTTACATTTATTTGGTAGTTAGCCTTTTGTTATGATCCTTTTTTAAACTTGACTTATCAAGCAAAAACCCTTTTGGCTGTGCATGCAATTTATATTGACTTGGCACGAACATGGGGAAGTGTAGGGGGACTGGGACTCAAAGAAGGGGAGGTGTGCTTCTCATTTCGCTCCCTTTGGGTCAGCTGCTAATCACAACTCTCCAGAGACCCCACTTGCCCCACATCCCCTCCAAGCACACACACACACACACACACACACACACACATCTGAGACACAGAATTTGCTCTTGAATAACCTCACCGGGGTTGAGTGACGACGTCGGGAAATGGGGCAAAATCACCCTCCTTATTTTGCGAGTGAGGCAGGGTGTGCCGTTTGAAGCTTCCCTCACTTTACCGCCACACCGCTACAAGGCTGTCAGCTCGTGGAGGATTTCTCCTGGATGTGTGCGTTGAAAGACCTTCCCGTGGAGAGAGGGAGGGAGTGAGCCGCAGCCCTGATTAAATGCTGGAGCCGTCATGCCTGCGAGCCAGCCAGGAGATTAATATCGGCGTAACCTGTTACTTAATTCATTATGGGGATACAGGCTAATTTGATTTGATATTATTTTAATAAAGTTCTGTGATATCCAAGATTGTTTCAGGCTATCAAAATAATTTTCCAGTTATTACAGTTCGTCAGGCAGGTCCCTTTGATAGCAGTGGTTAGCCAGGCCTGTCCTGAATACATTACTGCATCCCCCCACCGCCAACCCCCATTTACATAGCTCTCTCGTTCCTGAAACTCAATCTCTCTCTCTCTCTCTCACACACACACACACACACACACACGCACTTAAACTCTTCTGCTTGTTACGAATATGATAGTAGTTTCTGACATATGCTCTTCAGTGTTCCGCATTCAAAAAACCACAGCCATAGCTTCCATGCTTTTCTTAATCTCGTGTGTTTCAACTCTTTATAACAACTTTTTAATGCCGTGTTTGTAACATTTACGGAATTTCTACCAAATTCAAATGGGATGGTCCACAAAGATCGTAAGTACAACCCAAAATGGAAAAATATTATACAAATAAAATAATTTCTTCCAAAGACATTTATTGTACTCATTGTCACAGATAAATCATAATTAGGTGGGACATCATGGATGAGCTGGACTCATTTCGTTTTGTAAATAATGTCCTTCAAGATACGTCTCACTGTGCTTGTACGTACTTCATACACACACACACACACGCGCACACACACACGCCGATATCACGCCAACAACACAACAAATGAAAAGCTATATTTTTCCACTAAGTCATTATCTTTTGCTTCAATATTGGTAACAGGCTAGACTATATTTACATCTAATTGATCATCATTTTCTTTTGAGCAGAGTCGTCCCTCGCCACATCACAGTTCAAATTTCGCATCTTCACTTTATCACGGTTTTTCAGAAATATATGACTATATCATGCTGTTCTATGGTTGAATGCAGCCTGTTATTAGTTAAAAAATATGCATTTTTAAGCAAATGTTATGTTTTTTTGCCTAAATTAAGCCTTTCAAGCATAAAAATGACTAAATGAAGTAAAAGCCAAATATACGGCATTCAGAAAATGCATTCAAAGACGTTATGCTGTGATGTATTCTAGTATTCAGTATTCTACACTGGTCATTAGGTGTCAGTAATGTTACTGTAATGTTCAGTGAGACACACAAGCACCAGAGGTGATCGCCGGAACAACAGGCTTTTATTGCAGATTTGAATGATCTCACAACAGGCAAGATAATAACATAATAATCATAAAAACAACACTGTTGCGAACGTAATCCACTCCAAGCAAAAACTCAACTCTCAACTGCCGATGTGACTTCCTGTCCTCCACATGTCCAGAACACATTTATTGCAACACACACAAGTATGAGTCTTATTTATGTCTTAAATGTCTTACTTACTCTTATTTTCTCGACTATATTGTGTAATAGGAGTGTAAAGGTGACTATAGGGGTGTTTATTTATATGGTCCTTTGGTGTGTGCAGGACTTTCTTACGGACCTTTTATGACTCTGTGGTGGCCTCAGCCATCTTCTATGCTGTGGGCTGCTGGAGAGGGGGCAGCACGGACAGGGACAGGAGCAGGATCAATAGACTGAAAATGCGAAATGTGGTAATCAACTTGTGCATACATTTTCTCAATTAAAACTCCTTGTAATGCTCGCAAGTAGCTTGACTTACTACGTGGTTGCCACAGTCCAGGCCCAATAACCCCAAAATGATTTTGTTTTTGAGTAACATCCACACCTCATGTCTCACAAGATTGACATTTTACTGTTTTTACGTCTCAGTATAAACAGTAGCTATTGTATGTTTACATACTGTTTAAATGTTTCATGTCATAGTTCTGTGGAGTTAATAAAGCTTTTATCAGTTTTACCAGTATTAGAAATATGGAATAAGATATTTTTACACTCAACAAAAATATAAAAGCAGTACTTTGGTTTTTGGTCTTTTTTTATGAGCTGAACTCAAAGATGTAAAACTTTTTCTATGTACACAAAAGGCTTATCGTTCACAAATCTGTCTGAATCTCTTGATGAGCATTCACCATTAATGGGTTCATAATCTCTCCACCTGTCCACCAGGTATGGCATATCAAGATGCTGATAAGACACCACGATTATTGCACAGGTGTGCCACAATAAAAGCCCATTCCAGAATGTGCACTTATTGAGGCTGGTCCGGAGGGGTCTGAAAACCAATCAGCATCGGCTGTGACCACCATTTCCCTCAAATACCGTATTCTCCGATGCGTAGCTTCCCAAGCATGCTCAACGGGTGACATGTCGGTGAGTATGCTGGCCATGCAAGTACTGGGATGTTTTCAGCTTCCAGGAATTGTGGACAGATCCTTGCCACATGGCGTTTGCATTTATTGATAGCATCTTGAAGATAGCGAGCATGGTTGGGATGCTCGGGATCGATGGGAACCGGGAATAATATTCCAGCTCTCCCAGGATCATTCAAATGTATTTATTTATTTTCCTAGTTTCGATGCTCTCCTTTTTAACCCACACAGCACACTTCCGGCCTTCAAAATAAGAGCGCCTTGGGCTACATCCTGTTTACTCGTGTTAACAAAGTTGATAAAAAGTTCACATCAGACAATTCACGGAGAAGTTCAGACATTTCAGCCAAAAAGTACTCTGGTTAGCACCCTCATTTTAACCATGCAGAATCGTTAGGAACAGGAATCGAAATGAGGAATCAGAATCGGAACCGTAATCGTTCAAATTCAAACGATGCCCAACCCTAATGGTGAATGCTCACAAACACAGATTTGTGAACAATATTTGAGAGACAAAGATCTTTTGTGTACATAGAACAAGTTTTACATATTCGAGTTTAGCTCACGAAAAATGGGAGCAAAACCAAAAATGTTGCGTTTATATTTTTATTATGATTTTTATTTGATTTGTTTGTTATTTCATATGCGAAGAAAACATCTGAAATCTTTGAAAGTCGTTTCAGCATTATTTATGGTAGGAAAACCACTGCAAAGACTGCATTCTGTTTTCTGCTTAAAAAGCAAACATACAAAAAACCTATAATATTGTATCTGACGCCTTGCCTAAATGCATACTCTATGCAACAATTGCTGATACTGGACTGATCAGAATATATTGTGAAGATGCTTACAAAGTACAATGTGTATATGCATATATATATATAGATATAGATATATGTATGTATACATATAAAGGTGAAGCTTGTATTATTATTATATAACCTTACCTTATATTATGAAAAAAGTGAAGCATATATAAAATCATCAGCTTTAATTAAATATCTCAATTTCTCTCTAGCTTCCGCCATGCTTCACTTTTTCCCATCACCAGCATCGTCCATTCATTATTAAAGCTCCCCTCGCCTCATCTCTCCTGTGTTCTGCTCTATTATAAACCCTTGTATCAACTGCTCCGGGCCATAGAAGGACAGAGGAAAGAGGGGAAAAAAATAAAATGAAGACATGTTCAGTTCTTTGCAGGGGGCGTGTAAGTCGCCTGTCAGGCTGTAATCACTGTGTCCACGACTCTGTATGCTAATGTATCCCTCCATACTGCTGACTAGGACATGTAATATAAATGAAGTTTGTTGGACTGCACAAGGGCTGACTTGAATAAAAGATCAGGGTCCTGAGGAGATTCAGGGCTGTTATTAGCCATGTGGAACTTCACAACCCAACCACCAAAGAACTAATGTTATAATAAACCCTTTTAACATGGAAACTGGCATCTTTATCCTTGTCAGATTGGGATTAGCAATGATGTTGATAGGTATGCATCCTGCGTACTTAATGCATTAAAATCTGAAAGGATGTAGTACACTCACTATCAATGCATCCTGGGAACGCACCTCATTTTCTACTATAGTGTTCAACTATAGTGTTTAAAATCTAAGTAACTTGTACACATTTTTTATACCCGGCATACATTTTGACCCTTTACCCTTACGCTTTTGCCTAAAGCTCAGAGGTAAGCCTGAGTTATGTAGCACCCTTGAACGCAACATCATCAGGCACAAGGTGCATGGACAGCACGGGAGCCACAGTATTATTTAAGTGAGTGTTGAACTGTAACCAACAGGACATCATCTCATCATCATGTCTGAAAGTATTACAGAGATGTACAATCTATAAGGATTTTTCAATTGTGTTTTTTCTTGTCCATGGTTGCGCTTTGTAGACGGTCTCTGCACACTCATCACGGGGCTACTGTTGCGATCGTAACCCACTTCGAGCTAAAGCTCAGCTCTGAACGGTCGATGTCACTTCCTGTCCTCCACACGTCCATAACCCATTTATAACAATAACACATAAGCATGAGTCTTATTTATGTCTTAACTGACTTATTTTCTGTTATTATGTCTTATTATGTGGTAATACGCATGTAAAGGTCACTATGGGGGTGGTATGTCTAATAATTTCTAATAAGGGCTCTAATAATGTTAAAAAACGTATTTAGAAGATGGTAGACAGGTTTTTTATGCTGTAACTATAAAAATATTAAATTCTTAAATAAGGAATCCTACTTGGCGGAAATTCACTTATCATGGTTGGGTCTGGAACCAATTCACTGCAATAACCGAGGGATTTCCTGTACTGTGACATTGCACTGCTTACACATCTATGCACAAATCAAACAAATACACCAACTATACTACAAAAATGCTGTTTTATTAGAATTGTGTATGTCAGGGGTGTCAAAATCGTGCCATGGAGGGCCGAGACACCACAGGTTTTCTCTTCAGCCAGTTTCTCCAGCAGGTGATTTAATTGATGAGCTCCTTCCCTCAAATTGAATCAGGTGTTGATCACCTGTTTAGTGACCGGCTGGAAGGAAAACCTGTGGTGTCTCGGCCCTCCATGGCACGAGTTTGACACCCCTGGTGTATGTCATGCCACTTTTTGCTTAATTTCAGATATATTTTGAGCATGAATGAATATATCTGTTAATTTTACCCTTTTTTTAATCATAGTTTGACTTTATTCTTGCAAAATTAGTTGTTTTTTTCCTTTTTGCTGTTTTTTTTTTTTTATTTTCCAACTATTTTCTTCTGGTAATTACGACTTAAATCCCATAACATTTTGACTTTATTCTCACAACATTATAATAGAGCTTTCAAAGTTAACGCGTTAAAAACGAGTTAACAGGCTTAAAGCCCTGGTTGATGGCTCTCTCCACAAGACCAAACTTATTTGTATCTACTGTTGCTGTGAGTTGAGTTGTAATGGAGTATGCTGAGTCTCAAATGCCACTTGCTGGACTCGATTGGAGAACTCCATACTGGAGCACAGCGGGTATTTTTTATTGCCATTTATACAGCGGTAACTTGGCATACGAGTGTCCCCGCTAACAAGTCTTTTGCTATTGCTAGTTAGCGGCAGGCATAGCGGAGGACAGCTATTAGGAGGGCTTGTGTCAATGTGACAAAGGAGGAAGTGAGCGAGCACACACACAGCGCTCATTGTGCTTGAACTGCTGTGTTTGTCAAAGATGACAGAAAAAAAGTTGCATGTTGAAAGACCCGTCACGTCGCCGAAGTCGCTAGACCAAGAAAAGTGTGAAAGTGCGTGTAAAAGAGGGTTTGTGTGTGTGTATGTCTCTGTAAAAAAAGTGTTCGGAAGTGAAATATAAGCTGTAGCCTGACTGTACGACAGTATACGGGCTGTCGTTCTGTCAACTACTGACTATTCTTGACCACTTTAATTTTTGTAATTTCTCAATATTTATTTTTCTAACACCCTGTTTTCATTTCACTTAGTTGTTGGGTGTTTTTGCAAACCTGTATTTGTAATGTTTTGTCAGATGATATGCTTGTAGAGAATGATATTTGAGTTTACCTTACCAGTGTTTACTTGTTGTACATTGTGTTTGTTTTTTATGCATGTACTTTATTTGTTGCATTGTTTGTTGGTTTTTAAATAATATTACAACTTAATAAAATATTGTCTTTCTTTAATATTTCAACATTATGCTGCTAAAGTAAATTTTTTTCCATGTTACATTATTCTCATAAAACTACTGTTTAGACTCACTAGGTTATTTTTCTTAATATTTTCACTCATAATTATTGCTGATTTTTCCATTTTTGCTGTTGTTGAGTTTTCTTTTTAGTTATTAAATTATATTTTTTGAATGTGCTGCAAGCCAATTAAAAAAACCGACCCCAATTGGCCCTGGGGGGCCGCACTTTGGACACTATTAAATGTGCACTACTGAGGACACATGTGAAACCATATTTTGGTCATCCATCCATGGTCTTTGGTAAATGATAATTGGTCTTTCACTTCTATAGGACTTTTCCACCTCCAAGGCACTCAAAGCACATTTACTGTACCTACTAATGACGCAGCATCAAGAGCAACTGGAGGTTCAGTACGACACAATCACGGCAGGATGGAGGATCAAACCACCTGAGCCATGCCGCCCCGCATCCATCTACTTTATACGGCTTACTCTTTCCAGAGCTGTGGCCTTATCCCATCTGATATTGGGCCAACGGCGGACTTCACCCTTGGCTGGTCGCCAGTCATCGTGGGACAGACAATCGTTCACACTCAAATTAACCCGTCGAGACATGAAAGGTCTGCTGTTGTATCAATAAATCTTTCGCTGCATAACTGTGGACATTTGGAAAATGTTGAAACATTTGCATGACAGTGACTTCATGTGACAAGGTAAAGGACTTCAATCTTCCAGCGCCTCTAAATTCCTGTGGTCAGTTCATTTTATATTTATTTGTCTGTATTTGCATGTATCTGTTGTATGTCTGATATAAATATTGAGGGATTGCTGTGCTCACTTTTACATGCAGGATGTGTGATGCATGATAATGTATTATCACGCTAGCATGATACATTTATGAGTGTCTGTGCGTGACAGTTTAATATAGAAAACAACAGTAACGTAATTCATGCAGACTTGTGGATTGTAAGGCGTTATATAACGTAACACAAACCTTGTTCCATAATAGCATTACAGATTACACACACACACACAAGCCATAGCCTTGTTTAAAATAGTTAATAAGCAATCAACTAGGTGGAACTAATGGCAGACATGATTATAAAGGAACCAATGGCACTGTAGGAATGAGCAGATACTGAAAAACTGAACACACTTTCTACTAATGAGACCACATGGCACAGGTGGGAGACACAAAGGTGCTGCCGAGGTAGATAAGGAAATGGTGACTAAAAGGTTTTAGTCTCTATAACGCCCTAGACATCTTTGAGACACTCGTGGACAGAGTTTGACTGAGTTTTGCTTGGTGTACATGGACGACTTGGTCCATGAGGGATCCTTTGAAGCGGCATTAGGGAAGGTGGCAGCTGCAGGTCTAAATCTGCACCCTGACAAATGACACTTTCTGAGGAGAGAGGTTCCTGGGCCATAAGCTGGCCACAAGGGCATCGCCATGCTTGTTACGGGATACTGTAACTACTGTGCATTACAGAGTGACCCACCCCCGGGGACCCAGACCCAGCTCAAAAGCTTCCTAGGGATAGCCTCCTATTATAGCAGTTGGGAGTCCCCGGTCGTCATTCCTCAAGACCCCGACCTATTTTGTCCGGCACACGGACACCAGTCACGTTGGAATGAAAGCTTTGCTGTCGCAGGGTGGGCCAGACGGGTGGTGGTGTACTTCAGCCAGGTCCCAAATGTATTTATTTAGCATTTATTTAACCAGGTTAGTCCCATTGAGATCACAGATCTCCTTTACAAGGGAGACCTGGCCAAGAGGGCATAGCCACATTAAAAACAATCAACAACACAACATTAAAAAACTTGCTCACATAAAACACTGGCACACAGACAAGGTAGACTGCAATGATTTCACCAGAGCTTTAAACTCATTCAGTGTAACAAGGGCTTGAATTCGAAGTTCAGATTGCAAATCTGAACCCAAATAAAAGTGACTAGTGCTTCTTTGTTACACAGATCCTAGCTGTTGTGATGTTGTGAGGCACTTCAAATATTACCTATGCGGTGCACCCAGGACCGATCACGCTGGCTTGCAATGGTTGATGTTGTTCAAGGAGCCAGAAGGTCAGGTCGCCCGCTGGCTGGAAGAACTGCAGCTTTTCAGCTTCACTGTACTGCACAGGTCAGAAGTGCACCACTGAAATGCAGACACTGTTTTGCCACTCATGTGCTGCCACAGGTTGCTGCTACTGTGAGAAATGGGTGGAGAGGGAGTAGGAGAAGGAGTTCACAGAGCCAGTAAAGACAGCACAACTCCCCCGCAGAATGCTCCAGGTGATGAATGTGCCTGAGTGGAGAGTGCAGCAGGAGCAGGAAACAGACCTCCAGCCGGTATTGCAGTGGCTTCAGGTTGGGCAGAAGCTGCTATGGCACAATGTCACAAGGCTTTCCATCACCACCAAGGTACTGTGGGCTAAATTTGAAACAAAAGGAAGGAGTGCTGCTGCCATGAAGAGACTTTGTTATAAAGTGGCAGTTGGGGGTACAAAGATTACTGAGGATGGCTATGCTGGAGGATTGCCATGGGAGCACAGGATCAGGCCACTTTATTTACTACTGGCGCCAGCAATGAAGGGGCAAGGAGGACTTAGTGTCATAGATGTGAAGTCTACGTCTCCCAGGCAGGATTTCCTGAGGGCCCAGTGCATAGCTCTAGTAGCAACCTGCGGGGGAACCCATGTAAAGGGTGACTGTGGGCCTCTAGCCCTGTACAGACCGGTGAAAACGTTATATGTTCGCAGCGATGGACTACTTTTGCAAGTGACCAACGGTGACCAGGTGGCTGAGACAAGCGCAGACGCCGTAGTTAAGCACCAGCCGTAGCGCCTCGGCCGGGCTATGCAAAGTAAGTCACAGGACCATATGGACACAGCCCATGCTTTTGCTCAGAACCAGCTGGCAAAGGCCGGCCTGAGTCAAGGAATTACGTTGTCACAACAGAAGTGAAAGGCTGGGACCTTGTAGGAGACACGTTTGCCCCACTTTCTTGGATGAATGTGTGCACATCCCTTCTTCTTCTCCACGGAGAGACTCACAGACATACATTGCAGTAATCCCGGTTCCGATCAGCAGCCCCAGGAGGCTAAGGAGGCGACATCGATTACCTACCTACCTCAGAGACTTAGTTGTTCCCTCAGGGACAAGGAACTTATGTTGGAGGGCAGTGTAATGATCCTTAAAGATGCGTCTGATTCCATTGTGTTTTCACCATTACAGACCGAGTATATGCTACTGTCGTGTTAAGATGGGTGCAAGGGATGTTGGGATTCATGAGAAGGAGGGGGACTGTAAGGGAAATAGTCTGTGTCAGAATGAGTGACATGCTCACTCTGTGAGTGTATCGATGTGTGTTACGGCCTGAACAGTAGCCTGTATTTGTTGGTCACCTCTATCCCAAAATAAAGCTGTCCTGCTTAGAAGGAAAACCCATCTTTGTCAATGGTTGTGTGGTACAACGACGTTACAGTATGCTCCATCGCAATGTTAACATTCTATGTTTTGTTTACTCATTTCACAACTCATTTCTCGTGCGCATACATAAAACTGACAAAGTGGGCTAAAACTGGCTTTAATGCTACTATAATGGATACAATAGAGTTTATACGATCATGCACTCACAGCCTTTAAATGAAATCACTGGTCATCACAAAATATATAATTTATCGTACTTAACTTTTACTTAACAATTTAACCAGGTTATTGATACACTCATCAGTGATAATAACAATGGGCCTCATTCACGAACATCTTCTTAAAAGTCTTCTTAAGAAGTGTACTTAAGAAGGCGCGGGTTGGAAACTGCGCCACATTCACGACACGTTCTTAAGTAGGGATAATCGTTCGCACCGGTGTTCTTAGGTTGATGAATGCCAACTGCAATGCCCGTGCATGTGAGCCCTAATTTGCATAGGTCACCGCCTATTATTTCCCATACAAGGTAAAAAATGTGCCGTGCGCTACAGGCAGCTGGAGGCGGAGATGGCAACGCGCAAGGGCAAGACTGAGGAGCAGCTGGACAACAAACGAAAGAAAAACTTCAATTGTACAGAAATAGAGGTGCTTTTACAAGGAGTGAGCGAACACAAGACCACCTTATTTTCACGTGTATCCACCGGTCATCAGGCCATCCAAAAAGAGTCGGCATGGAGCACCATTGCAGGAAACATAAATGCCGTTTCCACGGAGAAACGCACCACCGCAGAGGTTAAAAAGAAGTGTTTTGACTTAAAATAGACTCAAAAAAAGATTGGACTGCACCGGAGGGATCTGGAGGAAACGGGAGGTGGGCCATCAATCAGAAACCAAACCATTTCGGAAACTCTAGAAAATATTTACACAATCATGATGGAAAAATAAAGTCAAAATACATAGTTTGTGGGTGACAATGTATTTTTTCTGTGGTTACATTTGATTAGACGCTGCCTAATTAATACAGCAGCCCCGTGCTCTGGCTCAAGACGTGGCTGGGGGCGCATGTCGTTATCTGGGGGTGCTACGTGCGCAATAGGCACACCACATTTCATTGCGATGTTATTCTGATGATCCTGCACACCTGCAAGAACAGAGAGGGAAGCCTGAAGCCTGAAGCGGGACATCAAATATTCGTTGCTTTCAGCAAATAAATCTAATGGTCCCTTTACATTCTCTCTCTGCGCAGCGCACGTCCAGCCAGGTACTTTTTTTTTGATAAATTGGGATTTGAATATATTTTTATCGATGGAGTATATTTTAGTTGTTTTGATGATAAATAATTGTTGGGATATTTTATTTGCACTACATTTTTGGGGATCAGGTTGCAAAATCCATCACGAGGGCGATTGCGCATTGAAAGTGCAAGCTTTGCTTGTGCGTAAGCGTCCTCCTGAGCGTTCGTAGAATTTGTTCTTAGATCTAAGAACTGTGAGTTAAGAACACGTTTCGTGAATGCCAAAAATCTTCGTAAGAAGGCTTTAAGAACACATTTGTGCGTAAGAACGTTTCGTGAATGAGGCCCAATAAGAGCATGTACGTGATGTGTCTGGTATATGATTGTCAGAAAAAGATCCAATTTTGTAGGTCCCTTTCTCTTCTTCTGAGCAGCTTCAGGTGTTTCAGTTTATTGTTTTAATTTCATGGCCCACTTACAGTATTTACGGCTGGGGCTCAGTCTCTTTAATTCCATATCCAGTTAAAGCAACGGTACCAACAAGCTGATGAATATAGTGCACACAACGATTTTCAAGATTCAGTCAACCTAAACCAAATGAACAAAAGCTAGCAAAAACAACCAAAAAGTAATAAAAAAAAAAATCATCGACTCAACACAAAAGGCTGACCAGTTGCACTGTCACTTCAAACTGCTCTATGATTTAACCATCCATCCATACTGCTTGGGCTCATTGGGGTCGTGGGTGAGCTGGAGCCTATTGCAGCTGACCAAAGGCAATAAATAACTTACACTAACATTCACACCTGTGGCCAATTTACTGATGTCACTGTCGGCAGTGTAGGTGGCCCTGTGAGGCCAATCTGAAGTCTGATTGGCTATGAAAAAACAGCACCATTGCTAATAGTGTGTATGTGACATAGACCAGCACTCCTGATTCTGAAGGCTCTGGTCAGATTCGATTAACATAGCAACACAGAAGCTGAAATCTGATTGGACAAAAAAAGCTTAACATAAAATACAATACTGGAAGCAGTGCAGATAAGAGACCTGCTATTAAATGAAAATAATCAACCGATGGAATAAATGAACACAATTTAATTAAAAAAATCTAGTATTTAAGTTGTAAATGTATGTCAGTGCTTCTGATAGTGTTAATAAGGCCAGCAGAGAAGGCCTTGTTGGCCTTGACTGCGCACCACAGTTTACATGTAGGAATATTGTATGCCGTTCAACCTCCTGTGTTCAAATAAGGAGTTAATCCAGCTAACAGAAAATCAACAGACATTGGCAAAGTGACACCTTAAATCAATAATTATTCATACATAAATCAAATCAATAAGTGCAATAAAAATTAAAAGGAAATGGCAATATGGAGATGAAGCACATTAAATTGCCTCCCCTGTCGAATGAATATGTTTGGATTGCAAACATTAGCATAGCAGAGCATCTATTTGTCTTTTATGTGATGGGACCCAGCATTTTACTTTAGCACATGGTTCAATATTTGAACAGTATTTAGAGAGTGTATAGAGAGGATAAAAGTGCTTGGAGTGATAGTGGTAGTAATAAAGAAGTTATTGACCAAATGATATTGATCGACAGTTCCTCAGGCAAAACGAGCCGACCTTGGTCTCCCTCTGTGGCTTGCCCTCCCTCTGACTATCTTCTCTCTACTCGCCTCCCCCGTATTCAATAATATATGATTTTACACAGTTTAAAACTAGACAACAAATAGCTGCACTGCACAAGGTGCTGCAAAAATTTGAATGGCTTTTCGCCCGTAGGAATTTGGCAAGGGACGATGCGAGTGTGATTAAAATCAAGACTGTAGTTAAGTCTCAGTTTTGATTAGAGGTTGCCATTCAACATAAGACATAGCAGAGAAAGGATGGTGTGGGATAATAGTCATTAAGAAGAAACAAACAGGGATTCTTTTTTCTTATACTCAACTCTGCATTAATAACCTTGAAGTCTTTCCAAAACACAGGTCATGGTAATTTCATCCAAACACTGCTGCCTGCTTTATGCTCAAGGTCAAAGCAGAGACAAAATAGCCATTGATTTGACGGAAGTGAGCAGAGGAAAAGCCCAGAGATCATCATGTTACACTCTAAGTCACCAGGTGGCGTGGATGAAAGTGGAAATGGCCAGGGGCCTCATCTGTAAAGCTTGTGTACGCACAAAACGGGGCCGGAAAGTTGCATGCGGCATTTTCCACGCAAAGTATGTGATCTATAAAAACCCGACGTGACGTGAGAATGTGTGCACTCTTTGGAAACATGGCAAAGTGGTGCCGTGAAATCATACAAATATGTTCCAAATGAATATAATAAATAGGCGTTGTAGTTATGTTGAAAATTAATGGCTGTAATTTCAGCATATCATTCGTCATTTGTCACCGTTACGCACCGGTGTAGTGTAAAACTAAAAGATACATGAAAAAAAACAACGCACTTCTTGAATACTTCATTTTATGTTATCATCATGGTAATATTATGTGTTTGATTAATATTAATGATAACAAACAAGTTGTTATAACAAGTTGTCAACTCAAATCAACTTGGGTTTAAGTTTACAAGACACAAAGATAATATGTCCTCGGTGCTCCGTTTCTCTCTTTGGACAGTTTCTAAAAAAATAAGACTGTTTTGTCAAGTATGTCATCAATACATTTATTTACACGACCACAGCCTTTATTTTTGTGGATAGTGTCGGGGCCGTGTGCGTAAACTTACTCTTTCCTTTGCCACAAATGATGGGGTTTTCTTTTGTTGTGCTTTGAAATAACACACAACATTAGTTCCTAATAAAATAAGTATAATATACCAAATACTTTTATGGTGTTAATGTATGCTGAAATTACAGCAATTCATTTTCAACATAACTACAAGGCCTATTTATTATATTCATTTGTTTTTTGTTTTTTTTGTCCTGTCCAGCCATTCGGGCAGATAGTATTGTTGATCTTAATGCCCTTACGTGCGCAACAGATTTACTCTGCCAGGAAAAAGTGTGAGATACATTTCCCCTTTTATACAGAATTTATTTGACTTTATTTGACGTTTTGCTCTTATACAAATTTGGAGCGGAGCAGGAGGGGATAGAGAAGAAGAGAAAGGAAAACAGAAGGGGGAGTGCGGAGATAAGAGGGGGGGACGATACAGAGGGAGACAAGAACAACGGAAACGACAGCAATTGCAACAACAATAACAAAACAAGAGAAACAAACAGGACTACATCAACACATGTCTGTGACGGCCGTAAAGACCACGATGGAGAGGACAAAATAATATCAACAACCACAATGATAATACTGCATCTAAAATGTGGTGTCAGTTAGGAAAAATGTAAAAACCTGCTCACTAGAAAGGGAAGTATGTGCCTCCATATCGGAGCACTTGTTGTTTTTTTTAGCTCTGCCTCTGTTCGCCCTGCTCCATTCACACGGATGACAGCGTACGTGCTGTCACTCAGTCTTTGTTTTATTTGTGATGCTACGGCGGTGTCTTCCAAATATGACACTTTTTTCCCAGTATTTCCACCTCCAATTCCGTCAAAGTCCACTTCCTCATCCTCTTTGTGTTCCCACCAGCCGTGATTCCAATGCAATCAAGGCTCTTTAAATATGGGCGCCACAATCATGAGTCGCTTTGCATTGACCTTCTACGGTGAAGTGGAGGTGTGGAAAGGGGGCGTGACTTGAGGTGGAGTTGCGTATGCACACTTTTTATAGATTCAAGGTGGAATCTATAAACCACAAATTGCGTGAATGTGTGCGTACGCCACTTTTTATAGGTCTGAATATTTTTGTTTGTATGCTGGTTTCAGGCGTACGCAGACTTTTGCTCAGATTTCCACGCACATTTTTATAGATGAGCAGGGTTGCCCCTCGGATTTTTTAAAGCTGTGGTGGTGGTTTTTCAACAACTAACAGAACATGAACCGAGAACATTGCAAAACGGCTAATGTAATGGCAAAGTTGCTGAGAGAACTGCCAACATTTAAATTGCACTTTATTTACAAAGCACATCTTCACTCAGTGTGCCCATTTGTCATGAAATACACGTGTCATGTTTGAGTAGAACACTTATAAAAATGCTAAGAAGTGAAGCAAATATTCTTTGGCGAACTACTCAACATCAGCTGGCTAGCCACTGCTAGCATAGGAGCTACCTGTTGGAGACCGCTGTGATAGCGTCACTGTCTAAAGCGGTACACACTACGTGTTTCTGTTGCACAACTTTGACACACAACTAGGGTTTTGAAGACAAGCCGCAAGTATTATAATGATAACAAGAGCGCAAGATTGTTAAGTGAAACTTTCAAAAAGTAAGTTGCGATAATAATTGATGATTGATGTATTCCATGACCGTAACAGCCACTTTTAACTCAGAGTTAGCTTGATGCCACCAGCCAGGCATGAAAACAAAAATGTCAGAAAGTGGAATGATATTGAAACTTGAACAATCACACACGCTGGTATAGATAGGCTTAGCAAGTGACAAGTTGTCGACTGACTACACATTTTACGAGCTATTGCTTATTCTCCCGATAATAAGAAACAAAGTGAAAATCCGCCCAAGACGTGTCGCTTCTCTGGTCACTGGTCAAGTGCCAGCAAGGCAGACAGGCGATTCCGGTGCATGCTTATCAAAACAAAGCGCAGTAAAACATTTTTAGGATATTTTAAATCATTTTCAAATGAATTGCGGTCAATATGTGGATAAATAATAAGCTATATATGTATTTATATAGCATATATATACATTCATACAATATATTACTTGAAAATTGTTTTCAAGTTAAAAAAACACCTTTCAGGTGTGGCGGCTTTTATTTTGTAGTGGCGCACCGCCACAATCAATTACTGTATATAGTGGAAACCCTGATGAGGCCCCAGGTCTGTAAATCATCTGGAATATGCTCCCGCTTTCTTTCCAAACAGTTGGTTCGGTGCTATTTGCATGTGTTGTTTGTTTTTTTGTACACTAACACTTCACCTAATTGTAGTAGTTGAATTTAATTAGACTTGATCCTATTTTGTAGGTGAAAACAATTGTTTTGACTGACTGAGCTGATTCGCTTTTTTTTGGCACGTCTTTCATAGACATAGAGCCTCTGCATGCAAACTAATATTTCTTACAGCAACTATTGATTACACATATTGATTCAACTTTTTTTTAACACAGGAAGAATAATCTTACACTAATTTTTAATTACATTTATTTTATTGTGTGTGCGCCTCCATTACTTTTTTTTAAATATAAACATTTAATATTTCAATAACTACTTATGGGGATTTCTTATGCTGTTTTATTTGTGCTGCACAAGAGTGAGTAATGCCATTAAAAATAATCCTATAAGTCCTTCGCATTGACAATCATAACATATGTTATGACATTTGTGGTTATTTATTTAAATGTAGCTATTTCATAATTACATGTGTTCTTGTGGGCAAGTTTATGTGACTGACAAATACCCTCTTGTTTCAGTGTGGTGCCCAGAGGTAATTTAATGAATTTTTTGTAATTATTTCATTAATTATATTGAATAATTATTAATTATGTTTAATAGCTTAATTCTAACACAGTCTCCAACGGGGAGTTGGACAAGTGGCACTAGTTGGCACCCTATAAAGCCCTAATATACATGAGTTGATTTAATCCAATATATGGTACTCTTGGTCCACTTTTATGCGGGGTTAGGTTCACTTGAGCTCAAACATGACGACTGTGCAGACCAAAGACACGGACCGGCAGCAAAATGACTGCAAAAGGTGAAGAAATAACAAATGCAGTGGATCCCTGCGCATTGGCGATTCACCATTTAGGCCCCGCAAATTTGCAGATTTTTTTTCTTTGAAAATAAACTGACACAGCTGATTCACCATAAGTAATTAAGTAATGAATTGATAAATACGTGATAGTTCAGGTAAAAAATGTACAGCAAAATGTACAAATGTACAGCAAAATGTACATGTTTATGTCTTTATGCTTGTTTTTTCATAAGCGTTGCGATTTTGCACTTTGTTCGGCGGCGGTCCTTGAATGCACCATAGATGTGTGCTGAGATGCAAAAATGTGTTTGTTTGTTTGGCTACGGAAGCGCTAGCTTCGACAGTCATAATCGACAGTCACAATCTTACATCATCATTAGTGGTGAGTAGCGATGCATTTTATACTTTAAATGTGTAGCGAGTGACGACTGTAAACCTGGACTGTGTTGCGGGTGAACAGTGGCGATAGAAGAGAGAAGGGGAGACTTCTGTTGATCAGAAATTGGAATAAGTATTTATTTGGGTGTCTCAGTTAATCACAGTTTTTCACCATTTGCTCGTGGTTCTGGGACATGACAGTAACTCGTAACGGAAGTGTGAACAACACAGTTGAGACGGAATGTTGTGATCGCATGTGACACTAATCTCCTTTCTTAACAGCTGCTACAATTGAGTTGCTAGATTGAAATGACGATGGATATAGGAAAGCACCACCTTGTCTATCAAAGATCAGTATGATCAGCGGCAGCCTGGGCAATAAGTGACGGTGCAAAGAAAGGAGGCAGTGGCAGATCATCTGTGACGCGTGCCCTCACCCCCTCCTCAGTTACTGTGTGTGAAAACGATCATCATGTTCGTTTGCATGTCAGAGATGCTGATGGAGAAAGAGATGGCGGTTATGCTCTGTAAAATATTCATCCTGCTTGCAGGCCAGCCAAGTTAAACATCCAAGGACTTGGCAGACAAGGCAGTTGAAAAAAAAGAGGACGATTCATACATTATTTAACTGCCAGGATGTTATCATATTATACGGGGTCAGTATGGAAGACTTTAGTGCCCATGTCAAAACAAAGATGCCTACCTCTTTGTGTCACACTTCTCTCTTACTTTTCACCAAACTTGCTCGGTCTACTCAGTCAGTCACTACATGTACTCAACATTGGTGGCATGTTGGATTACATTGTCCTGGTTTTGTTCTTAGCTGCATCACTACTCTTTTAAAGCTTGACTGCATGATGGTACAAGATATGACCTTACCTCTGACGACTTAAAATTCAGCCCACAAGTCTATTTCTCACACACACACACACACACACACACACTGAAAGAAGGACAGATTTGCACAGTGTTTGCCGTGGAAGAGCTCCTCATTTACATCAATTATGGATATCCAACTTCCATCCTTGTGGCCTGGCACTGCATATTTCATAGAGAAGGGGGTATTTTATGAGTTAATGTGTCCAGTTGACATGCCTCTGAAAGCACTGGCCTGTCCCTTACACTGTGTGGAGGTTTGGAGAGAGCACGCAAACCAAAATCGTGTGTGTTTGCGTGTGCGTGCGTACCCACTCACCCTCTTCCTTGCCACGTTATGCATCCAGCATGCAGTAAAGGTGTTTCGGTGTCTCAGCAGTCTGTTCGCAGTAGGGACCACTTTAGTGAAGACATTTAACTTTTTTTGTCTGTGCAGATTCTCAGTCATCCAGGTCATGTCAACCGCAAAGGTTGAATTGAGGCAAATTCTTGTTTGTTGAAGACGTCCAAATGTTTTGACATTTCGTCCAAAAGGCTTCTTCGTTTCTAAAATTTAAGATGTGGAGTTTCCCTATTTATGTCATTGGTAGTTGTGGTCACAATAAGGTTGCTCCGCGTGGTTTGTGATGGCCATCCTGCATAACAATAGGTCGTTTGCCTGCTTGGTAGCAAAACAACTCGTTAGTGGCCACTCGTCCCGCAGAATGAGACAGTCTTTGGAGTAGAGCTGGTTGGTCATTGTAATAAGCAGACGAGCAGAGGTGATGCTTTATACAGTGCAATGTAGTGAGGAGTTCAAGGACCTATACATAGGCCTGTCACGATAACACATTTTCTGGACAATAATTGTCCTACAAATGATTGCCGATAAACAATATTATAGTTAATATTATTTTGAGACCAGTATTTTGAGATTTTTTTGTTAATGTACACCATCAAAAGAAATCAATCCAAATCAATCAACATTTCTGATTTTGAACCAGTGTCACTTTCATTATTGTCAAAAAAAAGAAAACGGAGAAATAACCCAGAAATACACTGAAGTTCACCTTGTGTGTCGATGCAGATGTCAGCTTATTTGCATATAAACTTCCTTGATTGACATTTAGCAGCATTGTGTGGAGTACGCTGTTTACTTTTAATGGAGTGCAATGTTTTTTTGGAGTCTGGTCAAAGTACACGTTTTGGATGCAGCAAAATGCGCTTGGTGCACAATGAGGTCTTCTTACTTACAACTTCAGGAATCACTGAAACATATGTTCCACCGTTTTGCTTTATTTACTTCATTGTCTTTTTCATGTCACTAAATGACGATGCGCAAACAGGCTGAAGTTGACGTCAGATCGTGTTTTATTTGCAACAGGCATGAAGAAAGTATTTGATCGTGTAGCACATGTCACACTGACTGAATGACTGACAGGACGCTTGACTCCCTCTGTTCATTCCGCTAGAGAACCAACGTGCCCAGGTGTTGAGACAGATGTGTGAATCCCCTTGTCGTCCAGCCTGTTTGGTAGAGAGACAGAGGAGGTAAACAAACACGCATGTACATGTCAATATATCGAGCCCGGCAAAATTGAGTTTGTTTTTATTTATTGTGCGGTTAATTTTTTATTTATTGTTTATTGATTTATTGATTATTGTGTCAGGCCTGCCTATACACTGGAGAAACCAAACAACTCCTCATTACCAAACACATAGGAGAGCAGTAGCTCTTTGGACAATGATGTCCAAATTCTGCACAGGGTGGACCGCTGTTTTGAAAAGTGTGAAAGAAGCCCATCCATCCATCCATCCATCCATCCATCCATCCAAGGCGTTTCCAGGCCAGCTGTGAGATATAATCCTTCTAGCGTGTCCTAAGTCTGCCCTGTGGCCTCCTCCCAACTGGGCATGACCAGAACACCTCACCAGGGAGAAATCCAGGAGGCATCTGGACTAGACGCCCGAGCCAACTCAACTGGCTCCGCTTGATGTGAAGGAGCGGCAGCTCTGAGCTCCTCTCGGATGGCTGAGCTCCTCACCCCAGAATCCACCTCACCCTAACAAAAGCCATCTTTGTCAAAAGGCCATCCCTAAACAGAGGAGGAGATTTGCATCATAATCTATCATCTGCTTATAACATTTCTCCTCAAATCTCATTCGACTGGAAGAGTGGCCACTAATGACCTATTACGCAGGACGGTCGTTCACAAGCCACGTCAGGAAACGATAACAACAGCATCCATATTGTCACCAGAAGGTGCAACCACTTCAACAAACAAGAAGAGCCCACTTGCATCAATTCAACGTTTGTGGATTATTTTTTTTTTACTTTTGAGTTGGTGAGTTGCACAAACTCAGTATACAACAAATGTGTAAAATTGCATGAAAGTTTGCCAGCCAACACAACTTTTGAACCCCAGTTTTAAAAAGTAAAAGAACCGATAACAACAGTCATTACACTCATCACACTCTCCTACGGTACTGCTTTTTCCAACACCCCCACTCGCCCATCCATGGTCTCCCCCCTTCACTGCCCAACTAACCATTATTTCTCTCTTCGTCCTTCCAGCCTGTTGGGGAGGTGTTACCAGCAGCTGGTGCCTTTGCATAATGTGAGAGGTGTTTATGTGCATATTTCATCTTTACTTGTCCTCAGCATGTGTATGTGTGTATGTGTCAGGCAGAAAACAGGGAAGATTTTCTCTGATGGTACAAATTGCTTTTTTGACCCCATAATTAGTGGAAGAAGACACTCAAGAAGAGACTATGATGAAGCTTCCCTGGCTGAATTTTAACACTGATGCATAAACGATCATTTCTGGAGCACTAATGGCCCTTTTGAGCTGTCCTCTCAGACCTTGCTGAGCCACAACAGTGTGACAGTCCACACAGAGTCTGGTTGTGTTATATTTGCTATATGTATGATGTAACCAACCATGACATGAAACAACACTACGTCTCCCAACGCCTCCACGTTCTGCCTTTTCATTAAGCCAATTCATACTTTACATTCCTGAGCTTCCTTCATCTCCCATTTTTTCTCCATTCTTTTGTCTGCACTTTTGCTTTCCCTGTTTCTCTATCCCTTTGTTCCTTGTTCCATTCGTACGCTCTCCACACTCTCACTTGTGACATTCCTTATCTCTTTTTAAGTATTTTCCACTTTTTATTATAAAAATACACTCCCAGATACACTTTCGCACTCAAATGAGAACCACTACAAAAGCTGTATCAAAAATTCTCACAATGTGAATGTCATACTTTGACAGTATGTTTATTATTGTGGGTGTTTGTTGTGGTGAAAAAAAACTGCACTGCGTTGTTTGACAGTCTGACTTTCTTATACGGTAGAATATCAAAGATCGAGCACTAGCCATCCAGATTGTACAAATTAGACAACCCCTTTAAAACGTGAAACAATAGCTGGATTGCCAACCCTACTGTTAATGACAGTAGGGGAAGAAAAGAAGTTAACCGTTCCTAAGGGACAGCCAGATGTTAAGATGTTGCCACATTTTTCCTCTTCAGCATCACCAGCGCCCACTCGGTAAAACACAAAAGCCAAAGAAAAAGCAAAGCAAACTACTTGAGTTAAAAGGTTTGTATGCAGCTGGCAAAAAAAACAAAACAAAAACAAATTTTTGCCCTCTGAAGAGCGGAGGAAGCACTGCATGAACGAGCACTTCTCTACATAGTTATATTGACTGCTTTACATTATTCGGGTGATGTTTGGCGGGCCAAATGAAAAGCTCTGGCTGTTTTAGCTGCTTTAGATGCCCACTGAGGGGAAGTCTCAAGAGATATGCTGAAGTCTCACAAGATTTATTGAGGTCTTACGTGACATCATGCATGGTGGCCATTCAATCTCCGGAAATTTCCATGTGTGTGTCAAATTGTACAACTTGAGGGGAATTTGACTTTAGAGGTTACTTTGGTTGCATTATTTAACTATTAATAGTGACACGGAATGCCATCCCGGGCCATTACGAAATCCTGCCCCAATTGGAGGAGTTCAAGTACCCCGGGATCTTGTTCACGAGTGAGGGAACGATGAATCGCAAGAACGACAGGTGGATCGGGGCGGCGTCGACAGTGATAAGGACTCTGCAAGAGGGAGCTCGAAAGACAACGCTCTCAAATTTACCAGTTGATCTACGTTCCTACCCTCACCTATGATCATGAGCTTTGGGTGACCGAAAGGACGAGATCACGGGTACAAGCAGCCAAAGCTTCCTCCACAGGGTGGCTGTGCTCTCCCCTACAGATAAGGTGAGGAGAACTGTCATCAGGGAGAAACGTGGAGTGAGTGGAGAGGAGCTAGATGCAGTTGCTCGGGCATCAGCTCAGAATGCCTCCCGGATACCTCCCTGGTGAGGTGTTCAGGGCCGGCAGGAGGCCTCCGGGAAGACCCAGGACACTACGTCTCTCAACTGGACTGGGAGTGCCTCAGGCTCCGCCGAGAGGAGCTGGACAAAGCAGCCGGGAGAGTGACCTCAAGAGGAAGAATATGGATGGATTAAACAGAATGTCATAAATTTGTAATCGTAGACTTTTAGCAACTCTTAAGCCTAAGTCACAACCGGTCGTACGGGCTCCTATGGTCAGTCTACATGCAAAAAACACAAACACACGGATGGCACAAGTGTGATGTGGTGATGTTTGAGCCGTAGACTGTCCACAGATCGGCCACAGAGATTCTTTGTCATGTCAAACAAACTCTACGGGTGCTTAGGTTTTTTTCAGGTTGCAAGACAAACTTTGTGCTTCGTCCGTACAGCCAACGTGTGTCTCCCGTATGTTTTGCTTGGGCAAAACGTCAGTTTTTTCCTACTTCACACTTGCGGACTCCTATGTGTGTTGTGCACCACATGTGCACCCCACATACGTAATTAGCGCGGCCAACGCACCTTCGGCTATTTCGTACATCCTCCATGCATGTCGAGATCTTGCTCCTTCATGGTCACCAAAACTACGTTCTCCACGAACAAAAAAAACCTCAGCGACTTGGAGAACAGCAAAACTCACACGGCCAAAAAATCATATGTACGGTTGTGACCTAGGTCTTATGTACAGTCATGTAAAAGAATTATTAGCCCATCCTTGTTGATTGGCTGATACAACTAAAGGTACCTTTGTTTGGACAAATATAACAATGACAACAAAAATAGCTCATAAGAGTAAAATCTTTTGGGCATTACAATGCTATACTGCAGCTGCTATACTGTGGTAAGTGATTTTGGTTATGATCAAGAAAACTGGAAATTGCTAGATATCAGCTCTTAAATCAAACTCTCATGAGCTATATTTTTTATCATCTTTATATTTGTCTAAGCTAATGTTGTACCAGGCATTGAAATGAATCAATGAACTGAAGAAACAAGGGTTGTCTAATCATTTTTTCCATGACTGCAGAATCTTGTAAGATTGTCAACAGTAACTACTATTATTCTCTTCAGCTTCATTGCCAATCGTTGAATCTCCACTCTCATTTTGAACAAGGAATGAGTTTAGAATTAGTACATTTATTTCAAAGAAACAGAAGAGAAAGAAATATCTAGAAATTGTGGTCGTTTGAAGAGTCACACAAGAGATACTTTCAAGCGTGACTTCATTCAAACCTCAAGGCCTACTGGGTAAGAGGCAAGCCTCCCAATGTCCGCCACAAAATAATGCTTTCTTTGTGCACACTAAAATTGGAAATAGGATGAGGATACTGTTCCTGTCAGTCAAACCCGTGATCCTAAACCTTACTTGCCCCTTCCACACTGCCTAGTTTTCAGCGTTCGCTGGTCCGAGTGAAAGTCAACCTTGAAGCAAATTTTACGGCTTTGGGGGTAGTATTAGAGGCGGGACAGTGGACGTGTGACAGGGTATTCTGAAATGTGAAGTTTAATGGCTGAAAGTAATTGTCACTGTATAGAGTACGTCACACCAGATGCAGGCACTGACATCGCCATGCATTTAATTATCTGATGTGGGAAGCCGTGTAGGTCTCTGAAGGTGCACACAAACACAGGAATGTCTTGCTTTGCTTGGTTCATTGGAAAAAACAGGTCATTTTGCTGAATTTCTGTGTGAAAGAGGCAACTGTCATCATCAAACTCAGTTTCATTGTAATATCCGAGAAGAGGTTTAGAGCAATAAGGAAACGTAGTTGTATTTACATTGCATGCATTTGCAGAGACTCTAAACCATAAAAACAAGTTGAAGTATATAGATATGTCACAAAAACTGGTATTAATCCTGGTGCCCTTTTCTACACACATACAGTCATGGGAATTTGACTGCATGAAAATGACCAAAACCCAGTGCGTCCCTTAATGTATGTGTGTGCATGTGTAGATTTATTGTATGTTTTATAGTGTTTGACACTCATTGGGGGAAGGTTTGCCCTTAAAACAGCTGTCATTACAGAACAGTGTGGAAGGAATGCAATTAAACGCGTCAACTCTGAGATACATCACTGGCTATTATGGCCTCCACAAGGTGAGGAAAGGAGAATGGCCAATATATAATGCACGGGACAACACACGCACAGATATACAGTATCTTTCTGTGAGAAATCCAAACAAAATACAATGGTTGTAAAGCAAATCAAAATAAAACCGCCCTCGTTAACAACCTATTAAGTAAGGGTTTGAGCAATGTCAGGAGGATAATTGAAATGTTACAATAAGAATTGACTCTATTCAGGCTATAGCCTGCTTGGCCTTGTCTAATAAGGGAATACTCAAGAGCCTTCTGCTCTGAAGTTCTATTAGCTGAAAGAGATAGAGACAGGAACAGTTAGATGACTTTACCACATACAAAAGCTAAAGCTGTCCTTTTCACTTCAGATGTGTTATTCAGCTACAGGAGTGCCACATGCTGGCGTACACTATCCAACAGTTCTTTTTGGTGTCTTTGGGATTTGGTCTCAAGTTTGATGTCTGCATCTATTGGTGGAATAAATAAACTACTTCCAACCATGTGTGACCATGTAACATCCATTCATTTTCCATACTGCTTCTCCTGTTTAGGCTCACGGGTTCGCTGGAGTTGAGGCTTGGCTTGAATCTTGGTTAAGGTGTTTTCCTGTGTTCTGGGTGCGAGTATTTAAAAAAAACAACAGTTTTAATAAAGACGCTTATATTTCTCTATAACAATAATAATACAGTACACTACACACGTGTAAATGTAGGGTTGTTATTTGCCACTATGTGTCAGCACTTTAATTTAGTTTTGATAATAATGTAAACAGTTGTTCACGAGGGAGGGAAGATAGGAGCATGAGGTCGACAGGCGGATTGGCACATCGTCTGCAGTAAGTCATTGTACCGGACCGTGGTGTTGAAAAGAGAGCTGGTCTCAATTTACCGGTCGATCTATGTTTCCACCCTCACCTATGGTTAGGTGGCCGAAATGAAGTTCCTTCGTAGGGTGGCTGGACTCACCCTAGGCGATAGGGTTAGGAGCTTGGTCATCCAGGAGGGGCTCAGAGTAGAACTGCTGCTCCTTCACATCGAGAGGAGCCAGTTGAGGTGGCTCAGGCATCCAGTCCGGATGTCTCATGGACACCTCCGTGGTGGTGGAGCCAGCCATGCCCAGCCGGGAGGAGGCCCCTAGGCAAACCCAGGACACACTGGCCTGGGAACGCCTTGGTGTCCCCCCTGTGGAACTGGAGGGGGTGGGTGGGGACCGGCAAGTCTTGACTTCCCTACTGAGACTGCTGACCCCATGACCCTGACCCGGATAAGCAGAAGAAAATGGATTGATGGATGGAGTATTGGGTCTCTCCTTTTTGCAGATAATGTACAGTAGATATAGTACTATCTTCTTCATCACGACATGATCTTCAACTCTCACTGGAGCAATTGGAGCAGCCAAATGAGAATCACCACCTCCAAATCTGAGTTCATGGTACTCATTTGGAAAAGGTTGTCGTGTTCTCTGCAAGTCAGCAATGAGATTATGCACCAAGTGGAGGAGTTCAAGTATCTTGAGGTCTGGTTCATGACTGATGGAAGAATGGTAGGGTGTCTGGGCTCCCACTTAGTGAGAAGCACAGGCAGTGGCTCAGCCAACTGGTTAGGCCGCCTCCTAGACACCTTCATCTCCTTATCTGTGACCTGATCCTGGATAATGGGAAGAGGATAGATGGATGGGTGGATAAACAAGAATCTGTAGGAATGGAAGCATGGCTGTTTTTGAAACCAGCTATCACAATTTACAAATGAGAGCATTAAGGAGCATTAATTCTATTGTTTGGGAATAGTAATAGAATAGTCACAAGTCCCAAACACATGCACAATCATGTGCAACAGATATTAAGTAAAGAAGAGATGTCATAGTCATCATAAAGAGGCTGCACTCTGTTAACACAGCAGTGTTGTGCCTGCAAGTGAGTGGTGATGGAAAGCGTCTCTCTAGCTAGCAACAGGTGCTGCTTTATTTGATGCAAAACCTGCTTGGTTCTACTTTTTATTCATCACAGAAAGAAAATTCTCATTAGGAGAGACAGCAGACCCGCTCCAGTGGGGTTGAGGACTCGTCGTCTTCCCCTTAAACATGCTTAGCAAACATCTGCAGTAGAAACAGTAAGTGTGCCTCTTTACTGAGAAATGCTGTGTGAACTGTGCATTTACACACGAGACATCGTAGCATCATTGATTTTCCTTAATCACGACAACACACCGGATCAGTAATGATCTAACTCTGTACTCTCCTACAGATCCAGAGGCTCACACAGTCTTTGTTTACACAGTGAGTAAGCTAATTCTCAGCAGCTTTAAGATGAACACGGCAAACACTCTTGGTGAGTTGTCTTGTCTTATATATTGATTTATTGTTGTCTTGTTTGTGATTAGAAGGACTAGTTTCTGTCTGTATAATCTCTACAAAGCAATAAGAATTGGTAATCGGACTAAAGTTGGCCGATTGGCACCGGTGTTAACAATTATTTTACACTAATAATATGTAGCTAATATGGCGTTTTTCCTTACAAATGAGTCTGATTGTGAAAAGAAGAATTCATACAGTATGTTACGTTAAAGGGAAACTGCACGTTTTTTGGAATTTTGCCCATCATCCACAATCCTTACGTGAGACACGAACACACGTCTTTTTCTCTTTTCTGTGCGTTCTAAAGATATAATTGACATTTTTTAATAACTGACTGGCCTACAAAATACTGTGTGTATTTACCAAAAATATAGTGGGGTATCCCATGTGGTCACTTTATCACAAAGTAAACATGGTTTGGAAGGAATATATCCTGAAACGTCACCACTTTGACACAGGCTAGCAATTGCCGGCGTATAAGCCACTACTTTTTTCTTAAACTTTGAACTCTGCGGCTAATACAGCGGTGCACCTAATCAGTGAGGTCTTTCTTTGGCAGGAACCAATCACGAGAACTCACGTCGAGTTTGTCAACCCATTGGAAATCGCAGGAGGTCATTACTCAATATAACAATCTGACTCCCGAGCTCATGGGCTCCCTCTGGTGTCCCGCCATGGCAGCCATTGGCCAACGAACTGCTGTGCTGGGAATAATGCATTATGGGAAGAAGTTAAAATTGTTGCTGTTTTTTATTTTAAACTCATATTGGTACGTGTCTTGTATATTTCTTGGGTACCCTTTGAGTGTTAAGTTGCTGTGCGATCATTTTAGCCTTCTTTCTAAGATGACACTGTGAGTCAGACTGTTATATTTAGTAATGACTTGTGATTTCCGATGGGCCGATAAGCTCGTTGTGCGTTTTCTCATACCTCATGATTGTCTCCTGTCAAATAAAGTGCTGCCTGGTCCTCTCGGACTCGTGTGCACCACAGTATGTCTTGTTATGACGTGGACATGTGCGGCTTATAGTTGGCGCGGCTTATAAATGCACCAACCTGTTTTTCTCTCTAAATTTAGTAGGTGCGGCTTAAGACACCGGTCTTAGACACACTTCCTGTATTCCAGATGTGATTTTTTTATCATGATGATTTTTTTCATAATAAATAGAAATCATATATAGTAATAACCTATTACTTATTACGATAAAAGGTCTGCTTTCATGGATGACAAAGGAAATTAAAAAATATAAACAATTAATCAAATACCAAAATAGATGTTGATTAATTGGATAATTAATTAATCATCGATTCACTGATTATTTGTTGCAGCTCTAAATAAAATGTCATCAGGTGTGAAATTGTATAGTATTTCTTTTATGTTTTCTTTGTACAATGTGGTCTTGAGCTGCTAGTAATACCATTAAGTAAGGAGTCCAGCAAAAAAGACAGACAAAAATAAGAAGGAAAGAAGGGTCTCAGAGTGGGCTCACAGGGGGCCGCAGCACCTCATGGACTGTTTTTAACCATCAGTTAGCGGCACTCTCATCATCTTCAAACATATTGCCTTTGTGTGATGAGTTGCACAAAGAGGTCTGTAGTCTCTCTGCCTTGAAAGCACCCTGATTTTTGCCAGTGTGTGCACTTTTAATTGCACTCCCATTGCTTACCCCACAGCCCCTCCAATCTCTCCCCTTCGCACTCACCAGTTCTCCACGAGACCCCCGACAGCTCACTCCTCCCCCTTGTCTCTTTCTCATTCTGTCGTTTAAGCCCTTTTTCTCTATCTGACCATTCTTCAAAGGCAAACTTTATTCGCTTTATTTTAATTTCATAGACAAACCCTGGGGCCTGAGTGAGCGATGGCTGTGGTATTGGGAGAGGGATGGAGGAAAAAATAAGAAACTCAGCTTTATTTTACTGATGGTTCGGTAGTGGTGGGGTAAACCTTTGATGATTGCTTAGTGTCCAGGCATGGGTGCTGCCTAATAAAACAATCCATCCATTTTCTATACCACTTGTCCTCATTAGGCTGGCTGGTGAGCAGGATCCTAGCCCAGCCTAGCCCAGAGGCGGGGTACATCCTAAACTGGTTGCCAGTCAGTTAGGGCACATGTAGACAAACAAGCATTCACTCACATTCACACGTATGAGCAAGTTAGAATCCCCAGTTAGTCTAAAATTCAGATTTTGGGGATGTGGAAGAAAGACGTAATACCCTTCAGAAAACCCAGACGTGCACAGGGAAAACTCATATCCAAACTCAGACCTCCCGACAGTGAGGCAGACATGCTAACAAAAATAACAAAAATTTGCAAGTCATGCGAGTTCGACTCGAGTCAGACTCGAATCACAATTCCGATGACTTTGGACTCGAACCCCAAAGACTTGCAACTCGACTTGGACTTTGACATCAATGACTTGGGATCTCGGTCTTTAGTTTCCCTTACATCCCTTACTTCCCTCTTTACTTTCCCTCCACCTCTTCAGCCGGCTAAACATAGACCCACAACAGTCCTGATTAATAGTTTTATAATTATTGTTTCACATGCAAAAACAATTTTAAATGCATATAAATGATAAATGAAGGGGCTAAATTAACCTTTAAGGTTACTTTTACCTTCATTCATGAAGACTACTGTTCCCAGAGACGCAATATGGCAGTGAGACACCACACAGACACCATCTTTCTGTTTGGTCATGAGTTATTTCTTGAATTAAATGTTTCTCATCTTCTGTATCAAAATGTTGAACACTGTGGAACACTGTTGAATTCAAGAAACAAGAAAAACAGGAAGGTGGTGGTGGTTGATCTCGCTGCCACATTGTGTCTTTGGGGGACGCTCGTCAAGAATCACATCTTCAATGAAGGTAAAAGTAACCTGAAATGTTCATTTATCCCTTTTCAGTTGTTATTTATTTGCATTTCGAATAGTTTTCAGCATGTCAAACTATAATTGTAAAACTATAAACAATTTTTGGCTTTCTGGAACAGATTAATTTGATTTACATTATTTCTTATGGTAAAAATTGATTTGGTTATGGTACGTTTCGGTCAGAGTCAGACCTTCTGGAACAAATTAATGATGCTAAGTAAGGTTCCACTGTATACACACACACACACACACACACACACACACACCCCAACACACACATACACATTTATATGGCTTTCCGGACCAATTTTTTAATCCCACAAGTGATAAAGTTTGCCCACTCCTGCTTTAGAAGCAAAAAGGTGACATGCATCATTGCCGTTTACTGTAATATTTAAGATGAGTATATTTTCACTTGCCCTTACAATTTCATGTTTGAACTTTGAACCTTGTACTGTACAGTATGTGCATGTGTACACTGTATTGGTTCGCTATAGAGCTTGTCATTCCGATAACAGTGCACCCATATGTTTGTGTCAGTATGCAGGTGAAGAGGATGAGTGAAAGATGAGGCCATCTTCCTTGCCCTTTAGTTATTTCTGTACCACGGCTTCCCTGACAATGGTTGTGCAATGATATGGGAGATAGAGATGGCTCTTTGTTTTCTCTGTCAGCTAGAACTGGGCCACGGTGCCAGAAGGTCAAGTGAACGGAATAAGAACAGGCTTACACAACACAGAAAACACAGGCTCGACTTTGATGTGAAGCAAGGTCTCTGTGTGTCTCTCAGCTTGAAGGCGGCCATTGATTTCAGATTTCAGACATTTCAGAAATGTACCTGTGCGAAAGTGGATTTTTTAAATTTATTTTTTACATAATGCTTTGCGGGTATACACTATATGCACATAGTGAGTGACATTTCTGATGCATATTGGCATAGATCTTGAGAAAGGCTGTGTGTTTCTTTTTTTTTTTCTTTTAACATAATGAAGTTGCGAAGGTCAAATGTTCTTGAAGTAAATATGAAAATGGTCTAAAAAATAATTGCATTAAGCTTAACTGTAAACAGAATATTTTGCATTTTTCTTTTATGTTAACATGAAAAAGGATATACAGCGGATATGTTGAAAAATACTTGCAGATCATGCTAGTGTGGAATGAAAGATTTTAATACCTCCCAGTTCGCACTTTGAATTTTGCAGCTTCACTCTTATTGCAATTTTTTTTTTTATAATGTATTAGTTAGTAAATTGTGCTGTTTTGTGGCCTATTATTAGTAAAAAAAATGCCATATTTAAGCAGATTTTACTTACTTTTTGCCTATATTAATAATGTTCAAGTGTAAAAATAGCTAAATGAAGTAAAATACAAATATAAGGCATTCAGAAGACGCAGTCAAAGACTTTGTGATGATATGCAGCAGTCTACACTAGGACACTAGGTGTCAGTCATGATACTGTAATGATGGGTGAGACACACAAGCACCAGACTTGGTCACCGCAACAAGAGGCCTTTATTGCAGGTTTGAATTGTCTCACAACAGGCACAATAACCCCGAACACATGCTACTGTTGCACCAAGCTAAAACTCAAGTCTGAAACCCTGACATCACTTCCTGTCCCGTAACTTCAGAATACATTTACAGAAACACACACAAGTATGAATCATACATATGTTTTAAATGTCTTATTTTCTCTTATTATGTCTAATATATTGGGTAGTCAGTAGGGATGAGCCGGATACTCATCCTGATAATGCATTTTTGCAGAGTACGAGCATGAAACGAGTACAGCTCGTCATTATCCGTCATCGTGATGAAGAAAAATCCTCATTGGGTAACTACTTAGGTATTCACTCTTCACGCTCTGTGATTGGCCTGTCACACACAGCGATCGGCCCTCCCAAGACAGACTCACTTGGAGTCACAATAATGCCAAAATTGGCACGCGGAAAAACATAAAGACCACTCTCCTCTCACTAATGATGCCTGAATTTGCTGTGCGCATGCTCACTCGACGCTCGCTCGCGGTGCCTGAATAAGCGCTGGTTTATCGATTTGTACGCTATTTCAAGTTAATTGTTAGACTTGTTTTGTTACGTACGCAATGTATTTGACAAGACAGGGCTGTAAACGGCTCGTGTTGCGTCGGTCACTGCCTGTGTTTTTTTTTCTTTCTGCTTGCTTCTAATTTGGCTGGTGATATAAAGTCTGTTGGAAAACGTTGCTTGTAGTGCTGAACGTGGTGCTTTGGAAAAAAAATACAATGAACAGGGCTGACAGATTATTTCCCTGTTTGCCATCACTGGAAGTTTGCATGATTCACCAACTTCAAACAGATCATTAAAAAACTTTAAAAATGCCATTAAAAAAATGTTCTATAAGTGGTTCTTTTACTTTTGTGGTCAAAAACGTAATTCGAGTCTCAATTTTGAGGCTTTTTGAGGCCCCCACCCCGGTTAAACCACACCCAAATACAGATACAGATACAGACAGTGGTGTACTTGCTCATCCCTAATTATAAGAGTGTAAAGGTGACTATAGGGGTGTTATTTCATGTCTAGAGGGCTCTAATAACGTTAAAAACTGTATTTTGAAAATCCAAAACAGGTTTTCTGTGCTCTAACTATGAAAATGTTCCATTTATAAATTAGGACACCTACTTTGCGGAAATTCACTTATCACGTTTGAGTCTGGAACCAATGAACCACGATATACAAGGGATAGTTTGTTACAGAGTTGTAAAATAACCGAAATGTTGTACGAAACCCGGGGCAAAAGTTTGACAAAAATTGCTCTGATCAACCAATCAGAGGACAGGGAAATGCTGACAGTATTGTGGGCTGTGAGGCAAATCTGAAATCTGATTGGTTAAAGAAAAAGCCACATTGCTAATGTACTTTAAATGACACTACTGATTCTGAAGGCCCTGGACAAAAGAGACAAAATAAAGATATTAGAGTCTTGGGAATAAATGAATTCAATTTCATGGAAGAAATACTAGAATTTAAATTGTAAATGTGGTCAGTGCTTCTGACAGTGTTTAGGCCAGCAGAGAAGGCCTTGCTAGCCCTGACGGACCACTGATGAGACGATATCAGAAGCTGATTTTACAAATCTGTGACAGAAGGCAGAATGTAACGCACAAAGTACGCCCTCTTTCACGACAATGTTTTAGTATCAAAATATCCTGTCTTTACATTGTCTTGAAATGAGGCAAATGCAGCTCAGAAGAAATGTGAGAGGTGGATTTTACTTACGTAGCTGTACTTAGCTTTTCACACGTGGGGCCTGTACTGTAATGAACAATTACATACTGTACATACAGTATGTACTGCAATACATTACTACTTTATTTTAATGCTGTAATTGATCAATTTTGTTTTAGTCTTTCAGTTGCAACCCAGTTGGTGTCTTTATTGGTTTTGATCTTATATCTCCGAAACTTAACCTGCCGGTTAGCTCCGGTGTACGGGCTATCGTGGTGACCTAACCTGCAAAGAAGTGAACCAGCTTTGTAGTACTAAATATTCGTAGCGCAGGCCTCCGGGCTTTGAGGTGGTAAAACAAATATTGGCAAATTGCAATATGTCATGTGTTGTTTATCTGAGGTTGCAATTACCAACTTTTATGATGTGGGAAGATTGTCTTATACTGCCCGGACACATAAAACCTTAGAAATAAAACCTTAGAATTGATGAGTGCACTTTATTTTTGACATCACTGTATTTCTCGTTAGGTGGTACAAGTATTGGGCGTATGCACATGGATGCTTGATGGAAGGTAAAAGCTATTTCTTTTCTTTAGCTTTTCTCTTCCGGTTCTTGGGACCGCATTAGTAAATGATCACACAAAGGTTTTTAAATTGTAAGAAAAAAAATGTGTGCATAAGTGACAGTTAGGCTTGTGTGAGTGAGAACAGTGCATCTATTGCGTGTCGGCCTCTTCCAGTATTTTTCCATTAGCCCTATGTAACTGTTGCATAACTCCGATTGTGCTGTGTGAGTGTGTGTGTCAAGAAGGCCTTCTATGAGAAAATGCATGAGCTAGAGTCACCTAAATCTTAAGGTGCAATAATAATATTGAATAATACACAACAAGAATAATGAACAAAGCTTTACTGTGTCAACATATGTTATTTTTGGTCAAAAAAGGATGAAATTTACCTGATAATTTCTGTGTCATTAGCAAGCAGTGAGATCAGCGCTGCAGAGGAGATTGTAAGGGGAATAAGAACGTGAGGAACAAGAGCCGAAGACAGAAACCCATGAGGAATACAAGCTGTGCATTGCCAAATACAAAAACAGGCCGCCATTTCGTCTTTTTTTATCCTCCTATTTTATTCCCTTTGTTAGAGGAACTTGGCGTACAGGACTTCAGAGGAGGCTGCAATAAGCACATCAAAGCACACTGACAGATTGTGGCCCAACGGACACACTCGAAGTGGGCATTATTTTTCTTGTTGAAAATGTAGAAAAGGCGAGTACAAAGTGGGGAAATGAAAGCGGCTTCTCTTCTTTGGTTATTTTTGCCTCCCTCCTCATCTTTCACTTTTGTTTCCGTGTTGTTTTCCTCTCGGTCTCTACATGTCAAAGGTCAGGCCAGCACCTTGTTTGCTTCTTTTGGAGATCTCCATCCTCCTGACTGTCTCTCTTCCTTACTTTCTCACTCTCTCCCTTTTGCAGACTTTTTCGACAAGCTCTCTTTGAGTTCAGCCCACATGGCTCTGGGCGAAAATCAATGCCCATATGGGTCTTCAGCTACTCTGACGAAGGTTAGGAGAGAGAAACAGATCAAGCAAAATCAAGAGACCAAGAGTCGTGTGATCACAAGCAAATTATTAATCATTCTGTGCATGTGTTTACGAAAATAATGAATGAATAATTAAACCAGCAATGCTCTTTTGACTCTTTTTGTGTTTTTCATTCTGTGCGCCTCGGGTTCCAGTGATAGATGAGGTGAGGGCACACTAATTGTGGAAAGTGTCAGGGCAGGAATTAAAGATTATTACCAAAAGAATCATCTGGGGATTCATTCAGACCAGCATTCAATGACCATTAGCCTACTCATGTGCTGCTTAGTTCACCGACCTCCAGTGGTGAATTGCAGACATGCTATTGATCGCCATCGCCATGTTTCATTGTTTCAGTGTCATGGCTCCAGTACTCATTTGTTTAATTGTTTCCCGGTGAATTGCAAAATAGTGTGAAGGCGGTAATTCATGGATGCTCTGTGGAAGAGTTGGAAGTTTGATTTCGAACATGTTCAAATATTTACAAGCATGATCAAAATATTGAATACAATCCAAACATATGACAATTTTACGCTTACATAAGTAGGAGGAAGCAGAGCTTGTCTGATTCTACCAAATTAAAAATGCACATCAAATTAATGGATGAATTAGAATTTGAATTGACTCCACCCCACAGGATGTTCAATTGAATTTGAATTACAGGAAGTGGAAATTGAATTCAATGCAATTCAGAGAAGGGCCGCACGGTGGCCGAGTGGTTAGCATGTTGGCCCCACAGTCAGGAGATCACTATGTGGAGTTTGCATGTTCTCCCCGTGGGTTTTCTCCGGGTACTCCAGTTTCCTCCCACATTCCAAAAACATGCATGTTAGGTTAACTGGTGATTCTAAATTGTCCATAGGTATGAATGTGAGTGTGAATGGTTGTTTGTCTATATGTGCTCTGCGGGTGACTGGCGACCAGCCCAGGGTGTACCCCGCCTCTCGCCCAAAGTCAGCTGGGATAGGCTCCAGCATACCGCGACCCTACTTAGGATAAGCGGCATAGAAAATCATCGGCTGGGCAATTCAGAGAAATTCATTGTCATCACGTATCAGTGAGTATTAGATACTTATCCTTAAATCAGGGGTGTCCAAACTTTTTTCTACCGAGGGCTACATGCTGAAAAATCAAAGGATGTGGGGGTCCACTTTGATATTTATATATACATTTTAAAATTTTGTAAAAAGGCTGAAAAAAAATATTACATGTAAATTGACAAAGACGAAGCATTGTGTTTGTGTTAGCTATTAGCATCAGCATTTCACATTCACCTATTTACATTGTGCCTTTTTGCTCTATTTTCCCTATTATTATTATTATTATTTTTAACAGTGTGCCGCGGCCCAATACAATGACCCCTGGGCCACAGTTTGGACCCCCCTGAATTAAATATTGTTAACATGAAAAGCTAAAAAAAAATGACAAAAGCTTCCTGTCATTTTTTAAGTTATACATAATTGTCATAATTGTCATACCAGTGTAAAGATGTGTGTGTGTTCTGAGCTGCTGTCTGGTGGCCGCGTTCAATAAATAAAATTGGCAGAAGCAACAGGAGAAGTTTCCTTCTTTGCTTCGGAGCTGAATAACACTGACAAGTTAACAGACTAGTAGTGAACGGAAAAGAAGACGGCTTTTTTTTGTGTCGAATACAGAAGATGACGACTTTGATGGATTTGTGGATGAGGATTGCTGAAAAATAACGTGAGTACATTCTAAAATACTTCAATTAAGTACAACCAAACTCAGCTTTGCTCCCGCTGCATGCTAGCGTATGTTTTTTTTTTTATTGTAGCGTCGCTGGGAGCACGTCCTGTTCCCAGCCTACTTTGCGGTAATGTTTTGGTGCAGATGCTTTTAAAGTTACATGTTTGACCAGGAAATAGCAAGCTCAAAAGAAGACGGCTTTTTTTATGTTGAACAACTGACAGTTTGTGTGGATCTTGTGAATGATTGTGACTGAGCTAGGACTCAGTAATTAAAGTCTACACACGACGGCTTCATTGATTGAAAAACCAAACTTTTTCATGCATAAAGCTTCTACTTGAGTTGGTAATTTGGCCGCTATATGCAGTCAGATATTGACCAAGGGAGACAAAATGGGTGGCCGCTGGCCGCGTTGGACAGGTGACTGCTATACACAGGGTCTATAACATGTAAATTTGCTGCGGGGAATTTTTCAGTGGCTGCTATAGGCAGGTGGCTGTTCTATAAAGGTGGCCGGTAAGACAGGTTTGACTGTATTTTCAATGTTTGCTTTACTTATCATTATTTAATATGCCTACTTATTCAAACTTTATGTATTTTCTATCTAAGTTACATGGTTGTTCTGAACAAATACTGGTGCTGTTTGTTTATGTTCAGAAAATGGTGCAACCTTAATCTGATGAAAAGAAACAATGCATCAGGTATGACCTTGAACGGAATAATGCTGACACAGCGGTATTATGTAAAGATGGGGTCGCCAACCACCTTGGTCATGATCGACTAGTCGATCCTTGGAACTTGGCCGTTCGATCGCAAAAATATTCGGAAACATAAATGCATTATCACATCAGTGCCCTCCCCTCCGGGAGAGTGACCAACAGAAATGCATTGTGACCACTGAACACGTCTGTATATGTCTCTGCTCCCCAGGCATGCACCTCACCAGCCCCAGCCCCAGCCCTGAGCCCAATCCACCAAACTCGGCTGGAGGTGCCAGCACACGCCACAATGAGCTGCCTCGCCCCACAAGCAACAAGCATTGCGTGATGTGCAGCTCCAAAAAAATCAAAATGCGGCCATGCCCATCATTAGGCTGACTGACGCACTGACCAGACCTTGTCTTGGTTCACGGCCAGGGATCTTGGGCCCAAAAAGGTTGATGACGACTGATGTAAAGAGATGAAACAACTGAGCATCACATGCTTTGCTGAGTGCTTACGGAAGTAAACATTGCCACAATTTGTGCTCTCCTTGGCACGCTTGTTGCAATTTCAAGGATTTTGTGCAATGAGAGGCAACATTTTCTTAACCAAATGATTAAGAATAAGAAGAAAGAGGGCACGTTTTTTGAGAACTTGCTGCTACGCCTCTTGTGAGCAGCGTGTGGGTGGATGTCGTGAGTCGCTTCACTGACACTGACACAAGAATAACTTTTGCCTACATTGTTGAGTACCTTTCTCCAAGTCTCGCATGGCCAAACATGCCTTTCGATGACGTGGGATATATGCGACCTCACTGTTTTTTTTTAAGGCAAATTAACAAACTGGCACAGTGATCCAAAGTTACGTATCCAGGCATTTGAAAGCAACTCCAGCATCACAGAAAGTTTGTGCCATTGGACCTGGCATGGCCCCTGGGTGTGATATTTGAGTCCAGTGTCCAGGTGCCGACAGAATCTCACAGCTGCATGCTCGTCATTGTTTTGATGCCTTTTTTTCCCTTTGTAAATGCTAGAATACAAGACACGAATACTCACTTGGACTATAGCTGATCCACACATTCACTCCACGTCGACCTCTTGGACTCCTTGATCTCCCTTCCCTCACTCCTTGGCCCCTGGAGGGTGCCAATGCAGGCTGAAGGGGCTTCCAGGGGGTTTCAAGGGGCCTTTCAATCCTTCATCCAGGTCTTAGTGTTCAAAGACCTTGGCCAGTCATCCAGCTGCACACACACACACACACACACACACACACACACACACACCATTGTGTTGAAATGCACATAGCTATTCTGATAAAAAAAGACGGAAAGACAAGAAAATGTCAAGAGAGAGAAGGCAGTGGTAGTGAGATGGACTGGGAGCTTATCTGAATTTCAGAATAAGATCAAAAAGAACTCCTGTGAGATGTGGCCTTAGCACCATCAAAATGAGATTAAAAATGTCAAATGAGTACAATTTAGAGCATGCGTTTGGAATATAGTCAGTCTTTCTTTCCTATAAACACACACACACATTAATCCACACTTTACCTGCCCCATGTGTGCTTTTTCTATACATGCTCTTTGGGTCTTGTAAGATTATATGTTTGTATAAAGCTGCAGTGTTGCCTGATTTAACACGGCCAACTGGTATCTTAACAACTGTGGCATAGATGTTTCTTCCACCAGAACAGTAGTTGATCAACCAAGCAGAAAACACACCAGCTTACCGATTTTCATGGCAACGTTGGGCAGGGCAGGAGGAGTTCCTGTAGTCGCATCTCAGAGATCCATCAGCGGCGTGTATTCAGACCCTGTGCACCTCTGGGATGTGATTCGGGGAAGTGAGAGACAGCTACGTAAGTAGAAAAAAAAAACTGGAGTATGTGTGTGTTTGTGTTAGGATTTGTGGATTTACTTTGATGTCGATGAATCCTCAGTTTTGTTTACAGATGTTTGGATGTCCGTGTCAATGTGTGTCATGTTTAGAGGTTCCGTGGGACGACAATGTGTGCACAAGGATTGCTGGACCTTATCTAGATGTCCTGGTTATTGATTGAGCAACATGGCAGGTAAGAAAGGATGAGTACCTCCTCACGTCCATCCACAGCACCCCCCACCCTTCATCAGCGTACCTGCACTCCCACCCATCAGCCCTCCTCCTGTGACTGTCTGTGTGATATCGATGAGTTAATTTAAAGCACTCCATTCGAATCTTGTCCAGTTTCAAATTGGTAGCAGATGGGGTATCTGAAATGTAACGTGGTTAATATAGTAATGGCTACCAAGGCCTGCCTACAGAACCATATGAAGGTGGAATTTGATCGTAATATATGACTGTTGCTGAAAAAATATAGTTTCCATTCAATGTGACAGTTAACAGATGACGAAGCATTTCATTTCTAATATTTTTCGCTACCATATTTAACTGCATGAGACATACATGCTACCACACAACATATTGTAAAAGAAAAGAAATGAAGATTCATATTTTTGTTCACCTGTCTTTGTTAAGCAGGTTGAAAATAGATGAGATGGAGTGTCTATTGGCCACCGTGTCATGTCACCCTTCATCAGCATCAGGTTTGAGCCAGTGAAGATGGCTGTGCTCTGCGATGGTCATTTGTCTTGTTTTGCCATGAGTGTTGTTCTTGATCAGTAATCAATATGTTTGTATCAGCAATGGGTCAAATAACTATCAGCTAGTAGTAGCAACACATTGCATTCAGATTCAGTCAACCTCTAAAGCAATAGGAGTCATATCTTAAGAATTCAAACTGCACTGGCCAAACTAACACTGAAACCTATTCAAGATTAAATTCAAGATTCAAGAGTTTTATTGTCATATGCACAGTAAAACAGGTAATTATACTATGCAATGAAATTCTTGTTCTGTTCATTCTCCCAAAAAAAGAAAGAAAAACATAAGAAAATGAACAAAATAAGAACAAAATAAACATTAATACCAATAAATAAATAAATAAATAAAGTGTTATGAGTGTGTGCGTGTGTTACGTGCGGCGTGTGTGAGTGCTTCGTTGAGAAGCCTGATGGCCGGAGGTAAAAGCTGTTTGCCAGCCTTGTGGTCCTGGACTTCAAACTCCTGTAGCGTCTGCCTGACGGTAGGAGTGTGAATAATGAGTGTTGTGGATGTGTGCTGTCCTTGATGAGGTTGTGTGTTCTTCGTAGGACTCTAGATTTATAAATGTCTTGCAGTGAAGGGAGGGCTGCCGCAACAATGTTCTGTGAGGTCTTGATCACCCGCTGGAGTGCCTTCCTATCACGTGTTGTACAGTTACCGTAACAAACAGTGATGGAGGCGGTAAGGACACTTTCCATAGTGCATCTATAGAAGCAACTGAGGATTGTGGTTTACATTCCAAATTTCCTCAGTCTTCTCAGGAATACATTCTCTTTTGGGACTTCTTGATAACTTGTTGGGTGTTGTGAGACCAGGTGAGGTCCTTGCTGTTGTATGTGCCAAGGAACTTTCACCCTCTCTACCTCAGTCTCATCAATAAACAGGGGTCTATGCGGCTCCTTTTCCCTTGTTCTTGGGTCGATGATCATCTCTTTAGTCTTATCTGTATTGAAATGGAGATTGTTATCATGACACCAAGCTATGAGGTCCGCCACCTCTCTTCTGTATGATGTTTCAACACCACCGGTGTTAGGCCAATGACTGTAGTGTCATCCGCAAATTTAATGACCTCTGAAAACCGAATACATTTTTCCCATAGAAATAATGTCCAATTAGAAGTAGAGGCAGGAGAAGCGATGATTCTGGTATTCAGGCCAAAGCACTTACAATTTTTCCATCTAAATAATAAGACCACTATGCTTTAAAGTTATCACTGTCGCTTTCAGAGGGGCAGATCCTTTACCATGCTCAAAGACACTGTAGCGACCTAGTGTTAAAGAGTTTTGTGATCTCCAACTGGCCGTGAATGTGACAGGCTTAGTCTTGAGTCTGACTGTGTGTGCGTGTGCAGAGTTTTTGAAATAAAGAGATTTATTGTTGATCGACCACCTCCTCATCATCCTTACAACGTCTGGGTAGACGTTGCAATAACATCTTTATCCTTAATTACGCTACAGTCCAGTGTTGAGAGTAATGTAGCTGCGCGTGAGTCACACATAGAGTAGCGTATCGTTCCACTCTGACTAGTTCTAGAGCGAGTCTCGTGTTTACGGACCAAAATTAAGTTTTTAATTAATTTATGGAACCACGAAACGTCGTACCACGAAACCTCGTAAACTGAGGACCACCTGTACAGATTTCCTGTGAGGTGCGCAGCTCGTTTAGGTGTTCATTTTCTTATCAGCTTTAGGGAATGTAGCGTGCATTAAAGATTAAAATGTGACAAGGTTTTCTTTTCTTTCGATCACGGCTGCAAAATAGGCCAAAACTGAGCCAAAGAAAGTTACAAGTGCCAGCATTTTGATAAAGAAGGTGAGAAACATTGAATGGAAGAAATAACTCACGGCGAAACACGAAGGTGGTGTCTGTGTTGATCATGCCACATCGTGCTTTTGTCGACAATCACGTCTTTAATGAAGTTAAAAGTTGTTCTCTTTCATTCATCATTTATATGTATTTAGAATTGTTTTATGCACATAAAACTATTATTTTAAATGTATAAAAACACGTTTTGTGTTAACATTTTTGAGAATCAGTTGTTGATGACATGATAGATGGGCGAGAGACCTGACTTCCACTTCATGTTTCTATGTATGAGCAAGTCATAGGACGCTTAGGAGGACGTTTTTGTGAAAAAACATTAGGAACACAGTTGGACTCCCACAGTGCATTAAAAACAGGATAGGACGCGTGCCATATTTTATGGTAAACGGAGAATGTACGCAAACCGAGGCATAATTTTGGCATAGATTTTTTACATTAACCAAAAAACACACTAACCAAGGTTCCACTGTATTAGATGTGATTACACAGCCGAGTGTAAAGTGAATGTATGTATAATATGTGAATACAAACATAGCTAAATCAATTATGTTAGGTTGGGAATATTGGTTGAAACGGTGAAACTTACATTCACAAGGTTAGTATGATGTGACTTCATTTTAAAAGTCTGATCTTGACATAAGTTCAAGTGTGGGAACCATCGCTGGCTCAAACCCTAACAACCTTTACTTTTTAATATAACCTAACTGCACATGTTTTTGTTTTTTTCCCTGAACCAGGTACCATGAGCTGTTACATTGCATGGCCTGGCATCACAACCGAAAGGCAAACTGTCGTTTTTGGAGAAACAAACTCGAACAAACAGCAAGACATGACTTACATTACAGTTCACATTTAAACCACATTCCCAACTTTAGATGCATTTCATCCTTAGTCGTTGAAATGTTCCTCTTCCCTTAAAAAGGTCCCATAAAAAGGTCAAAAGATGATTCATGCAGTAATCACGTAGATACAGTAGACATATTTTTCTCTCTGTTTTTTTCTCTGCAATCCTTTTTCACGGCTGCTTGGGCTCCTAACAGGAACCTGTTTGTGTTTTGTAGAGTCACGCTTGACTTCACACACCTCCTCCTCCTCCTCACTAACCGCTGTCTTGTTGCTTCTGCCCAAGTGGCTCCTTTTGAATGCACAACTTGGTTGAACAATTAATTATTCTAATGATAGGCTGGTACGCAGTGGTGCTTTAAACAAGAAAACAGTGAGAATGCCACTGATAGCGATAGCACCTTTAATCCCCTGAAGTGGAAAATGTAAACTATCTGCATGTGGCCATGACTTCAAATTGTGATTGCTTTTGATACATTCACATGTGCATTTAAATACCACTTAAATAAAATGTCACTCATGCATAATACGTCTCCATTTCACAAGGAGTTTTTCTGTCATGACTTCCTCAACACAGCTTGAAAGCACATCATTTAATGCTAACAACTCCCCGTAACTGGGTGAGCCACTCTTGCCCCTCTTTTGCCTTTAACTCTTGTCACACATGCACTTAGTCTTGTATCTATTTATAGTCAGTTATTTTTAATCTCTTTACTCTTATTTATAATGTATTTGGATTTTTTATGTATTTTTTTAAATTATTTAATACTTCTTTTTTTTCTAATATTCACCTTTTCCCTTTCTTTCATCACAGCATAAGCTATCTGTCGATTTCTATCTATAGTCGTCCCTCGTTTATAGTGGTTAATTAGTTCCAGACCCGGCTGCGTTAAATTCATGTCCACGATATAGGATTCAATGTTAAAAAATTCAATATTTTAGTTGTAGAGCACAGAGAACCTGTGTATGACTTTCTAAATATGTTTTTTTAACATCATTAGAGTCCTGTAGACATGCACTAACGCCTCTATAGTCACCTTTACACACCTATTAGTTTTTGTTTACAACACACTGTGCAACTCTTATGCCGCAGGGACTCCAGACGGCCGCGAGGTAGCAAGCTAGTGAGCTAGCAAGCTAACCAGCTAGCGAGATAGCTATCTAACCAGTTAGTCAAGTGTATTTCTCATGTTCTTCAATCTTCAAAGCCAAAAACTTACCACTTCCACACGGGATAGGAGGAGAACTTTTTTTCACTCTATCATGACATGGCTGACTTCATGATTTCTCATGTTCTTCAATCTTCAAAGCCAAAAACTTACCACTTCCACACGGGATAGGAGGAGAACTTTTTTTCACTCTATCATGACATGGCTGACTTCATGACTTCATGCAGTGTTAAGGTAAAGTAAGTTAAGGGAATGTCTCAATGTTTTGTGTCATTACTGCCGCCTAGTGACCAAAATACGACATATTATATTTCAATATGTTTTGACTAATACTAGATCATAGCCTACCACTAAACAGCAATCATTTATTAATGAATTCATTTCCAGAAAACTGCAAGGAGCGATAATCAAACCTATTGCGACGACTTCTACTGTGACTTTGTCTTTTTCTTTCCCTACTAGAAAATTGAAAGGTACACAGTTTTTGAGACATGGAGAAGGTGCAAGATTAAAAAAGCTCTACTTCTTCCTCCTCCTTTTCAGACACATAGAATTGTGTAAATTTTGTGCAATGTTCCTTGATAGGATTTGTTACTTGGCACTTTTCACAGGAGTTACTAGGACAAAATGTCTATTTTTGACATTTTTGCCACAAATCACGTTGACATTCTTGGACAATTTTGCATCAACATTTGCTGTAAAAGTGATGTTGCAATTATTAGATTAGATTCAGCTCCAGAACCCTCCCCTAAACGCATTTAAAGTATAAAATGTAAAGGTACTCACGTAAGATGAGGCACAGTGTAGAAGTTTAGAAGGTTCACTTTTGCGTCTCACTGCAATTACGGTGCGTTCAAGGGACACAGAAGAAAGTGCAACATGTCAACGCTTGACAAATAAGTTCATCAGTGTAAAAATGATTATCGACTTAAGGTGAATGAGACCTGTTTTCAGTGAAAAAAATGGCTATTTTGAGTGAAAAAAAAAAATTCACCAAAATTCCGCAAATTTGCACAGCCGTGAATGCTGAATCACGAATGTGCAAGGATCCACTCTAATGTATGGAAGATCAAATGGGACAATTACGTAAAATAATCATAAATTAAATAACATTTGAATTCAATACACCAATTTGTCATTAAAAGTGTCATTTTTTCATTAAAATAAGTTGGACAGTTAAAATAAATTCATGAAGTTGCAACACGGATCCGTGAAATAATTAGTTAAATACAATCATCCCTCGTTTATCGCGGTTAATTCTCGACCGCAATAAGTGAATTTCTTCGAAGTAGGATTCAATATTAATAAACAAAATATTTCCGTAGTTAGAGCATAGAAAACCTGTTCATGACTTTCTAAATGCGGATTTTAACATTATTGGAGCCCTGCAGATATGCAATGACACCCCAATAGACATTCTTACACTCCTATTATTCTTTGTTTACATCACATTGCACAGGATACGGTATCATTGCAGGGACGTAGGAGATTGCCGCCGCTAGCATAGCAAGCTACCGAGCTAACTAGCTAGCCTCTCCAGTTTCCTTATTCTAAACTTAAGAAAGTGTTTCAAGCGGAGTGAGGAAGAAGGACAAAGTAACCAAGAACTTACCACTTCCACATGGAATGAGAGGAGAACCTTTTTTCACTCGAACTCAGAACACGCTTGTCGGCTCGGCTCTGCTGGCTCAGTAGCCAGTCTACATGCAGTGTGAAGGGTAATGTAATCTAACGTCAGTCTCATAACATTACTGATGCCTAGTGACCACAATACTACATAACTTATCTTTCAGTATTTTTTGGCTAATAATAGCCCATGGTTCATTTGAACAGTGTTCATTTATTCATTATTTTTTGAACTACTGCATTACGGTGAGGGAGTGATATTTGAACCACAATGTAAGTGATGACTGTAGTCAAATAGTTGATTAGTATTGAAAAAATGGTCTTCATAAAAATTTTTAATTTTTTTTTACATTAAATGAATAAATGTATTTTAATGAATTAATGACACTTTTAAGAAATTATTTAATGGTGTATTTTTTCATGAATTATCCATAACACATGTATGGATGTATTTAACTCCAATTGTTTCATCTAAACATACATTTATTTCATTCGGTCCCATTTGATCCTCCATAGTAATGGCGTCTACCGCTCCTCGTCCATTTCCTTATTGTTCAGATGTGCCCCTTTCTATGCTACCATCATGTTCTTTTCCTCTTCCTTGCTGGCTGTTGAACAGCAGCTGCCAAGGGCAGCAGAGAGGAAGGAGAGACGATGGTAAACATAAGGTTAGACACAAAGGGCATTGGAAGAACGGGGAAAAAGGTGTCACGTTCAAGCATGTTGTCATTGTCAAGGCAACGCCAGGCAGTCAGTCCTCTCGGCTTCAACAAGATAGATGTTCAGGGCTCAATTTGCATATGCTATGCAGGGCATGGCCACACCATCTCGCCCCCTCTCTCACTCTTTTTTATTGTTTTTAATCAGAGGCGAATGTCAACAAAATAAATGAAGTTGTGCGGCAAAGTGAAATTTTTATCACATCAGTGGTGGTGGGTGAGTGTGGAGCAGAGGAGATGATGATGCCTCTCTCCGCACCCCCTGATACGCCACTTCCCCACCACATACCCTCCTCTTCCATTCATCACAGGCCATATTGAGGGAGAGAAATTCTGTGGCGGTGCCGGTAATCAATGGAAGGGCTCCATATGGCGGGGATCAAAGGTGTCACATAGTGTGTGGTTCTGCTTTATTGCCAGCCAGCACTGTTAATTGGACAACAAGATCAGAGGCAATATTAAAATCCAATTAAATTGATATGAACAGATTGCCAAGTGATGTACGCTAATGTATAATTGAGTATCAAGCAAATGCGAGTGGCCCATCTCGAGTGCCGAGCTGCTGAATAAATGATGGCCTCGCCGTAGAGGACGGAAACAAGTTTGCACATTAGCCCCCCCCCTTTTCTCCTTTCCTACCCCTCTCAGTCCCCTCCTTTACTCTCTGGGCCCTCAAAAATGGAGGGACATGGAATATTTTTGCCTCTTTTCTTCCTTGGTAGTGAGCCAGAGAGTGGAGTTTGTCCACGCTTGGTAGTGTCAGGGCACGGGGGGGGGAGAAGGTGTTCACATGCGCATGCAGTCGTTCCATCATGCACTTTATGTCGAATTCCATCACACGCACACAGCTGTAATTTCAGTGTAATCAAATCTACATTATTTATTGCCTTTTTTTTATTTCTGGAGCAGGAGAACGTGCATGTTTTGGCGGTAGGACTAATCAGGCACAAACAACAGTGCCCCCTCCCCCAGAGAGTCCGTGTTATGGACTGCTCTTTAAGACAAATAAATGAAGAAGCAGATAAAGATGGATGCTCTGACACTATTTAACAGATCAGCGAGGTTCGCTCCAAGGTGACATTCCGTGATAAGCGGTAGTCTTGGACTGCAGCCCAAAATAATCACAAGTTCATCACAACTCATTCATTTATTAATTGAATATTTTTTGCCTTGATTTAATGCGTTGCACTGCTGTGCTAATTTGTGTCATTCGTATGCTGATAAGGAGATTTACATTTCAAATTTTAATGATATTTTGGCTCTACTGATCCCCCTCCATTTTGGGGGCTAATTATTTATATCTGTTGTTTTGGTTGAGGTCCAGCATATGTATTTTAGCGCCCTGCCTCCCCCTTTTTCTTGCATTAAGCTGGCTTCCTTAATTAAGTGGGCATGGGGCTCATTAGCTTCCATGGAAATGGGGTGGCATGATGTACCCATCTCTGTTTCCGCAGGCAATGCCCGGACAGCGCCTGGGGAGCAGGTGCTGACAAGGTCGCAGTGGCAGCGTGCCATCTGGACCGAGGCTTGGGCCCTGTCGACGCCTAGCTCTTTGTAGCTCTAGCTGTGGCTAATGCCATCCACCAATAACCCTGACTCAAAGACATCAAAACAGCGCTTCGGCTCTGAGGAGATCTGTGGACTTAACAACTGCTAAAACAAAGGCACAATAATTGGTTTTGGCGCAATCTGTCCTTCGTTTGCCACTCAAGGAGCTTTTGTGGTTATTAAGTGAGTTTAGAACAGAAGGCACATTGAAGGTTTTCTTCAATTAAGCATGATGCACCTCCATTTGCATGACATAGATGTGCACACATATGCACTACATTACAACAATGGAGAGTAATAACCCTCACCCAGGGACTGTATGTGAAATTGTAAGGGGGGGGGGGAATATCATTTTCCTTTAGATTACAAGGGCACTTTTCTTTGTGACAGAGAATGCCACATTTATTCACTTTTATAAATTCTATATTGCATAAAGTCGATCTGTAAGGACGTCAACTGCGCATGAAGTTCAAATCCATAAGATGAACACTTTCAGAACAATTGCTGAAGGCTAATTTGGAGCCAGGCACAAAAAGGTGCCATACCGTATCTCCTATGGAAAAACTCCTTGCAACACTGCAATTTCTTGAATCCCGATTATTCCGGCGCACCATCACAGTTAGTGCCGGTGTAATAAAGCGCCCCTGTCGTGTCCCTTAGCGCAAAAGCGGGTATTTTAGTGGGTATTTCACCTGGATATGCAGCTATCTAAGTCATGTGTTATTTGATAACCCTAGATCGCAGGTGTCAAACTCAAGGCCCGGAGGCTAGATTCGGCCCTAAATATCTTAAAAATGTATTTTACAGTTAATTTTATTGTACATTTCTACATTTTGCTCGCTGTGGACGCAAATGGCACCGGTTTGTTGGAATGGCCCCTAAACATAGGATCACAGGTCCTTAAATTGCACTGCACACAACAAATGTTGGTAGCCAAGTGCATTTCACACTCATATCTATCAGGAAAAGTTGTGCAGTCGTCCTTCGCCACATCAAGCTTTGAATTTTGCTGCTATCATATTTAAAAAAAATATATTAGTTGATAAATCATGCTGTTTTGTGGTTGAGTGTGACTTATTATTAGTCCAAATACACATATTTAAGCAAATTTATGGTATTTTTGGATTGAATGAAGCATGTTCAAGCATAAATGAAGTAAAATGCAAATATAAGACATTCGGCAAACGTTGATATGTAGCATTCTACGCTGGTCAGTAGGTGTCAGTAATGTTACTGTAACAACCTGTTGTAATGTTGATTTTCTCATTTCTGATGTTGAGGGATGCACCTCACTGTTAATGTTATTGATGGATAAGGTTGCTGTGGGGGAGAGAGCGAGGAGGAGACAAATGTGAGAGCTGAACTGTGTTGTGTGTCGGAAATGATCACTCCTATTGTCGTTAAGGTTGGCTTAAAACTTTAAAAGAACGTCAGACTCTGTGTGACTCTAAGAACGCTACGTTACATTAGCCATGGCAAGAAAAAAAAAAAAAGAAAGAGCAAAAAGGAACTCCCGTATTGCTGGGTTTCAAACACGTGACCTGGAGGCAGTTTGCGTCACACCCGGTGAGCAGACGGTGGGTAAGCAGAAGATACGGCCTCACACATACTCATGTGTAATATTTTAGAGATTAAAGCAAATAATGGTGCATGGTGGTGAAATGATTTGCTCCAGTTGTGTGCGTGTACACGGTGTGATGCACGGAGACATAAAATACTTGAAAACGAGACGATCGAAAAGCAGTGAAAGCCTATCTTCAGCATCAGACATAATGAAAATAATGATGTCTATTTTTGTTCTGACACCAAATCAATCTGCATGAATACATTCTTGTATGTGTCCATCGTTTTGCTGCACTGTTTGCCAAGGTGTGATCTCCATAGCCAATTTTCAGCCGTATTTTCCACACTATTTCCAGGCTGCTAGAAGCCAGCTATTTACCAAGCCAGTCTTCAGGAGGACTAGGGTGCAGAGGGGCCAGGGACACCTCAGCAGTCCACCTCTGAATCATAAGGCAGCCGGGACAGTGAAAGCTGGCCGAGGTGGGTGGAGCCCCCGGCAAATGCAGGCGTGTGTCAACAACTTGATAACTGTACGAATTCCAATACCTGTTGCAGACATTTCCCCTTTTTTATATGCTACTTTTCCATATTGTCTTCATGCAACAGAGCAGGCTATTTATGGTGTTTATTGAATCAAAAACATTTATACCGTTTTATACCGAATTTAGATTAGGTGATATGGGGAAATGACAAAACTATAGTTTTATGTTATGAGGCAATTCTTTCTGCAAGTCACATTTTTGAGTTCCAACAATGTTCTAACTTTTATTTTAGTATAAAGTGTGCTTCTTGTTGCTCACTGCAAGCTGGAGTGTGTTCATACTCTGCTCCACTTGACGAGAGCAACAACTGGTTAGCAAACGGCGAAAAAGGTGGCTTCTTGGCATTTTTTGGTTGTTTCCTGAACTTTTTTCCATTATGATAGACTATTTTAGTAATAGCGTTTTGCGAAATACATATTTGAAATATTTCCACATGCTAGAACAGTGCATGTACAGTATACGGGACTTTTGCTCCGATTTTACATGACTTCTAGTTACGAATACTCTTATTCCCCCCCATTTCCGGATGTGATGTCATGTAAAATCCGGAAATTATGTCTTATTTTCTGTTATTGCATCTATTATTGTGTTATTTGATGTCTAGAGGGCTCTAATAATGTTAAAAACATATTTAGAAAGCCGTAAACAAGGTTTTCTATGCTCAAAGATATTTCATTTATAAATAAGGAATCCTACTTCACGGATATTCACCTATCACGGTTGGGTCTAGAACGAATTAACCGCCATAAATGAGGGATGACAGCATATGAAATGAAAACTGGATGAAGTTGTTTCATAAATGTCAAGGAATGCCACCAAGAGCGATTTTGACTCACGCTAATCATAAATATTGAAACCGTGGAATTTGGATGGCCGTACAGAAATACGTTGGAGAATTTAATGAATGGCAAAAGGAAAATGTTGACCGCAGTGGGATGGCAAGTCTACAATTTGTCATTTATTTTGACCCAATGTACCATTTGTCATTTCTTTCTGTGGGTGGTTTAGAAATAGAATCGTTCTCATCCTCAGCACCGGTGTGGCATCACCTCCCTTTCCACCAACTGGCAGATTGTCACACAGTTCTCAGGGTTTGACTTATGAAGCTGCTGGTCGCACTCTATTTGAGGCGGCCGTTCCACTGAGGGGCTCAGTGATCACAAGGCCTGAACACGCATAAAGACACATAAATACCATTGGGAAACCCATACTTACGCACTGGTCATTCCCACTCTCTTCCCACATTATTTTACAACCTCTGTGGCCTCCTTGCTAGAGACCTTGGCTGTCATTATGCGGTCCAGTGTTTGGGTTTGCAAGCACTCAGCTTCTGATTTGACGAATGGATGTTTTCCCTAAAGGAAGAAATAGAAAAGCAGGTACACAATGTGGTTTAATTCTTTTTACTTGAATGTAAAATGTCCTAATCTTTTAGGGACTTGGACCTGTAGATTAGACCACAATAGGAAAACCGCATATGGATGTTAAGACGCGCTCAAACTGAATGCTGGTGTTTATTTTTACGATTTCTGGGAGGCTGGGTTGTGGTCAGCCATGTGGTGAAATGCCTTACATGAAAGGAAATGCTGTGTTTGAATGAAGGGTTACTAACAGACTTTTTGCACACAAACACACACTGCAAAAGGAAAAAGGCAAATTTACTGAGAACGATTTAAATCTGAATAGGATGTTTGTTGATTTAACTAATAACCATCACAGCAGCGAGATTTAACCAAACATATGAAACCTTGAGCCGTCTATATTGTAAACATGAACCTTATACATGGACGTGTGTGTTAGAAAGTTGGTCTCTTAACGCGATTTATGTCCACAAATCACAACATATTTTTCTATCTTTGACGAGAAAAAAAAAAATCTCCTTGCAGTTAATTAAAAGTGTGTAAGCACTTAATGTACTTTGACCACCGATACACACGCAGTTCACAAGGATAAACAGAGCAGACTCAAAGGGATTTTCTTGAAGTCCCCTAATTTAATCCTCCAGCCCCTAATCTGGTGTGAACCCCTAAACCCGTCTGTACACAAAAGATGACCAACATAATCCCTGGCGCAGAGAGAAGGGCGTTCATTCCCTTACGTTCTGACAACTGCATTCTGCACCATGCATTTTTTTCCCCCATTTTTATCATCAATTTGCTGTCAGTCAAAGTCTGCATTTTACCATTCGTTGTCTGTATTCCTTCCGCGGCAGACGATCTGATGTGTTTCCATCGGGAGTGAAGCAATCCAAGGATGCCTGTTTTCTCAAAAGATGGACTCTGAAGGACAATACAGATAAACACACTGATCACAGGTTAAATTGTCCTAGCACACATATAAAACATGCTTTAATCTCACCAAACCCACTATCCTAAATAAACCTCATGATTTAGAGAAAATCCATGATTTGGGGTGAAGGAAATGAAGACCCCACAGTAAGGGGGCAAATGGGTGGAAGCAGGAGTGGTGGCGGTGGGGAGGATGGTGGGTGGAGATGGAAGGGTGGGAGAACCTCAGTAGGGGGCTAATTCTCCCCATACCCTGCTGCAGCTGTGCCCCTGGAACTGACTGACAGATCCCTGAGTGTGGGGGGGGGGGGGACCTTCGGCATATGTCAGAGCAGTGTGGGGCCTGCCAACTTCCTGTTACAATTTTCATAGGTTATTTAGCAGCGAGTCTAAGACTTACTCTCCAGGGAATGGCACTGTTATAAGTATGTTTAGAACAAAAGTCATTTTGCCAACCATAAGTCTATTGTCAAAACTATTTGAATGTGGTGTGCAGACAAACAGATAAAAAAAACTACAAAAAAGTATGAAAAATACACAAGTATGATCTAGTAAAATGCAAGGTTTATTTCTTTGCAAGCTTTAAAAGATCCATGTACAGAAGGCACTATGCAGAAGGCACCTTTATTCAGTCTATTCGCTCGGCGCATTTACACACTCACACAGCACAATCAGAGTTGCGCAACAGTTACATGTTACATGTGACAAAAAGAACATTAAGGCTCGTCTCAATTTTGCCAGAAAACATCCTGATGATCCTGATGTAAATGTGTTCTGATGAGACAAAAGTTGAACCTTTTGGAAGGTGTGTGTCCGTTTACGTCTGACCTAAAAGAAACACCGCATTTCAGAAAAAGAACATTAAAAGAACAGTAAAATATGGTGGTGGGAGTGTGATGATCTGGGGCTGTTTCAGGACCTGGAAGACTTGCTGTGATAAATGGAACCAGGAACTCTGCTGTCTCCCAAAAAATCCTGAAGGAGAATGTCCGGCCATCTGTTTGTGACCTCAAGCTGAAACCAACTGAGTTCAGCAGCAGGACAATGATCCAAAACACACCAGCAAGTCCACCTCTGAATGGCGAAAGACTTTGGAGTGGCCTAGTCAAAGTCCTGATCTGAATCCTATTGAGATGCTGTGGCATGACCTTAAAAAGGCGCTTCATGCTGGAAAACCCTCCAATGTGGCTGAATTACAACAATTCTGCAAAGATGAGTGGGCCAAAATTCCTCCACAGCGCTGTAAGAGACTCATTGCAAGTTATCAAAAATGCTTGATTGCAGTTGTTGCTGCTAAGGGTGGCCCAACCAGTTATTAGGTTTAGGGGGCAATCACTTTTTCACACGGGGCCATGTAGGTTTGGATTTTTTCTCCCTTAATAATATTGTGTGTTCAGTTGTGTTGTCATTGACTAAGATTTAAATTTCTTTGATGATCTGAAACTTTTATGCGTGACAAACATGCATAAAAATAAGAAATCAGGAAGGGGGCAAACACTTTTTCACACCACTGTATGCTGTGCTCTTCATCCATTTTCCTTGATGTAGAGTCCAGCGCTGTAACCAAATATATTACTTATATTTTTTTAGTACAATTGGAAAACCTTTTAAATTGTGTTATCATTCGCTCCTTCTCCAATAGCAATGCGGTCCCAAGAACCAGGAATAAAGGCTAAATATAAGAAATGTCCATTACAACACAAAGCTGTAAATACACCCAGAAAGTCATTTGCATGCTGGGCCATTTACATATACTGGCACATATTCTGTTGGGAGTTTTGAGTAATATTTAGCAGTATGTCTGTGCAGGTCGTAGTATTTGTAGTACATTTGGATAGAGGAGCGCAAAGCTCGCTATCTTGAGTACACGGTGGCCCACCTTTGAGGTTTTGAATGTGATGTACTTTATGTGTGTGCACCAACATCCTCCAGAGGCGAATCGTCTCGGTGCCCTGAGAAAACACACAAAGCATTTTAACTTCCAATTTTTGGGCCAACAAAAAGTGTCCTGCTGGGAATTTAAAGTATTCTGTGATTCAGTGAACTCAGTGCATATCACTCCTGTCAATGTGCCTTTGCTTCCTGTTTCAATCCTGCCTCCGTTTTTTCATTGACTGGCAATACAAATAGAGCAGGGGGGTCAAAACCTTTTCCACCGAGGGTCACATAGTGAAAAATGAAAGGATACAAGGGCCACTTTGATACTTTGTAAAGCAACACGTGTAGATATGCTAAGAAGTTATGTATATTTCAAGAAAAAACAGCATCTCAGTGTTGTGATATAGGTGAAAAAGCATATTATTAGTATGAACTTTGGTCTTTGCTCTTTTTTGTGCTCTATTTTTGCTGTTGTTTTTTTTTCAAAATATTTAAACTTTCTTCTTAAATAATCTTTGTGAATTTTCTTCTCCTTATATTATGCCTTTATTCCCATGATATTATAACTTTATCCCCAATCTAATTTTGCCAATTTTACAACTTTATTTTGTTTTGTTTGTTTGTCATAACATTATGCCTTTGAAAAAAAAATTACGTATTTTTCCTTTAATATTTCAACCCTGTGCTACAAAAATTACATAATATTATGAATTATGATCATATTATGACCTTATTCTCGTAAAATTGAATAAGTTAGAATACGACTTTTTCATCTTAATGTTTTGACTTTATTTTTGTAAAATAACAGCTGTTTTGTCAATTTCTGCTGTTGTGTTTTTTAAATTTCTAGCTCAACTTCCTCCTTGTACATTTTCTTCTCATAATTATGTCATTATTCTCAAAACATTCTAACTTTTTCCTCAAAATAATTTTCTGAAAATTACAACTTCATTCATGGTTTTGTTTATTACGACTTAAAAAAAGTTTTTTTTCTGTTTAATATGTCAACCTTATGCTACTAAAATGACGTTATTCTTGTAAGATTCCAACTTCTTTCTCTTAGTATTTTGACTTTATTCTTTTAAAATTACTGCTGATTGATTTTTTCCATGTTTGACGCTGCTGTTGTTTATTTGGTTTTGTTCTGTTTTATTATCTGTTTTATTTTATTATCATATTTTTCCAACGTGCTGAAGGCCGACAAAACAACAGCCACAGGCCTTAAATGGCCCCCGGGCCGCACTTTCGACACCCTGCATCCACACACATTGACCATTCACTCTCACATTTACACTTTTCGGCTATTTACAGTCTCCTATTAGCTTTCTGTGGCATGTTTTTGGAAAAAAAAACAAACACGGGATGACATGCAAACTCTAGATCTCCTGGTTGTGAGGCGCCATTGTGGTGCCCACGATAGGAACTAGTAATATATTGCATTTTGCCAGTAACTTAGCCAATACTGACGGAATCTGTCCTGTACGGGCATTTCAAACAGGAAGACATAAAACATTGCTGTGTAGGAGCAATCACGCCTCCTGTGGCAAGACCTTAAACACAGTGACCTTCTATCAAAGCTTGGCATGTAGCAGAGCTGCCAGGCAGAAGCACATTAATTATTAAGGAGCATACGGTAACAAGCTGTGAACGCCGGTGACCACCTATTGTAAGGAAGACTGTGCACCTCATGTCCGATTAACTTGTGTTAACCTCATTTTTTTGCCCCATCTGTGGTAAACTAAGCCCTTTGTATTTATCGTCTTACTGTAATGAACTCATTTACCTTTGCACAGGTGAATATGCAAATGCAGGTAAAAGAGGTTCTGCGCTTCTTCTATGGCACGTAACATCCACAACATTATTCAACAGTCACAAACTGTACAGTTGCAATGTTCAAACAGTGCAATAACGTGTCAGCCTCAGGGGATTTTCAGCCAAGTACCCGCTGTCGCTTCTTCGCTCTTTGAAATGTGACAAGCCACTGGCTGCTCTTCACTCCAAACACAGCAACATTGACACGAGGAGATGATGATGAGAAGATCAGAAGATGTAAGCTCAGACTCCGACAGTACACTCTGTTTTTTTTCCGGATGTTAAACCAATTAAATATGATGTTCAATAAAAATAATAAAATGCATTCAGGCCATATGTCAGAACATATATCAACCGAATATGGAAACAATGAATCTCAGTAAAAGCAACGGACTCAGGTTCCATACTTTTGCTTTTTGTTTACTTACTTTGCTGTTTTTATGTTTGCTTCTTTCAGGTGGCGTGGCTGCGGACTCTTGGCAGAATAACAATTATATTTATCAGTTATCAGTGTCTTTATAATGTCTTTCTCCACACCAAAAAGTCGCCAGCTTTTCCGTTCTACAGCACTGAGTCCTGTTCTATGTTTGCTTCGTCCTGACACGCCTTACCGACAGCTACCCGTACTTCGCTCTGCTCTTTTCTGTTCATCATTAATGATTACTTTGCCAGCTGCTTGTTGTCATTACTTTTCGTTCCTTTTTTTGCTTTGGCGTCTTCCTGGTATTAGCCTCAGTCCATTTTGTTGTTTCATCTGCACTTGTCACCTTTTGCTGTACTTTGTTACTTTTTTGGTGAGTGGATTTGCTCCCCATTTGGGCCGCACAGGGGCCTAGTGGTTAGCGTGTTGGCAAGAGGCGGGGGGGCTAAACTCATACAATTTTTCAAGGTTGGCAGGTCTATTAGTGTCTTTATTCAAGCTTTAACTGATGCTGGTGCCAGCAAGTCATACAGTGGTTACATACAGACAAATCAATGAATATTACAGGTTTTCAATCATTTCTAATGAAGGGGGGCCGTGCAAAAATGTCTGACCCCTCGAGGGGCATGACAGAAAATAATTGAGAACCACTGCGTTAATTCGAGACCCTTTGTCCATAGGTATGAATGTGACTGTGAATGATTGTTTGTCTGTATCGAGCGATCCAGGGTGTACCCCACAGTCAGCTGGGATAGGCTCCAGCATACCCCCGCAATCCTAGTGAGGACAAGCGGCAGAGAAAATGAACAACAAAGGATTTGCCCATTTATTGTCACAGTACTTTTTTTATTGTGCTCGCCATCCCTGGCAAATACTGGAGCCCACAGGCGCATACAGTATACAGATTATGGTTACTATGGGCTGTCATTATAGGGAAAAATCCCAATACCGATATTGACTGATATTATATTTTAATGCCAATATCGGGCCAATAATATCGGACATCCCTAATGGCCTGAATCCAAAATATGCTCATGCCCAAACGGAATTAGCTATTTGCTTTATCATCACAAAGTACTGACCCTCTTAAAAATGTTATCCTCTTTTTCTTTTTTCCCCCATCATGACAGAATTGTGTCTTAGCTGTTCAGCAGACACAGCCTTGAGCTAAAATGAGAACAATAATCTGAGTGAGATGAGAGGAAATGGCCAACGTTATTCTCTTACATGAATAAATGATTTGAATGTATCAATGTTGCATGTCACAGCAGATAATTAAATGTAGTCCTGAAATTCAAGTTCATGATAACATGCAGTTGTGTGTTTTAAATGCATTTGAAATATAATATAATCCCATCTCCAATAAATACCTCATTTTTATGACTGCTTGACCACAGAATCCATTTGTGTTGTCTCTCTAACACTCGTTAGAGCTTGTAAACGGAAAAGTTAAGCGGGGCTGACCAGTATTCATTTGAACAGTGGTTTGTTTCCTGAGGCCGGGGACCTCTGACCACTAAAGGCAAAAGGTCAAGTGTCTCTACACAGTGCTAACGATCCATTTAACACCCTTCAGCCGTGTGAGTGTGTGGTATGCATCGGCAGAGAGCGAGGGAGGGAGAGAGGTGACTGAAAGACAGGCAGTTATGTACTTAAACACCACCAAATGTAAACTGAGTGCTCTTACTCATATTTATTTTCCAACCCCTGTTGGCAGCCTTAGGATGCAAACATGATGAGAATTGTGGGACATTGTCATTAATATTACCATTATTAATATCTGATAACACAACAGGCAGCAATCCCTCGTTTATCACGGCCGTTGGTTCCAGACCCGACTGTGATAAGTGGATTTCCGTGAAGTAGGATTCGATATTAATACATGAATATTTATAAATGAAACATCTTTTCACTCCTTTTAACCTATTTAGTCGATATAATGTGGGAAAATAAGACATATAAGTGATAAATAAGACTCATGCTCGTGTGTGTTGCTGTAAATGTGTTCTGGTGCAAGGGGCCACAAAGTCACGTCGGGGCTTCAGAGTTGAGATTTACTTTGCCGCGGGTTACGTGTTTTGTTAGCGATTATTGTGCCTGTTGTGAGGTCATTCAAACCTGCGATAGCAGTCTGTTGTTCCCACGATCAAGCCTGGTGCTTGTGTGTCTCAAACAACATTCCAGCACATTACTGAACCTAGTGACCACTGCAGAATAAAACTTATCATCACGTCTCTGAACGCATCTTCTGAGTGCCTTATATTCATATTTTATTTCATTTAGCCATTTTTATGCTTGAAAATGCTAAATTTAGGCAAAAAATGCATCCAAGTTGCTTAAATACGCTTATTTTTTTACTATTAGGCCTTATTAAACCGCAAAACAGCATGATTTATTATAATATATTTTTGAGAAGCCGCGAAATTCGAAGCATTGGCAAAGGGGAGAGCGATTACTGCAGCGAGAATTTAACTAGGAAATTTCGTCATTTCTAAGTAGTTAGGGGATTACATTCGGGCCACATTTTCATGTGCACAACGTCATTTTTAAAAAAAAAAAACCAAAATGTTTACTAATTAAGAGTGCATCACTTTTCACAGAAAATCCTTGTGAGAAGAGAATCCTCAGACAAAGGGAAAAAAACAACACTGTTTCAAGGCTACCGACTCACAGCAATGTCCTCCATCATAGAGCATCTTTATTTTATTTTTAATACCACATTAAAAGGGATGTTATTAATTAGAGAAGAATCCGCCGTGCCACATATTCAGTCCCTTCTTACATTTTGATGTGATTTCTTAAAAAAAAAACAGAACCAGTCCCAAATGTGACAAATCCCTGCAGCTGTAAAAAAAAAAAGAAAAGAAAAGAAAATTGCAAAAACAAAACAACAGAAAAAGCCATGGAGTCTCTCTCACTGGGGGCCAGAGTCCCTTTTCAAGTACAATCGCAACAAAAATGTTCAAAGTGGAGCCAAGCAGGGAACCTTTGTTTTCCTCCCAATCCGCACGACTTGAACCTGACCCTGTTTCTTCAAGCCTGGTGGAGGATAACATGTTCCTACAGTTTGATAGCACAAGAGTACATTTTCTTATGACTTATTCATCTTTTCCCGCTCTCTCCCTGCTTAATTTATAATTCATTTGATCTAAAATTTCATTAATTTTCTAAAATGTTCCAATTGGGGGCAGTGCTGGGCCCAGGCGTAGTTTTTTTTTTCTTTGTCCAACCCTCTTTTGTAGCAGGCTATTATTCTTTTATGTAACAGCCTTGTAGAGGTTATCATCTTCTGAGGGCAAACAGCGCTCACTTGAAAAGTTGTAATCAGCTTTAATGAGTGGGGTCAGTGCTGGAACCAGCGAGGGAGTGAGAGACACACAGACAGCTGGCCTCTCCAATGTATGCATGACATTTTTATCTTTTTACACTTTCTTTCTCTGTCGTTTGTAGTTTCTCTTCCTGTCCCTGTGACAGCCAGATTTAGCCCTGGCATCTTAGCCAAGGGGACAGACGTTAAAGAATAATAACTGAGGAGTTCCTTTTGGCTCGATATCTTCCCAGAATCAGACACCGCAAGGCAGTGAGCAATTAGAAGGTGAAATTCCCGCCAGCAGCCACTGAAATATTCCAATGTGTGGCTGTTTCAATGTGGCTGAAAGGACTTACAATAATGTGTAAAATCCTCAACCTCATCTGCCTTAAATTCCCCCACAATGATAACACTAGTTGAGACCTTCTGCTCCGACAATCCCTGGCTTTTTATCGTTCTCTGAAATCCTCAGATATCCCAGTTCTACCTTCTTCGTCTTAAAGTTACCTTGGCTTTCTCCGCTCAGACTTTATCAAATGTTACTGGCCTTTCTTTTGGCTTTAGCCTTGGGCTCTAATCTTCTTCCAGAAGAGTCTAATCCATTCCATTATTAGCATTTTACAGCCAAGGCTGAATCGCTCACCATGACATGGACTGTGTCTCCTTTCAGGACACATGGCAAAGATATGACTTAGTCCATTTAGCTTAAAGGCCATTGCAAGGGATTTGCTGTTTCTGACAGAGTTCTTACACCTGGAATGACCCCAGAGTCAGATTGTCAAGACATCTAAACTAAATCTTTCATTTATTTTAAATTAACATCAGCTATCCGTTTCGGGTTTTAACGAGGGGTGTCGTAAGATCTGGCAAGATTAAAATGTGGTGATATTACTCGTTTAGAGAAAAGCTGTCTCGCAGGCACAGGGCATTCAGAAGTCAATCAGACTGTGAACTATGGCATCGCTACTGTGAACGATAATACCCGTAACATGGAAGTGGCAGTGCGTCAGGCAGAATTGGAACCGCACATTAAGTGCTTTACGCACACTATAAACCTTGCAACCCAACCTACCTCGGTGTTCCCAGCATCGCTCGCTAGTGGTTGTTTTTTGTTTTTTTTTCAGGAGTTGTTCATGTCCAAGCCGAAGTTGTAGTAATTCTACATTTGATCAAATTTACTTAAGATTTGTCAGATCAAAACATGATCGATGCATCTATCAATTTGTGGACGTTTAAAAGCATCATGCTTATATCATACATGCATAAACCGTTTTGTGACTCTGTTAAATAAAAAAGTCTGTTTTTCCAGTCCTATATTTTGTCATTGTAGTTTTCTTGTAGGTAATGTGAAAATATTGTCTCGTTCTTTTGAACTCAATATCGTTTATTGAATTAGTGATGGAATTACTCCCTCATAAATGTAATTTGTTACCACTGAAAGTAATTATTGCAGTACTCTTATATGTCAAGGAATTCAAATTTAGCAGTTTAGTGTCATCGAGAGATGTTCCATGAGTTTAGAGTTACTCACAATGGATGCCGACAAACACTTTGTTCTGGGACATAATGTACACTTCACATGCACAATATCTTCTTGCCTTTTACATAAAAGACGTTGAAGTACTGCATGTACTTACATCCTGAAAACGACAGATTTAATTCAACAGATCACTTCAGACTTGCCGATGTTGCACCGAGTTCTCTAGTTTTGCGCATTGAGGTTTGTAACAACATCCCCCTAATTCAACTGAGGCACTAAATGGCCTACCATAAAATTGTACCCTACCTTTAGCCAATCATCGTCACCTCTACTCTCACGAAAGAACAATCGGAAAACAGCACCTTTTTGCAGCAGCGCCTGTCCTGTGCCTGGCTTAGTGCCTGCATCTGTGTGCATAAGGTATGTAACGTATTTGCTCATCTGCCTTTACACGCCTCGGCCCACGCTTTGCAGCTACGTATAAGAGCTTCACCTCCTCTGAGAACTCGATTGGCCTGAATAAAGTCCTGACCTCAACTCGATAGAACACTTTTGGGATGACTTAAAGCGGAGACTACCAGCCACTATTTCTTGTCCCACATCAGCAATCATCACAATTGCGCTTCTGTCAGAATGGTAAAAAATTCCCATAAACACCCCTAAACTTTGTGGAAAGCCTTCCCAGAAGAGTTAAAGCTGTAAGTTGCAAAGGGTGGGCGTCATAATAAACGAATGAATATTGTAATAACTAGCTGAGAAACATTTTGGAGCTAAAGAGGAAACATCTTACAAATAGCTTGTATAGCATATACAAATAGCAAATAGCACCAGACCCATCATGACATGAGCTGAAAGGATTGTTAGATATTATTATTGCACCGTTATATTCAGTCTCTTAGCTCAGTGCTTTTTCAGTCTAATAGCTTCTCACAGAAGGCCTTTCTGACACACGCACTCACATAGCACAATCAGAGTTGTGCAATACTTAAATATGACGTATAGAAAAATACTCAAAGAGGCAGTGCATTGTTCTCACTCACACAAGCTTAACTTTCACTTCTACGCAAACTTAACTTCACTTTCTAGAGGGGTGCGGCAACTGCTATATACTGTATACAGTACTGTACTTTCATTCTACGCTCTCTGTTCATCTTCCTTGTCGATGTAGAGTCTAGCTCTGTAACCACATGTTATTGTAACTTATTTTCAATGTGGGCCGCACGGTGGCTTAGTGGTTAGCGTGTTGGCCACACAGTCAGGAGATCGGGAAGATCTGGGTTCGAATCTCCGTTGGGCATCTCTGTGTGGAGTTTGCATGTTCTCCCCGTGTGTGCCTGGGTTTTCTCCGGGTACTCCGGTTTCATGCATGTTAGGTTAACTGGCAACTCTAAATTGTCCATAGCTATGAATGTGAGTGTGAATGGTCCTTTGTCTATATGTGCCTTGCGATCGGCTGGCAGTCAGCTGGGATAAGCTCCAGCATACCCGCGACCCTAGTGCGGATAAGCGGCATAGAAGATGGATGGATGGATTTTTCAATGTGATCATTGAGGACTTGTCCGATAGCAATGTCGTGCAAAGAACCAGCAAGAAAGGCTAAAAATAAGCAATAACCTTTGCAGGAATTATGATGTTACTTGCTTACTAATTGTATATGTACTACTTCCTTTTCCAGTAGCATGGGCAAGTGCCCACCACCCAGCCACTGGGGCGCTAAAGTGCACGTCCCAAACCCATGGGAGGGTTGCGCCAGGTAGGGCGTCTGGCTCCAACCAAATCATGTGAGGGACTCACTTTGATGACATTGGATGGGAGACACCGAAAGACAACTACAACTACTACTGAATAAAGCACAGGGACACTACAGCCTAGTTCCACCAGTATGGTTTGGTTTTGTTCTGTCCTGTCGTAGTAGTATGAATGTTTCGTTCATGTAGTGGTTTGTGCCGTTTTACAGGCTGTATGTTAGCATGTTTTGTTTGTCTGATTTAATTCATAATTGACTAACAAGCTGGGCAAACTGAATTTTAGCTTTATTGTGGTTAAAAAAAAATCAGTAGTTTAAGGGCTTGACTTGTTGACAGACTGCATCAGTGGTCAGCTCTCCACACACATGTATATTAGATGGAAAAGTAGGAAATTCCAGCCTCCTCACCTCACCTCTTTCACACCATGAGGCCGCAAAGCTCCATTGATCTTCCTCTTGCAAGCATTAGCATGTTTCCCTCCCTTGTATGCCACGGGAAAAGGTTAGCGTGTGTATGTGTGTGCATAATATGCATGTGCCCATATCGCCATCATCCCTATTATCTCCTTCCCCATATATCCAAATGTCATTACATCTTTCTTGCAAATGTCTTCCTGACTGCGTAGTCTTTCAATGTCTCCTCTGCATGTATGCATGTGTGCATCACTTTCCAGTCATTGTGTATGTACTTCAGTTTGTTCTGAATCTATCACAGGCTGAGGGTGCGAGCATGGCATGGTGTGCACGTGTGTGTGTAGTTGCAATCAGATCGTGATGCAAGCTAGACTCACCGGGCTCCCAGTAGTGCTGAAGCCTGAGCTTAGAGGGCCGGCGCTTAGCCCCGGTGTCGATAAGCGGCCGCTCTTCAAAGAGCACTGAGGAAAAACGGCTCGGCCCTGTCAAAGCTGGACAAATTCCCTGCTAACACCCTCAGCCTCGCTGCTTGAACAGTTCAAAGAGCAAGAGAAGGAAAAGCCAGGAATTGAAGGGAAAGGGGTAAGCGGCTTTATAGATACAATATATAATTAGACACATATGGAGATATAAAACATCAGCAGGTCTTAAGGAGAAGCCCAGGTGGACGTGACACACTGGGGTCATGATATACACAGTAGTAATTAGGATTTATTTAAACCCTTCAGAATTTGAATTCTTCAGATGCACATCCGTCTAAACAGCCATCCATCCATCTATTTTCTGTACCTATCCACTTCAGGGTCATGCAGAAGCTGGAGCCTGTCCCAGCCGACTTAGAGCGCCAGTTAATCGCAGGGCGGACCCTAAAGTCTAGTTGCCACAAGGATGGTTTAGTTCAGTTCAGTATACTGTAGATTTGTCATTTCATGCCGCGTCATCCAAATGCTCCAACAGTATACTGTAAGTGCGCAATTATTCAATAAACACCGTAAATATACTGCCAAGATTACAAAGCCTGCTCTGTTGCATGAAAATAAGATGGGAAGGTAACATATACAAAAGTGGGGAAGGTCTGCCTCGTCATTAACACTGGACTATGAGAACACCCACCTGTTTAAAACAAATATTTCTACACACAAAGCAATGTTCTGGCAGAGCCATACAATCTAAATATGGAGCGCTCATGTCAAGTGCAGGCCACTGGGAAGCAACTTAACACGATGGCGATCACATTGTTTCGTTGTCAAATTACAGTACATACAAGAATGTATTCATGCAGACTGACTTGGTGTAAGATGGCAGACAGACGTCTTAGAAGTGCTATTTTCATCTGCTACATTCATTACATAAGATAGAAGATAAGCTTTCACTGCTGTTTGATCTCCTTGTTTTCAACTATTGCATGTCTTCATGCAACATCATATGTACACTCACACAATTGGTGCAAATAGTTTCAACAACATGCACTGTTTTTCGCTTTAATCTGCCAAACATTGTATTTGTCCTCGGAAAATAGATGATTTTTTTCACAGAAAACACATACTATTCACCATAAGTTGGTATTACAGCAATAATACAGGTAAAATGTGCAGCATACTGTACATATACCACTAGTAGAAAGACCACAATGCTGATATGTTTATGTCTCTATGCTCTCAGGGCATTCAATCGATTGCAACTGGACTGTTCAGGTTGTCTTACAAGACGTTTCGCCTCTCATCTGAGCAGGCTTCATCAGTTCATGGTCAAAGGCTGGGTTGGACTCACACCAGTCAGACTAGATAGGACAGATATGACAGCTCTAGCATGAGAGGCTGGTGCGTGATCCAATCTCTTTATCCTCCAAAGGAGGAGGCAGGTCACACAGGTATGGTTGGCTCTTCAGTGGTGTCAAATGACAATTGTTAGGATACAATGAAGTGGGGCCCTGTGACCGCCAACAACGGTCGTTTGGGTGGTATCACCTTCGTTAGCATCCCATTCAGATGTAATGATGGTCATGGACCCACCTGAAACCAATACATATAGCCTCGAACAAATGACAAATAAACAAGGCACAGCCACCTTGCTTTCACGTGGGTCCATGACTGTTCATTGTCTTTATGCTTCACTGATAATGTTTTTTCATCAAGCGTTGAGATTTTGCGATTTGTTCGATGGTCCTTGAACGCTGTGTGCTGAGATGGCTATAGAAGTACTAGCCTGACAACCAGGCTGACTGCGATTTCATCTGTTATCATGCATTAGTGGTGAGTAGCTACACATTTTGCCTCAGTTTGTAAATGCCATTTCTTCTCTTTAGCTTCATTGCCTGTTTTTTGGACTGCGTTGTTGCTATTGGAGAAGTAGTCAATGATCACACAATTCAAAAGGTTTTCAAACTGACCAAAATATTTGGTTACAGCACTGAACTCTTATCATCAATGAGGAAGATCACTGAAAGAGCTCAGAATGAAAGTACATAGAATGTATACAGCGGTTGTTGCAGAAAGTGAAACTTAAGCCTGTTTGCCTGGAAAGTGAAAGCCAAGTCTGTGTGAAAGTGAGAGTCCAGCTGGTGTGAGTGAGAACGATTGCATCTATTGCGTAGTGATGTGCGGATCGATACTGAAATATTGATACTTCTGATACCTGCTCTTCATGCTCTAAAACCAATTCTCAAATCAAAATATGGATACTATCCATACTTCAGTCATTTGAGGTAATGTTTGTCTGAAAGGTTTGTTGAAAGGATGACCCATCGTAAACTGTTGAGTCTTGTGTAAACTGCGGATCAAATTTTAATTCTTAAAGTGGTTCTTAATAATCATTTATTTTAATGGTTTTATTATTTGACTTATTTATTGTTTAAAATACTATTTTCTGTCGCCTGTTTAATCTGTTGTTGTATATTCGCTTGGCTGTATTGTTTATCACCCGGCTACCTCAATACCCCTCAGGGGTTAAAAGAAATCAATTCATCTTAATTAAATCATTAATTTATTCATTAATTTATTCAATTTAATAGCTTATTTAAATTATTAATTTATTTAATCAATGTCATTTTTACTTTACAATATGAAATACACTACTTTTTAAAATTTACCTGCCGCATGAGGTGAATTTGCACAAAGTATCGGTATCGGATCGGTATTCAGTTGCCAAATTCTGTTTGTGCTAGGTGAGTGTGTGTCCTGAAAGCGCCAATGAATTGTTATTAGACTGACAATGTACTGAGCTATTAATATCTAGCTGTGTGATATCTAACAAGTTAGAGTATGTTTCCTTTAGAGTCGGACCTTCTTGAATGGATTACCAATGATCACCAAGGTTCCACTGCATGCTGTATTTCATTGCTTACGACAGACAAATTGCACTGTTCTAAAGTCGAGCCAATTGTATTTCTATACCACCGATCACTTTACACACAGAGCAGATCTAGAACCAGGCGCCTCATAAATGGTGGACTGTATTGCACTGCTATGTCAAGTCCATTCTGTTCTGCAAGAAGTGCCTGCAGGAGACAATGAAATGACCAGCAAAGCTTCGCACATAGAACAAAAGAAAATGTAATATGCCAAAGAACAAAAAGAAAAGGAGGATAAAAAAATGTGGCCTCAGCAGCTCCACTTTTTTTTTATCAGTTGCGTTAATATGTTCTCCAGAACAACAAATTATTCTCAGCTGCTCGTTTTTTTCTTTTATCTGCCTCTCAGACATGAATTATATATTTATATGTAGAATATGCAAAAAAAAAAAAAAAAGAGCTGAGGAATGTTGGGTAAGCCAAAGTGATTAAAAATTAAACAATGCAGAAAATCACTCTGTTACCTAAAGGGATGCTTACAGTAGAGCTTTCTAGTTTTATTTTTTATTTTTATCTCTATCTTTACTCCCTCTATCCCTTGACGCTTTCATTTGTTTATTTATATTTTTTTGGAAAGATATTTCTTTAAAGTTGTCTGCTCCTGGGGCACGCATGCTTCCCAGCCCACAGACAGAAGCAGAGTATGTGTTCTGCATATGCCTCACTTCGCTGTGTGTCCATCTGTGTGTGTAGGTGTGCGTGTGTGTGTGACTGTGTGTGTGTTCAGCAACATCCAGGCTATTTGTCATGGTGCAAGCTGTTTGCTGGGTCAGTCCAGATAAACTAATGTGTCTGTGCAACAGGGCTCCACTGCTGACCAGAGAGCTTGCAAAATGCAAAGACTTTGAATTATTTCTTTGCCCCATGGCTCCCCAGATGAACACTATGAAAAAATGCAAACAGAGCAAGACTCCGAAAAAAAAGGAAAGGACTGGGAGAGTGCAACTGGGATTAGGGAGGGACAGAGAGAAGAAATAAAGTGTGATATTGTTGGGCAGTGATATATGAAAAACAAAAGAGGGATGCTGAGCTGTCAACCACTGCAGAAAGAGAACAACACAGAGATGGAGAGTGTGTGAGACAGACAAGAATAATAGAGGTGGGAGACAGTTTGTGCCAGTGTTTGCCCTCGGGGAAAGCTTTAGCAAGCTTTGAAGAAAACGTGAATGCTAGAGTCGCAAAATTGACGCTCACAAGGTCAAAGGGTTACTGGACAAATAAGACGCCTTTGAACGTGAGTGTGTGTGCGTGTGTGTGTGTGTGTATGATCATGGGGAAAGCTTTGTCCTTGTAACCTTATGAACTTACATGCAAATGCACATACCTTGCATTGCCGTAAGGAGGATTACATTACAGTAATCCCTCGCCACTTGGCTTTTTGAATTTTGTGGCTTGACTCGATCACATTTTTTTAAAAATATATGAATTAGCAAATCATGCTGGTTGAATACGAGCTACTATTAGTTAAAAAATATGGATATTTTACTAAATTAACCATTTTCGAGCATAAAAATGACTAAATGAAGTAAAATACAACTATAAGGCCTTCAGTAAATGCATTCAAAGGTGATGCGATGGTATGGAGTATTGACACACTAGTAACGAGGTGTCCGCAATGTTACTATAATGTAAGACACACAAGCACCTCCTTCAAGCAGGTTGAATGGTATCACAACAGGCACAGTAATCCCTAACACGGGCTACTGTCGCCCACACCAAGCTAAAACTCAACTCTGAAACCTCGACGTCACTTCCTGCCTGTCCTACACTCAGCTCTCCTACCACTGGAAGAGCAACACAGTCTTATTTATGTCTAAAATGGCTTATTTTCTCTTATTTTGTGTACTATATTGAGTAATACGAGTGTAAAGGTGACTGTAGGGGTGTTATTTCATGTCTACAGGGCTCTAATAATGTTAAAAAACTTATTTAGAAGGTTTTAAACAAGTTTTCTATGCTTTAACTACAAAAGTAGTCCATTCATAAATAAAGAACCCTACTTTGCTGTAATTTGCTTATCTTATCTGGATTTAGATAACGCGATAAACGAGGGATTACTGTACAGCCTACATAGCATTTAACACTTTTTGGAAGGAATACTTCAGGACTGTGTCAACACAAATTCTCCTGCTATTTTTCCCGCTAACGTGAATTTATTTTGTCACGTGTGAAATCCTTGATCAAAACCAGCGCACCAAGAATGCAGAATGAGGCTGCTCGATAAGGTGAGGCAGTTCATTCAACTTCATCTCACAGGGCACAATCTAAAAACCGGCGTTCAAATGACAGTGGACAGAATCTAACATATACAGTGGATCCTTGCAGATTCCTCAGCCCGCAAATTTGGAGATTTTTAGTCAACGTTTTTCTCGATTTTAGACCGTTTTTCTGTAGAAAACACCTGTCATTCACCATAAGTCAGTAATAACTGATATACTGTATGTGATAACACAGGTAAAATGTACAGCATACATATACCTCTGTCAGAAAGTCCACAATTTGTACATGTTTCTGTCTTTATGCGTCACTGATGATGGGTTTTTTGGCAAGTGTTGAGATTTCGCACTTTGTTGGGTGGTCCTTGAACACACCAGAGTTATGTGCTGTTTTTTTTACACGTAAAACTATAATTGTAAAACTATAAAAAGGTGTTTTGTGTTAACATTTTTGGATTTAGAGTAGCTGTACATTTTACATTTAGTATGTGTTTAACAAGTGTGAGGCATGTTTCGTGCTTACACCTGGATTGTATCGCAAGACATCAATGGCAGTTGCAGAGAAAAGGGGAGGGTTCTGCAGCTGAAGCTGAAGCTAATCATATAATTACAACAATCACTGTTATTGCAAAGGTTGACCTGAAATCAGAGAATGTCAAGGTAGCAGGAGAGTTTGGAGGAGGCGGGGAAAGCCATTTTTTGGACGTGTCAATTACTTCGCCATTCATTGGTGGTCCCTGGTGGTTACCTTCTGTCAGAAAGGGAATATTTTCCCTCTGCTATCAACAAGCCTTCAACATGTCTCGTACAAGACAGTAGATCCCCGCTTTCCGAAGGGGTTGCCTTCTGTTAGGGAGGGAATATTTTCCCTCTGCTTTGAACAAGACATGTTGAAGGCTTGTTGATGGCGGAGGGAAAATATTCCCTTCCTAACAGAAGGCAACCCCTTCGGAAAGCGGGGATCTACTGTTTAACGTTGAAGGTGATATAATAGCATAGCTTAAGACCAAACATATTCAGCTCTACAGATGCTCATGATCATTCTGGTCTTGTGTTTCATTAAAACTTCCATTTGACCGTTTTGCCTGAAGCTGACAGTCATGTGAGGGTTTTTTTTTTTTTTTGCTTCACTTTTTTGGCAATGGATCAGACAAGCTGCACTGTGGTATATTACAAATGTCAGCTTAGAATGAAAATAAACAAGTATGGGGAGAAAAGGTTTGGCAATCCTGTTATCGTCAACCTCACCCCCGGACTGCTTGGTATGGCCCCGGGGTACAGTGATGATTGACAGCTGGGCAGGGTGGATCTCGCCGCTGCAAGGGGTTTCCCTGTTTGAACGGCAGGAGCTTTAGGTCTTAGGTTGAGAATCTACAAATAAACAGATAATGTGATTACTTTATTCTGTTGCTCATATACACAAATGTTGAGTGTCTTATGTATCATTAGGTGGAGAATTTGTCACAGGGGTACCTGATTAAAAATGTAACTCTGAGCTATGCAGTGTGCGTGAATGCCTTATCTTGTGAACCACGCCTGCACAGCGCAGGAAATACAGTGCAGAAGAAAAGAGACAGACACAAAGTTGTTCATTGTGCATTAAATGAACAAATAAACCAGCTTGGTGATTGTGTTGTACATTAAGAGTTTTTAATCTTGAAGATTGTGATATGAATGCTAAATGAGAGCTCGTCGTACGTGGCGCTGTGAATAATTGCTGCATTTTCTGAGCTAAGTGCCTGCCATTTGTTTCTTCACTGCACTGACTAGAACAGGGGTGTCCAAACTTTTTCCAGCGACGGCCACATACTGAAAAATGAAAGGAGGCAAGGGCCACTTTGATATTATGTAAACCAACACAGAGACATGCTAAGAAGCTACAGTATATGTAGCTCAAGAAAAAAATTGCATTTCACCTTTGTAATATAGGTGAAATGTTACTAAAAACTATATTTTTTCCATAATAATATGGGTTTATTGTTGTAAAATTGCGACTTTTGTTCTTCATTCGATTATGACTTTTTTCTTAATATTTTGACTTTATTCCCGTAAAATTACAGCTGTTTTTTTTCCCATTTCTAGTGTTTTTTTTTAATTTCCCAACTATTTCCCACACAGCCAGGCCGAGCCCCCACCACCAGAAAGCCACCGGGCCCACATTCCAAATGTGTGCATTTAGAATTGTTTTCTGCATGTAAAACAATAATTGCAAAACTATAAAAACGTGTTTTGCGTTACCATTTTTGGCTTTCTGGAATGGAAGAATTGGATTTACAGTACCATAAATTCCAGTGTATAAGCCGCTTTTTTCTTAAACTTTGAACCCTGTGGCTTATACAGCGGTGCGGCTAATTTAATGCAAAATTCTTTGTGTCAGTTGACTTCACTTTACCGCTGCTACTGTGCCGCTCACAAGTCAGTGTGGAAATGATAGCTCTTTCTTTGACAGGAGCCAATCAGGAGGTTTTAGTGCCCTCACAAACATGTCACAACACTGGAAGCCAGCGCAGGTCAGTATATATACGAGTATAACAACATAACAGTCTGACCCAAGGTGTCATCTTTCAAAGAACACTTTGCTAACAACACTAAATTCATCACACCACAACTTAATACTCAAAAGGTGTATATACAAACATACAAACATGTCCCAATACCAGTTTAAAATAACCCCCGCCCAACATTTTAAAGTTTTCCCATAAAGCATTGCGTCCCAGCAACGTATTTGTTGGGGCACTGCCATGACGTCAGCTTCCCTCCTTTTGCTTTGGGCTCTGGGTCCTCTGGCTCCCTCTGGTGGACAGAAGCAGCATTGCAGCACCATTTTCTATGCTCCCCCAATGAAATGGTTTTGTCAACCAAAATGCATTATGGGAACACTTTAAAATGTTGGATTTGTTTCATATAAAACTCGTATTGATATATGTTTCTATATTTCTGAGGTATAACGTGTGAGTGTTAAGTTGCTGTGTGATGAGTTTATTTTTTTTTTGTAAGATGAAACAGTGAGTCAGACTGTTATATTGAGTAATGACCTCCCCCAATTGGATTGACAAGTTCATCGTGAATTTTTTCCCAGCTCATGATTAAGAGCTGACTGGTCCTCACAGACTTGTGCACGCCACAATAGACCACTTTATGATGTGGACACGTCCAGATTGTATAAGAACAAATATGTTTTTTTTCTCTAAATTTCGTGGGTGTGGCTTATACACCAAAATTTAGTGTATTTCTTATGGGAAAAAAATGATTCGGTTAGAGTTGGGCCTTCTGGAAAAGATGAATGACGCTAGCCAAAGTTCCACTTTACCTACGTATTATAATTAACGTATAATAATTAACTAAATATATCAGCTGACAAATAATAATTCTGAGTAAATTTTTGATTGTGTTTTTACAGACACTAGTTTATGTCTTGTAAGTGTGCAGGAGTAGGGGGTACAATGGGACAAGGTCAAATGTCTGACGAGGTACGGGACAGTAAAACGTTTGCGAGCCACTACACTGGGCCGTTAGTTAAAAGTTGATCAAATCCAAATATTAATGATCACGCTAAGCTCTTCTTCAAGGGATCTTCAAACTTTTCTATTGTCGGTAATGTTTGCCATATCAAACATCGTTACACTTAAAGCAAATAGCAGCATCTCGTTTTGCTTTCACTCTACCAAGGTGTGAAAGAGACCCAGCATTTGTATTGTATGTCCTATTGCGAATAGGGCGAGCAGCTTGGACGTCTAACAGGATTCAGCAGTGGAATCGCTGTCTAAATGAGTGCGTTTGGGCAAGTGGATGGGTTGCCTTACTCTAACAAACAGGGGCAGATCCTGAACTTGCTGGAGGGATTATACATGCCATCTGGCATGGGAATTGGAGGCTGGCATTGTTTCCTGTGAGTTATGAGATGGTTGTGGGACCGGATTCAATTTCACTATTCATCATGTGACAGGGACAGAGGAATATATTCAGCAGGTGTGTCATGGTCACAGTAATCCGTCTTTATATCCACAATGCTGTGCAAAATAGTTGTAGGCCACCATGAGATGTGTTGTTTACGCAATGTAATAATGACCATATACTGTATATAATAACTACAATGTCACTCGGAAGGCCGCAATCCTTCACGAAGGCCGAAGTGTCGGAACCGAGTCAAATTCGCGTATTAGGGCTTATTTCACCCACAATCGAAAATGCATTCAAACTTATTTTTTCTGATAAACCTCATCGAAACAGAACACAGACTGGGCAATATTCAAGTGCTATTTGTAGCAGGGGTAATCTTGCAATCAACAAAAACATATTTCCAAGTTAAATAATACAATATATCTTAGCACACTATTAACAGAAATGCACATTACACAAATAGAGTAAATAGAAGGATACTGTGTAGGGCAGGGGTCACCAACACAGTGCCCGCGGGCACCAGGTAGCCCCCCACGACCACATGAGGTGCCCGCAGGCCTGCTTTTCATTCAGGTTTTCAGTTAATAATGTGAGAACACTAGAAAGAAATATATTCTGAAACATAAAATGTGAGTTGTGGATACCAGCATTTTGTGAATGTTTTGGTAAAACAAGCATATTTGATTTGTTTGGGTTGAAAAAAGGTATGATTTCATTTCTACAAAAATGAGTGGCTCGTGGCCATTTTCATTTTGTAAAAGTGGCTCTCACAAGAAAAAACGTTGGTGACCCCTGGTGTAGGGTATCCCAAAAGTCACAGAAAAAAAATACAGTTTCACAACTCTGCAAATAAGTCTTTCATTCCTACAGGTCAAACATTATACGGATGTGTTTTTATATGAAGCTCTAGGTAACACTTTGTTCCTGTTCCCATTTTTCCTTTTGCTATGTCTGGGTGTACATGCAGTCATGTTATTCTTATTCTTTGTTTACATCACTTGTGCGCAGGCTACGGGATCACTGCAGGGACAAAAGACGGCTGCCGCTAGCATAACAAGCTACCAAGCTAACTAACCTCTCCAATTTACTTATTCTAAACTTACAAAAGTGTTTTAAACGGAGTGGGGAAGAAAGACAAAGGAGGCAAAAATTTACCAATTCCACACGGAACAAGAGGAGAACCATTTTTTTCCACTCGATCTCAGCCATGGCATGTCCGTCTCAGGCATGGCATGTCTATTCGGCTCTGCTGGCTCAGTAGCCAGTCTCCATGTCGTGTGAAAGGTGATGTAATCTAACGTCATGTCTCATAACATTACTGATGCCTAGTGATCAGAATACTACATTTTACTAGTCTTTCAATATTTTTGGACTAATAATTTTTTGATAAAACGTGATATAGTGAGGGAGCGATATTCCAACGGCAATATAGCCAGGGTCAACTGTAATTTCATTCAGATTAATTAATTCATTAAATTCAGATTTTTTTTCCAGAAGGTCTGACTTGTACATGCTCTAACTGACTCAATTTTTCTATAAGAAATAATATAAATCCAAATAATTTGCTCTAGAAAGCCAAAAATGTTAATAGAAAACACATTTTTATAGTTGTACATGTATAGCTTTATATGCAGAAACCAATTCTAAACACATTTAAAATGATGACTGAAAGATAAATGAACATTTAAGGTTACTTCTATCTTCAATACGTCATTGTTGACAAAGACAACGATGTAGCAGCGAGATGAGCCTAGGTACTATTACCGGGGTAATAACTTATGACAAGAAGCCAAGGCTTCTCTCTCCCCGGCTGCTTTGTCCAGCTCCTCCCGATGGATCCTGACGTGTACCCAGGCCAGCTGAGAGTTTCTCCCAACGTTTCCTGGGTCTTCCCCGAGGCCTCATACTGGTCAGCCTTGCCTGAACATGTTCAGGAGGCATCCTCTCAGTGCAGTAGAAGCAACTACTCTGATCCGAGTTTCTCCCGGATGACAGTGCTACTCAACCTATTTCTAAAGGAGAGCCCAGCCACCCTATGAAGGAACCTAATTGTGTTTGTACCCGTCATCTTGTCCTTTCAGTCAGGACCCAAAGCTCAAGACCAGAGGTGAGGGTAGGAAGGTAGATTGACCTGTAAATTCAGAACTTTGCTTTTTGCTTCTGCTCCCTCTTCACCACAACGGACCAATGCAGAGTCTGGAGATCACTGGAGACATTGCACCAATCCACCTGTCAATCTCACCTTCCATTCTCACTCCCTACCGAACAAGACCCTGAGGGAATTGAACTCCTCCACTTGAAGTGGGATCTCATTCCTGACCAGGAGTTGCAACCCCACCCTTTTACTGGTGAGAACCATGGAAACTGACTCTGAGGTCCTGATTCTCATCCCAGACACTTCACATTTGGCTGCAAACTGATCAAGTGATAACTGAAGATCATGGCCTGATCTGCAAAAAGCAGAGACCCAATCCTGCAGCCACCAAACCGGATTCTGCCGTGGTTGGGCCTACAAATTCTGTCCATAAAGATTGTGAACAGAGTTAGTGACAAAGGCCAGTCCTGGCAGAGTCCAACTCTCACTTGAAACGAGTCCAACGTATTGCCGGCAATGTGGACCAAGTTCTGAAAGTGGTCACACAGAAATAGAACCGCCCAAATTGAGTGTTCTGGTATCCCATACTCCCGGAGTACTCCTCAGAAGATTCCTTGAGGAACACAGCTGAATGCCTTTTCCAGGTCCATGAAACACATGGTTGGGCAAACTCCCATGTTCCCATGGGGACTTCAATACTCATGTTGGCAGCGACATTGTCGAATCAGCAGATAAAGCTTTGGCGGAGACAGCTGACAGGAACTTGCAGGCCAAGCGGTCTGTGGCTTTGATGGTCGCTGAAGCAAAAACTCGGACTTTGAAGCAGTCTGAGGAAGCCATGGAGAACGGCTTCCATGTGGCTTCGAAGAGATTCAGTTTCTCAGTAGGAGGAAACAGTACACTCTCAACACCGTGCATGGTGGGGATGGTATGCTGCTGACCTCGACTTTAGATGTTGTGTACCGATGGAAGGAAGAGACCTTTGCAATCCCACCGACACGTGCAGTGCCTGGGGACTCCACGGTGGGCTCTTTTATCTCTGGAGTTGAGGTTGCCGAGGTGGTCAAGAAGCTCCTCAGTGGTAGGTGGTGGATGAGATCAGCCCAGAGTTCATTAAGGCCCTGGATGCTGTGGGGCTGTCTTGCGTGACACGACTCTGTAGTGTTGCGTGAATATTAGGGGTGGTGCCTCTGAAACGGCCGATCAGGGTGGTGGTCCCCAGAGGGTGTGTTCCAGCTGTCGTGTGATCACACTCCTAAGCCTTCCTGGTATGGTCTAGTTGAATCTTGGATTCAGGAGGAACAGTGTGGTGTACGCCCTGGTCGTGGAAATGTGGACAACTCTATCCACTTGAGGGTGCAAGAAAGGAATCCCACGAGGGAGCATCCTCCAGTACTCCATCTAGGGAATCCAAAAAAGGCGGGTACTCTGAACTGCCGTTCTTTCATTTTTAACCATTACATTAACACACTTTTCTGAAAACGTACAAGTGAAGGAATCGTCTTTGTTAAACAATACTCAAATATGTTTTTGAAATGGGGGGAAACTCTGTGGGTGACCATTAAGGGTGTACCCGGCCTCTTGCCCGCAGTCAACTGGGATAGGCTCCAGCTCACCCATGACCCCAAACAGCATAACTGGTAGAAAATGAATGAATGTTCCTGTGAGTAAGCATGATTAGTTGTGATTAATCACAGGCTCCAACTGTGATTAATGTGATGATTTTTTTTCACTGATTGAAAACACAACCGTCTTGTATTTATTTGTTAGTAGTAGTATTTATTTTGTTAGGATAGTATGTACAGTAGTTTGTTAGTACAAAGTATTTCACCCACCAGTACTGAAAACGTCTTTCCTTAGTTATCAGATTTTTTTCCCATTCCTTCTTCTAAGTTCTCTTATTTGCTTTTTGTCTTCAATTATGCTACTTTTCTTTTAGTGAGTATATAGTAACATGTACAGTATGTGAGAGTGGAGTGTGTATATGGTACTATGGATACTGAGCTGTAAATCTCAATCAACATAAAGGTAATGAAGATGATCACATTAGGCGATTCTTCCAAATTGTATGTAATTATAAAATGTGCACCCGAATGCTGTGTGAGTTTCCTTGCGTGTGTGCGTGTGCGTGTGCGTGTGCGTGTGCGTGTGCGTGTGTGTGTGTGTGTGTGTGTGTATGTGTGTGTGTGTGTGCGGCTATGTTCAGGCTAAACCTATTGGTCTATTTTGGGTGTCTGGCATTCAGGAAACACTACCAGAATGTCACAAGAAACAAATAACCCTCCTAACCGCCACCCCCTGCCAACTTCAGAGACACAAAGAAAAAACTTTTTCTCTCATGAATATGCAAATATATCACAGAGGACCCAACACTTGTTTGAAGAATTGCCGATTTTGTTTCCAGCAATTAATAGCACAAACAACTTCTCCCTCTTTGTTCGTCTCCATGTCTGTCTCACTTGGCCTGTGAATGAGGTGAGCAGAATGGATGCCGCTCTCTCAGAATGGCGAGATTAGCAGTGTAAATAGAAAATGCAAAATATGTGATGTTATTCTTGTCAGAAGGTCGGAGTTTGAAAGAAATGTTGGAGCGATCTTCTGAACTGTTCTAAATTCTAGGATGTATATCGTTTTTTAGTCCTCAGCATTGGCAGTGGAGGAGGTGTATGTATTACATGTATTACGTGCTGCTGCCGTTTGTGTACTTGCCAAACTAAAGTGCCCCAACACCCCATCATTGGAGCTCTCCAGTGCCTGTCCCAAGAATAAATGGGAGAATTGTGTAGAGATCTCTGATTGCACAAACCAAAAGACACTGAATACTGAACAAAAAAAAAACTTGTAGGATTTAGCATGAAAACATTCTCAAAACAATAGATTTTAAGTGAATGTTATTGCTTCATTATAAGTAAAACTCACTTACTAGTTTCATATAAACACTATTTTTAACTTACAACTTACTTTTTGTAGGCAGTAGCATTGCTATCATACCTGTCAACCCTGTTGTTTTCACCAGGGAAACTGCTGTATTTTGCAATCTTTCCCGGCACCCTCCTGTGATAAGTTTCCCGAATTTTTCCCATATTTTAACTGTCATGAAAATAACAGAAAAACATCACAGGTCCTGTCGGAACCACACGGCTTCCGGCCCGCTCAGCACCGCTCCATCAAAATTGGCGCAATACATCCTGTAGCTGGTAAAGTCAGGCCTTCAAAATAAAAGCAGCATGAACATGTATGACTACTATGCTTCACGTATTACATAAATATTAAGGGTTTGTCATATTTACAGTCATGAGGAAAATAAGTAAATTTTGAGTAACATAGTTTGAATTACTTAGTATTAACAACTGATATTTACCTTTTTAAGAAGAAAACAATCTTGTCTAGAGAGGCCAGTTACAGCCCACAGAAGGTTCTAAGATTTAAAAGAAAGAAAAATTAAATTTTTTATTTACATTTTTAGGGAATTAACTCATAATAAACTCATAATATTAAGAGGAAAAATAGCAGAAAGTTGAAATATTATAGGAAAAAAGTCATAATATGAGAAACAAAAATTAAAAAAATGCCATTTTTTGAAAATTTGGTTGGAAAAGAGCTATAATAGTACAATAATAAATAAATAATATTTAATAGCAGGTTATTTAATTAAATATTATGAAAATAAAACCAAAATAATATGAAAAAAATGTACAAGTAGAAATATAAAAGAAAAATAAAATACAACAAAAACGTGTAATGTAAGGAGAAAAAGAACATACTAATAATACACTTTGACACTTATAATAATATACATTTTTTTCTTTTAATATAAAAAATGTCTTTGCATATCTACTGAGGTTGGTTTAGAAAATATATAAGTGGCCCCCCCACTTTGATTTTTCATTATACAGCCCTCAATGGAAAAAGTTTGGACACCCATGCTCTACTCCAAATGATTCAAGGACAGCTTCAAACAAAAATGTTTTAACCAAAAAATCCACGGTCTTTAATGTGTTAAAAGAGCCTGCAAATTATTACATTGGATGTGTGTTGTTTGCTTTTAAATGTGTACGCAATCTGCTGGACACCGGGAAAAAGAAACCACTGCTTTTGCTTAAGTGAAATTAAAAACAATGAGTCCCTCTATATATTAAAACATTTATCAGATTCAAACTGCAGTAAGCTGATATTGTCTGTGATTAAGGCTCCAAAACTGCCGTCAAACCTGACGTTCTCTTTCTCTGCCCTCAGTCTTCATATTGTGATAAGCAGCAGAGAAGGACGAGGACATGCCCTGTCACATTTCATGAGAAGCTAAGTGCTGAGAGACCAGGGCATCTGTCCGCCCTGCACAGGCTACTCCTAATAATAATAATGATAATGAGCTAAGGGCTGACCAGGGCCTGGGGCCCACAACTTGCATCTTCTTATTAGAATAACTCTGGCAACACAGACACACACACACACACAGACGCTCACTCAAGTGAATATTAGCATGAATACGTGCACATGGCAGAATGACAGGCAATATGCACATGTATGCACATGCAAATGCGAGAAAGCTAACAAAGACATATTATTCAAAAATGGAGATTGGAGAGTTTGAGAGTACGCGACACACACAAATGGGACAGACATGCAAATGGACACCCAACGGGAAGAGGATTCCCCTCTGGCCAGAGAGCCCATACACAGAACTGCTAACCTCTTCTGACCCTTGTCACACACAATCAACCTCTCACTCCTACACACACAACTTTTTGTTTAAAGCCCTCTCCACCCACTGTCTGTGTGTCTCTGACGCACGTACAGTAACGCGAAACAAAGCTGCAGCCCTGCCTCATCCCTGGACCCCATTGGTCAGTTGTATGGCAGTCTGTTTGATTGGCTTCTTATGGACCATTTAAATGCCGAATATTCACAACAGACAGGGCCATCCTCTGGGACAGCATGGAGGCTTAAACATTGTCCATTATCCAAGTTTTTCTTATTATCATCTCAAAAAACAAAATGACTGGTGATGCATTTGTGTGCTTAAGGTTTAACTGGAGAAGTTGCAACGCTTCCCACTTTGCGAGGTTATTGTATATGTTTCTATTTTTACATATGTAATAGTGGCATTCATTTATTCAATTTCTATGCCGCTTGTCCTCACTGGGGTTGCGGGGGTATGCTGAAGCCTCTCCCAGCTGACTTTGGGCGAGAGGCGGGGGACACCCTGGACTGGTTGGCAGCCAGTCACAGATCATTAATGGCACTGTAATTACAAACACGTGATGGTTTGTAACTGTAAAAACAACTACACAATTGACACTTGGATCTCAAGCAGATTTTTTTGTGCAACTTGACAAAAGTAAACAAACAACAAACAATGTATCCCACTATTATCATTTCTAACCGTGTACAGTGGAACCTTGGTTAGCGTCATCGTTCCAGAAGGTCCAACTCTAACTTAACCAAATCAATTATTCCCATAAGAAATAATGTAAATCCAATTAATCCGTTCCAGAAAGCCAAAAATATCAAAACAAAACACTTTTTTACATTCTCAACACTATAGTTTTCTATGCGGAAAACAATTTGAAATGCATATAAATACACATTTAAGGTTACTTTTAACTTAATTGAAGACGTGATTCTTGACGACTGTTCCCAAAGACACGATGTCACAGCGCGATCAACCACCATCGTCCGGTTATTTTTTTAATTCAGTAGTGTTTCTCACCTCAGTAACCCAAAATAGAGCCAAAGAAAGTTGCAAGTGCCAGCATTTTGATAAAGAGGTGAGAAACACTATTGAATTGAAGAAATAACTCATGGGAAAACAGGAAGGTGGTGGTGGTGGTCATGGGAAAACAGGAAGGTGGTGGTGGTTGTTCTCGCTGCCACATCGTGTCTTTGGAAACAGTCATGTCTTCAATTAAATTAAAAATAACCTTAAATGTTCATTTATCCCTTTCATTCATCACATCATTGCATGCATTTACAATTGTTTAATGCATGTAAAACTGGAATTGTATAACAATAAAAACATGTTATATGTTTACATGTTTGAGTCAACTGCTGATGACATCATCGACGGACGACGTAAAGTAGCTGACTTTCGGTTCCAGTTACCATTTTTCTGGATAGCTAACAGGATGCTAACAGGGAAGGATGTTTTGTGATAAAAATACTTTAAGAACACAGTTGGACTCACACATTGATAGCATGACAAATATTGCATGCTCCTCGAGGTTCCACTGTATCTTCACCATTTGTGATGATGAATCTTTGACCAACGAGCAAGCCATACTGTATAATGCTCTGAACCTCAACTGACCGGCTACTACAAATCATACCTCATAGTACCTGCTTTTGACAATGGAAACAGGGAAACATGTGAATAGTGGTTAAAACCTTTGTTGATATGAATAGCTTGCATGCATGCAATGGAAATCGAGCAGGCGAACGCAAGCCAAGGCCAAATTTTAGCAAACATTTTGAATGTTTAGCAAAAAATGTGCTAACCGGGGTGGACATTAACCAAGGTACCACTGTATATTATATATTTCATGTGCTAGATATTGTACAGTCTAGTAGTTCAGTACAGTGTCAGTCAAATAACTTCTTTTAGGGGCCTTCAAGGCACACACACACACACACTCACATAGCACAATCAGAGTCGCACAACACTTAGATATGATTTATGGAAAACTACAGGGAGACACACAATAGATGCTTTGTTCTCACTCACACCAGCTTGACTCTCACTTTTACACACACTTAACTTTTCACTTTCCAGGCACACAAGTTTAAGTTTCACTTTATAGTGGAGCATGGCAACTGCTATAAATTACTCTGGGTACTTTCATTCTATGCTGTTCCTCAATCTTTCTCATTGATAACATACAATTTGAAAACCTTTTAAATTGCATGATCAGTGACTAATTCTCTGATAGCAACGAAAAAAACAGGAAGAAATGCTAAAGAAAAGAAATAGCTATTACAGACATATGATAACATAAGTATACAGTATATATGGTAGAAACTTCAGAAAGAAAGAACATGAAAAGTTGGACAAATGCCAAGGGCTGAAGGAAGAGCTAGAGAAAACGTGGGGTGTGAAGGCAACATTGGTGCCAGTAGTGATCGGGGCTCTGGGGCAGCAACCCCCAAGCTGGGGGTGGATGGCTCTTGCAGATACCAGGAACAACATCTGACATCTTCGTCTGGAAGAGAGCACTACTGGGAACAGCTAAGATCCTGTGCAGAACTGTCAAGCTCCCAAACCTCTAGTAGACGACCCTAGCTTGAATGAGATCAGACCGGGGTAGGCGAGAAAACATTTTTTGTAATATATAAAAAAAAACGGGGGACATATTTTCATCATCTGAAAAATTAAACAAGCTAGAGTAATTGTATCTGGATATCTAACTATTGTATCTAACTAATCAACTGATGAAGAACACAAAATAGCTGAAGGAATGGAAGTTGAACATTGACATTGCCTTGGTTTTTTAATTTGTTCTGCATGACTGTTGCGCCCGTAACCCATAATGGGTTAAAACTCAACTCTGAACACCCGACGTCACTTCCTGTCGGCCCCCCACTCAGCTCCTTGAGCACCGGAACACATTTACAGCAAAAAGCACAAGCACAAGTCTTATTTATGTCTTATTTTCTCTTATTATGTCTACTATATTGGCTAATAGGAGTGTAAAGTTGACTATACGGGTGTTATTTCATATCTAGAGGGCTGTAATATTGTTAAAAAAAACATATTTAGAAGGTCGTCAACAGTTTTTTTATGCTCTAACTATGAAAATAATCCATTTACAGTATAAATAAGGAATGCTTTAATTAGAAATAAGGAACCACGCTAAACGAGGTGTTACTTTATGTCCAAATCTGTGTCGATTCAACTAAAAGTTGGCAGTTGACGCGACATGAGTTGAACGTTATACTAATGAAGAGTTTTTTGTTGATGAAACAGTCTAGTTCAGTGTTGGCTCAGTCTAATCACATAACTGAAATAAAATGTATCATTATTTTTTCTTTTTTAGAGTGCAGAGTTGTTGGGGTTTTTTTCTAAAATTCTCAAAATGCACCCTCAACAGAATATGAGTTCATATTCATCTTTTCACCAGTCAAATCTGTTTAAGGTTTGTTTGTGAATAAAAATGGTGCGACTGCTGTGTCCGCATGGTGCTTGAATGCTGGTTTGTTTAAACTGAGAATCTACTTTCTATAGTGTTTGTGTGCATAGCTGCCTGTGCATGTGCATGTGCTGTGCATGCTTGTGTATGTGTAAGTGAGTGTGACGTGTGCTTGTCAGTATGTGTGCACTGTGTGTATGTGTGTGTGGAGTTTGTGCGCTCAGCGCTCCCTGGGGGGTGCTGAGGAGGAGGATGGCCGGAGAGGCTGCTGGCCCAGCGGGAGGCTCCAGATGTGGGGCTACTGAGCTGACAGACCCGGGCCCCTCTGGGCATATGTGTGCCAACCACAACCTCTCTCACTTTTCAGCAGCCCCCTTTGTGGTCTGGATATAATGTATGGTGAGGCGGGGTTAGTTTGAGCAATTGATAGAGAGACCTTTGACTTTTAACAAGCCCTTCTCAAGTAAGAAGCAGTCAGAGCTATGGATATAGATAACGATAAAGGTAGAAGGTAAAAAGAAAAGCAGAAGATTATATACATTCATGCAGCTAAAATTAGTTTCTATCCATCTGATTTAAAAAAAAAAAAAATCATCTCCTTTTATTCGTTTATCTGCACATTGTTGGTACAGTACATACGTGTGAAATATGCTGCTCTGCCTAACTTTTGGTGCAATCCAACAGCGCAAGATGTATTTTACAGAAACGACTGTTCTTTAGCAGACATTAATTTGGTTGATTTGTCATTTGGAAAAAAAAATGAAATTTGAAGAAAACCTACAGTATGTTATGACTTATGACCATCTTATGACTTGACTCAAGCTACAGTACAAGGAAACATTTAGCCTGAGCCCTTGGGCAGCACATTGAATCGCCACTCTATTCATTTTCAACAAGTTTGTGCAGAAAAAATAAAGACATGTTGAGGGCAGTGATGTGCGATACCACTGATTTAATTTCCGACACTTAGTCAAATTCAGGCTGGTATCAGCAATACCAATCCGATCCTGATACTTTGTGCAAATTCACATAATGTGTCTGGTGAATTTTTAAAAGTAGTTTATTTCATATCATAACACAAGGAAGACATAAGACATTTAATTAATTTATTTATCAAATAAATTAGTAATTTAAATAATTGAATACATTAATTTAGGTCATGTATTTATTTATTTTACACCCAAAGGTTTACACACACGATATGAGGCCTACAGTGCAATGAATACACACTCTTGCAGTGATCAAGTTTCTAAATCTAAAGTGCAAACACAAATCACACACACACACACACACACACACACACACACACACACTGCTGTGTGGTGTTTTTGATGTGTACAGAGCTCTACTGTATGTTTAGTCTGTAGCATGGCTGCCAGTGAATCTTATCAATTCTTATCTACATGGCAGGTCTGGTAACAGTGCTATACGCTTTATCACAGGGGCAGGCTGCATCTGCAACACCCCCCTCCACTCCTCCCCCTTAAAATACACACACAGTGCATTGCAGGACTAAAGAAACTTTGTATCTTAAATATGGCTGTGACCCATGCTTATACGTAAGTGATAATGATTACACAAGTTCTAATTTAAATTGTACATGTTTTATAACCAGAGTTATTACTTTGTCTCTTTGACACTGGCTGCATTCTAGATAGAACACCTGACTTGGAAAGGTGTGTACAGGTACATCCCTCAAGATTTGATTTTTGAATACAAAATGCAGTGAGTTTTTGTATGCCCTGGTTTTCATAGGATTCGGTTTTGCTGAGGAAAATTATTGTCACAAATGTTTGCACGTGGTCTTGGTTGATACAGTACAGCTAATAAAGTACTGTTTGGAATGGAATGTCCAAACAAAGCATCCGTGTGTTGGTTACTACGTCTCTTTGAAGAATGGATACTGGTTCTATTAGACTTGGGACACTATAGACAGATTTGGGCCAGGGAACACCTCATATGGATAAAGTGCCTGTGTGTGTTGTTTATTTGGTCTTAGAGCACAAAGAACAATGAACAACTCCATGTTTGTCTCCTTCCCTTACTACTGTGCGCCCTGCGCTGATGCAGTGTTCACGCACACTGCGCACTTCTGAACGCTAGACGAATAGGCTTTCAGACAGTCTGCGCTTTTTTTTAATTAAGTACGGCTACAAAATAACCCACCATGGAGGAAAAAAAGGTTGCAAGTGCCAGAACTTTGATGAAGAAGGGATAAAGAAGCACTATTGAATCCAGGAAAGAAGTGGGAAGGTCACTTATGTGAGAATAGGATTGTAATGTGTGAAATGAATTAAGTTTGCATGGTTCTTCCATGTTAAATGTTCATTTATACATGCCATTCTTCATTTATATGTATTCTGCATTGTTTTCTGCATGTAAAACTAGGGCTGTCAGGTACCACGTTAACAGCGGCAACGCATTTATGTGGTAATCTATGTGTGGTCTAAATACACAGAAAGATAAAGACAAATTTTTATCACTCACTAACTTAACTTTTACTGCGGAAGTACAATTTGCTGCATTAAAGTATGCAGAAAATACACCCACACTCAAAACATGTGAATTTATCTTAAATTGCATGGTGTCTTTAAACGCAACCCTTCCATTGCTCAAAAGAATGCTGTTAAAGTGTGATTCAGATGCTCTGCTACTATGAAAGAGACTAGTCTCAGACAAATACACTTTCAGATATGTGTTATCTTTTGGCTTGATTAAAATTTTCAGTTCATTCGGAGCTGTTAATACATACAAATATATAGCATCCTGTCCTGTCACTTAGCTTTCCATTCATAGAGTAAACATTGGCATATTTCACACATAGTTGCAAAGGGTGATCAGGATTAATTAATTGAAAACTGTGATTAAATTGATTAAACATTTGAATCATTTGACAGCCCTATGTACAGCTATAGTTATTCTGTATAAAATGCTTTTTGTGGTCATCTTTTTGGGTGTCTTGAACGGGATAATTGGATTTACGTATTTTTTTAAATGGGAAATTTGCTTCAAAAATGTGTTTTTTTGTACATTTCAGTTTTTGTCGGCCCTTTTGGAATAGATTAATGACGAAAACCGAGGTTCGCCTGGAGGGCATTCGTTAAAAGGAAGGAATATGGTAGGAAAATGAAAGAACATTTGCTATCTTACTTTCACGGTGCAGCCCTCTACGCACACATACGCGCACACACACACAAACATGTAGCGAGAGCACTTTGTTGCCCCTGGTGAGCTGTGGGCAGGCAAGGCGGGGGTGAGGGGCAGCGCCCAAGGCCATATGGCAAAGACACAGACATTTACATAATGTCATATTTTATTTAATTAGTCATTCTAAATGCAATCAAAAGCTGATGAGGGCTCTGAGCGGCCTGGCTGATTGGCAACATGATCATGCTCTGACCCCCCAAACCCCCAAACACAATCTTGTTGCATCCCAGTGATGCACAATTGGAAACTCCCAATTCAATTCCCACATGTAATGTGTGTAGCTTGTGGGAGTAAGGAAGAAAGACAATGTGTGAAAGAGGTGTGTTGGGGTGTTCATGTGCTTCTGTTGTATATGCATGGGAGAGAAAAGTAACTTTGCCAATTAGTAACTAAGACACTGGAATGCCACTAAAGTAGAGAACGGACGAACATTTGGATGACCTTTGTAGATATTGTTATATCTGTTAGATATTATTATTACACTTTTAGATTGAGTCTAATACCTCAGTGCGTTGTGAGTCTAATAACTTCACAAAGGGGCCTTCAGACAAAAAAAATCACAGTGGGCTCCCTGGGCAGCTGTGTTCACTACTTCTCTAGGACTTAACTGACCCATCCATCTATCTTCTATGCCGCTTATCCTCACTAGGGTCACGGGGGTACGCTCTATGGACAATTTAGAGTCGCCAATAAACCTAACATGAATGTTTTTGGGATGTGGGAGGAATCCGGAGTACCCGGAGAAAACCCACGTACGCACAGGGAGTACATTCAAACTCCACATAGAGATACCCAATGGTGATTCGAACCCAGTTCTTCCAGACCTCCAGACCTTGTGTGACCAAAACGCTAACATTGTTTAATAATTAACTTTTAGAACAAAATAACAGAAAAAAGAAATCATCTAGAACACAAGACCTTTACCTCGGTAGGTACGTACTTGCATATGTCGTTATGCCACAATGGTCTTGTAGCAGAGAAAGTGATATCATTCATTATATTAATCCATTATATCAATGACAGTGCTGGAAAAAAAGTTTGGATTTAAAGCGCCCTGTCATTCATTAATGCCATCGGCCCCTGCACACACTCACATAGCACAATCAGAGTTGTGCAACACATAGATATGACTCATGGACAAATACTGGGGAGAGTGGTAAGTTTGTGGCTACGTTGTCCTTCTTCCCCACCACATTTGAAACCGTTTAAGTTTAGAAGAAATAAATTTGAGGCTAACCGTTAGCTCACTAGCTTCTTACCTTGCTAGCTTGCTATCTAGCAACTCTCTATCGAGAGTCCCTGTAGCATAAAGGTTGTGCAATCCGGTGAAAACAATGCATAACACATGTGCAAAGATGGCTGTAGGGGTGTTATTCCATGTCTAATAATGTTAAAAAACATATTTAGAAATGTCTATATGCTTTCTACGCTCTAACTATGAAAATATTCAATTTATTAACATTGAATCCTATATCGCAGAAATTCATTTACTGTGGTTGGGTCTAGAATAAATGAACCACAATAAACAAGGGACGACTACATGGCCCTGTCTGAAAAAGTGACCTTCCCCACGTTAAAACATAACTTGACTGAGGTTTATCACAGCTAAGTTCAAGTGGAAAAGGTTATAAAACCATTTCTTAAACTTTGGGACTTCAGTGAACCACAGTTCGAGCCATTATCCACAAATGGCGAAAACATGGAACAGTGGTGAACTTTCCGAGTAGTGACCGGCCAACCAAAATTACCCCAAGAGTGCAGCGACAACTCATCCAAGAGGTCACAAAAGACCCCACAACAACATCCACAGAAGTGCAGGCCTCACTTGCCTCAGTTAAGGTCAGTGTTCATGACTCCACCATAAGAAAGACGCTGGGCAAAAACGGCCTGCATCGCTGCTAAGGGTGGCCCAACCAGTTATTAGGTTTAGGGGGTCACTTAGGGGATCACTTTTTCACACAGGGCCATGAAGGCTTGGATATTCTTTTCTCACTTAATGAGAAATGTATTGCAAACAGCCTTTAAACCGAAATAGGCTTTTCATCAGATGATCAAAAGTTTAAGACCATAACTAAAAAAAAAAACCAAACCCTCCTAAAATAGAAATAAAAAGGACTCAGTAATGAATAGCTGCGCCATTCTTGTTAATCACCTCAAAAATTGGTTTGTTCATGCTTGATGCCAGTGTTTCCAGGAGGCTAGTGGGAATGTTGCTCCAGGTGGTGAAGATGGCTTCATGGAGGGCATCCACGTCTGGAACTGATGTCCATTTTTTAAACTTCTCTTTCCATCCATCCCCAAATGTTCAATAGATTTAGATCAGGGGAACATGCAGGATGGTCCAAAAGAGTGAGGTTATTCCTCTTGAAGAAGTCCTTTGTCAGGCGGCCATTGTGAACTGCAGTGTTGTCCTGTTGAAAAAGCCAGTCATTACCACACAGACGAGGGCCTTCAGTCATGAGGCATGACCCCTGCAACATCTCCACATACTGTACCTACCTGCCGTTTGATGCCCCTGCACAACCTGAAGCTCCTTTGTTCTATTGAAGGAAAAAGCACCCCAGATTATGATGGCGCCCGCTCCACTGTGTCGTGTGAAAAACATCTCAGGTGGGATCTCCTTGTCATGCCAGTAACGTTGGAAGCCATCAGGACCATCAGGTTAAATTTTTTCTCATCAGAGAATAAAACTTTCCACCTTTCAATGTCCCATGTCTGGGTGCTCTTGTGCAAATGTCCAATGGGCATTGAAGAAGACAACGTCTTTGAAGATGTTTTTTGTTCTTAAAAACCTTCTCTCATAAATGGCGTCTGAAGGTTATTGGACTGCACTCGGTACCATTAACAACCTTCATTTGGGCCAAGGGAGGATCATTGACAGGCAGCCCATCAGATCCTCCAGCTCAGGGCTGGTGACATTATTTTGGGTCCACCACGTGACTTTTTTGTTCCATAACCCTGAGGGTCTTGAAGGAGTTTCTAATGATGTCTTACTGCGCCCAACGGCCTTTGAGAGGTCTTGCTTATGCAGCTCAACAATCCAACTACGTTCAAAGAGAGAAAGCTTTTTGGCCTTTGCCATCAAAAGATCATGACAGTGTGAATACCTGACAGAAAATGACATTTAATCCATATTTTTGCCAAGATTTTGTTTTTTAAAGGTTGTGGTCTTCAACTTTTGATCAGCTGATGAACAGCCTATTTCACTTTAAAGCTTGTTTGTAATAAATTGCTTATTCCAAAAATGTTTTGTCATTTCTTCTTTTTGCATTTTGAAGCGCTATTTAGAACCTCCTTAACATGCAACAGTGCAAAATGTAAATTCGTACAATTTTTCAACTGGTCTTAAAATTTTGTTCAGGAGTGTATTTACCGTTGGACTTGTTTTTACTGGTAGTTCCTTGTCTTTCCTTTTGGGGGAAAAACTATTCAGGGAAGCCAAATAATAAGCAAAAGGTCCAAAGAGACAGGTTCATGTCTCGTGAGAGCTCCAGCTGACTATTTAGCTTCCCACTCTAGGACCCTCACACTTAATTAGAACTTCCTGTCACGTGACTTGATCAGTGCCACTCACCTTTTGTGCTTCAATCACACAGGCCAACATAAGTAAATACTCACATGCTTTAATGTTGGTTTTGTTTCCCATTGTTTGTGGAGCAGCCTTGCTCTGGTCATTGTGTTCGTAGAAAGGGGGCGGAGGTATTTGGAGGGGGGGGATTGTCTGGTTAAGAATTGATTCAGTCTGGGACTGAGACAGGGGTGGAAGGTCACAGCCTTGATCGTATCCCCCTCAAGAGAGTGGATGTCTGGTTTGCACTGTTGATATAATTGTGCCTAAGAATTTGCTGATAAATAAAGCCCAACATAATAGATTGGTGCTTGAATACTGTGAAATGATACTGTTCAGACTTACAACTGCTTTCCCCCACACCCCCATTTATCGTTAGTGTATGTGCATGTGTTGGTCCCATAATGAGGCGTATCTCATTAGGCCCAGGAGGAGGTGCTGGGTCATTCCAAAGGGAGACGGGAGATCGATCAGGAAGTATACCCCCCACCTCCTTTGCCACCCGCTTGTCACCTGCTACACACGCACACACACAAACACACAGGCCAATGGATGACTCTTCCCGATATAACCTGCAAACCGAAAATACATACAACTACATAACTAGGTATAAATAGAGGAGTTCGTTACATGAAATTTTACTCAAAATTTGAAGTAACATCACTAAGTGGTGCACACTGTGTCCTTTGTGTTTGTCACAGTATTTCAGGCAATACCTCTGCAATGACATGTGATAGACAGGCGCATTAACAAGTAAATGAATACATAGGAGATGGAGGCACACATCGAAGGACAAGCAGTGTGCAAAATGACCTCAACATTTACACACACACACACACACACATACACGCACACACACACACGCTCCAATCTAAATTACGGGTGCAAATTGGGTGAAGGGGGAGATGCAGAAGGGGGTTAGGAGTGACTGAAATGGAAGAACTGGACTGATCAATACTCCTGGAGATTTCCCTCCCTCCACTCGCCTCTCAATTGTCATGCTCCCTCCATGCAATTAAAGGCTCCCATTCTGTCCTTCTCACTCTACCCTCTTCTCTTTCTTCCTTTCCTTCAGTTGATCCCTTGTTTCCTGACGCTGGCTGAGGACTAGCTCTCCTTGATACTCCAGCCTCAACTCTTATACTTTCTATCTATGGATCTAATTGTCCTTCCTCATTACTCCATGGAAGTAAATGGCAGTACTTACAGTCGTGGTGTTTTTCAATACATTTATACAATGACAGCACTGTAAGACATGTAAAACTTGCATCATAGCCTAGCCGGAGCTGTGTGCCCTTGACTTTTTTTTTTTTTATATAAAAACCCTTGACAAGGCAATGAAATTATTTCATTATTTAAAAAAAACATCCAATACTTGTCAATAACCAAATAATCAATGAATGTCTACCCTCACTTTCAGACTGGGGAGGATAGATTTTGCCTGTATATATTGCATTTAGAGGTGAAAACAACATGAAAACCAGAGAGCTGCCTATGGTAAAAAAAACAAAGAAAGTATTGCACAAACATTGGTTATAGCCGAGACGTGGAACAGGTAGACCAAGGTAAACATCAGACATTGACGACAGAAACATTGTGACAGCTGGAAAGAAAGAGCCTAAAAAACTGTTAGTGAAATCAGCATTCGACCAACGTTCCCTCTAAGCTGCGCGTGTGCGTAATCGTGCGCTAATCATACTTTTCAACTAATTCTTGCCAGCACAACAAAATAAAATCTAACCTGAACTAAAACACAAGTCCGTGAGTGACAGGCGACAACAAGCGGTGAAACACAATGACGAACGCTGTCCAGCCAATGATGAGATCCTGTTGGTACGTATTTACTTACGCAACCAATCAATTCATTAACAGCGCGTTACTCAGTACATGCCGCTGTTGTGCAGGTTAGCGTATAGCTGCTGGGGCAGGGGAGTTCATGGAGCTAAACAAACAGAAAGGAAATAAGGAAACAAAATATACATAATTAACAAAATAAATGTTAAAAAATGAAAAAAAAGGAAAATGAAATGATAAACTAGGTGTTTCCTACAAGGTTCACATCATGAACTGGGTGAGATATTTCCACAGCTTGTTTTGTCTGAGATGGACAAAAAAGAAAGCTACATCGTGAAATACACCTTGCTGACCTTTTGAACCCACTCATATAATGAAAGTTGGACTACCTCAAGTTCTCAGGTTTTGGACAGGTGTGAGACTACAGTGTGCATGTCTGATGGCGCTCACGGAGGTCCAAGGAATGCTCTGGTCGTTTGCGCGTATGCGGAACATTGCATCCAACCTGGATGTATTTGTTATGGCCAAAAATATTGGAATGCCAGCTGATTTGCAAAAACATTGGCATCTCTGGCATGGCAATATTTTGGGCCATGACTTTAAATACCTGGAAATAAAAGATGACATGATTCTCTCTGTTCTCATATTCATGTTTTATGTCAAACCCAATCTACAGTTTCAGTCTATGGCAAAAATAAAAGAATTGGCCTCACTGTTCCAGTACTTATGGAGGCCAATGTACATATAAATAGAATTAAACATGGATATATTTTCTGCGGCTATGCCGCTGGATAAATGTGTTTCTAAATGTATAATACAGGAGGTCCGATGTACGATGTATGATGTAAGTCGAGTTGTAAGTCATAAAATATACCTAAATGTACACCTAAGTCACTTACACTGTAGACACAATACATGAAGAACATAAAATACAGTAATAAAAATATTACATGCAAGGATTTAATTAAACAGAAAGAGAAAAGAGGGAACAACACCTTATTTTTATCCCTGTGGTTGGATTATACACTGAAAGAGCCATTGTAAGAGAGGGAGACATAGATACTGTATGTACTGTAATAAGACCACTTGGGTTCTGTCTGAGATTTCATCCCTGTTGGGAGTTTTTCCTTGCCTCCATCACCAAGTTCAGTTTCTTTCTCTGTAATGTATGAGGAGTGTGGTTCTAGACCTGCTTCCTATGGAAATAAAATTGAGTTGAGTTGAGAATGGGGGTTGAACAATTGTGAGTGCAACTGCATCTGCAACTGTACTGTATATGACCGAATCTTTTGCTCATGTGTTTATCAACAAATGCAGTATGTTTTGTAAGGATACAGGCATTAAACACTGTTACAGTTTTATCCCAAAATGATAGCCCTGGCAGACAGGGTGTCTCTCTGTTTGAAAGGCTAATGTCCCATTAAAACCCACAATCCCACGAAGCACTAGTGTAGCTTTCTGCACCTACACAAATCATCATCAGCAATCTTGTAACAATCTGATTGTCCATGAATGCACCTCGTGTGAGTGTGCTTCGTCGAGAATGAGCGAGTCATGTGGCGACTGTGGAGGACAGATATGTGGTTGCGAGGTGCAGATACGTGTATGGTGTTGGAGCTAAGGGCGTCACGATACACTCAGCTCACGAGACGAGGCAATACACGATACTGGGTTCACAAGAACAAGACAAGAAGATCATTTAAAATTAGAAGAAAACCACAATGACAAAATATACGACCGGACAAACAGATTTTTTAACTTAACTGAGTCAGAAAACCTTTTGTTTATAAGCTTGCACGCATGACTTAAGCATGATGCTTCGAACCGTTGAATTTTTTTTCACAAATTGAAACAAAAAGTAAAACTGACAAAAGTTAAAATAATGACGTCACCCACTACACCAATCAGCCGCTTTAAAAAATGAACTATTACATTATACAGTCGTCCCTCGCAATGTTGAGGTTCAATTATCACTCCCTCGCTCTATCACGGTTTTTCAAAAATGAATTAATTAACAAATAGTCACGGTCTCATGGTTGACTATGGCATATTATTAGTAAAAAATATTGAAAGACAAAGGTATGTGTCGTATTCTGGTCACTGGGTGTCAATAATGTTCCATTATTGAGACATGACATTAGGTTACCTTCACACTGCATGGAGTCAGCCATGGCATGTCCAACATGAGTGCAAAGAATTTCTTCTCCCATTCCGTGTGGAAGTGCTAAGTTTTTGACGTCTTTGTCCTTCTTCCCCACTCCGTATTAAAGCCTTTCTTAAGTTTCGAATACAGTAAATAAATTGGCGGCTAACTAGTTAGCTCGCGAGCTTGCTAATGGTTAAAGCCATGGCCATCTCCAAAGATCAAAGATGGCGCCCTCCGTGGCAGACGTCTCTGTGACACTCTCCCGTGTTTTTATATTTTTTTCTATTTTATTGTTCATTTTGGACATTCAACACACTCACGCAGTACATTACAACAGAGAGACACTTTTGAACATCGGTAGGGTTCACCATGAACTTTCATTTAGCCTCTCAGACTTTGCCTTTCTTCTGCGCCGGGAGAACACAGTAGCTTGCGGGCCTGGTGAGCTGAATACCCGGCGAGCAAAGCATCCGAGGCGTAAACGAGGCAAGCGGGCCAGCCTGCATGCTAGGCTAAAAGCTAGAGCGACTAGGCCACCGCTACCAAGCCTGCTGCTAGCCAACGTCCGCTCTCTTGAAAACAAGATGGACGAACTAAGAGCAAGGATTACAGCTCAACGTGAGATCAGGGAATGCTGTGTGCTCACCTTCACAGAAACCTGGCTGACGGAGGATATACCGGACTCGGCGATCCAGTTGGAAACATTTGCTGCTTACCGGGGAGATCGGACTTTAGTGTCTGGTAAACACAGAGGTGGCGGCGTCTGTGACAAACGGTGGTGCACAGACGTACAGACGATGGAAAAGCACTGCTCGCAGGACATTGAGCTACTGACGGTGAAATGCAGACCTTTTTATTTGCCTCGTGAGTTTAGCGCTGTGTATTTAACTGCTGTTTACATCCCACCACGAGCTAACACTGCTAACGCACTAGGCCTCCTGCATGACATCATTGATAAACACAAGACCAAACACCCAGACGCTGTATTCATTATATCTGGCGATTTCAACGACTGTAACCTCAGGACTGTCCTCCCCAAATATTACCAGCATGTGAGCTTTCCCACAAGGGAAAATAACATCCTGGACCAAGTCTACAGCGACATGAAAGGTGCTTTGAAGGCTGTTCCAAAACCCCACTTTGGAAAGGCTGACCACATCTCCGTATTCCTTTATCCAACATACAGACAACTTCTCAAAAAAGCTCCCCCTGTAAGTACAGCAGTTAAAGTGTGGAATGAAGAAACTGATCAAGTACTTTAGGACTGCTTTGGCTGCACAAACTGGGATGTGTTTAAAACTGCAGCGGGGAGGGAAGATTGTACTGTTGATTTGGATGAATATGCTTCTGCTGTTACTGGCTACGTTAGCACATGCATAGAGACTGTTACCACCACCAAGTATTACAGAAAATACCCTAATCAAAAACAGTGGATGAACTGTGATGTAAGGGCTAAGCTACGTGCTCGTTCGTCTGCATTTGTCATGGGCACCGTTGAGGACTACAAAAAGGCCAGATATGACCTGAGGAGGTCCATACGAGAGGCCAAGAGACAGTACAGACAGAAGCTGGAGGGCTACTATTCCACCTCAGACCCTCGGCGCATGTGGGCTAGGCTCCATCCAGCACATCACAGACTATCAACAGCGGAGTAGCGTAGCCACGTCCAGCCATACCACACTTCCTGATGAGCTGAACGAGTTCTATGCCCGCTTTGACACCCAAACTCCTGATGAGCAGAGAGGGTGGCTGGACTTGGGGAGCACACAGGACTCACCTCTCATGGTGACATCAGCTGATGTGCGCAGGGTTCTAAACAAAACAAACCCCCGAAAAGCAGCAGGCCCAGACAACATCTCAGGACGTGCACTTCGGGTTTGCTCATCAGAGCTAGCTGATGTGCCTGCTGACATATTTAACCTGTCGCTTGCACAAGCATCTGTACCGACCTGCTTTAAGTCCACCACCATAGTGCCCGTACCCAAGAAGAGCAACGTGACCTGCTTGAATGACTATCGCCCTATAGCACTCACTCCTATTGTTATGAAATGCTTTGAAAGATTAGTCATGACCCACATCAAAAAGAGCATCCCGGCGGCAACTGTGGACCCTCTACAGTTTGCATATCGCCAGAACCAGTCCACGGATGATGCAGTCAACACTGCCATCCACACAGCCCTTTCTCACCTACAGGGCCAGGACACATATGTCAGAATGCTATTTATAGACTATAGCTCTGCTTTTAATACAGTCAGCCCCCACAAACTCACAAATAAGCTCCTCACACTTGGCCTGTCTCCCTCCCTCTGTAACTGGTGTTTAACTTTCTCACAGGCAGACCCCAGTCAGTCAGAGTCCACAATCGCACATCCAGCTCAAGAATTGTGAGCACTGGGACCCCACAGGGGTGTGTGCTGAGTCCGCTCCTCTACACGCTCTTCACCTATGATTGCGTGGCCTCCCAGAACAACACCAGCATCATTAAATTTGCGGATGACACTACAGTCATCGGACTGATCACTGGTGGTGTTGAAATATCATACAGAAGAGAGGTGGCGGACCTCATAGCTTGGTGTCGTGATAACAATCTCCTTCTCAATACAGATAAGACCAAAGAGATGATCATTGACCCAAGAACAAGGGAAAAGGAGCCGCATAGACCCCTGTTTATTGATGAGACTGAGGTGGAGAGGGTGAAAACCTTCAAGTTCCTTGGCACACACATCAGCGAGGACCTCACCTGGTCTCACAACACCCAACAAATTATGAAGAAGTCCCAAAGGAGACTGTACTTCCTGAGAAGACTGAGGAAATTTGGCATGCCCACCACAATCCTGAGTTGCTTCTACAGATGCACTATCGAAAGTGTCCTTACAGCCTCCATCACTGTTTGGTACGGTAACTGTACAACACGTGATGGGAAGGCACTCCAGCGGGTGATCAAGACCTCACAGAACATTGTTGGGGCAGCCCTCCCCTCACTGCAAGACATTTATACATCTAGAGTCCTACGAAGAACACACAACCTCATCAAGGACAGCACACATCCACAACACTCGTTATTCACACTCCTACCGTCAGGCAGACGCTACAGGAGTTTGAAGTCCAGGACCACAAGGCTGGCAAACAGGTTTTACCCACAGGCCATCAGGCTTCTCAACGAAGCACTCACACACGCCGCACGCAACACACGCACACACTCATAGCACTTTATTTATTCATTTATTTATTTGTATTATTTATTTGTATTAATGTCTCTTCTGTTTTTGTTGCTTAATTTATTGGTATATATGGTTATGTGTTTATGTTTCTTATGTTCTTATTCTTTCTTGTGTTTTCTTTCTTTTCGTGGGAGAATGAACAGAATAAGATTTTCATTGCATGGTATAACTGCTGTTTTACCATGCACATGACAATAAAACTCTCTTGAATCTCTTGAATCTTGAATCTCTTGTGTCCCTGCAGTGATCCCGTAGCTGGTGCATTAAAGTGGAGCAATGTGGTGTAAACAAAGAATAATAGGAGTATTGTCATGTTCCGCAGGACAGGAGCAAGCACTTCCTGTCCTGCGCTCTTATTTTGGTGTGCTGCACTTCCTGCTGGGGGGAAGCTGGAGCCGCTTCACCCCATTGGTATTGTGCACATTGTGTTTGCAATTAGTGGTGTTTAAAAGCCCAGCGTCGTCTCAGGTACGGCGCTGGCTCATTGTAATCTTTGTTAGTTGCATGTGCATGTGCATGTGCATGTGCATGTGCATGTGCATGTGCATGTGCATGTGCATGTGCAGTCACATGCACATTCCTCCGACCTGTTCCTACTGCCTTGGACAACAGTATATGATTTTTTCACCTCAGTCGCTTTCTGTTTATCTTGCACCTACTTGATTAAAATATTTTTATTTTCCACCACCAACGCCTGTCTCTGCATACTGGGGGTCAAGCACTCGGCCCATGACAAGTATAAAGGTGACTATAGGGGTGTTATTTCATGTCTACAGGGCTCTAATAATGGTAACGATTGTATTGTACAGAATATATTAAGATTGAATCCTACTTCGCGGAAAGTCACTTATCGCAGTCAGGTCTGGAAGCAATTAACCGCGATAAACGAGGGACAACTGTACATAAATGCCAGGTATAACATGCAAGTTCCTTACTGGCTGAAGTGCATTAATAATATTTCTTTCATCTGTTTCCATTTTTTTCATTAATCTATTTACATCAGGGCTATCCAGCCGTCCTTTGATGTTTAGAATAAAATAAAACATTATACATATGTTTGTTCTTATGTTTCAAGTACATGGGCCAGACGTGGCCGTCAAAGAGGCCGGGGGGGTCTGGTACCGTGTAGTTCCTTGAGCACCTCCTCTTTTTGCATTCTTCATACGGGATGGAAATAAAGTAACGCTGGTTCAGCACGTCGATCAATGGTTGGTAGGTGTAAAGCAGGAAGCCCTCCACAATGAGGATGTGAGTCTCCTCCTTATGGTCAGACTTCGGGAGAATCTCCCTATCCAGGGTGTTACTGACGCCGTGAGACTTCTCAAACTTCACCGGGTTCTCCAGCCATGCGTAGATGGTGCTCATCATGGCGTCCATGTCCAGAGCAGTAATGACATCATACTGCTTAAAGCCATCTTCAACCGCAATCTGATCTTGGGGCTTGAAAAAGTCATCCTGGTGAACCACACAGCAGTTGGGCAAGTTCTTGATTAGGCGGTTGGTGAGGGTGGTTTTCCCTCCAGTATACATAAACATTATACATAAACTAACATTATACTAATATATTTAAAGACAAATTATGTGTTTTTATTTGTTATTAATATCAACATTTGGCCACACCCATGTGTGTTTTGGGGACAGAGGTGTGTCTCCAAGCTCTGCCTTTGATAAGTTTTGTGCATTAAAGATGCTAAAACCAGTCTAATTTAGGTCAAAAGACTGGCATCTTAGCTTTGTTTTACAGGTGACAAAGCAAACTAGCGTAATATTTTGTATATATTTGGTATTTTTGTACGCCTCTGTAGCATACATTAACAATACATGTACCGTTACATATGAATTCTGTTTTAAAAAAGCCATTTATTATATTCATTATAAGGGCTGCACGGTGGCCTAGTCGTGGCCACATAAGGGTTTGAATCCTCAATGGACATCTCATGGACGTCTCTGTGTTTACATGTTCTCCCCATGGCTGTGTGAGTGTTCTCCGGGTACTCCGACGTCCTCCCAAATTCCAAAAACATGCATGTTAGGTAACCTGGAGACTCCACATTGCCCATAGGTATTTGATGGGAGTGTGAATGGTTTTGTCTATATTTGCCCTGCGATTGGCTGGAGACCAGTCCCGGGGGTACCCTGCCTCTTGCCAAAAGTCAGCTGGCATAGTCTCCAGCATACCCCCGTGACCCTAGTGAGGGCAAGCGGCACAGAAAATTAATGAATGAAAGAATGAATGAATACTCATTATAAGTTCAATTTTGTCTTCAGCCACAGCAAAATCAACCTATACAACCATTTCAGTACTCATGCACTGGAGTCTACTATGTCACAGGAAAATAAAAAAAAAATACTTGTGGCTGTGAAACCACAAAGTATCACTTTCCAAATGATGGTTCATTCTGCTTTTGTAGCCTCTGTGAATAGCCCAAAGCATCCAGGGCTGAACTGTCTCTAATTGATTTGTCTGTGAAGACGAGAGCGCTGCAATGCAATTCTCTTTCTCATAGTGACATTGCACCTCATCCTCCACCTCAGGGATGTGTTAAAGAATGTTAAGACGCCTCACACAAGAACAACCAAGGGAAGCTAGTTTCTCATCTCCATGAGAGGGTGCCGACCAAAAAAAATAGCCCCTGCTCCAAAACTGAGACTGTCAAAGTCAACTGGAATTTGTACCTGCCCACATGAACAATCCAGATGCCTTCTTGACAAAAGTTGGATGGTCAGACAATATTTGGTCACAGTCAGGATGAGTCTTTCAACACTATGAACTCTACCAACGTCCCAGCATGGCAGTGGTCGCATCATGCTCTGGGGCTTTTTTGCTTCCAGTGCTACTGGTGCACTGCACAAAGTTTGTGGAAACATGAAGGACTACCTCCAAATTCTTCATATTCACCACAAATCAACAGCTAGATGGCTAAAACACAGTTGGGTGGACATCAAAAGCTGGTTTTGGAATGGAGAAAGCAGGGTAAAATTAAGCTTCTGGAATGGCCTTCCCAAAGCCCTCAACCCAATTGAACATTTGTGGAATGCTTAAAAGTCAGGTCCGTGCCAGGAAACCAAACAGTTTAAATGAACTCTACCAACTCTGCCAAGAGGAGTGGTTCAATATCCAGCCAGAATTATGCTAGAAGCTTGTTGATGGCTAAGGAAAGCATCAGGTCAAGGTGAAACTTCTTAAGGGACATTTATCCAAGTATAAGTGGGCATGTATGCATATATTTCAACCTGTATGTACTGTATAATTAGAGAAAATTACAAATGCATTTAAAGTTGTGCACCCAAATATCTGAAGATGTATGCTGTATAATCATACCACCCAAGAAAAATAATTTAGGCCCCAAAATTGATGACATTCATTCCCATGATGAGTGCAGACACATCAGTGCTATTATTTTTGCTGATTAAGTGAGTAATCAGGGTCGCACAGTGGCTACACAGTCAGGGTAGCATGTAGGCCACACAGTCAGGAGATCGGGAAGATCTAGGTTCGAACCTCCGTTGGGCATCTCTGTCTCGAGTTTGAATGTTCTCCCATTCTCAGGGTACTCCGGGTTCCTCCCACATTCCAAAAACATGCATGTTAGGTTCATTGGCGACTCTAAATTGAATGGTCGTTTGTCCATATGTGCCCTGCGATTGGCTGCCGACCAGTCCAGGGTGTACCCCGCCTCTCGCCCTAAATCAGCTGGGATAGGCTCCGGCATACTCATGACCTTAGTGAGGATAAGCGCTGTAAAGATGGATGGATGAAAGTTAGTAGTCAATTCCAGTCATGGAAAAAATGATTCGACCACCCTTGTTTCTTCAGTTTATTGATCTATTTTAATGCCTGGTACAACTAAAGGTACATTTGTTTAGACAAATATAATGATGATAACAAATATAGCTCATAAGAGTTTAATTTAAGAGCTGATATCTGGCAACTTCCATGGTTTTCTTGATAATAACCAAAATCACTTAAGTTCTTCCATGAACATCTATAGCATTGTACTGCCAAAAAATGTAAATCTTATGAGCTATTTTTGTTGTAATTGTTATATTTGTCCAAAACAAAGGTACCTTTAGTTGTATCAGGCATTAAAATGAACAAGAAATTGAAGAAAGAAGTGTGGTCTAATAACTTTTTCCATGACTGTATGTGGTATTATTCTTAATTGCATTGCCATTGAGCGTCATGCACATATTCAGTTCCTCAGGGAGCGCAACACCACCCAATACGATGATGTCTGGTACATGGCTTGTGTATAGAGTTTTCCCTCGTTTATAGCGATTAATCAGTTCCAGACCTGACCGCAATAAATTAATTTCCACGATTCCAGGACTCACTGTTAATAAATGAAATATTTTCATAGTTAAAGCATAGAAAACCTGTTTATGACTTTCTAAATATTTTTTTTTACATTATTAGGGCCCTGTAGACATGAAATAACACCCTATAGTCACCTTTACACTGCTTTCATTCATTGTTTACACCACATTGCGCAAGCGAGTAAGCTAACGAGCTAACCAGTTAGCCTCAAATTTATTTCTTCTAAACATAAGAAGCCCAAAACTTACCAGTTCCACACAGATTGGGAGAACTTTTTCATTCTTTCATGCCGGACATGCCATGGCTGACTTCATGACTTCATGCAGTGTTAATGTAATGTAATGGAAGGTAATGTCTCGTCAATGTTTTGTGTCATTACTGCCGCCTAATGACCAGAATACTACATATCACTTGTATTTCTAATAGTAGACCAAAGTCTACCAGGTAACAGTGATCATTTATTAATTCATTCATTTCTGAAAAACTGCGGTATCGTGAGGGAGTGACAATCGAACCACAATATTGCGAGGGGCGACTGTATTACCTGATTTTCATATGCATCTACATCTTCATCCATTTTTATAGTAGTTGCTACCGAGAGAGGAACATGAGTAACATTAAATTTGCCTACTTATAGTAGAAGAAGAACAATGTAACACTTTATTTAAGATCAAAACTTAGTTTTGTTTTTTTCCTTTCAGAATTTTAAAAATCATTAAAAATCCTTTAAAATCTCTGTCTAAACTGAGATAATAATAAGAAATATAGTATTATGATTATGATTATTATTATTATTATGGAAATGTGCAAATAAAATATGTTGACTATAATAACAATCAAAAGTATTTTGATCACAGAAAAATGTCTTTTGTAGCACAAACCTTTGGACACATTATATTAGTGGACATATTGTTATTTTTAAAGTGGCCTTGTGGTTCGCATGTCAGCCTCACAGGCAGTAGAGCAAAGGTTTGAATCTCCGCTAAAACATGCTGTTTGGATGTTGCATGTTCTCCCTGTGCATGTACCCCACCTCTCACCCGAAGTCAGCTGGGATATGCTCCAGCTCATCTGTGACCCTAATGAGGACAAGTGGTATCGAAAACGGCTGAATGGAAATACGTAGCATGCTGTGTTGAAGAAAATAATCTTTTGGTGCATGCGTACCGAACTGGCGATGACTGTAATAGTCCCATTTTGAATGCATCATCCACTGAACTGTGTGAGTGCTATGAAAACTCGACATGATCATGACATCACATGAGTCATAATGACAGGTAGTCATGGTGTTTTTTGATAAGCGCAGTCTGTTATTAATTCTGATCATATTTGATGTTTTATTGTTTCCGTGTACTCTCTGTACCTGGTTTATTAAGCAGTGTAGCAATCACGCGCTGGAAGTTGTATGTTGTTGTATTTAGCTGATTGCAGGCCAGAGGCCAGTGCAGAGTATTTTAACAAGTGGCCTGATTTTAAATGAAAGAAACAATGAAAGAAAATGTCTGTATCCTCAAAGTGACAGTTAAGAGTGGCTATGGAGTCAAGTGCTTCTCTTAATTAATTTTGCTCTCTGTCCATTCATCTTTTCAATCTGGTAATGTTATGATAACACACAGCCTTTTTTTGGCCAGCTCATTTTATTCTCCTTATTACATACCTGCCTATTGTAGTACTTAATTTCCTGATTCTTATTAATATCGCCAAACAAATCGTTGTCATTTTATTTAGTTCTTAAAATAAATAACCTACCTATTTCCATCATTCACTGAGCAAACTGCTTGTATTTGATGCGGAGTGAGTGGCAGCCTTCTGCCCCATTGAGCTGAAGTTGCAGCCTGTCACCTTCAGTACCTTTATTTTGTATTTTTTAATTTAATTTAATTTATCATGCTGATTATAATCCCTCAAGCGGAAATTCAATTTACACTCTGCTGTATGTACTGTTGCTCACCACACGGAGATACGGATCACATGCACGCAGGCATGCAAGGAGAGATGTCAGAGTGAGGGGGCATGCAAATTGTGGAGTTGATGCCTTGCTCGAGTAGTAGTAGTTGCAGCAAGAAATAGTTGCATTTAATTATTTGCTGGGAGGGGAATCCTGTTACACAGTGCAATTCATGATTGTTCTGTTTTAGGACTACGCAAAACGAGTTGTGGTGATCTATGGTGACGTGGAGGGTGGGTTTCAAGCTTCATTGGAGTCGTCAGGTGGGCACCCTCCATCATTGGTGTTCCGATGATAGGCTCATGACACCTCCAGAGGGATCATGGGCAACACCTGACCTCCCAGGTGTGACCCCCCTGCTTTCAACCCTCCCGTGCCGCTGGGAATGACTCGGCTCTTCACCCAGGGCCACCGACTACCTTCTACTGCTGCACCTGGGAGACCTTGGATGGTTTAACGTTGGGCTTGGCCTCCAATTCCTAAGTTATTATGCAACCTGACGAAGTTATGATAACAATTCACTCCAAATAAGATACAACATAATTTAATACAACTCGATTCAACACGGTACAATATGATGCAACGCAAATAATACAGCGCTTATATTTAACATCGTACAAACAGCTTGCTTTTAATCGATCATCTTATTACAGTGTATACAGTACACAGTGATCAAGAAAACAATTGCACTTTTTGCAAATGTACGTAATGATCTTATTTGAATCCGCATTCAGCAACTGGTTAGTCTGGTGCTGGGTTTTCAACCAGACTACTTTTTCAGCTCGACCCAAATTATAAATTTGGCCTTCTCCCAGGACCCAAACTGATAAACAAATGATTTAAGTCCGCAGTTTGCTGATAGCCCATGACATGGCCTTCAGATCCGGTGACGAGGCTGATCTGAGAACAGTGACGTCCAGTCTGTCCAGTGCCGTCAGAGAGGCAAAGCAGCAGTACCGCAAAAAGATGGCCCTCTACTTCAACGATGGCAGAGACACAAGGTTTGTTTACTTTCAGGCCTGCCGCAAAAACAAAGCACTTTACGGCATCTGCTGTAAAGATCAAGATGATCAAGACGATCGGGATCGTAAAGATTCAGGGCTCACCCTCCAATCTCAGATGAAAAAAAGGCAAAAAATGTCCAAACCTGATTGCTGACATTTCTATTACCACATTAACAAATGCATTTCAGCAAATATGAAAAGCCACAGTATTTACCAATGAAGACAAAGACGGCATAAAATACAAAATTCTATACAAATTTTGAACTTGAATTGAATTCCCACACAGAACATTATCAGGTCTGATTGGTCAACACAACTGACCTGAAGTATTTAAGGTGGTGTACTCGTACAAAATTGTATACTTATGATAGAAATTGTTTGTGCTATAGGCCTACTTTATGGACGCAACAGACCAATAATGATAATAATAATGGTTTAATTCATTTTGAACATGCATACAAGTACACCAGAGTACATCAGATACTAGTACAATTCACAGTTCCACATGTCCAAAAAGGTGACAATGTACTCACCGCTAGTAGTCAGTGTAAGGCTGATTAGACATAGCATTGTGTGTGTCGTATGTGTTGTACCATGGTTCAGGTCTCTTCTTCCTTGTACTTTATAAACATCACCTGTTTCTTGAAATCGCTCATTTTAGTGCATTGTTTGAGTTTCCTACTCAATGGGTTCGATAGTTTGATTCCACGTACTGAAATGCTGAAGGTTTTTAGCATTGTTGTCCGTGCATATAAGTGCTAAGTTACATTTTTCCCTAAGGTCATATTTTTCCTCTCTTGTTGAGAAGAATTGTATTACGTTTTTGGGTAGCAGGTTATTGTTTGCTTTATGCAGAATTTTAGCTGTTTGAAAGTTTACCAGATCAGCAAATTTTAATAATTGGGATTTTAGGAATAAAGGGTTTCTATGTTTTCTACAAGCAGCATTATGGATTATCCTAACTGACCTTTTTTGTAGCATAGTTATAATAATAAGACAAATGGTAGACAAATAAGATTAGTTGACTGGTCCAGTTGCCTAATATTACCACATTGAGCAGTAACCCACAGTTTCCATCTGTCTGTCGTTTTACAACAAAATCACATCATCTTCCCAGAAAATCTGTCTGAGGATTAATAAATAATGACCAAATAAAAATGGAGCCATTACCTCAAGTTTGGGAAATGCTGGTCTCATGGATAACAGCAGTTATTTAAATCCATCAAGCGGAGGCAAGTGTACGGCAACTACATAGTTAAATCCAGGTTCGACAGGGCAAAATTAAGGTTTTCAACCCAAAAAACAGAATATCATAATTGGCTAAATACAACATAGAAAAGGAAAAGTGTGTATTCTGTTTTTGTGTTTTCTTTGTAAAGTACTGTATACAGTGTGGTGCCGGAGTGTTTATTGTTAGCTGACATGTTTTTACCTTAAATTACTGACACATGCTTATGCATACTCACACTGAAGATCACTCTCCACAGTCTGGGGATTATTTGAATAATTATGAATAATACATGAATTTCTCCCCTCCCCCCGACTCCCACTGCTGGCTTGTATTGCTTTGGCACATTGCCACTCATTCAGCGGTTTGGGCAGCCTGGTCTGTCTGTCTGTCTCTTTAGCTGTGGTACCTTGACACAAGATGTGGCTCCAACAGTCAGGCCTAATTTTCCCTCATAAAAAGATCAGCGAAGACCCATGACAACAGCAATCACATTAGGAAAGCCCTAAATTATGGGAATAGGTCAAATTTTGGGAGATGGGTTGAATTTAAGGAATAGTCAATAAAAAAACGTGACTTGGTTGTTCTGTAGACTGGGGCTGGATCTCTGTTACACTCATGTTTCCTCTTATAAAGTTAATTATTAAGTTAAATGTGCCCTATGTACTTTGGTTTGACGTAGGATGCCAATGAGTCATTAATCCCCTAAAATTATGTTTTTTCTGTTCAGGGTGGACTGGCCTCTCCCCTAAGTCAGCTGGGATAAGCGCCAGATCTCCAGACAGTGAACAGGATAAGCGATAAAAAAAAGAGACTTGTTTTTGTTTTTTATTAGCATTTCCAAAACAGTATCTGTAAGGAACTCCAGGTCCAAATACTCCATCCAGACATGATGACTGACATGTTTGGATTTCCATGGATTGGCCCTGATAATGCTCCTTTCCAGCAATGACAGCATGAGACCATTCAAACATTTTTGTGACATTGAAACCAGTCACCATAGTCTGTTGACTATGTTGTCTGTTGTCAACTTAAAAAAAATGTTCAAATATGTTTCTTTAATATTTCAACTCTATGCTACTAAAATGTCATTATTATGAGTTTATTCTCATAAAATTGCAACTTTTTTCTGATTAGAGTAGAATTTGTTTCTCGTAATATTTTGACTTTATTAAAATTAGAAGTGTTTTTTTCCATTTCTGCAATTTTTTTTTTACATTTTTTCACATTTTCCAAGTATTTCGACTTCCGTCTTGTAAATTGTCTTCTTGCAATATTTATTTATTTTAATCCATAATATTTTGACTTAGTTCTTGTAATATTGTAACTTTTTATACAACATATTTTTTTCAAAAAATTGCAATGTATTAGTTTAATTTGTTTTTCAAATTATAATGGATTTAATGGCTTTATATTTTTTCTTTAATATTTTAACTTGATGCGACTAAAATGACGTTATTTTTCCTCATAATATTCTCATAAATTATGACTTTTTCTTGTTATATTACAATTTTGTCTTTTATAACGTTTTGACTTTATTCTTGTATAATCACTGCTTATATTTGCATTTTTTGTTGTTTTCTTTTTAGTTTTTTGGTTAAATTACATTTTTAGAATGTGCCTGTGTGCCAATAAAAACAATTTGGATTTAATGGAGTTTTTCTGTTTGTTGCTATTAACAAAGGTGGAGGTTATCATATACAGTCATGTGAAAAGAACATTTGTTGTTATGGGTTGTGCTTTGGATGCTTTGGAAGACAAGGTCAAATGGTCAATGACTTACGGGTAATTAGCTGTTAAGTGTTGCACCTGCCTTCCTCCGCCCTCATCACGCTCTCAGGGGCTGCCTCTTGGCAGGGGGGTGCTCTGGTGTTCCGCTATGGTTCCCCTGGTGGGTTGGCACAGGGCTGCTGGTCCCCTGCACAAGCAGGGGTCCACAGGGGCCCTGGTGGTCCGTGAAGGTCCTGCTTTGCCCTCTGGGCACCAGCCCCAGACTATCCCCAGGTTTTCCATCCAGGTTACACAACTAGACCTCTGGTATTCCTGCACCCGATGTTTATCCGACCCATTTGGCACGACACAAACAGGCGTTAAGGTTGACTTTCTGTTGCTGCATCTCGCTCTCATCTCTCTCCCTGTCAATTGGCAATCAACTCCTGTCCTCTATCACTCTCCACTATCACTCACTTTCTTCTTTGTCTGTCCCCTCTTAAGCCGTTTACTGTTCGGTGGCTTTAAAAATCGAACAGCAATACAGTTAAAACAAGACGAGTATACCAGCAAATACAGCAAATCTGTTCTGGTAAAACAATCATACAGTCCATCCGTAGTCCATCCGACAGCTTGTAAAAAAAAAATCGTGCATGTACCCCTTGTAAAGATGTCTTTCAAAGTTAAAAAATCTTGTAAGTGCCAAATTCTTCAAATTCAAGTCAATCTGACTAAACTGACTAAATCCCATATGTATGCAATGTGAGTGCAGTATGAACTGTCAGGTCGCATATATCCGACCTATACGTCATCGAAGGGCGTGTAATGCCGTGCTTACCGAGACTTTAAAGGTACTAAAGGATGTACGCAGTCATTGAAAGGTGTGGCGCAAAACATTGATAAAGGAAGACACGGACAGAGGTACTCACCAATGTAGGCAAAAGTTCTTCTCTTAAAAGGTGATAGAGAAGCAGCTCTTGTCAATGCGTTACCACTCCTTCCCCCCACACGCACCTTGGAACAGACGCAGCAGGAAGTTGTCTACAAACTTGCCATCTTTCTTCTAAATAGCCTACACGGAATCATTTGGTTGAGAAAATATTGGCTCCCGTTGCACAAAATCCTTGAAATTGCCACAAACACATTAAGGATGTTAAGCACATTAAGCAATGTGTGGATCAATACTGAAATATCGATTCTTCGATACCAGCTCCTGCATGTACTAAATTCAAATCTGAAATCAAAATAGTGATACTTTTGATGCTTCAATTATATGATTGTGTTCTGATGTTGTATAATAGCTTGGCTACATTGTAAATCATCCCACTACCTCAATATACTTCAGGGTTTAAAATAAATCAATAAATTACTATCATGTCCTGTGTTCTTTATGCTTTAATTTGAATTACTGTACACTACTTTTAACAATTTCAAAATCCACACATTAGGTGAATTTGCACATAGTGTCGGATCGGTATCGCCAATACCAGCATAAATTTTTACCCAGTATCAAATCGTGCATGAAATCAGTGGTATCTCGTATCACTAGAGCACACACTGCCGCAATCTTTACTTCCCTAAACACACGGAAATGCGAGTGATGTCGTGCTTTTGCGCATGCACGCCACTTTCCGGACGCTTTGCGCTCACGTTAAAAAGTCACATTTGTTTGGTAATGTGAACGACCACATAAAAAATCGTATTTAAACAAAAAATCTGAATTGTGCATCACACCCAGTAGTGTGAACATAGCCTTACACTGTCAAAATGTTGGACTTTAGTTGTTTAGGGCCCACGCACATTTTCACTTGTTTTGCATGAGTACGCCCTAAATCTGGTGTTTGAGCTACAAGTAAGGTATTGTTCACCATCAGTCTTGAGCCTGCAAGGCAAATTTTGAAATAGTCAGTCTATTTGAAAACTATTTACAGAAGAGCTACGTTTTTGGTCACAAAATTAAAAGAACCACTAACAAAACACATTTTTATGACATTTTTTAATGATCTGTGTGAAGGTGGTGATTCATGCAAACATCCAGTGATGGCAAACTGAGAAATAATTTGTCAGCCTTGTTCACTGTATTTTTCTCAAAAGCACCGTTTTCCGTTTAGTCTACCAACCACCTTTAAGTATCATACAAACCGATAAGCAGCAGCGAGCGCTTATTCAGGCACCGTGAGCGAGCAGCGACATCTCGAGTGCGAGGAGAGTGGTCTTTATGCGCGCTGAGTATGTTTTTACAAGCGCCAAGCGAGTCTGTCTAGGGAGGGACGGTTGCTGTGTGCGACTGCCCAATCACAGAGCGTGAAGAGTGAATACATACTGTATGTAGTTACCCAATGAGGATTTTCCTTCATCACGATTGCGGATAATGACGAGCTGTCCTCGTTTCATGCTTGTACTCGGCAAAAATGCATTATCCGTAACGGGTACTTGTCTAAAACGAGTATCTGGCTAATCACTAGTTGCACCACACACTCCCTTGTCTAACATGCCTCCATTGCGGTCAATTTATAGTACATTGTGTCCAGTATTGTGTGCCAAGGAAGTGACTGTCCTGGCTCAGACTGTGCCACATGGCGGATTTGCGCCCAAATAACCAATGGGCTTATAGGTGACTCAGGTCACTGGATAGTGTATGTGTGTGGGTCTCATGTACTTGCGTAAATACGGGGGTGTAAATCAATCTTGTGTACTGTACTAGAATGAACACACCCAGACTGTTAACCCGTTAACTGAGGCTTTAGAAGCCAAATGAGGTCACCTGTGTGACTGGGGTCAGGCAACAGTCTGGCGTCTGAAATGAACACTCACACATCTTGTTCTTCTTTCCCTCTCTCTCTTTATACAGACTGGAACTTCTAAGCGGACATAATTATGCCACAGGATCCATTTTCTGAGTTGACAGGACCATGTAAAATACATGGTGCTTGTCTTGGTTTAATGTATTGCTCTGGAAGCAGAGGAGACCAGCCTAATGACCACATGGCTTCATTATTTCAAATATTAATGCGACGTCCCTCCTTTGTGTCTCCTGCACATTACAGAGCATTACCTGCTGTTAGACGTACAGTACAGCCATCAGACCATTTGCTGTATAAACACATTTCATCAATCAACATGTGGGTCAACAGATTCATGCAATCATTTTAAAAAGAGTAAACATAATACTGGAAGATTTTTTTACACACTCACACCCCTTGCATCAGCATATAGTAGGATCTATTGCCAGCAAACAACTCAAACGTGTTTAAACAATCAATGGTGATAGACTGACATGTTTTACTTACACACTGAATGTCAGTATTGAGCTGTAAAGGAAGCAAAGAATAATGGATGTTTGCAATGGTAAAAATTACACCTACAGAAATTTGACTGCATGCTTGAACTGAAATTACCTTCCCTTAAATATTTCCAGAACATTGGAAGCGCAGTCTTTCTCATACTTTTTAGGTATATTCAAAATGTACATTTGCTGCAATCTGAAAACACAACTAAATAATCAGCATCATCTTCTCGTCCTTGTCTTTTTGATAATAAAGTCATCTATAGGCCACAACATAATGATACAAACCTAGATTGCAGAAAAAAACAATTGACATTTTACTTTCAAAAATCATCTGATTTGCAAAGGAGCAATCACGACTTGAATCGATCGCACCGAGGCTGATTGTCTGACTCAGTTATACTTGGCAATATTGTCAGACACCTAAAGTGAATTTGGCTCTGAAAAACAACAAAAAAGAGAGAAAAGCATTGTCAGTATGCCCGAAAGGTGTTATGACAGTTGGAAATTGTGCAAAGATGCCATGACAAGGGAGGGCCAGGGATACATTGTTGAGACCACTGGTATGTATGATTGTCCATCCACAATCATACTTCAAATATAGTCAGAGAGGACTTAGACCTTTCTGTATCTCAAGGAAACGGCAATACTGTGTTAGTCTGGTTGAAATTTAATGCCCTGACCCAGCACAACCCATGCAGAGCCCTTAAACCAGCTGATATGGACAACCGGTCCTTTGTTTGATTAAAGGATGACAAGCTGCCTTAAGACATAATGCAGTCCAAGCACATACCACTTGTGCTTCTATTTTCTGTCTTTCCGTTTTTCTGCTCTTTGATTTGATTCTTCTTGTGATTTGTCTTCTCCGCGTGACCTGCTTTCATTACATTTTTCTCCTCATTCCCTTGCCCATAGTGTTGCAGCAACACATTCTATGCTGCCACGCAGACATTTGCACATGGTGCACATTGTCATGTGCACTTAGATGCATGTGTTCTCTTGTAAAGACAAGCCTGCTGGTGTGGTCAGGGGGCTGTGGGAGACCTTTTCATCAGATACCACAATTAGAGAATCTGACATTCAAACATTCATAACCCCCAGACGCTGAGACCCCCTTTGAGCACCCATGTTTTTACACATAGAGTTTGCAGAAGAATATCTGGAGTGGACTCTGGACTCTGCCTGTTGATTGAAGACATTTCACCTTTAATCCAAAAGGCTTCTTCAGTTGTAAATTTTAGATGCGGAGTTCCCCTCTTTATATGTCTCTGGTGGGTATGTCCCCTGGGGACGGTCACTACGTTGTTTATGCAGTGCAGTGTAGTGAGGAGTGCAACAACGTTACGTTTCTACATTGGTGAAACACAACAACCTCTACACAAACGTATGACACAACATATGAGGGCGGTTTATTCAGGCCCAGAGTCAGCCGTTCATTTAAATATGCAAATGGAGGGACATTCTTTTGAGGACAATGGCGTCCAAGTTCTGGATAGAGAGGACCACTGGTTTGAAAGAGATGTGAAAGATGTCATCTATGTCGAACTTGAAAGGCCCTTTCTGAACAAATGAGGAGGTTTACACAATCACTTGTCATCTGCTTACAATCATGTCCTGACATCTCTCCTCCGAAAATTGTCACGTTCTAGGGGAACAATGGCCACTAACGACTTTTTGCCACCCATCGTTATGCAAGAGGGTCATTCAAGGGCTACAACAACAACCTGTAGTGACCATCCCCAGGGGACACAACTACCACAAACATATAAAGAGGGGAGTTCCACACCTAAAACTTAGAACTGAAGAAGCCCTTTGGATTAAAGGTGAAATATCTTCAAAAAGAGTCCAGTTGCCTCGGTTCAACCTCCTGCGGATTACCATGATCTGGATGACTGAGAATCTACACAGACATATCAGTTCTCTACAGGGTGGGTATGTCGTTAGCCAGGAGGTGCTGGGTTCTGCTCAGACCTCTATGTGTTTGCATGTTTCCTCCCATAGTCCCAAAATATGCATGGCTGTTTAATTGTAGACTCAACATCACCCATAGGTTTGAATGTGAGTGGGAATGGCTTTTTGTACAATACAGTACATTCCGGACCCACCTGCAAGTAAATGATACCCCATAAACATGTCTATTTGACACACGGCAAAAGTGTTTCTCTGCTTACCATGCTAGCATTGTCAACTTTCTTTGGATCCATTATGGCAAATTATGGCAGCCATGATCAAAAGAAAAGCAGAGACTTGAGATGAGAAACACTATTTAAGAAATAACTCATAGCAAAAGACCAAGGTAGTTTCCTTGATTATCTTGCTGCCACATCGTGTCTTTGTCAACGTAAAACTCTAATTGGAAAAATTTAAAAACGGGTTTTGTGGTAACATTTTTGTCTTTCTGGAATGGATTAATTGGATTTACATTATTTCTTATGAGAAAAATTTATTTTAATAATCGGTGTGAGACTGACCTTCTGCAACAAATTCGTGAGGCTAAGCAAGGTTCCACTGTACTCACTACTAATGAATGATGATGTGACATGATCAATAAACAGCTGTGGCAGTATTACAAAGCGGTAGAAAGTTATGGATACATTTCACTTTTGCTTAGCATCACGCAACTATGGTGCATTCAAGGGCCGCTGAACAAAGTGCGACATCTCAACACTTGGCAAAAAAGCATTATCAGCGATACATAAAGATATGAACATGTAAAAAAAAAACATGGTCTAGTGCAGGGGTGTCAAACTCATTTTCATTGAGGGCCACATCGCAGTTACAGCTGCCCTCAGAGGGCCACTTGTAACTGTCAGTTTTTATGAATCTAAATATGAATATAACCTCATGATATTATTACACAGTTGCCCATGCATTAGATTATTAAATTTTTACTAACAAATTGATGGATAACTTGCTTCGAAATGAGAAGTGAAGTGAGAATGTCATGGTGACAAGCAGACATTCAAGTATTTGTTTTTGAAAAATGCTTGGAATATCTTGCTGCATGATTAGACAATACTGACGTTTAGAAGAACCGCATGCAGTGCAATTTTTCTATCAAAATGACGGATCAAATACATTTAGAAGGGCAAAGGTGAAGTGCATTATTGACCTGCATTATTCCAAGGGTTTCGCGGGCCGCATAAAATGATGTGGCGGGCCACATCTGGCCCCCGGGCCTTGTGTTTGACACCTGTGGTCTAGTGCATTTATCCTTTACCTGTATTAATGCATATTTATACATTTTTACTGACTTACGTTGAAAAAAATACAAATGAAAAAAACATTTTTGAACAAAAATCCACAAATGCGCACGATATATATATTCCCTGTTAATAACCGTGGTCCGGTACAGGGTGGACCATACCTCTCCCCCAAAGTTTACTACGATAGGCTCCAACAAGATACACGGCAGAAAATGAATCGTCCCTCTCTACATGACGGTTTGTACATAGCTCCATCACTGCAAGTTTTTGAGAATTAATTACTTAATAAATGGCCGCTGTTTGCCGGTTGTCTATGGACTATCATTCGTCAAAACATTTTTAAAAACAGTTATATGTATATTCGTGCCACTCTGTGTAATTTTACATGACATTAGGTTAGATTACCTTCACAATGCATGTAGTCAGCCATGGCATGTCAGATATAACATATGGTAGTTCTCCTCCCATTCCGTGTGGAAGTGGTAAGGTTTTGGCCTCTTACTTTGTCCTACTTCCCCACTCCGTTTGAAGCACCTTCTTAAATTTGAATAGGTAAATTGGAGAGGTTAACTAGTTAGCTCAGTGGCTTGCTATGCTATGTGTTCCTACATTGATCCTGTAGCCTGTGCATTACAGTTGAGCAATGTGTTGTAAACAAAGAATAATGGGTTGTGTAAAAGTGACTATGGGGTGTTGTTTCATGTCTACAGGGCCATAATAATGGTACAAATCATATTTAGAAAGTCATAAACGGGTTTTTCACAAAACATTCATTTTATTAATATTGATTCCTACTTCGCGGAAATTCACGCATGACTGTGAACCGTTTAACCGATTAACCGCGAGAAACGAGGGATGACTGTAATGAATGAGTGAAGTAAGAAGGAGGGACAAATAAATCCATACATCTTATTACGACCATTGAATTATTGGTTTCAAGAAACCTTTTCTGTAAAATGATGGCTTTAATCTTATTTTCCAAAGAATACAGTCTCTAGTCCTTGCTAGCAGATGAAAAGGGAAGCACTTGCAGGATAATTTTTACACGTCTTGAAGAAAGGATGTCAGTTGTGACAACTGTATTGGTGTGTGCATTGCCTATCTGGATTAATCACTCACATGAAACCCGTATTAAAAACATGCTGTGCCTGTCAGTCACAGTTCGCATTGCTGGTACGTGAGTAATCATTTTTGTGTGTCGTGTTGAATTTTGTTTGAGTTAACGCCGTACATCTTTACAATGGTTCGGAAGTGCATACAAAGCAAGTAGCCCCCAATTGGACCGATCTGCCAGATTTTAAGACACACAGATGTGAGAACGGCAGATATAAAATGCAGAGTTAAAGGAAAACTGCACTTTTTTTGGAATTTTGCCCATCATCCATTATCCTTATATGAGACATGAACACATATGCCTCTTTTCTGTGAGTTCTAAAGATCTAAAAACAGATAAAAAAGACACAGATTATTACTGTGTGTAATGGGAAACACTTATTCTGCCTATAACGCCTTCTGAAAAAGACTCCAAAAAGCACCAACAATGCTCCATTTACATATAAAGTGATGTGCATTTTAACCAAGCTACATTATTACAGCGACATTGTTATTTTTATTATTAACATTGTTACGCCAATCGAACTACTTTACTGCCGCATTGATACTACGTCACACCACACCGGCTTGCTACTAGCTTCACCACACACTTGCCCGCAGCGTGTCAGCGGCGGACTCACAATGCCTCAGACTACTACCAAAAAGGTAACGCTACATAATGGACCTGCGGTCACTGCTGCTGTGTTTTTATTTTAGAGTTTGGGAAAGTTAACGCTTGGTATAGGCATCCGTTTCTGTGTTGCTATGTGAAATCAGTACCCCAAGGAAGGAAGTTCAGGTAATGCTTCAAAGGACCTAAATACCGTATTACATGTTATCATGAATGTACCTGTTACTACATGGTCACAGCATGGATATAAAACCATAAAACCTTGTTGGAGGTTTTTGGAGGTGTTTTAACAGCGGGCTTTGTAGGCGGCATAGGTGTGTCCCATTGTCTCTCCTTTTTCTGTATGTTCTAAATATTGAAAAACTGCTAGCATGCAGCAGCTAATAATGGACGTACTGGGGATTCATCTATTCCGCCTGTAAATCCCTCTAAAAAAAACAAACTCCAATGTTTTATCATTGTATATACAGTGGTGTGAAAAAGTGTTTGCCTCCTCCCTGATTTCTTTTTATTTATTTTATCTATTTTATTATTAAGGGGAAAACCTACATGGCCTGTGTGAAAAAGTGATTGCACTCCCTGTTAAAACATAACGTAACTGAGATGAATTGAGATCTATCAGTCTGGAAAAGGTTATAAAGCCATTTCTAAAGCTCTGGGACTCCAGCAGACCACCGTGAGAGCCATTATCCACAAATGAAGAAAACATGGAACAGTGGTGAACCTTCCCAGGAGTGGCTGGCCAACCAAAATTACCCCAGAAGCTCAGCGACAACTTATTCAAGAGGTCACAAAAGTCCCCGCTACAACATCCAAAGAACTGCAGGCCTCACTTGCTTTAGTTAAGGTCAGTGCTCATGACGCCACCATAAGAAATACACTGAGAAAAAATGGCCTGCATGGCAGAGTTCCAACATTAAGGCTCGTCTCAATTTTGCCAGAAAACATCTTGATGATCCCCAAGACCTTTGGGAAAATACTTGACGAGACAAAAGTTGAACTTTTTGGAAGGTGTGTGTCCGATTACATCCGGCATAAAACCAATTTCAGAAAAAGAACATCAGACCAACAGTAAAATATGGTGGTGGTAGTGTGGTGGTTTGAGGCTGTTTTGCTGCTTCAGGACCTGGAAGACTAGCTGTGATAAATGGAACTATGCACTCTGCTGTCTACCAAAAAACCTTGAAGGAGAATGTCCAGCCATCTGTTTGTGACCTCAAGCTGAAACCAACTTTGGTTCTGCAGCAGGACAATGATCTAAAACACACTAGCAAGTCCACCTCTGAATGGCTGAAGAAAAACAAAATGAAGACTTTGGAGTGGCCAAGTCAAAGTCCTGACCTGAATCCTATTGAGATGTTGTGGCATGACCTTAAAAAGGCGCTTCATGCTGGAAAACCCTCCAGTGTGACTCAATTACAACAATTCTGCAAAAATGAGTCGGCCAAAATTCCTCCACAGCGCTGTAAGAGCCTCACTGAGTGTTATTGCACAGGCTGGCCCAGCCAGTCATTAGATTTAAGGGGCAATCACCTTTTTGCACAGGGCCATGTAGGTTTTAATTTTTTCTCTCTTAATAATAAAAAGTTTTTAAAAACTGCATTTTGTGTTCAGTTGTGTTGTCATTGATAAATATTTAAATATGTTTGTTGATCCAAAACATTTAAGTGTGCCAAAAGTCCAAAACAATAAGTGTTTTTCATTGCTGAGTGCCCTGGTGATGCCCGGTAATGAAAATATGGTCACCCTAGACAAAGTATTAATTATATGGATGTTTTTGTCCCACCAATACACCACAGTAATTGTGTTCCTCCATCAATCTTTCATTATGTTGTTTATTAAAAGTCTCACTGTGTGGATGAATGGAAAAAAGGTAAAGTGCTTAAATTGTGGTGATTAAAGACATTGCTATGGTACCTACACATAGCAAATGTATTTGAAATTTGGTTATCATTCTCGACATATTCCTGCATGTTGTCATATTTTGTCTGCGTGTGTGGTGGTGGTGGTGGTGGGGGGGTCATTCTGAGATTAAAGTCATAAATCTTGTAAAGACTGGGTGAGCTCAACACACAAACCATTCTTGGAATGACAGGACACATGTACTTGGGGGACCCTTATTTTGTGCAGATGAGCTACACAGTGTGACATATCCGTTCTCCTTTGATGTACTTTGTGTGCGTTTGTGTGCGTGTGTGTGCACTCATTTAAACAAAGATCCTCCCAGAATTCAGAGTATCTCTCAACACTCATTTTGCATTTAGGCGTGGTTGATAACAGGTGTCTGAGTGTGTGTGCATTTGTAGGCCAGTAAAACAGGCCAGTGTACGACCAGTGCTCCGGGACAGTGTCTGTGTGCATGTGTGTGTAGACAGGTAGGACATCATTTGTTAGAACACAAATGTTACAGTACATGAAAGTCTGTAAATAGAAAGTGCAGACAAAGGCAACTCTAATTTTCCTGCAGGGAAACAAAAAACAAAAAGTCACTGCACTATGAAAGTACTTCAGTCAACTAGGACAACTGCTTTCTTAGCAGCATAAGCAGTTTCAATGGTAGAAATACCACTGGTGGCAAATTAAGTGCCTTAACCACTTCATAGCTGCTTGAGCAGGAGGATTCCAGGACATGGCTGCTTTCAAGTGAATTTCATCACAATTTATAAATGTACAAACCATCAATAATACACCAAAATGGAA